>NW_027272290.1:0-703526 GCF_040938485.1 Diadema antillarum | reverse complement strand
TTTTTACGTGACCCTTGAAAAGCAGGCAGTAGATCCTGTATGTGCATTGCTGTTGGACATGGACCATTTATCATCCCCTTTGCCTACTCCTCATGTCTCTATGAGTGTAAAAAAAGTTCCATGTAATTTGTCTGCTGATAGATATTTGATAACAGTCAACCCTTTATCCTACTGGACCAAACAAAGTCCCCCCTTATGATGCATGTATCAGAAGTTATATCTTTAAGTGTTGGGTCTTTGGGCAATTTTATCATGTATTTCTGACCACAAATTGAGGAAGCACTGATGTATTATTTATCATACATTGTGTATTAAATCAGTGACTCCAAAATTTTGAAACTTTGCCATGGTATTCTAAGGACGTGGTTGGGCTGACATTGTGGTGCAATGTTAAACGCTATTAATATAGGCATATAAATCACACAACACATCGGGTAAGGATTTTTGTCTAAGGTGGCACATCCTTTCTTTCATAATGGTTGATTGGGTTGCAGTGGAAAACTATTTTTGCTGGAATGCCCCTCCCCCATTCTTAGAGTAGGGCAGTGTACTTAATTCATATTTCATTGGTACCCCATGTAAAGCAAGCAGAGTCTACATTTTTTGTGTTTATCTGTTTGCTTTGTAAGAGTATCAAAAATGCATGCTTGTATTTGTCTGTTTAGATAATTGTGCAGCAGTGTATTTATTTTAGTGCTCATTCATTTCAATTTGAACACGATTTTGTTGGAGTAGGAAAAAATTAACTTAGAATTGACTGAGAATACAATAGGTGGGCAAAAATCCAGTGCTAATTCATCCAATGTCATTACACAATGTACTCCTGTTAATGGAATGATGCACTTCTTTGAAATATATCTATGAAATACTGCTCTTAAGTTGGAACAGAAAAGACAAAAGAAGGGATATATGAGTGAGAACATTGGCCTCCGATTATTGGCTGAAATTTTGGCTCACTAAGAGAGAGAGCCCATTGTTGGACAGTGTCATCATATGAGAACCAGATTTTAGTATTTTAGCCTCTGTGTGGTTGAGCGCCTTCTGCAGTTCGTGATCTTTCACATTTCAGCGAGTTGACGCATGCATGACACTGTGACGGGAGAGAGTGTTAGCAAGCTCTTTCAAGAGTTCTAGCTAGCTTTGTCGGTGAAACCCCCGTCCAGTTCATGGAGGCTGTGCCACAAGCTGCATTTTCCAGTAAGAACAGTTTCTTGTCTCCGTATTGTCACATGGCATTCACCTTCTTGCTACCGCTAGCTTTCCATTGTGCCACATCTCGCTGTCCTTGATTCTAATCCAGTTTGCGTCTCGACGCTGCAGGTCTTTGATAGAGTGAAAAGTGTGTGTGTGTGTTTTTGCCAAACTTCATCCACACTGGGTTTGGCTGTCAAGGTGTAAGGGGAGAAAAGATTTGTTCATAAATTCTATGGTAGTGTGTATATACTTATTCATGCTCATACTGTATAAATGTACATATATCTACACCGCTGACTTCTTGTAGAATGAATAGCACAGAGCATCGATATCAGTGTGGTATTTTGTCGATAGAAATACATGTAGTCATATCTCTGGGGGGCCAGGCTCAATGTGTCGTAGAATGTTGGCCTGGGTTGATGACGATTGGTTTTTGGTGGATTTCGGTTTTTGTTGTTTTTTTTAAGCATGTGAGGTTGATTCATCTGGAAACAATGCAGATGCTGTGTAGAAGACGTACGGTTTCACTGTGCATGACATCTTATTATGTGTAGTTCATCATGTGTACATTTCTCTGCAGCCACTATGTTTTGTTTCATGGATGATGTTATGCAATGATTTCACATGCCTGTTCCAAAAAAAAAAAAGAAGGAAAATTATCAATAAAAAATAAAGTGATCAATACAAGCTATGTTGCAATAGTTGTTCCTTCTGTGCCATTCGTGTGTGATGTTTGTGGACTAAGATATGAGAATGAAACAATTGGTTTGGTGCTTGCATTGGAATGGGAGAATTATGGGAACATGTATTTTAACATATGTATTAAATGCAACATGTAGTCTCTATAAAACATTTGGTCTATAACAAATTCTACATACAGGTTCCTGTAAGACAGCATCCTACAGGTCGGAGGGCGGGGGAATGTATTTATACATGCGTAAATACATAGATTATATATGCATGTGTGTGTGTGTGTGTGTGTGTGTGTGTGTGTGTGTGTGTATGTATGTGTGTATATATATATATATATATATATATATATATATATATAATATATGTCCAAAAAAAAAAAAAAAAAGAATACGATGGTCCCCTCTGCAACAATAACTTCAAATATAGTGAATCAATCCAAATACAATTACAGGGTATGAAACTATAACTTATTACCCACATCTTAAAGTGAACCCCATCCAATATTTGCTCCAGTGGTCAAAGAGAAATGAGGATTTTTGTAGAGCATGTCAGGAATCCCATCCTTCCAAGTTAATATACAGTTCCAAGTGCATCCAAGCGCTAAATCTGGGAGAATCAGACCCATGACATGCTTTACAACTATCCACAGTTTCTCTGTGACCACTTAACCAAATTGAATGGGGTTTTCTGCAAAATATAGGTTACGATGTTATTTTTAGACCCTGAAATAGCATTCAGACAGTTTTATCATATTGGAAGTTATCAATGGGAAAATACGATTGTATATATCTATTTTGGGACATACTGTATACTGCATATAGTTATACAAAAATTGACATACATTGTACACGTATATATATTCCTGACAAAAATATTGCTTTTATTGTGCTAGTCAACATTTTCAAATATGAACATTAATCAACCATTTCAGAAACACACTTAGCTATTTTCCTGGGATTTCTAATGTTACTGTTTCCTTTCTTACTATTTTTTTTTAAAGCCTGACAGTCATGATTCTACAGGTTAATCATGTATCAAACTACCCTCTGATTCCAAGCAGCAGTAGATGACAAGTAACATGGGAAAAATGCAGTCTGGTTTTTACATGGGTTAGCAGTGTTTAAATTACGGTTGAATATGCTCCTCTTCAATTTTGTTCTACTGCAAATTAGCTCGTACAACCTGGAATGCAAACATCTAAATATGCTACACTACGCTACACAGCAGGCATTCATCAGGTATGTACATGCGCCCCCTTTGTTACGAATGAGACATTGAATTCATAAAATTAACTCCAAAAGCTCACAAGAACAGTTGTAATTTCCGTGATATTACTGCATGCATGCTTGGAATTAAAAAAAAAAAATTCATTCAAAACCACGAACATATGAAAATTTGTTCAAATTCATTCTGTAAGACAATGTATCACCAATGTACAAAAGATATTAGAGGCATGGATTTCAACATTGTATTTATCAATAACATACCTCAAGAACAGCAACTTCAAAATCGGAAAGATACCATGTATAACAGAAAATACATATTACATTCCATTGAAATCCATTGCAAATTACAAATGAAAGTAGTCAGAGAGAGGGACAGAGAGAGAGGGGGAAAACAAGCATAGGCATCAAGATATCAAGGTATGATATACAAGTACATATTAATATTTTGCTAAGAAATATATACACTCAATACTTTTACCAGGCATTTCATTGTTTGTAGAAATGAACCATATTTTGACACATTGTGCTTTCCTCATTTTCTGGTCTCACACAGGGCAGCATCATATAAATGATAACCATAAGTTTCATAGAAAAAAAAAATTGAGCATCTTCACAGATTATTGTCTTTTCTATAATTATCAACAATGACAACACCATGCTGCAGTAAATATATTAGATTTCCATAACATTTTTGCATCTATGCAAAATCTTGGCTCTTGACTATGAAATATAAAAAGATGTGTCTCTGGAACCCGTCTTTTCTTGGACTATAGATGAGGTCAAAGTTAACTGACCCGCTGACATGTTTGTTTCTTTATTTTCCGGTTTCTCGAATACATACTTACATCTGCAACTGAATAATTTAAATCCACATTTGATTTGTAAACATTGTGTCTTTTGCTATTGAACGAATGTTTTAGAGCATCTGGCTAAATACTGACACACCTTCTGTCATGAACAAGATTTTGCAGCTTCGATGCAACTTCAAGGAATTCAGACTTAAATAAACACACAATGGTCGATTTGATTGGACTAATACATGGTGGCATGCATGAAACATGGCGTCTCTGATATATAAAATCTATTTCTATAAACTATACTCTATATAAATTGCATGTGAGGTAAATGTGTGGCTACACAGAAGCTATCCTGATAGAGTGCGATTGTTTGCAAGTTAAAAAATGATCACATACAGTACACGCCATTTATTTCATGGAGTTTTCATTTTTGTGAATTTCATGAGTTGGTTGCTATTCACAAATTTAAAAAACACATGAAAACCTATTAGCGAATTTTTAAAAACACACAAAAGGATTAGCTCTGATCCTGGCATGAATGCAACATGTACATTTCTCTGTAAATTGCTGTACTCCAAGATCCCAAGATTGTAAATCTAACCACTCACAAAATTGTTGGGAAGTCCTGATTTGTGAAAAATTATACTGCAACTGATTAAACGAATTGCCCTACATTGACATAGATAAGCACTGAATTGATCAATGTTTTAGTAGCAGACATGCCAATAGAAATCATGGGCGTACATACTCGGGCAGGATTTGAACCTACGACCTCCTGATCTCCGCACAGGCCTCTTATCCACTAGACCACCGAGCTTCCGCCCGACAGCCAGTGCTGGCTCTAATCCTTGTAGTTTGCAGCGAGTACTGCATAATTATTCAAATTCATTGAATTCTTCCGTCGAGTTGTTTTTATTGCAGCTGATTATCAAAGTGCCCTCCATCGACATAAATAAGACACATTCATTTCATGAATTTGAAAAATTATACTTGCTAAATATATGGCACATACATTGGTATCTATTTCCATAATGATCTTGACAAAGACCATCACATCAAATGGTCAAGAGATGACATCATCCACCTTTTCATGTGGAGATCACTTATTTTTCTCTTTTTTTCTGATGCAGCTCCTATTCTGAGGACTATGCTGCCAGACAGACCTAGGGCTGAAACAGACACTAAGCAACTTGCAAAATTGTTGAGAACTTAGCTCTTTTCTGAAGTATAAGACAGTTATGTAGTTATGCAAAGCACATAGAAAATCTTTAAGATTTTAATGCATCATACAAATGAAAATCATTATTATTCTTATTCTTATTCTTATTATTACCGTTATTATTATCATTATTATTATTAATATTATTATCATTATTATCATTATTATCATTATTCTTATTATTATTATTATTATTATTATTATTATTATTATTATTATTATTATTAACATTGTTATTATTTTGATGTAAAGTGTGTACTATTCTTCCTTCCAGCCTTTTTTTCTCAAGTCTACCAAAAGTGAAGTAATACATCCCTTTGCGACTCTCACTTCAATTCATTTCATGAGACTGCGATTTGTCTTGCAACTGATTGACAAATCAATAAGCAACTCCCTTCTTTCCTCACATGAAGTATTAATCTCTTAGGGTGTCAGTTCCCCCCCCCCCCATGCATAATTTTCTTTGCTGACATCGAGCCAAAAATGATGTCATTTTCGCAGAAATGAGGCAACCCTGAGAAGATCACATGTCTGCGACAAATGGCAAAGAAGAATAAATGAAGTGTACAAGCACCACAGGGCCACTCAACAAAGGGTGACTGTCAGGCCTCTGTGTATGCTAACATACTCAAACCTATGAAAATTGCGGCCCTCTCATTCACAATCTTCACTACCATCATAACAGAGAAGATGTCACATGAGAAATATATGTGCAAAAACAGATTTCAGACAAAAGAAGCCACAGGCTAAGATA
Organism: Diadema antillarum; assembly: GCF_040938485.1. NCBI lineage: Eukaryota > Metazoa > Echinodermata > Echinoidea > Diadematoida > Diadematidae > Diadema > Diadema antillarum. The sequence continues at coordinate 697,643 of NW_027272290.1, read as the reverse complement.
TGTGTAATCAACTGTGACCTGTCTGGTCTGTTGGTGCCATCAGCACTGATAAAGCTAAGAAATCTGCCAAATACTGTAAAACCACAAACATTCTTGGTATGAAACTTTCATGAATTAGAGCCAAAAGCCTCCTTTTTTTTTTTTAAATGGCTTGAAACATTACCAGTAGACTACATGTACCACAGGGATTTGTTGTACGTTGTAAATCTCGGCTTCTTGCAAAATTCAAGAAAGTTTCATGTACATGAAAACTTCTATTTTTTTTTTTCAGTATGGTGATTTCGTTGATCCTCATGTTAGCTTTGAGGTGATTTCACCTCGATGACACATCTCCGTTGGTACCCCTTTAAGACTCCATTCATCGGTATATCATATAAATGAAGGCATAGTTACCTCCGCCTAGGAGGTTAAGTTTTTGTCGGTGGCCATTTGTTTGTTCATTTGTCTGTTTGCAAAATGACTCAAAAAGTTGTGAACGGATTTGGATTAAACTTACAGGAAAAGTTGATAATGACACACAGAATGGATGATTACATTATAGTAGTGATCTGGAAATTTGTATGAATTTTTGAACGATTTTTACAAATCTTTTGGCAAATAGGGTCAATGAACTTGAGAGTTCAAACTAAGCTTTGCATATCTGAGGTTTGCATACGCGTACTAAAGCTCATGCTCTGCTCGAGGGGCCACGCAATATGACACTTCTCATAAACACTCAGCTCCTTTATTGGAAAATTGGGTGATTTTCAGAATGCTTAAATGGGCGAAAATGAGCTGCGTGGCGAAGGTCTGCCCTCTAGAATTGCTTTTCTAGTTGAACAACGTTTTCACTGTGGTAAGTTTCAGCTGCATAGTTCTACTTGCAACCAGATTATTTGATATTGTCTAAATATGAAGCTATGAAAATATGAAGGCTGCAGATAAACATTAAGTGCTTGATAAAAGTGCAAATCTATGCAAGAGCATAGACATAATTTCCTATAGACACTAGCATTAGGATAAATCATTCAGTGTAAGATTTACTAGCATGCTGACATTTTTTTCGCAGATCTCATAAAAGTGACAGCATAATAGTAGTTGCGTTTATGCCTCAAACACTATAATTTTTGTAACTACAGAGGGCGCAAACCCATATGTGTAAATTATCGGTGAAACCAGATCAGACCACTGATCTCGTGGGTAGAGATCAGTGGACCAGACCGAAGACATCTTTGACCAGAAAAAATGGCTCATATCTGCACTTCTTTGAGTGATGCCACAAATAATTCTGAAAACTTTTGTATGCTGGAGTCCATTTTGATGCAGTTGAACTTTATCAAACAACTCATTATAGGGAAGGCAAACCCAAAGAGCAATGTGAATTGAGTGAAAGCAGCAAAAATAATCAAAACATCAAAACAAAAATTCATTTTTCATGAAAATTACAAATTCCATCAACTTGATACTGACATATGTTAAGGGTAGCAATTATTCCCCCTGCTTTTTGAAAGCGGTTAGTCAAGTGCTTTTTCATAATGCTAGAAAAGTGAATTTTTGTTGAATTTCCTTTATATTTTCTTTGTATTGTGGTCCACTCATATGTCATAACCTCTAGTAGTCTCCTCATCCAGCGGTTCCAACACCAAAACGTTAAAAATTCATAACTTTTGTATCGACTGTCCGATTTTTCTCAAACTTTCACTGATGTGTTCTACTAATATTGCTGCTTTCACTCAATCCACATCGCTTTTTGGGTTTGCGTTCCCTTTAAGCAAGGTTTGACTAATAAATATCCACCACGATACTAACAGAGTCTTTCTAAGGACAGCAATTTAAGGTTCCTTCCCAATGCATCTATACACTTTCATTTTACGTGGAAATTTCAGATTCAATCCAATGTAATCAAAAAAATATCTTTGATGTATGACATTTTCAACTCATAACTAATACTTAATTCATATCTATAATTGCAACTAGACATTGCGCTCAATCAATTTGTGCAAGGTAAATCAACTAATAAGCTACCTTTGACAGAAAACTTTGTATGGAGATTACACTGCATGAAGTAGGACACTTACTCTCAGACCTTATTCCCACAATGAATAAAACAGGACTGGTCTCGACTTGTCAATTCCCCATAAAGCCCTATTTCAACGGTGAAAAGAAGCCCGGTATCATGTCAGTAATCTCTCTCGTGTGGCTCCCGATACTCTAGCCCAAGATGGCGGAAGATGTCCTCCTCGCTGTTGACTGGGAGAGGTATTCCTTCGTGAATCTTCTCGTTGCCTCGCCGCACCACACCGGTCCGCAGAGCATGCTCGGACAGGGACATGCCCTGAAAGTAATAACCAGAAGGAGGAGTCATTGTTAGGTCTAGTAGGTTGGTGCAATTCAAATTCATATTTGATTACTTTTTTTATTTGTTTTTTATTAGAGCATAACATTACAAAATATTTCATTTCATTCACATGTCATAACATAATTCAAATATAAAAGAGCATACAACAAAAATATAATAAATTGATACGAGGCATAGAAATATATTTTTTTTTAGAGTTAATGAAATAATGTAATCCTAAAATTTCTTTAATACTATGGTCTGTACCATGATAACAAACAAGAGCAAAGTACATTTTATGTGGTTGAAACTTTGCTTTCACCCCGTACGAATACTGTTACCTTTTTATCAACTTAATTTCATGCCATTTAGGTCAGATGTAACTTGGGCATTGATTTCATGATGTTGCACAGCAATTAAAAAAAGGTATAAAAGCCCAATATTATAGGTAGCACATAGGAAACAAGGACGATTTGGTTCTAAGTTTCTTCCAAATTTACAAATTTTCTCATCATCTGCATTCCAGATGTACACATTGTGTATTGAAAGTGGCTTTACGTAAGGAAAATTCAGGAAAGATAGAAATGAAAAATGGTCTTTACTTCACATTTACAACTAAAAACGTCGCTATAGCGACTGGTATGCCTCCGCCATAATGCATGGTTCTCCTAACAGGTCTATAGTACAATGTCTTGACAATGTAGGATGACAGTTTCACAGAACTGGCAAAATATTAAAATGACAGATTTGTCACAAATGTGCTGAATATTCACTTTCCTTGAACTACACTTAATTGGATGAATGGCTAAATTGTCTTTTAACTCCCACTGGAGTTAAAACTCCAGTGGGAGTATTCAGGAGGATCTTAACTAAGTACCAAGTACCAAGTACCAAGTGCAGGTATTTGGGAATTTGAGGATTTTTACTTGATTTTCGACCCTTTTATACATTTATGCATGAAGTAATTTTCAAGGTATGGAGAAAAAGTATAATTTCAGTAATGAATAATAAAATATTAGCATTTAAACTTGGCCTTTGACCCTTGACCTTTGACCTTATGACCCTAAAATTCCCAGAATTCACTGTCAGGTAGAACATGCATAAATATGTACTAAGTTTCATGATGATACCTTGAGTCAGTTTTGAGATATGGAGGAAGAAGTGAAATTTAGCACTTTCACTTGACCTTTGACCTTTTGACCTTTGGGCTAGAAACTTCCCAGAGAATCTCTATTGGGTGATACATGTATATATTAATTTTCAAGAAAAATCCTCCAGGCATTGCATAAATATGAGGGTAGTAGTGACATTCTGAGGAGTTGACCTTGACCTTTTACCCCATGACCTTTGACCCATGACCCCCCAAATTCCCTAGATAATCACTGCCAGTCAGTACATGCACACATACTAAGTTCCATGAAGATACCTTGAACCATTTGGAGAAAAATGGGAAATTTCAACATTTTGACTTGACCATTGACCTTTGACCTTTGACCTCATGACCCAAAACTCTCTCTGGAGAATCCTTATTTGGAAGTTCATGTATACACTAAGTTTGTATTGCATGGATATGGGGGAAATAGTGAAATTTTGAGCATTTGACCTTGAGCATGTGCACTTAAAAGTTGATAGGCACAGCTTTGCCCACTCATACATATATCATACATGCCAAGTTTCATTACGATACCTCAAACCGTTTTTTTAGTTACGCTGTCCACAAAATTGATTACGGATGGAAGGACGGATGGACGGACAACCCGAAAACATAATGCCTCCGGCACAAAAATAGCTTCACCATGACTTGCGAACACTATTTGGTTGGCTTGCTTGTCAAATGTTTTCTTCAGCACTCCCTTTTCTCCCTCTTTCTGTCTATTAGAGGAAAGTGTCGGCTTTTCTCAGCATCGATCTTTAGTGCTATCATATTATCATGAGCAATCATTTGGCACCGACAGAAAGAAAAATAACCAGAACGAGATTTCAATTTGTCATCCTGATGATTGCCTAGGTGATGAGCAACTATAAATTGATGAAGACCTGGCACTGACTGAAAGAACCATAATCAAAATAAATCGAGTAATCTGGCTTTCATTTCTGAAAGTGAAAATGCCACAGCTCTGCCAATCAGCGACAATTGCCGTCTGTTTGTTGACATTGCTTTGCGGCGGAATTACACACATTATACACGGTAAAACACCTTCGCATGGGGGATATTATTTTCACTACACTGTGTGCAACTCGCCACGTACCTTTTTCTTGGCGAGCGCCCTCATGGAGCGATTGAAATGCCCCGATCCCGTGAAATGAACAAGAGCACACGGGTACTCGCTGTACGGTGCAACTATGATATCAATGCGACGATGCTGTGAAAAAACAACACAAAACACACAAAGCTAAGATAGAAATAACGAAGTAAAAATGCATAAGAGGATTTAAAAAAAAAGTTCAGCTTTAAGTTTCTACCATTTCGTCCGTGGCCATTCAGGTTAATTCACCACGCTTTCTTGCCTTATAATTGCATGTCTCGTTTTGTTGCTCTTTAATTCTGCTTGTGATACCAATCCATTGCCTGCGATATGCTGTAATGCACGTAGCGCAACCAATTTCCAGTACATTGTATATGCAATGTATAGATTCGGTAAACAATTTATAGATATCGAACAAAGGCTATAAATTCATTTCAACAGATAACAGACTACGATGTCTACTGGTATGATGACGAGATATAGCGGGATGTAGTAACAGCATTACTAGCACTGCATGCTAGAGAAATCAAAACCTGACTCCGGACGTTCACAAGAATACAGGAAATAGAGTTTTTGTTTGTTTTCTTTATTTCAAACCAATAGTGAGTGTCAGTTTATAATTACTAGTAATGACGTGTTGTTAGTATTATACTGAATACATGGGAACCGGATGTGCTGAGTACACGGGAAATCACCAGATATTGGAGACACTTGGGTCAGATTTTGAAATGATGGCAAAAAGTTGAGAATGGTGTCATAGCTAAACCATGTTCTCGGGACTGTATATTATCATAACCAGAGTGTTAATACTTCTTTTTTATACATTATTTACGATAAGTACAAACTCGCACACAGCTTAAAGCTGTTCTTCAGAAAGCCCCTTATTGCAAAGATAAATGATTGCAGTTTCTTTATCAAAGGTTTATTTCTCTTGTTCGTGGCAACGTACTAAAGTTTCGCAGATTTTTATTTCTATTTTATTATTACTATTTTTTTTTACATATTCAAATTAACCTGCCCAAGGAAACTGATTGTCTAAAATCACTCTGAGGTATTTAATTGACAAAGGGTCTCCAGGTGTCTTTCGTGTATGTGAATTCTTACACCTCTAAACTTAGTTATTAATTTTCTTTCTTTGTTCCAAACAATATCAGCTTACACTAACTTGTATACATTCAACAAAAGCCCACATTGACAGAGGCACGTGGTGGCTGATTTCAGATCGATATTCGAACAATAGATTATTGTCTATATAGAACTGATTTGGATCGTTTGACTCGACACACAATGTGCAAGCATCGTCTGCATACAGCGACATCTTACAATGTTTCATCGCATTCGGGAGGTCATTCAAATGCATGCAAGATAAAAAGAAGCGGGCCAAGAATTTTGCCCAGGGGAACGTAGTGTTTGACCATGGACCTACTACATGGACGTCCATCGCTCGTTAATTAATTCATGTACCTATTTCTGTCAAAAGTATCACAAAACATTCTAAACATGCTTTCCTGCTTTGATCCCATCATGTTCGCCGACAGCCAGCCTGGACAAAAACAACACGGCGCTTTGAGAAATCTAAAAACCACATGCGCAAAAGATATTTAGCTGTCTTCATGTGTAGTTGTAGTCGGTGTACTTCTCTTGGGAAATCATCGCTCCAGCAATTTCATTTGCGGAATGCACTTGCTTTACAAGAGAAAGAAAATATTTGGGCAGGTTGGTTGTGACTTGTAATCTAATTTTTCCCATTTTTTCGCACATTGTTTCAAAGTAAACACGGACAGTATCCGTAGACCGACATGTATGCCTTTATACCATCAATGTTTACTGCGTGTCCACAAGATAGTGTCCACTGCAGTAATTACCAATATTGTGTCACAAAAATTGTCATGTTTTCAGGTTTGCCGCTCCCCATCATTGGTGTTTATTCAAAGGCAGTTTAGTCTAAAAAGACACCTCAGCCAAATAAGACCGACATGAATAAAATGATTCTTTTGTAAGTGACGATGCCGATTACAACATCGTCATTATAATTCATATCCAAACATCTGAATGTACTCATTCAGATGTACATACTCAGGTGGCAGCAGTGATGCTAGGATCAAAGAAAGACCTATGTGATTAGTCCATGTGTGTAGTAGGACCATGGTTTGACATTCATGACAATTTGAGTACTGATGTAATTTGCTGTTTAAGGTATTAAAGAAAATAGTCACCGAACCATTTCAGCACAGTGTGCTCAAAATCTTTAGGCTAAAAAAAAAAAAAAATACAGGATTATATGCTACTAACTACTAATAATAATTAGAACAATGATAATGATAATCATGAAGTTAATGTTATAATGACAACAGTCATGATAACAGTGACATAATGATGATTAAGATTACAATGAACAAAAGCGTATAACAGCAGAATCAATATTTTGCTCATTTCTTCGTTGTACCTTTCTGTTTTCTCCCGGAAGTCGGCACACACCCATGTACTTTCTTTGCTCACCCTTTTCTTCAACTTTAATGAGATCATCGGTGATAAAACCTGTGGTTGGAAAACAATGAAATACGAATGTTTATGATAATGTAATTCTTATATAGCCGAGTGAATTTACACAGTGTGTTTGAAAAGGTTGTTAGTGGAAAATTGAGCAAAGAAAATGGGATTCCATCGGGAATCAAACTCGAGACCTCCAGATGCTAGCCTGGTGCTCTACCGACTGAGCTATAGAAAGCCCTAGTTCAGTATTCGTCCCAGAAACCCTAAATTCTCAATGCTCGTTACGCGTAATTGTTTGTGTGTGTGTGTGTGTGTGTGTGTGTGGGTGTGTGTGGTGTTTTTTTTTTTACCGTCTCCTGAAAACAGTTTACAATGTTCATTCTCCAAACAACTTTCCTGTATTTTAACTTTCCAAATACAATTTTGCTGAGCAGATGAGACGCTAAAGACGCCAATTGACATATTACTATCTCACATAATATTTTGCTCTTTGTTTATATAGATCTCAGTTAAAGCTCTCTATTGCGATCCACTCTGCATGTTAAAAAGCTATCGATCCGGGCTACAAAGCGTTATATTAATGCGTTAGTCAAATACCGGTTAGTGATTGGCTAAACACAGTCACGTGATGGAGGCACATTGGTTATGTTCGCCCATGGGCAGAACATTTTTGTAATGTTCTCCCATGGGAAAATATTTTCACGTAACAAAATGACGAACGATACCAAACGATTGAACGATCATATTTTTTACGCAATCGATAGGATAAATTTGCCTATTCCATACAATGTGAAAAAGCAGATTTGACTAACCCACATAGCAACTTGGTGACGATAATTACACCACGGGATTATCTACTCCCACCTCCCGCTATTAGTTCTTCCATCATGTACGTCGGTTCCTTCGTCACTATTGTTTTGATGAGCCACACAATAACAAGGGTATATACCACGCAAGGCGCGACAGGATTTATCAGTCTTATGAAACGACCATGGTAGTGGCGTGAGAGGATTTGCCAGTCTTATGAAACGCTGATGTCAGTGAATTAATGGTTTTGTTGGATCTGCTTGGCATTTCGATTCAAATTATTGACTCTAATATAAATACATGCTGGCGAAGAAAATATAGAGTTGGAAGCCATAGGGGACTTTTCAGAGTTGGAAGTTACAAGCGTAACAATCACCATTCGTGTTTGGACATACTCGTGGGCATCCTCGCGACAAATCGACATACGTGTTAACAACGTTATAAAGAACCCGTCATCACTTCTGCTTCGTAAACAGTAAGAAAAAAGGAGAAGAAGAAGAAACGTTTAAAAAGTACCCAACGGAGAATTAATGCAACGTCACAAGACAAAGTTTCCATCTGATGTTAATTAACCATCTCAACAAAAACAAACAACAAGAGTACTGACACACACACACACACACACACACACACACACACACACACACACAAAAAAAACATGATGATGTATGCAATAACAGACAATAGTGCGAGAAACAATGATCACTAGTATTTTGTTGTCATTATGGTACAGACGACATCCCACGAGGCACTCAATTTGCGAATTCATTTTCCTGTCAAACACGCCGGTGTTTGTGAGTCAGCATGTTTTCATGCCCCCCGATTTTTTTTTTTTTGTGTGTGTGCATATTTTGAATGAACCATCACCAATTGTAATCGATGTATTTTTTTATTGTTGACATTGAATAAGACATTATCGTACGTGGGTTATAAAGACGGTTTTCTGAGTGAACACTGTAACATCGAAATGCCGCGATTGCCAGTGATTGTACACGGTGGAGATCATCAATGGGGTCACAGTAATGACCTCTACATAGAGATCAGTGAGTCACAGTTATTTTTTTGACATTTTCTGTTCGCTTGGGGTCAAAGTTCACTGTGCGCGTCGGTTTGGAACAGGTGGACCATGCATTATGAGTGAATGTAATTCTACACCACGTTCAAGTTGGCTACACTCCACATCGTCTAACAAACAAAATTTTGCAAGCTTCATCAAATTAAATAGGACGTCATTATAGAAAACAAATAACAGATGTAAATCTAAAGCTTCCTTCTCATGCAGATATTTGCCATTCCTTTGCTATCTATAAGCGCCAAGTGTACCTACTGTACTATCTTTCTATCTCTGCCACGGATATGGCAAGTAGGATCCGGTGAAATTACAGGTGAGTAATATCTACGGAGGTACAATTTGTATTTTGTTTGGGCGAGCTTGCCAAGTACCTCCTTGGTTTGGTGAGACCCAACGCTCGTGAAAACTGCGTATTACAATGTCGACAAGTGCAGGGGCTGGGGAACCGGGGATGGGAGTCAGGACAGTCCCCCACCCCTACCGCACACTAACTCCTTTGGCGAATACAAAGAAAGAGAAGAAAAGATAACTGGGAGGGTGGTGAGGGGGAGGGGAAGGAAGCAATATTATATGACTCCAGATTCAACCAACCCTCCAATCACCCCCCCCCCAAAAAAAAAAAAAAAACACACACCAGGGGCGGATCCAAATTCTGTAAAGAGGGGGGGGGGGCGCAACTTACAGGCCCTATTTCTGGTGCCATTTCCGGGTTTCATTTCATTTTTTTCTTTTTATTTCTTTTGTTTTTAACGAAAAATAAAGGGGGGCATGAGCCGGTTGAGCCCCCCTCTGGATCCGCCACTGCACACACACACACACACACATACACACACACACACATACAACACACACACACACACACACACACACACATACACACACACACACACACACACACACACACACACACACACAAGAGGCCTACACCGCGGTCCACATCTTTTTTTTTTTTTAATTGCAGGACTCGTTGCATTCCAATATGACCGCGAATTTCAGATCATATTTAACTTGGGTGTGCCAACGATAAGCGGGGTCCAATTACGCTCGAAACACGTTGCCACGATGACGTCTTCAATGCTTGCCACAAAACGACATAATATGAATGATTCGGAAATCATCTTATGCTGTTGAAATGAATTTTATTATCATTTACAAAATATTGAATACGGTTCTAGAATATTCTCAGATTTGTGCTGTAAATGATGCTTTCAATAAAACACTTGTACAGAGACACAATCCTATATACATGACGTATACTATTATGTCTGTGTATTCAAACTACCAATGCCATAATTGAATCATAAAATGGGATTTGATTTTTCACAAGTTAAAGTACACATGTGCCTGATTATTTATAAAGCTATTTGCCATTTCAATGGTACAATTACACCAAATTATTTCGTCTTGTCGTCGAGGAAAAGGGGGTAGGCCTATATACGACCTATAATGTCGTGACGCGCTAGAACCGAATAATGAAATGGGATTTGATTTTCCAAGGTTAGAGTTATACCATTACATTATCAATAAAGCTATCTAAATTGCCATTTCAGCTGAACAATCGTAGAAAGTTATTTCGTCTTGGAGGAAAGGAACGAACGGGAAGTAGGCCTATATATTTGTGTCGTGGAGTGCCTCGAGCATCACGATTAGTATGGGAAAGTAACATAATATTGAAGAATATAAAATTACAAAAACAACAATGATAAATTATTACCAATCGATGAGATAATACCTTGAATTGATCACTAAAATATCAATTCCGCGTGATATACTCACACCGCAAAAACTCTAGTTTGACAACAGATGTAGCCTATACTGAAAATAAGCTTTCGGATGTGTTTGCAATATCGTTGTTGTCATTGTCACATCAGAGAGGACACAAAATGAAAACAATCAGCTTGCAGAGAAAACCAGAGGAAAGCCGAGTCACATCCTCATCACCTTCATCTCCATGACCATTGTGGAGAATAATAGGACGGGTGCTATTTTTGACTTCAACTGTCATCTTCAAATGAAATTCAGGGCGAGTCAGTAATATTCATATCTCTGGAAAAAGCACCTAACCACACCTATATATTATTTTGAATAATTCAGCGTCGACTAACAATGATTAATTAATTGAAAACGCTTTTTTTTTACAGTGTAAACAAACATGAAACTCGGTATCATTGGAATTGAAATTGAATGTTTTTTTTTAATAATCTGTCCTTTTCTTGAGCACATAGGGAGATTACGCACTACTATTGTATCATGCCCTATGTATATTGATATATTAAAATTCGTGTTTATCATTATCATATCATCATTATCAACTAGTCACTTTGACCGGTGGAATAATTGCTAAATTTTCAGTGCACAATGTATTATGCTAAAACTACTTCTTTGAACAGAGTTCTGCTGATTCGTAAATTCTACGATATCGGTAACAAAATCGGACGGGTTTCTGGGCCATATGCTTAGGTTGCTCGACTCTGCCTGATAGCGTGACAACTCTGCGCTCCCTTCTCAGCTACGGGGAAAGACCCTCGTGAATTTAACAAACGCTTCATTTGGCCCGGCCTCTTCATTCCTTTGACACTTTCGATACAACAATGTATTAGTCCCTGGCATCTATTATGTATAGGAAACTGCTCGCTGATACAGCGATAATACGAGAGAGGCTCTTGGCGCTTCCGAGAATTGGCTCACCAGACGCACCTATATAATTATTACAGATTTTGAAGAACAATACTGATGATAATGTAGTTAAAGAAACTTCGAACTTGTAATTGGTTTGTATGTTTGTTTCTTTCATTAATTGTCACTGTTCATACGGCGTTATTATCTGTGAAGCGCTTAGATACATTTTGTAATGGGCAGGGCGCTATATATATATATATATATATATATATATATATATATATATATACATATATATATATATATATATATATATATATATATATATGTTGATAAGGTAGTCCACGTGTTGGCAAGGTAAAAAGATAAGTAACAAAGCTGCAACAAAGTTCATGCTGTATTCACCAACGGTTTATTTCTTCACACAAATTTTCGAGCGTCTCGCCGCCCTTTCTCAAGTGTTGATACAACACTTGGATATGTGGACTTTCTCAAGAAAGTCACTTTCTTGAGAAAGTGACTTTTTCAAAGTGACTTTTTCACTTTTCCAACTTTCTCAAGTGTTGAGTATCAACACTTGAGAAAGGGCGGCGAGACGCTCGAAAATTTGTGCGAAGAAATAAACCGTTGGTGAATACAGCATGAGCTTTGTTGCAGCTTTGTTACTTATATATATATATATATATATATATATATATATATATATACATAACCAGTTGCCCAGACGGGCAAGTAGATTTTCAAAATTGCTGCAGAACACTTGAATTCTACTTGCCCGGAAAAGAAAGTCCAAAAATATCAGAAAATGAATTATATAGAAAATAACTTGTGAGTCAAGGGTCTGATAAATCATAAAGTATTAGACAGCATACGTTAATTCACACGCTTTGACACATTGGAGTAACAAACTTGGTTCGATCAAGTGTTGGTATCACATTGCAATTGGGACTTCCTCATATCAGTGTTGGAGAGTTGCTGGAATGAAATAAAAACTGTTTTGCATTGATCGCTAAACAGTCATTATCTTTGGGCTTCTGTATGGTTGACTTATTAATGGGTGTGAGACATGGCCGGCGCCACGTTTTCAAAAGTGTGTGTGTGTGTGTGGGGGGGGGGGGGGGCACTTCCGGGTTTCATGAGATAACACGAAGAAGAAGAAGAAAAAAAAAAAGGTCTTCGCCGCATCTTTCTCACTCCATTTCCGGGTTTCTTCAGCTGACAAGCAAAAAACAAAAACAAAAAAACAAACACACACACACACACACACACACGCACAAAAGGGGTCCTCAGCGCCTTTACCGCGCTCAAAGGTTCAGAAAATCATCGGTTGTTCACATTGATGTCCAGTATTTCCTTCTTTCCCTCGTCATGCGATATTTCCCATGTTACCCTCTCTTCTTTTCCATTTCCTCTAAACCATGAAATCGGAAAGTAATGATGGTCCTACTAAGAAACTGATTCAATGACAAAACCCTCCTCATCTATACTTCCTTATTAGATTAGGCCGAACACTCAGCGAAAATATCTCACTTTCATATAGAACAATGCCAAGCTAGATTAGAATAGCAACACAACAAAAACAGTTTCGCTCACTCTTCACAACATTGTGTCTGGCGTTTGGTTTGCATGCAACACAATAAACCTCAACACGCGTTGAATTAAGATCAGGAGTTGAATACGCAACATCGAAATTTTGCTCTTCACAGGGGAATTCCCTTTCGTGACTGGTTGACGGTCAAAAATGAAGTGAAAGTGACATAAAATCGAACACAGAAATTACAGAGAGTTGTGGAATTTCAAAGGACAAATGAGGTATAATGCTCATTGGTATACACATGCAAATCAGGTCACCCAAATAACTCACAATTTTGCGCATTATGCACAGTATTCTCAACATTGAATATATCGTAACTCACTTCGAAATTAATTCAAACACGTGATGGATTGATATACCTTTAATAAAGTTATCGAGCTACGTAACCACCTTTCTTTAAAGTGAAAGCATAATTCTCAGAAGGACTCACAATTCATCTTCCACCACTAATTGGAATTTGCTCACAATACAAGGTAGGGTCTACCAAGAAACCTGTCTGGCTGACGCGATTTGCCAGGATAATGAGTTGTTTGGAGTATTTTAGATCAATAGTGCAAAAATGATTTAGATCGTATGCATACACGATTTATGTATAAACAATATGCATAAGGCTCTGAAACGATTTATACTGAAGCGCCCTCCCCATTTACAAGTGGTATAGGTAGAAAGTTACGTGCACGATGATCGATCGTGCTTTATAGCAATCGTATTTTCCACCAAGCTGCAAGCGATTCACACTATAGCGCGGAAGATCGATGGAGACTGATGTGGCCCGATTTGTTGATATCGATAACCAATTGTACAAAATTACGTACAATTGTATAGCAACCACGATCGGGTATAGGCCTATATGCTCTGAGATTGTAGTACGTCCAGGGAATCTTTTTGTTTCATATTTTTATTCTCCTTATCGAGGATAACTTGAAGATGGAGAGGAGTTTCCTCCTCACAATGTAATCTGAAACCGCCCGACGGGTTACTGGCATGTTAGGCAAGTCCTTAGAATGTCGACAATAGTTGCGGTAACACTGACAAAAGATCGCGTAGTTTAAGATCTCGAAGTTTTGCCATAATAGCCAGGATGACCGCAAATTTCCCGAAAACTTCTCGCGAAACTTCCCACTCAAACTATAAGGAAATTTGAACGCTCGCAGGTGACACTGACTGAAAGCGTCCAAAGTTTGTCAGGTGACCAATAGCTAGCTGTCACAGCAGACGGTCGCTCCTTCTTCTTTGTTGCGCATGCGCACCAGCAACCCTATTACTTCCAGAACTGAAACATCGAAAAGTTAGGCTGTCGGTGTGGAGGGACGAGCAAATATCGCGAAGACTTCTCGAGGATAAACTTCGCGATCTTTTACCAATGTGACCTGGGCTTTTGATATCATAATAATAATGTTTGAGTGATCGAAATTCTTTATTCCAGATGCATGTGATATGCCTCGTATAATACCGCCCTCGCGGTCTTCTATACATGAACGATGTCAAGCAATCCGGACGAACAATATAAGCGGTAAGATATGAATAATTATTCGTTATTCAGGAGCGTCGGGAAAAGATTTTGCCGGCAGATGTACAGAGTAGTAAAAAAACAAACAAAAATAAAAACAACTAGATGCACTTCAAACGATCTGGTGCTCTGAACTAACATCACATTGACAATACAAGTAACTGCATTGTTCCTAGATCAGGAATAAAGGTGTGGGTCATAAAGTAAATAACAACAGCCACTTCTTTCTTTGCAATGACAAGAACAGCGTGAAGGGAGAGTATAACTAGTCATATGATGACAATAAAACAGAGGGAAGATATCATCCGGTGACTGGAGAGATAGGAAGGAAGTTTTGTGGGAAGGAATTGGATCAATCACAATACAGCCTGTTCGAATAAAAACAACAAAAAGCTATGGTTTCAGCTCTTTTCACTGAAAGTCACCGAGATCATGGAGATAACCACAGTTCCTCCTACATCCGTTAATTCTTGTCTCTAACATCCGCTATCCGGATTTAAAAGTTTACGGTGAACTTCTCACAGTTGGTTTGTATTGTTTTGATTACAGCAGGCGCACTATAGTATGGTTTTCATTTCTCTTTTTCATTTATTTCATTTTTTCCACCAGCTGCTTGAAAAGAAGATTATAATACCAAGTAAAACTGTCGAAAAAGGTCAACTAATTCAATGAAGGCATCAAAATAGCAATAAAATTATTGCCGGCCTAACTGCCTCTCTATACTACGGTTGATCTCAAACAAGAATAATTCTATAAAGGATTACAGGAAAAGTGAGACACAACATTACATAAAAGGCGTATATTAAGAGAGAACATGCAAGAATGTGACAAGTATTTTTAAAGGGGATGGCTAGTAACTGATCAGTGGGAATCAGTGGGAATGCTGGGGAATGATTGATCCAATTCTTGTGGGATTAATTTTAGAGTACATTATATCTATTGTTGTGTGAAAATTATTTGCTTCAGAACGGTCTCATATTCAAGTAATGTGCAGTTTAATGTTTCCAGGTTAGCATGCCTGTACAGTGACGGGGCATTAAACTGCACATTACTTGAATATGAGACCGTTCTGAAGCAAATAATTTTCACACAATAGATATACTAAGTACAATGTGCTCTTAAATGAATCCCACAAGAATTGGAGCAATCATCCCCCAACATTCTCACTGATTCCCACTGATCAGTTACTAGCCACCCCCTTTTAAAAACCCACGGATTAAAGGCATGATTTGCAATAACATTGTATGCAAGGAGTAAAGTTATCGCCTGAAAAGATGTTTCAAATTTCTCTTTACACAAGATTGTAAAAAGGCTGATGGTGTACTGAACATAAGGCAATATCTGCTTAAACATTCCATAAAAGAGGACCTTTATATTTCATCATTGTGTATATTTCGAAATATGAATAGAGTTGGGAAAGAAAAAAATTTTACCTTGTCTGGTATAATATAAGAATGATTCTAGTCCTAAGAAATCTAAGAAGTATAGGAATTAATACATGAAAACACAAATTGAGCACCAGCAACTGTCTTTATTTTTTCTCTCTTGGCAAGTTTGATTAATTTCACAGAAATGTGGCATTAAATACCAAATTTCACTCTTTTGAGCAATCCTTTATACCAGTGCCGTATATTAATATACGGCACTGCTTTATACATCATATACGCCATTAGCAAACATTCACAAGGAAAAGTAGAAATTACGCGGTGCGTAAAATATGTCCCCGCCGGGAGTAGCATTTAGTAGCAAAATGTACAATATCGGTAAAAAATCAAGGTCAAAGGTCAAAGAAGTCAAAGGTCAAAATTCTGTGTAGAAGTTTTGAAGCCCTCACCTAGTGCCATCACATAAAGCAAACGGAATCGAAATCGGGTTAGAAATGGCGAAGGAGTAGCATTTTGTAGCAAAATGTACAATATAGGTCAAAAATCAAGGTCAAAGGTCAAAGAAGTCAAAGGTCAAAATTCTGTGTAGAAGTTTTGAAGCCCTCACCTAGTGCCATCACATAAAGCAAACGGAATCGAAATCGGGTTAGAAATGGCGAAGGAGTAGCATTTTGTAGCCAATGTACAATATAGGTCAAAAATCAAGGTCAAAGGTCAAAGAAGTCAAAGGTCAAAATTCTGTGTAGAAGTTTTGAAGCCCTCACCTAGTGCCATCACATAAAGCAAACGGAATCGAAATCGGGTTAGAAATGGCGAAGGAGTAGCATTTTGAAGCAAAATGTACAATATAGGTCAAAGGTCAAGGTCAAAGGTCACAACTGAAATTCTGTGTAGAAGTTTCAAAGCTCCCATGTAGTGCTATCATATAAAGCAAACAGAATCAAAATTGGCTCATAAATGACAGAGAAGTAGCAAATTGAACATTTTGATCACACACGGACGCACAGACAGACAGACGGACGGACAGACGGACGGACGGACACACGGACACACACACGTACGGAGCCCGTTTCATAGTCCCCTGCTCGAACTCGTTCGGCGGGGACAACAAGTGCTAGACATCCTTTTGTCTATACCTTCCAGCCTGAGGCGTATACTTCAGTCACACATTCTCACAAGTCAGGCATGCACAAGAATCTTCCACAGGTTCCATATAGTCCCTTTTTCTTAATTCACAAGCGGATTGATACTACTGAATCAAGAGGGGGAATTAAGTGTCTTCCTTAAAGTTCTGACGTATTCACTAGCTGTGTATCGAGAGAAAGCGCCAGTAGCAGGAAATCAGTGTCGAACCCGGAAAAGTGGCTGTACGCGGTCTTACACGAATTGGCTTAATTACATTCTGGCTGTGAAAGTATAAACTGGAAACACACGCCGATTTAAAGGATCTTTCTTGATGGTGGCGCGGGAACACGCGTCCATGCAAAGACGTATAGAAGACAGGCAGCCCGTTTCTGGTTTCTGGCTGGGGAATTAAAGTTCGAAACTGATTAACACAGTTCTTTGAAATGCGTTTTAGCTCCCCCTTCCTCATCTTAAAGACAGAACAATGATCATCACATTGACAACCCCCTCAAAAAAAAAAATTATAATAAATGAATAAATCCCAGTTCTCTTTTCCCATCTTATTTGTTGTCACTGCCAGAAAAAATACTAGTAGTAAATGCTTTGTAAGTCCTTGTAATGTGATGTTCCTTGTGGAGCCGGGGCGCGCTAAGTCAGGTTAACATGTTGAAGGCGCAGAAAGTGAGCGAAAAATACCACTTCCCCATGCTTGGATGAGGGTCATGGGGGAGAATCACAGTCATGAGGAGGAAGAGGAAGAAGAAGAAGAAGAAGAAGAAGAAGAAGAAGAAGAAGAAGAAGAAGAAAGATTTTCATCGCTGAGAGATGAGGCAGAGTATACGCGTTCATACTGGCAATTTCAAAAACATCAGGCGAAACAAAGGCGGAGGTGGAGATCGTTCTGGGGTTTCTAGCCGAACTTTCGACGAAGGTCTGGCATGTGTAAAACCCCGGTTTTGCTCCCAAAACAGACTTGTATAAAAGATATTCTGCACATTACAAGAAATTCAAGACATTTTTACTTTCATGAGTTCATACAAACACACACAGACACACAGACACACACACACACACACACGTACTCTCTCTCTCTCTCTCCTCGTCCTCCTCTCCCCGTCTGCCTGTCTGTCTGTCTGACTGTCTGTCTGTCCGTCTGTCTGTCTGTCTGTCTGTCTAACCCTATCCCAGGGCTGCCAACAATCATAACAATTCAAAATCAGGGACATTCCACAAAATCATCAGCCTCCCTCATTTTTGGAATTCATTTGTACCGAGTTTTGGAGTTCATTTTTATTACCTCATTCCAAAAATGAGGGAGCTTGTATTATCATTCCCTTATCATGACCAGAAGAGACTGTTCATGTCATATCGAGGAGCTTCCTACACAATGAGGGAGACTTGTTAGCTCTGCGCTCAAGACCGTTATTGTTCTTAAAGGGATGACACAGTTTCGGTTGAGATGGGGCTTCAGGTTTCTGACTTCTCTTGACGATATATATATATATATATATATATATATATATATATATATATATATTAAGATAATGAGAAACATCTTATGAAAAATGAAAAAGCATATAATTCTACCAGAAATTCAAAATTTCCTTGATGAAAATTGGTTTTGAAATGGTTGAGATATCCAAAACGTATGCGATTCTAATAAAAGGTGAGACCCGCCTTTTATTAGGAGCTCTTTGTTTCACTTTGTTTTTGGATATCTCAGCCATTTCAAACCCGATTTTCAATAAGTAAAATTTGAATTCTTCTTAGAATTGTATCCTCTTTAACATTCATAATCGCCGCCATTTTGCGCAGGTCGTGAAATGCTGGCAAGATGACTGCAAAGGGATAAATCTGACACATGAATGTAATTATGATGTTGAAATAAGTTTTGTGAATAAATATTAGGAAAAGTTGATCACCTTCTTCATCAACACTTTAATGAGATCAGAGAAAGGGTACAGGTCAATGACAGCACGGACTTCGTTTCCTTAACTCATTATGTTCAGCTCTCGATCCGTAAATGCAATTGATAATAAACGGCCCGTAATTATGTATTTGTTTACTCTATTATGAGTATAATTATGATCGTATAATAGTATATTGAGAACTGTATTTTATGCATATGTATGTATATATGCATGTAGATATAGTTACGTATATTTGTATAAATGCCAACAGAACGAATTTCCTATATTGGACAATATAATGAAATCTGAATCTGAATGTTACTTGAACTTTCGATCTATCAAGCTTTCTTGGGAAAAGTGTCACCAATCCAAGTTTCCAGGTCTTCTGGGAAGAGTTTACTTCCTGTTCATTTGATACGATGTATCCGGATAGTATGTTTCGTGTGAGGATAACAGTGAGAGTGTATACCGTATACATATACAGCTGTAGTGTTTTACGGGCACTAAATGGCACGCCATACTCGAGTTGGCTCAGTTGTACATAAACAATGGGGGAAAACCCCAAAATGATGAGTTCCACTGAAATCGGATAGGGTTTATCAAAGAAGAGAGATTTTCAGACATTCATTTTTGTTTTCTTTAATTGAAAACCCATACCTTTGGGAGAGGTGATGTTGTTATCACCCAGTAAGTCTCCTTCTGACCTATACACACAAATCTTTATTAAGATTCCTGTTTTGTTAAGACTCCTGTCAAAAATCAAATAAAGCGAATTAGGAAGCATCATTTTGCAACCATTCAACAACAAGTGTTGAAATTAGTTACAAAACAAATGATGCTTCGTTGTAAATTGTTGCAATTATTAATATCAACAGTATCGCGATATTTCTACAGAACTTTTTCATGTCGAAACAAACCATAATGGGGAACTTAACATAAAATGTGACATCATTGCCTCTCAGTATTATATGAATAATCAATGTTGATCGTGTGGTCGTGGCTTCATAAGAGCATGGGGGAAATCCGTAAATGTTTTAATGACAATTCAGCCACGCTGTTTGTTTATTTCTATTCTTCGTCATTGGATGAGAAGAAAAAAAATCAAGTTGACCGTGAAGAGAAGCGTGCATCTTACGCTGACACAGCAGGGAACCCATCAGAACAGTGACGCACGACGCGCGTGGGCCGTCGCTTGAGCATTGTGGGAATTCAGAGCACCAACAATCTCTGCATATACTTCAAAGTGGTGACTACTGAGTTCTGACAACTTGCTCACTAGAACGTCCAACTTTCCACTGCCATTAAGAGTAATGGATGCATAATGGATGCATGCAAGAATGAAAAGCGACAACGAAATTTCACTAGACTGCACTAGATCTTGAGAGACGCTATGACTGTTCAGCGTCTCATTATTGATCCGTTACTTTAAGCCTCCGTTGTTCGTCTCCGTATGCTGAAACACACACACACACACACACACACAAACACACACACACACACATATATATATATATATATATATATATATATATATATTTGTTTGTTTGTTTTTTTTTACAGTTGCTTTCTCTGTAAATGATACAAAGGCATGCATGTTCACACGATGTCCTACCATTACCTATACAGTATCATTCACTAACTGGATCACTTTAATTCATATCATCAGAAGTAGTATGATTCAAGGAAATAACGTATCATATGAATTGTATCGACAGGAAAACAGATTTCGACCTTCTGCAAGCGCGATCACAGCTAGGTAATTTTGAAGACGTGCAAAATACTCGCTGTTGTTTCAGTTCTTTGGCGCAGAAACTATAAAGGGGTCACTGCATGGGAAACAAGCTGATCTATACAAGTTTTGGGGGAATCACAGGGGCACATTTCTTAAAACCTTGTTTAAGTTCTTCAGTGCGATAGAAAGCTTTCAAATAATTAATGGTATAGGGGTTTCACCAAAATGCAGCTTAGCATCAAGAATTACTGGAATTCTTAAGAGTTTCAGTGGTTTCTACGAAAGTGACAGCAACCGCACATGCAAATTAGCTGAAGTTACGATGCCAGAGCCACACACATCTTAAATGCATTTCTTCGTGTTTTTGTTTTTTCATGATATTAAAAAGAAAAACATTTAGCTTGCACATCACAGAATATAATGTTTATCAACTGTTTGTTGTACATACTAAGAAAAACTCGCAAATGGTTGTAGTTGCTAGATTATCAACCAATGTTATCAAGTTATTTTTGTGTACGAATTAAAGGCAGATCTGTCGGCTGATCACCATCATTACCTCAGTTACTTGACACTATATATTTATTACTATGTCAAAACAAATATATTCGGCGAAAACATTTGAAACTTTAGAATTTCATAACTCTCTTGCGATGTCCAGATTAATGAAACTTATTTTCTTCTGCTCATCTGATGTTTACACACTTTCTAGTCTTAACTTGGACATGGTGAGTAATAGCAATTTCAAGTATAGTTCTCCGTCAATCATGTTAACTCTGGTATAATGACTGAAGCCGGATACTCAAAATGACTTAAGTTAAACAAAGAGAAATAATGGAAATAATTATCATGATATGAAATTAAGAAGATTCATGTTTTCATATTGTAGGGTGGTGATAATGGATCTAAACATGCTAAATTCAGTGGAAATGATGACGTCATCAACTCACAGTAATCCAACTATACAAGAAGAGTGTGTAAAGATGAATATGCGGATGAGAAATTTGATGATGTCATCGCCTCACAATTTGCCACATTTATAATTTGTACATACAATTTGTAAACAAGAGACCCGCGGGTCTAGCGCTCACCTGAGTATCGCAAGTTCACCTTTCACGCAGTCACTAATCTAAATTATTCACAGCTCTACCAAAATTTGACGAGGCATTCTCAAGTGGAAGATGAAAATGTACAATAAGGGCCCAATTTTTTCAAGATTCCTTAATTTGGGGGAATTGGAGCCCCCTGGGGCCCTCTGGGTGGGGCATGGTGCCCATTTTGATAAATTGAGATCCTGACCACCTAGGGATGCTACCTGCCAAGTTTGACAAAAATCCATCATGAGGTTTTCAGGAAGAATATGAAAATGTACAATTCAGGCCTCCATTTGGACCCTTCCAACCACCCCCCCCCCCCCACCCCCAAGAGGGGCACCCCTGGATCTCCTATGAACAAACTTGAAACTACAGTCATTACTGTACTCACTCATAGTATTATCTCAGCTCTATAACTTCTGATTCTAGAGAAGACTTTTAAAGATTCCTTCATTTGGGGGGTTTGGGCCCCCTGGGGGCCCCCTGGGTGGGGCATGGTGCCCATTTTAACAAATTGAGATCCTAACCCCCTAGGGATGCTACCTGCCAAGTTTGGTGAAAATGGGTCATGGGGTTCTCAAGAAGAAGATAAAAATGTACAATTTAGGCCCCATTAGGACCCCTCCTCACCCCCACCCCCCCCCCCCCCCTGGGTCCAAAGGGGGGCACCCCTGATTCTGCCATGAACAAACTTGAAACTACAGTCATCAATGTGCTAACTCATAGTATTAACCTAGCTCTATCACTTCTGGTTCTAGAGAAGAAGATTTTTGCGGATTCCTTAATTTTGGGGGGTTTGGGCCCCCTGGGGGCCCCCTGGGTGGGTCATGGTGCCCATTTTAACAAATGGAGTTCCTAACCCCCTAGGGATGCTACCTGCCAAGTTTGGTGAAAATGGGTCATGGAGTTCTCAAGAAGAAGATGAAAATGTACAATTTAGGCCCCATTAGAACCCTTCCCCACCCCCCTCCCCTGGGTCCCAAGGGGGGCACCCCTGATTCTGCCATGAACAAACTTGAAACTACAGTCATCAATGTACTAACTCATATTATTAACTTAGCTCTATCACTTCTGGTTCTAGAGAAGAAGATTTTTACAGATTCCTTAATTTTGGGGGGTTTGGGCCCCCCTGGGGGCCCCCTGGGTGGGGCATGGTGCCCATTTTAACAAATTGAGTTCCTAACCCCCTAGGGATGCTACCTGCCAAGTTTGATGAAAATCGGTCTTGGGGTTTTCAAGAAGAAGATGAAAATGTTAAAAGTTTACGCACGACGCACGACGCACGACGGACGACGGACGACGGACGACGGACGACGGACGACGGACGACGGACGACGGACGACGCACGACGGACGCCGGACGAAGGGCGATCGCAATAGCTCACTTGAGCCTTTGGCTCAGGTGAGCTAATAAAATTTGTATATATCTTTTTTTTTTATTCAAATGCAACTGTACCGTAATCTTAAACCCTATACATATCTGAGTGATTATTATGAAGTTAGGAGTTATTCAGCCAGAAAGAGATCAAGTTCTACACTTTAACGGCAGAGACTTTAATTTTCGTGTTTTGTTTTTTTGTTTGTTTGTTTGTTTGTTTGTTTTTTTTGGTACATGATCAATCGAAAAACTACGGGGTGATGACATCATCAGGTCACACATTTGAATATTCACATAACTGTTCTGGAAGAGCATGTTTTGCAAAAATAATCGAAACTGTGTGATTTCATAACTTCCTTTATTCTTATCCGATTTCGATACAATTTACACTGATGTGCCTAAAGAATTGTGCTCTTTCTTTTCATACATAGTTTTCAACTGGTTTGGAATTCCCCTTTCAGAGTATAAAGGAAAAATAACAACACGTGAAGTATCATACTGCTACTAAAAAACAAAAACAAAAACAACAAAACGCCAATGAAATCATCGTCACGCCCCATACACTTTCATTTTCTTTGCTTCAGATGGTCTTTGTGACGTCATGGCATCATTACGTATGTCATGGAAGAACGATTCCAGCGAGATAAACATTGAGCGAAATGCATAACAAGTGCCCTTAATACTTGCCATGTCCTCCCGAGTCCGCAGCGTAATTGCGACTCCTCACCTTCGCATCACCTTCGTACGCATGCAGTTTGACGAATGCGGTCGAGGCATAAACAAAATGATATCGAGCAGAACAATTCAGACAAAAAAACAACAACAACCATCTCCCCTCCCTCCCCCCCCCCCCCCCCGAATCGCTACCATCTTATGACGCTATAGGTTAGTAATACGTATATACTGCGTATAACAAGACCTCGTGAACACTCGTCAGCAGTTATATCTAATCATTCTGTAATAATGAACCGGAAACACCAGTCACATTTTCTTGTCTATATGCTAACCATTCATGCGATTTATAATATCTTATATCGAATGTCATTAATTAATGAATGAATCATGTTACAGGATTGGTATAGTCGCATATGATTACTATAATTAAAGAAAATGTTCATATATTTTCTGATTTATAATAGGGCCTACATGAAGATCGAACAATAGCTTGCAATATAGTGGTATATATATATATATATATATATATACACACATAATGTATATATATATATAACTATATATCTATACATATCGTCGGCGTTTTCACGAACCGACGCTATTTCGATTTTGGTCAAAATTTTCAAAATCGAGATATTGGTACCAAATGAAAGTGCTTTCAAAACTCTACCAAATCCCAAAATTTTAGATCACAAAATTAATTATTCTTAATTTTATCAAAGAAAGAAAAAAACGACGGTACTCGAAATATCGAGAAATTGAGAAAAAGGGGTTTCACGAACCGACGCAGTAAAGATACGCCGGTTCGTGAAACCCGAATTGCTAGGGTGAAGAGCAATGCGGGTTTTACGAACCGTCGCAGTTGCATTATTTTGAGCTTTGTTCAACTTACTGGCCTAGAATTAGGTTTTGGCCCTAATCCAGATCTCAGAGTGAGAACCAAACCATCTGAAAGATGAATGACGACCTAAGCCAGCCCACTGTCCACGAGTGAAGTGAATGGTAAGCTATAATCCTATTAAAATCATGCTCAAAATAACAGTTTCAGTTGGACTACCATAACCATTAATTGCGGTAGAGTGTAGTCCCATGTATTCAATCGCGTGATGCTTATGAAGCCTAGTCTGTAAACGCCATCCAATTTCAAATTAGATCCCAAATCATATTATTTATAGTTTCTTTTCAACTTATGTCGTTACTTCTGAGACTACAGAGTACTGTAGTCGTAACGTCTGTGTGCAAGACATGCAAGATGTCAAAGTCTCGAAGACACTCATGGCTATGCCTTGACTTGAGTTGAAAATGAAATCATGAGATTGACAAAGTAGGCCTACTAAACTAAAAAAAAAAGTAAAAAGTCTAAAAGTAAAACTCAAAGGAAGAGTAAAGAATAAAGTTAGACATGTTAGACTTTAACTTTCAAGTTTAACTATTAAGTCTAAGTTAAGACTTTACTTGTAATGCCAGTTACTAAAACTAAGATCAGCTGAAGTCTAAGACCAAGTCAAATTAACACAGAGTCTATAGTCTAGCTCTTGATCTACATCTAGACTAGTGGTAATAGTAGGTAGAGTCCACCCATTTTTTCCCCCAATTTTTACTTGTCCATTCCTGAAAAAGTTACTGGTCAGTGTCCAACAGTGATTTTTCCTGGTCAGGGACCGTCGGACCAGTGCCAGTGTGCAGCGTTGGTGTAGATGTCATCTATGACAGTATGTGGTCTAGTGATACTACCTAAACACTACGAGTAGTACTCTACAGGTTAGGTGGCTTTCCTGTACAGTGCAGTGTTATAGTATACTTGTGAATTCAGCCCTAGTACCGTACTGTGTGTAGATATGTGACATTATGTCTAACGTTAGTTCGAGTGGAGTACCTTTGAAGCACAGCGGTGGGGCTTTTTTTCCCTAAAACTTGTGAATGCGGCCCAACCAAATGGCGTTTACATATTCACGCGTGATCGATAGTGATACAGTAGCGCTGTCGATTTCCACAGCATCCATACATAATCTTTTGTCCTTTCTTCTTTCCTTTTTTCCCTTTGTTCTTTCACCCTTTTTATTCTTGGAATCGAAGGACTTCTAAGAAATGTCCCTCGACTGATTTAACCAGGACTCTTGAGTCCTGGTAAACCTAACCTAACCGAGTAACCGTTAACATTTGTTAGGCCTAACATAACAGTAACACTGACTTAGCCCTGTATTGACTTTGTCTTTGGCCGACTTACTGAGATGGCGAGTCTAACTCTTTAACGTTAGTCTAAACGTAGTCGTTAGATCTGTCAGTGTCAGTGTCACCGGTTATTGTATATGGTGCCATCTCTAACGTACGTTAACAAGTTGATGTTAGTTATCTATGTCAACTTACTGAGTCAGTAATAGTGGTACTGTCATCCTGTTGGATATCGCCGCAATATCATCCGTGACGTGTTAATTTCGTGTCACAAAGACAAAAGTTGCCAAGATCTAATAGTATTAGATGTCTAGATCTAGATGTAGTCTAGATCTATAATATAAATTTTGTGAACCACTGGTAACTTAAAATTGAAAGGTCTAGACTTCACTTAGTCTATAATTAGACCAGACATTCATGAGGCAAAGGCCTATTTAGTAGATCTATTCTTATTCTATTTTAACGTCAATTCCTACTAACTCGCCACGTGTTATTCCTAAGGCCAAGGACTTCCGGGTTAGTGATTTTTTTTCTCATAAATACCAAACAGCAGACGTGTTTCATTTGCATTCTTGTGCAGACTTCATGAAAATATGTGCAGTATCAAAGAAATATGATGCACATGACAATGCCAGTGTTTTATAGGTGAATGGTTAATACCTTTTAAAAGCTGAATGATAATGTAGAGTCTAGGTCTAATTAAGATGTTACAGTCTCTGATAAGAAACAGGTTTG
Organism: Diadema antillarum; assembly: GCF_040938485.1. Lineage (NCBI taxonomy): Eukaryota > Metazoa > Echinodermata > Echinoidea > Diadematoida > Diadematidae > Diadema > Diadema antillarum. Next base: position 670,783 of record NW_027272290.1, on the reverse strand, counting down.
ATTGTCATAGACTGTTTCCCAAATGCAGGTACATGTAGTAATATTCAGCTATTTCAATGCAATGCCTTGTTCACAAATACATGTAGATTTATATTCATGTGAATGATAATTCAATTTCTACATGAGACATACCAAGTGCTAAACATAATATCTTGCATCAGTAAAATGTGTAAATGAAGAGACAATTTGAATATGCATCAAATACGAACAGCAGCATTTTTTGACATTCTTTGATCCTGCATAGGCCTACCATTTTGTTTTATGTTTAATATAAATAGAGCAAAATAATTTCAACTTCAGTTTTGTTGGCTGATTTATTTTCTTCTCAAAATTAAAGTTGTATCTTGTGCCATGATGTTTGATTTTAATCAAAAGTTCTTAATTTCTGTCTTTTCTTTCAGATGACTGGTGCCATGTAGTAGCGAAGAACTGGACTGTCTCAGAAAAGAAAAGGAAAAGTACAGGGTCGTGTACATCACCAACGGATGTGAATACAATGGTAATGTAGAGTCTAGGTCTAATTAAGATGTTAAAGTCTCTGATAATAAACAAGTTTGATTGTCGTAGACTCTTTCCCAAATGCAATTAGTAATATTCAGCTTTTTCAAAGCAATGCCTTGTTTACAAGGACATGCAGATTTATTCATGTGAATAATAATTTAAATTCTACATGAGACTTACTAAGTGCTAGACATAAGATCTTGCATCATTAAAATATGTAAAAGGCGAGACAATTTGAATATGCATCAAAAACAGCAGTATTTTTTTGACATTCTTTGATCCTGTATACCGTTTTGTTTTATGTTTAATATAAATAGAGCAAAATGATTTCAACTACAGTTTAGTTGGCTGATTTCTTTTTCTCAAAATGAAAGTTGTATCTTGTATCATGATGTTTGATTTTAATTGAAAGTTCTTAATTTCTGTCTTTTCTTTCAGATGACTGATGCCATGCAGTAGCGAAGAGCTGGACTGTTTCAGAGAAGAAGAAAAAAGTACAGCATCGTGCTGATCATCAAGGAATGTGAATACAATGGCTTAGGAAAGAAGACAATCTACAGATAGGATAGAAGGGAGAAATTTGGATGAAGGGCGACAACATAAGGACGGTATATCTACAGTGAAATGTGATTGTAAAGTGGAAACATGAAAGGAGATCCTAAGATTGAAGGTGAAAACAAGGCATTCCATTCTGTGATGTCGTAATTACAATTTTGCTACACTTTAATAACACTACAGAGAGACATTTATATCAAGGAAAGCTTCATGTGGATATGGAATGTTAGATTTTTTTAAGTGTTCATTGGTATGTATTTCATGATAATAAATCTTGAAGGTTTTGTGTGGTAATCATAACCTTGTGATAAATCTTGATAGATTTCTAAGTGCACATTGGCAATATTTAGATGATGCTGTAATCAGATTAAGTTCTATTCTCCTTTATTCTTTTATTTATTATTTTGTTGTCTTCAACCCACTTTGAATGTGTCACGTATGATTCTTATAAACATGGGAACATGCACTCCATGTAAATGATAGGACTTATAACAAATTGACATAATTATTCAACCATCACTAGACAGTTCTGTTATAAGATGTTCTTTATCTAACTAAAATTGTAAATTATGATACGTGTATGTTCCCATGCAAACTCACAACAAAATACAGAAATTTGATTTCTTTTAATAATAATTCATTATGTCTCTAAATTTACAATTAAAGAAAGTGATTGCAATAAGGATGTCAAACATCGTATATTAAAATAATAGATTATTCATTTGTCTCCATCCGTAGTAACGCACGCAACTGCAGTGTGCAGTTTGTAGGCTGCTGTGAAAAAAAAAAAAAATCACAGGCAGCCCAAGCAGGATTCGAACCACGACCTCTGGATTACTAGACCAGCGTCATAACCACTAGACCACCGGAGTGCCCTGGCGCTACCTTTACACATGAATAATTAAGTATAGAAGGGCTTGGGGGCGCTTCGAAGTTTACTGCTCTTATTAAATATGTACATGTCATTTGCAACTCAACTAAAGATGATTAAACACACTGAAATTCTTACTTTAAATGATATTCATAATCTGTTTTTTTTTTTCTTTAATAGCTTGGGATGTACACTTTATACACTGTATCGGTCTACATTTCGCCTACAATATGGAATTCTTTACTTCGAGACGTTTGTTTTTAACAAACAAAAAATTAAGAGTCCTTTAAAGGTGCTGTAAAACAGTGGTGTTTGTTTGTTTGTTTGTTTTTTGGTGGGGGGGGGGGGGAGGGGAGTCAAATTAGCCTTGGCCCCTCTCCGCCGTCTTTTTTTTTTTCCTTTAGCTGCATATTTTTTAGTCATCACATGAAAATTCGTCTGCATCCACCCCGTAGTTTTGCTGATGACCTTTCTTTTTAATTATTTTAGCCACACACAATTTTGGCTGAATTTCCCCAACCCTCTTGTGAATTTGCTAGTACATGTACTAAAACACATTCTCAGAATGTGTTTATAGTACTGGTGGATTAAGGATTCACAGGGAGGGGGGGGGGGTCGGCCAAAATTTCTCTTTTCTCATATGTAACAAGCCTTCGGGGCGAAAGGCTGATATTATGGGCTTTCTACACACATTTTTAGATGCTAATTATTGGTTAACATGAGCATGATCATTTATGTTGTGATTAATTTGTTTCCTTATATATGTATGACTTCTATTAGAGACTTAATTGGCTTGGCACTCCTTACATCGACCTATTTTAGACACCCATTTCCCTTTCTCTCTCGTGCTTTTTCTCTACTGTCCTGTGAATAGTGTAACTACATGTACATGCAGTACCTCTTCTCTTTTGTATGATATACATCAAGTTTTTATCTGAGCATATGGGTGTTGCAGCACTCTCAAGCTTCATGCATATGCAGCAACATCTTTGTGTGGTGATATACATACATGTAGTTATGCTTGATATATTAATTTGAGAATGTTATTCTTTCTCTTGTATATGTTCCGTCCGCACTCTATAGATGTAAATGTACGATGTAAGATTTGGTGTGCATGTTCGAACTGTGTTCCTCTTTTTGTGAACACACAAGAACTGATATAATAATGAACTTGAATTACACATACTCTTGAATCTTGATTCCATCTCCATTTGCCATTAGATATGTATTGATTTATGGAGCTCTTCCACAATTGTTATCCTTCCCATTGTCATTACTCATCTCTGAATAATTCAAATTTGATATTCTATTGAGGACCTATGTTTCTTCGATTACATAATGTACCTCTTCAATATATTGCTGCAAAAGGCATAATAAAACATGACCATTATTATATATTTAAAATGAAGCTTGAAATTCTGATAGTGTCGATATTCATGTATTTTTAGGAGTTTATCAGTTTCGAAGAGTGCATGCAGGATGAGTTTATGTTTTTATATGATCAGGTGCAGCTATCATAGAATCTGTTGAGCAGGAAAGAGAAAGATGGAAAATGAGGAATTATGAGTGAATTCGCATGCGAGCCAAATGACAATAATGACACTGATAAAAATTGTGACAAAGTAAATGTCACAAATATGTGGAATAATAAGAAATAAAGAAATTAATATATTATTTCAGAGAAAGAAATAACAGAGTGCATGCATGAGTATGAAAGATGAGTAAATACAAATAATTATTATTGACTGGCACGTCTTTTTCCCAAGATTTAGCGGTATCCTTCATCTTAGAACAAACATTCATAATTATTATGAAAGAAGTGAACTGAATTTGAATTAAAAATAATGTGAAAAAATGAAAAAGTAAGTTAATTAAGTAAAAAAAAAAAACAGTAAAAAGTAAAAAATATGTAACACAGTATACCGAATACATGTATTACCAAATGATAGATGTCCAAATGCAAAAGTGTTAAATAATAATATATCCACAAAAAAAGGGGGGGCAAAGAAATCTTTGGAACGATCAACCACAGCTATAATAACAATACATGCGTGTACTAAATGAAGATGAAAACAATGACAACACTCTTTTTAGAACAATTAAGAGAAACTGGCTTGTATTATCATCTTAATTATCACTAAATGTATTGTAATCATCACAACAATCATTACATGACAATTAATTTCAATTAATAAGGTTATTGTTGATAAGCAGGTATAGCCCTAATAGTATTTGTATGTAAACACATACGAAAATGAAATAGCGACGGTTCGTAAATACACGCGTATTGCACGTTACCTATTGTACAGGCCCTACAGCGCGGGTCTCACGAACCGGCGTAATACAACTTACGTCGGTTCGTGAGACCCGCGCTTAAGTACATAACCTATGGTGCGCGCAAGAAACGATGGATTTACGAACCGACGCAGTGAGTTTGAAGACAGAAATATCGTAAATTTTTTGAATTCACACTAAAATTACACTATGGATAGGAAGAACAACTTCCACTCTCATCACCCTGTCAAAATTTTCACACACAAGACAGGAAAAGTCATTGAAAACGTTGTCTAAAACTTGTGAGATCTTTAAACGCGTTTTTCTCAGAACTGCATTTTCGCTCAAAAACGAAATAGCGTCGGTTCGTGAAAACGCCGACGATATATGCATAATGTATATATATAATTATATATATATATATATAATGAATTTTATCTTTTATGTGAAATTTATGTGAAAACATAAATCATGAAAAGGAGAGCATCCACTCTAAAGGAATAAGGTTTAGACAAGAAATCAAGGCAGTCGAATACTCATGGGGTACCTTTCCAGTACTCGTATCACTGCTGAATCCAAAGGATTTCTGAGCTCATATTACTTTCTAATCAGCGTTTGTAAATAATATTATGAGTATATAAGTTATGTCGGTTCACCCAATCAATAATGGCACTAACAAGATTAATCGTTCAATCGTTCAGGTTAAACTTTAGAAAGTTTCTTCAAACATACACATTAACACCTCACGAATGGAAATGGCGCCATTTCGTGTAGCTTTCCTGTACTCGTATCACTGTTGATTCCAACACACCCGTACTTAATATCCGTAAAGAATTTGTGAGCTCATGCTTTCTAATCAGAGCTTGTAAAATGTGTGTGAGTTATGTCGGTTCACCCAACCAATAGTGGCATTAAAAAGATTAATCGTTCAATCGTTCAGGTCAAACTTTAGAAAGTTTCCTCCAAAATACATATCAACACTTAATGAATGGAAATGGCGCCATTTTGTGTAGCTTTCATATTCGTGTTCCAACTACTGAATCCAAAATAGCCGTACACCCGTAAGTGGTTTCTGAGCTACATGCTTTCTAATTAGTGTTTGTACGTATGCCTGTGACTTATGTCGTTTCACCCAAGTAATTAATTATAGTGGCATTAACATTGCAAGATTAATATTGTTCAGTCGTTCCGGTTCAACTTTTGAAAGTTTCTACACATTAACACATTATGAATGGAATGGCGCCATTTTGTGTAGTTTTCTTGTACTCGTAGCATTACTGCTGAATCCAAAATAATCGAACATATACGTAAATGGTTTCTGAGCTACATACTTTCTAATCAGTGTTTGTAAATAATTATGAGTGTGTGACTTATGTCAGTTCACCCAATCAATAGTGGTATTAACATTGCAAGATTAATTGTTCAATAGTTCAGGTTAAACTTTTGAAAGTTTCTTTAATATACACATTAGCACTAAACATTAATTTTAATGGCGCCATGCACTTTGCGTTGTGTGGATCAGCGGTGACGGTTCAGGTTCAAGTCTAACTCCTGATGGACGTCGATGATGACGGCGTCAGTCATCATCCTGCGAACATACATCTATAAATATCTCCGATTGGCTGACGTAACAATCGTGTTTTTAAATGAACAACTGATAATGGCATTATTCTAAAATAGGACCTTCTCGAGTTGAGCGACTCGCATGAAATCTCATTTAATGCATTAAGGCCATGCGCTGTCGATCCTGCAGTCATGATGCGTGGTTATGGTCGTATAACTGTGCGTGGACACGAAAAATCGTCTTAATGTAAGCTGCAGAATTCAAATCTTATTGTAATGGTACATGGTGGCTGTTTAGCAATGACCTATGACAGAAAGGACAGACTGCAGCCATTTGCAGAAAGCGTCAAAAAGCAATCAGTTGTTTTAAAGTTGAAATCCAAATTCGTGTCCGATTAGACGTCAATGACTAAAGTGGAATTACATCAGACACAAGGTAAGAGAGTGGTGGCGAGTTTATTTTACCTAACATGTAGTCTTCATCTATTTCTTTTGTATATGCATGGTACATGCGTCAGTTCGGGGACTGTTCTTCCGCAGGTCCGTGAGGAAGAAATAATAGAAATAGAAATGAAGAATAGAAATGTGAACAAAATCATACAAAAACAATACACTCAGTAAAAAAAGAAAGAAAAAGAAAAAAAACCACTTAATTAAGCTCGTATTTCTCATAGAACATTTGCATAAAAGATAATGATTTATATATACCATATTAAAGGTAATGTAAGTAGCTATCAACCCAGTAAAGGTCAATAAAAAGGGATTTTTTTTAACGGATGAGTAAACACATCCGTTTTTCTCTTCCAAGGCACAAATGTAAAAGTTGCAAAAATGAACAAATTGTGATTCATGCGTAAGTACTCCTCCACATAAAATATGGAGAACAAAAGAAAAAAATGATGATGAGAATAATAATAAGATACATGAAGTAATGAAATTTGCAAAAATAAATGTATGATTTCTATGTCTTTGAACCCCCAAAGATAAAGAAAGGCTAAAAACAATGGAGGAAAATGAAGAATCTTCTGTCACATCAAAATTCAAATGACATTAAAGCAGTATCAGCAAAAAGGTAGAAATTTGAATATTTATCGAAAATTGGAAACAAAATTTTGTTCTTGAATTTGTTTCATGGATTCCTAAATTAAAAAAAATAAAAAAGAATTAAATTATGAAATTCTGTCAATTTGATTACCTTTGTGGCTAAATTTACTCCCTATGTCTTCTGAAATTGGAGTTGACAGAAAATGTTTATTCTTTCCCCGTAGTTTCCTATTTTGTCTTTGGTTAAAGGGGATGGCTAGTAACTGATCAGTGAGAATCAGTGGGAATGCTAGGGGATGATTGTTCCAATCCTTGCCGGGGATTCATTTAAGAGTACACTATATTATCTATTGTTGTGTGAAAATTATTTGCTTCAGAATGGTCTCATATTCAAGTAATGTGCAGTTTAATGTTTCCAGGCTAGCATGCCTGTACAGTGACGGGGCGATCGTAAACGGGCCATTAACGACACATTAAAACACACTTTCTTTTCACTTATCCCTTTAGAAAAATGTGAGCATGGTGAGGGTGAAATATATAATTGTTGCCTAAACACATAAGAGACTTTGACATTTTATTTATACGTTATCATCTTTCTTATTTTATATCTGATTCGCTTGAAGGTGCGCATTATGGAATGGAGTTGTTGTTTTTTCATGTGTCGTTAATTTTTATGTTAACATTCAAATTTACTTCATTGAATGAGTACATGTAGGCCTACATACATGGTATTATCTATATGCACACATATACATACATGCATACATACATACCGTACATGCACATACAGTTACTGATGATATGTGGTGAGACTTAAATGCCTCAACAATTCCAAGACAACCCTCTTAGCGTATACAGTTTCGGGTAGGTACTTAACGAGAACGATTTCATTAAAATTTGTTATTTCTTTTCAATGAATATACTACATGTTTACCACAGAATGTCGCCATATAATACACCACAGCATGAAATATCTCAATATTATCAAAAGTCCGTTCAAGACCGGGCTACAATATAAAAAAAAATGACATGACATTTTTCGTGAACAAATTCATTTATAAAATGCTACCAAGAACAGGATTATAAGGAACATAGTGTGGCAAACCATTTACAGCAAAACGGGCAGTGGTCTGTTTATTTTCAAACACAACTCATGAACCGAATTTAAAGTAAACAGCTGGGTGCAATATGATTATTGATAGCAGATGCAAATGGATCATATGTGTTCACATGAATATTCAGGTATCAAAAACCAATATATTCGTGATAGTCTATACACACGTTTGACTTGTGAAGTATTTGAATAATGATTGAACGTTTTTTCTTACGTGGCTGCTAGAATAAAACAAACATTACATCTCTATCAAAAGAGAAGTAAGGAGAACAATAGATATATTTCCCCCAAGCAGTTACTACACGTAACATAGACACTAAATTGTGAAAACGTATGGATCACAGTTATTTGCTATAAAGTCTATAACCATCAGGCAATAAGGCCATACATGTTTGTTGGGGAATTTTGGTTTTGTTTTGTTTTACTGGTGATTTTGCAAAATTGGAGCTTAACCGAGAAACCACGCCAATCACGTGTATACTTAATGATGCCTTGGAAGATATCCAGAAAGTTTTCCGTGATCTTCCCAGACCAAGGGCCGAAGTGTAGCTTGTCACACGGCTCACATTGACGCATACTATTCTCATGCAAATTGCCATCGCCGAGTTTCAATCCTATAGCCACATGTGTTGGTTCACAGATTACGACATCACCTGCCGACGTTCTTAGGCGAACATAATCTGATGATACAACTCTTCTAGTATCTTACTCATGGATTGTGCCTCCGATTTCTCACTTTGTTTTCGACCGATTGTAGTCCTTAAGTGGTATCCGCCTGATGGAAAGCGTTAATAATGCGAATACAATGTATGCGCCTCCCACGTGTCACTTTCGATAGGATAGATTCATCTTATACTTGTTTTCTTTCCTAACACAACTCTGTTTGACACTTCCTCATTATTATATTTTCTTTTTATGCTTTTGTCTGCAGGAAGTTTTTTTTTTTCTTGAAGCGAATATTTTGTCTTGAAGCAAGGGCGTTGATCTGTTTTCAGGATGGGGGGGGGGGTGGCAAAACTTGGAAGATACATGCGAGAGAGCGAATCAACCTCCCGTCGTATAAGCAGTTATAGGGACTTGTTGAAAATACACATAAAAAATAATAAATGTGTTTCCAAGCATTGGAAATACAATATGTTTGGAAAGTATAATTCATCAAAAAGTCATCAAGGATTGCAGTCGAGATTCAAGCAGATTATAGTTTACATATCAAGGTTAATAAAATTTATGCACTAAAAATTGCATATCGTCAAATAAGAAAACCAGCGGGTCTAACGTTCAACTTCATGCAACAGACTGTATTACTTGAGAACATATCAAATCGGGGGGGGGGGGGGGGGCTCCAGGGGTATGATGTCAATCTATTCTACATCACACTGGCGACAACCTGGCAAGATGGTAAAAACTTGGCCACGCGATTTCAAAAAGATTAAAATGTGAAAATTTACTCCCTATTTGGTTTCGGCCTCAAGGGGCCCGCCCCTTGCCATTAGACAACGATAATAAAGCGGTTACAGCTCGTTATTCCGAAGGTTCGTTATTCCGAATTTCATTTTCGGATTAACGAATCTCCGGAATAACGAACCTTCGGAATAACGCCACAAATGTTCGGATTAACGAACCCTTTTTCATTTTCGGATTAACGAACCTCATATAGGTATAAGGAATTTGTGTGTTTGGGAGGAACGACCCTTCGGAATAACGAACCTTCGGAATAGCGAACCTTCGGAATAACGAAAAGCACCCAATAAAGCACCTAAAAATACACTCAAAAGACTAAATATCATATTCTATCCTCCGGGTTTGGTTGAAATTTGGCAATGTGTATTTAGAAGATGAGAGCGTAAAAATTGGCCCCATGCTTAGTAATGGCCACTATAAGGGGCCTCGCCTGGAACTGCAATACATAAACTTGAAATAATATTCAGTACTTAAATCATTTCAATACCTAAAGCATTTCGGGGGGGGGGGGGGGGGGCCTCTGAGGACATCCTCAGTTGCCTGCATCCCTCTTCCCTCCCCCCCCCCCCCCCCATCATTTTGTCATTGGTCAAGCTTGGCGGGAACTCTACGGATATTCCCACTGGTTGTATCAGGTATCCAAATCAAGCGCAAGTTTCATGTATCAAGAAACAATTTATTGATATTGTATGAGATAAGAGGATGGAAGAGTTCATGTTATCAAGTGAAGCCATTGCTGAGGTTCTTTCACAAAACATGTCAGAACTAGAAATGTCGCTATAGCGACTGGTTATACCCCCGCCAAACAACATTTCATAAGCTTTGGTCAAAACAACATTTCATAAGCTTTGGTCAAAAAACTGAGGAAGTAGTTAAATCCGCAAGATCTTTCCTTGATCTTCTGCCATTAATATGCCGTTACCATGGCAACGTACTTTCGGGTACTGTCGAAAAATGCGTCTTGCACATCTACAACCAAAGACACACATCTGTACCAAGTTTCATGGAAATTGGGCAAAAACTGAGGAAGTAGTTTGCAACACAAAATTTTCCATCATTTTGGCTCATAATATGTGAGCTGTTACCATGGCAACATACTTTTTGTCACTGTCAAGAAATGTGTCATGCTGACCTATATCCTAAGACAAACATTCAATATGAATTCCATGAGAATTGGAAGAACACTGATGAAGCAGTTTTGCCATGAAGCATTTTGCCCTATATTTTACCAATAACATGCCGTTACCATGGCAACGCACTTTTTGCCACTGCGGAAATATGTGTCTTGCACATTAACATATTCAGATGAACATCTGTACCTAATTTCATAAAAATTGATCAAAAACTGTGGGAGGAGTTCGCGACGCAAGATTTGTACCCATTTTTGCCCATAATATGCCGTTACCATGGCAACGTACTTTTGGTACTGTCAAAAAATACGTCTTGCACATCTACAACCCAAGGCACACATCTGTGCCAAGTTTTATGGGAATCGGTCGAAAACTGAGGAAGTAGTTCGCGACGCAAGATTTGCAACGACCGACCGCCCGACCGCCCGCCCGACCGCCCGACCGCCCGACCGTCCGCTGATTCCTATAATATACCCCCTTCAAACTTCGTTTGGCGGGGGTATAAAGAAAGATGAATGAAAACGAGACATGGAACTCGTCACTGACACGTGTTACAGGACTGTGATACGCGAGTCGAAGGGGGAGGGGCGATTGAGAATGAGACATTGGTCGCCCGTGATCGTCATCTCTAAAATTTAAAATTCCCTAAAAAAAAACAAACAATAATATCATGATGAAGTAATATGATCGGATAGAATATCACAGCGTGTGAATCGGACTGCGAGTCAATTTACACGACGTACATGTACGTCATTCGACCAAATGCAATGTATGACTTTTTTTTTACAGGTATTTACGAAGCAAATAGTAGAAGCGAAGCTGATATCAGATCTCGTAGGCACATTTTTCTTTTCTTATACCACAAAATATTTAACAGTTTCGCATTTCCCTCGCATACAATAAGTCATGGTATCGAGTAAAGGGAAAACATATCGAAAACTCCCATGTCTCTACGCCAGTCCCTATATATTGAACCATGATGTTAGTACAATGTAATGGGCCCTACAGGTTGATAGATGTCATAGCCAGCCTAATAGAGTATATTAAAGGACCCCATGCCTCCCCGGAGGTTCTCCAAAGCTCTCCGAGTTTGCTACGTATTATCAAGGACCTCCAACGAAACTTTTCGTTGAAGGTCCATGGCATTACATGTATTTTGACTATGGACCTCGTCCATGTTTTGCAATAGTCTGCAATAGTCTGCAGGAATGCGCGGGAGGTGAACTTGCGGTACTCAGGTGTGCGCTGACCCATTTGCTCTTTTGTTATCATTAGGTGCATAACAGAACAAATTAACACAAAGATGTACACTTTCTCATCTCATTAACCAAAGAATCTACGCCGTCTGAGTTAAGGGGATGTTTGTTGTTATGATGGTCGTCCGGCCTTTTTTTCAAATCTCGGCGTTTTTACAAATCCCGGTGTTATTACAAATCCCGGTTCCACATCCCCTTGACATGTCCTCCAGTGCTTATGGGGGAAAGCGTTCAACTCGGATAAGAACGCTAAGTGACGAGGAACGTTCACAGAATATGAGCGTTACCAATATTTCATCGTCCGTTAACGGAGTGAGATAAACGACGTCGTCTCCATATTCTAGTTTGATGGTCTGGCGAAGCTTTTCATTAAAAAAAAGTTACAAAGTTACTCCTCATATAATTCATGTATTTACGATGACATAATAGCTTCACCTCAGTCTCAATGCTTTAAGATTCGGAATCATTTCACAAGCAAATTATACCCACAGAAAACATCGACATAATCACTCCGACAGTGAGACTTAAAAAACACTGATGAGTCATCTGTGTATGTACCAGCTAAAATGCTGTAAACATGGGATCTATAACCGCAAGTATCGCGTCATGACATAAACATACAGCATATATACAATTTTTTTTTTCCAAAGCAGTGCAAATGTGAGTCAGGTATAGAACTCTTCCAAACTTCATAACTTGCATACACTGGATTCCAAGCATTCGGCAAAATGAATCTGCACAATTTAGCTATATCTTGGAGATGCAACTTTGATGAAATTGACGTAAAAAACGCTACATGTAAGTTGTCGCCTCGTATCTTTGATTCTACAGAGGAAAGCTGCATTGTGCATGAGAGGGATTGAAAAGGCCCACAGAGTAATGGTGTATATGTGGTCTTATCATAGCACGGCGTCATCTGCCTCTATGGCATTGTACCAATTAGGAGCTTCACTGTACCCAAATAACTCATGATGAAATACACTGCAACTGCTCGTCGCTCCGTTAGAATTAATAAAAGTCAAGATCATATAAATCTTCCTTTCATTTTTTTCAAATCCATTTTCATCTTCAGTTCTTCAATCATTTATCTCACGTGAAACGCATAGTTACAAATATTTTTGTCATTTTTTTTTTTTGCGAAAGCAGAGTGATAATGCCGAGAATATATACAATTTCTAAACGTGGTCTATCAAAACAGATCTTACGCATGTTAAACACATCCCTAGGTTATAGCAAACGTGTAAAAAAGAAATGAAGACTAAAATAATACGGGGGAACGTGATTTATACACATTAAGTGTTCAATAACTTCCTTGTTCGAAACTAAAATGTAATAGTGTGCTCTCCTCTGTCACCCCTGAAGCCTTGGAAATGCGGTATTAATTAGTGCGAGATTTGTACATTTTCAAGCGTCACCATGAAACTATATTGATCTGCTTATCATAAGGATATCCAGGTTGGCGTTCATCATAACACTTCGGGTTCGTCAAGGTTCTAACAATGAGTCTTTATCATTAACTTGATCATTAAAGATTTCTATCTCTCTCTGGCTCGAAGAGATATTGTTATTGAACATCTACAGGTGGGAAGCTTGGGCTTGTGCATAAACGGTATCAGGCAGGTGGGCGATTCCCTTGTCTTCGGCAGATCGTATATAAATTATGCTTCTTCTAAGGCCTCTTGTCTCATGCTCGTACGAGCAAAACACTACATCTGCGTCATTAGTATACGGTGGGTTTTAACATTAATCCTTTCCAGTGGTAACAAGACTGCATAGCGTTGAAGAGAAACACCATTGGACGTAAGCAACCTACTGCTATAAACTGTTTGGCGTCACGTCTTGTAAATCTCGTCCTTAACGTGATGTTTACGCTGCCTTTGATGTTACATTTTACAGAAATCTCAAACATTCATCCGTCTTCGCGCGTCCTTCATCCTTGTAAGGATTTTGAAGAGATGCGTAATCTCCCCCCCCCCCATCTCTCTCTCTCTCTCTCTTCTCTGCCTCCTCTCATATTCATTCTTTTGCAATTGCTTCACGTACTCGGCTCGAGTACATAGCGATCTTTCTTGAATGCGTCATAGTGATGTGAGGAATATCCAGGTCACTCATAATCATTTTGTTATTCTAACTTTTACATCATTGGTATGCGTGTCAGTGCATAAGCAGAGTTTATCATTATTCGTATAATTTTATTTGCGTAAACCCAAGTGGTCGTGCATGACGAATTGCTTCGACAACAGTAGACTCTCCTGTTCAAGAAGCCAACTTTGTATCTTAATATATTCAGTGATATTGGGAGTGAAGCCCATCAGAGAGCAAGATTTGAAACAGAATGAGACACTGAAGGAAACCCAATCCCAATATCAATGTGGATTAAGTGAAAGGAGCCATTTGTAGAGTATACACTTCAGTGAAAGTTTGAGGAAAATCGGACAACCGATTAAAAAAAAAAATGAATTTTTAGTTTCGGTGCCGTCATCGCTGGATAAGAAGACTACTACAGTTCATTTGGACAACAACATAGGGTAAAATATAAGCAGAAACTCACAAAATCTCATCTACAAGGACGACGAATTTTGAGGTGCCTTTATTTGGACGCATTTTCATCTGATTTATCGGTATATATAACATTACTTATATAATCAATGTAAAGAAAACTACCGTTTTTTCATCAGCATTGGAACTTCGAGTTTAGCGGGGGGAAAAAATGTAGTTTCTGTCTCAGCATGTAGCTTCATGGTCTCAGCATGGCTGTCGTAAACCTCTCCGTTCCGACGGCAACGCTACTGCGTTAGATGTTCTGCATGTGGCCTCGAGGGAATTACCATTTGCAGATGAAAAAAAAAAACAGCTTAAGTGCTTCAAAATAGTTCCAAAGTGTGATAGAAACAAACATTGTAAAAATGTTAATCCGTATAACCAATATTAAATATTGCTAGATATACGAAATGTGAACAAACGTATAAGATAGTTATAATGAAATTGTTTCTAGAATAAACCATCTACAGTAATTATGGTTTATTGAGAAAAACAGTGATATCGCCTTAGATTTTATTGCCAATTTTTTTTTTTAATATGGTAGGATGTTTTGTGGTACAAAATGACCTACACATGCATCAAATGTGATAAATCGAACGATTTTTTTTTTTAAATCACTGCTCCCAATGGTAAGCAATACCTTTAATTGGATAAACGATCACTTTCGAAAAAAATCTATCTTAATGACCGAAGGCTTTCCACCACAAAATGCGATCGTTAACGATCGTATAAAGACATCGCAGATCGGCAACTTCCCCTGTTAAGACAGTTATGTGATGCATTATAGGCCTACATGATACGACAGACCCACACTTCAAGTTCATATCACGAAAACGAAACACAATGACAGATCGAGTCGGGCCAGGGTTTAATGACGTCATCAAATTGCTATTCGGTCCACTCATTGGGGCCACGGTCAGGCCAGACTGTTGGCGGGATGGCCCGCAGAGAAGGACCTCTACATAATTATATCTCTGTGGGATGATCACAACGTTTCATGAGAGTCGTGAAATTTCCCCTTTGTCTGTTTTTGACTGTTGGTCTGGAACAAAGACTGCAGAACAGCGCTCTACTATGCAAACATGACTATGACTTATGTGATGACATTTAAGCCAAAACCGTCGGCTACATTATGCACGGAATACCTCCACTTTATCACTTGTTTAGAGATACAATGTAGAAACGTGTGAAAAGAGGGTTTGAGTCTAGGTATATAAAAATGTATCACTTGGAGTATATTATGTCTATGCGTGCGTGTATGCCGCAAAATAATACACACATTTAAGGTGCATGTCTTTCCCAGCTTTTCTCTTTAATTTCCCGGGTTTTTATTGCATCAGCTATTAAAGTAGGAGATCAGATGGTGCAATCATAAAACTCCTGTATATTTAAAGGCATAATCTACCATTTGCAGATAAGACAAAAACCCAGCAGCAGTGCTTTAAAATATACTTCTAAAATGTGAGTTAGGGATAGAAACAACCACTGTAAAAATTTGAATCCGTATTATCGATTTAAGTATTGTTAAATACACAAAATGTGAATTAAGTTATAGCAAAAATGTTTCCAGACTAAACCAAACCGTCTACAGTTATGGTTTATTAAGAAAAATACTGACATCTCCTTATATTTTAGGCTTTATTGCGAAAACTTTATATGGTAGGATATTTTGTGATACAACAGACCTACACATATTGCATGAAATGTGATATCTTGAAAAATTTGTAAATCACTGCTCCCAAAGGTAAACTGCACCTTTAAGGCATATAATATTATGGAATATGTTGCATGTTGTGTACAATCAATGTCCAACGTTGGCATAGCACGGTAGGAGCACGGTTGTAATGTGCTTTGTGCGTATACACTGTACTGTGATTGTGTCCCTACACTGTACTGTGATTGTGTCCCTGCTGACGGTGAATCCTGTCCACAATGTAAAGGTCGAGATTGCGTGGGCACCCTTGACAATGAACTGGCTCTTGGCGTAATACCTCGACAATGATTCATCCAGTCATTGGGTGCTAGTATTCTACAGGGCTTTCAAACAGACACAAAGACACGCACACACACACACACACACACGCGCGCACACACACACACACACACACACACACACATACACACACAGGTTACATATACACCAAACATAATACACCCATACGCGGAGAGACTCGCAGCATACCATACACCAACGCACACTCACCCATCCCCCAACACCCCCCCCCCCATACACCCATACATTCATGCGTAATTACACAACATAAACCATGCATCCATGGACCATTTGAGTCATCTGACTCTTGAAATAAATCTAAACTATCATTTACTAGTATGTATAATGCAGTACCTTATTCTGTACCACATGTACCACACAACACACGGTATCAACAAATAAGAACTATAGTTAACGTGAGTTTTGTCTTTATTAAAAGTCAGTGCAAAACGTCATGATCATCATAAATAACATTATTATACAAGATAGTATAGCCGTAGAAAACAAAAGTGACATCTTTGTGATTTGAAACGCTGTACGATCTTACCGAAAATAAACAACCATGTCATCAGCTCAGGATATGGAAAATAAGAATAAGTGAATTGCGACAAGTTGAAATTGAAATGGTTTCAAAGTGCGTACTTCTTCGAAATGGTGTAACAATTTTCTACCAATTTCTATCCAATCATTGAAGTCGTACTTTATAGATACAGATTTCAAATACCCTTTTCTGAGACCTGTCAGAAAATCGAAAAGAAAACGCCTCTTCAGCGATTATAGCTGGAGACTTTGGAATGAGGGCTAAAACGTTGCGGTTAACTTATTGATCCCCGAGGCTCAACTCCGTAAAGATCATTAATTATTTTCACATCAAACTATCAGGCGCCGATAATCCTGCGGCTTTAATGTACCAATATTTCTCTGAGGTGAAATACTACTAGAAATCTGTCTGTCACTCGCCACAAATATTCAAACTTCGTCACACCTATCGCACACCTCCGTTAATCATAATGATTAAGCCTTGATGTATTTCACCAGACGCCGGTCAGGGGTGACAGAAAATCTGTGCTCAGCTGCTCCCAGTGAGTTACAAACCCACGCAGCTCTACGCACTGTGTACATTTCAAGCAAGAGCAAATAAACAAATAGATAAATCAAAAAACAAAGATTGTGAGATAGCTCTTCGACACTAGACACCACGCTGACACGCTTCGCCTTTACACTCATCCGTTTGGCATGTTTTCTGCCCTACATTTTCAAGGATTTCACGCTTGTCCACGGTCTAGATTCAATTTACTGCGTATTGATTTGCCGAGGCTTGCTAGATATCTCTCGGTTAGTGGAAAAAGAGATGTGCTCTACTGGGAAGCGTCGGCGTCAGTCTACTCACACAATGCGACCCAGAAAGCCGCGGCCTTTGCTTCATTACAATAGTCTTTACCATCTGATCTATGGTTGAGAGGCGATTACACCTTTCTCCCCTCGTTTCACTTCAGTGACATGAAAGAATGATGTCATTTACTAGCTAACTTCTTACTCAACTAGTCATTCAAGTGCCTTAAATCCAAATGACAAGAAGCGACAGTAAGCTGGTACATATAGTAGGCCTACATAACATGCCGGCAGCCATAGTACAATGTATATGCATCATCATGCACCATCAGTGCCTTGGAATGGGAAATGTGAACGCTACGGGCGTAAGCATGACGTCACAATAATGCAGCATCAGTTACACCAGCTTATCATATTAATGATTCTTATATACCATGATACCCATTTGACATGACATTATGGTCTTAAATGGTCTTTATCCACAAAAAATAATGGATCAAGCATTACCGTATTTTACCTTGTACATTACAATAAGATATCGGGGATAACATTTCAATGCTATTTCCTTTGTCAATGTTGTAGGCAATATGCATTCGTAACTTCAGAATCACAACCGCAGACAGAAGTACCCTCAGTGAAGACAGGATAGATAGTACAGTAATTATAAAAGGATTAACACTTGACGTGAAAGCAGCATGTGTAATATTATGTATAACACTTACAAAACATGTGACTAGCACAATGATAAATGTTGAAAATGAAATGATGTGCGGTTTTCCCGCGTGGACTGTCCTGACGCGATGTCTCGTCCATCCACTGCACTGTCGTCAGCAAAGATTAAATGGCCCTTTTGTAACAGTTTGAGTCAAGGGAATTTCAACTGCACTGGCGAGGCTGACTAGTGATGTCCACTCAGTGAAAGCTGAAGTGGTGGTCGGCATCTCCGTCGACGTCGTGTCTCGGCGAAGACTGCTGATACGCTTCCCGGATTCGTCGAAGGAGGGCCTGGTCGACGTCAGCCAGGGCGTCGGGCACAGCGTTCCTCCTATGCTTCCAGCTGGGGCTCAGCGGCGGGGAGGTTGAATGGGATGAAGATGGCGATGGTGTTTGGTAGGCCAGGGCCCCAAGACCATTGCTGCTCGAGTCAACTGAGGACATGCGATCACTCGACGTTCTCATCGTCGTGCACGTTGGACCAGCGGTGCTCAGAGAGGAAGAAGCCAGAGCGTGGTCCCTGATCAGACTGATGTCAGCGTCGGATACGCCGTCCATGACATTGGCCATTGCGTTGCGCCGCTGGTTCAGGCGGCTGGGCTGCTGATCGGCCGGTGCGGAAGAGGCAGTAGGAGACATGATAGTGAATTGGCAGGCCAAACTCATAGCAGGCATCAACCTTAGAAGATACAATATTTGTTCGACGCCTCAGTCAAGATACTTCAAAATGTTATCAAATGCTGTATCAGCAGCTATGAAACATACAGTTTCTCCTGTAGGAATAACCACAGAGCACGGAGCTTTGCTTCAGAGTTGTAATGTAAACTCGGATGCTGCAGGTAATGACGAGCTACTGGTTTACCGGCGCATTTATAGAGAATCGGCCTCCGCACTCACAGCACGCTATCGCACATGACAGCAGGCCTCATGCGGGTAGTGAGCAATCGCCCGGCGACAGTCCGTGGCGTGACGTAGTATCAGACACGCCCCCATAGCAAGCGCGACACAAGGAGTGACAGAACGACGACATCTATTATATTTCGCAGCCCCGTCTCTTTTACGTGAGCTGGCACTGGCATATAGCATGAAGCTCCTTCCATATCAGTGCTTGAAGCGCTCATTTCGCAATGATGTTAGAGCATGGGGAAATATTTTACCCTTTTGTATGGCTGGAATCGTCGAGGAAAATTAAGTCATCCACAGTAAAATCAGGGGCATATTTGCCCTGGTAAAAGGGTGAACCCTGGTAGAAGGGAATCTTAAATATCACACAAATTCTGAGAGGAGTTCATCTATAACATATTACCTGTTGTTTTATGACGAGACAGACAGACAGACAGACAAACAAACAAACTGTAGTCCTAATGGTATCAAAATGATCAAACAATTATTATAGTTACTGACAATTCAAACGACATCATTTTAAATGTATCAGAATACACTATCTCCACAAGGGATTTCATGATAATAATAATAGTCGCCCCACAGAGGATAATGATGTATCCACAGGGAAGATCACAAAAATGAAAGAATACTTGTTTCCTTGTCAAGTATTTCTCGACGAAAAATTTATCCAGGTCCTCCTATTTAACCTAAACATTAAACAAATCATTAAGTTTGTATCATTCTCTGATAGACGTGCCCAACCTTGAAGAGAAATGTATACTCAGAATCCTCTAGTCAATGTAAATATCGTAAATAACTCAAACATACTGTACGTGACGAATTAAAGGACACGTCACTTGAATTCAAGAATTGACTCTTTAGATTTGCTTGATCTAAAATTTCAAGCACATATTGCACGAACGATGTTACTCAATAAAACTCAAAAGAAATGTAATACAGTCTGAGAGTATAAAAGATCGCCTTTTGTAAAACATAACCCGTTGTTTCATTAGGACAGCAAGCAGCCTGTGCTTCGTTCCTGTATTGTTATGTCCACCCGAGTTTTGAAACTTGCCATAACATAATCATGGGATGGTGTGGATGACAAATTACACACCATAACATACCGTGCAAACGTCATACCGATTTCAGTGTCCAACGAACATCAGATATTGCATATACATGTATATGTATGCGAGAAGTAGGCCCTATTCTGTATTCTCACCATTTTTCATAGAGTTTGTTTGGTTTGTTTCACGTTGTTTCAGCATCGCTCTGATGATTCATGTATCTGCAGTGATTATATAGAGGTTTTAGTAATTCCACTGTCACAAGCTATACATCATTGTCATCATACATAGGGGGCGCCTTCAGCAACTCTCATCGAACACTCGGAAATATAACGTGACTATACACTCTAAAAAATACGGGTTCAAATTTGAACCCCCAAATTGTTGCTGTATATATACAACTACCCTATAGGGTGCAACTTTGCACCCAAATAAGCAATTTGCAACCTTAGAGGTGCAATACGCTGAGTTTTTTAACCTGCTTGGGGGGGGGGGGGGCGAATTTGCAACCCCAGTTTTGTGCTAATCAGGGGTGCAAACATGCACCATAAACATTAATACTTCGTGAATTTAAATTTTGGACCACGAGTACCAAGGTTTTACTCGTAAGATCAAATTTACACTCTGATGGATATGTCTGCATCTTTGGTACGAATATAAATATTCAGAGATTTAATTTTCGACTTGCACGATAAAAGGTGCACTTGTGCACCTCAGGGTACTGCTATAGAGACAAATAGGGTGCAAATTTGAACCTTTAAGTCTTTAGTGTGTATTAATACGCAGTGCTCGACACTTTTTTCCTCTGGTGGTCTGTTTGAGAAAAAAGAAAAAAAAACCTCTTTAAATCTGAACTTATGGTGGCCATGAAAAATAAATGTACAGTGGTCCGATGTAAACGAAAACATAACAGCCCATCTCTTATAGTCTTTAGAGCCCGATCGGGCCATCAACGAAAATATAGCCTTTAGGGGAAATTTGGTGGTCCGACATACATTTTCAGTAGCGGCACCACTAATTATGCAAACCCTGATTATAATAATACATAATTATAAATAGTGTAACTGTAATGTGACATAAAATACAGCCCGACAAAGCGAAGGCACGTGGTTACTTTCAGTGTTTGGCAGCTGATTTCTAGTCTCAGAGTTGAAAGCTTCAATTTTGTCCTTCATGAACCCCCTCACAACAATTGCTGTATTATGAATCAGTCATCTAGGTACCTTGTTCACGTCGAAAAGGGAAAAGGGGAAAGGCAACTCACCCAGGTGCCTTTCTGTGGACGGGAGAGTGAAAAGGTGACAAGGTGACTTGCTACTCGCAGGGGCGCTTTGCTTTTTGAAACTTCGCTATGAGGGGCCTACAAAATGAGCCATCACTTCACATCACGTTGCCTTATTCCTTCTTGTTCTTACTGAGGCATCTTGCAGAGTTTCAACCCATCGCCTTCTTGCCACACTGAAATCTTCTGTATGATTGACAAAAATATGAGGATCGCTAATGGCAATGACAGTGCTAAGATTGATTACGATTCTTGGTTTACTGGTGACCTCAACGTGTTTTGCACGTTAGAGAGGAGTATCACGTTAGATATCTATAATGCCTGCAAACCAACGGGAGAGTTGTGAAAAGATGGAACGACCCCTGATGTAAATTGCATGGGGTGTTTACGTCCAATTTGTTTTGTGAAAATATAAAACTTTACAAAATCCACATAACTTATTTTTCGTACACGATTCATACAGCATAACACTTTGAAAGTTTTAAAAAATTTTCTTTTTAAATGATAAGAACTAGGAATCATCATGACTGACATCAATTTTGTGCTCTGCGGTAAACTTGACACAAGACACGACGTAACGTGAAAACGACCTTTGGTCTGACAAACATCTGATTAACCAGGTATGAATGGTAAGACTATCGTGTTGGTGCTATCAGATACGATCTGCCCCATTACCGTCTATTATTCTTCGCATCATTGCATAACAAAGGGTTGGGAATCCACGCAGCTGATTGGTCAAAAGTGATGTCACCGATTACAATAGGTGTTAACGACAACAGTAGGGGTTTTCCACAGTATAACGTTAATCACTTCAGCATGGCCTATTTGAAATTTCGGGGGGGGGGGAATGATGGTAACAAAATCATTAGATATCAACAAAACTTACATGAGAATCTCTCATAAAACTGATAAAAAGGTCAAATTACAAAATAGTCAATATAATGGATATCCTAACACGAAATGACTTGATGACATCAGTCACACACACCAACTAAAACATCAATTGGTTCTTTCAATTTGTACTACCAAACAGAACATACAGACAATGGCCTATTGGACTCGTATAGAACTAAATGTCTGTATTATATTGTCATGTTATATGATCATGATCTCTCAGAGACAACGTATAACCAGTATTTAGATGGCGTGATGCAATACACGGTTATAGTGCATGGAACGCATCACACCATAAAGGAGGGACTTCGTACGGTAAATCTCTGTGTTGCGAGTGTTGACATTGTATTGTTTGATCATAAGATAGAACAGATTAATTATCAGATATAATGAGGGCGTATTTTGTTAGAGTGTATTTTCTCATCATGTGTCAGTTGGCTTCTTTAAGTATAAAATCAGACGAACGGAATGGGGGTATAATTTCATCAAAATCGGTCCCAAGATGAAACCTCAAGGCTTGACATGTTTAAACAAGACGGCGATATCAGTGGTAAACCACAATGAGTATAGTGCTAGACGTGACGATATCATCACATTAGAATCTTCCATTGAAATGCATGCCTATACCTTCACTAAAATCCTTAGCTTTTTTTAAGTGAAGTCAACAAGGAGAAGTCGTCTCAAATTACTGTAGACTTTGGAACGATATTATTCTCAGGAATAAGGGTGTTGTAGTTGCCACATTTCCAGCTTTAAAAGAAAAAAAAATCTACAAAATTTCTGTCTACAAACCAATTGAAGATCGTAAAGTTATAAACTTTTGTGACATCATTGCCTCCTATTCATTGTGGTGTGGCTGCGATCATTTTCACAATTCGTTGTTGACACACAATATGACATCATAATCTACCAGGCCACACAACTGATGACTGACCGCAAACACAGCATGGGTCTTTCACGATAACAGCTCAATCAACAAAGACAACAAAGCAAAGAATGATAAGAAATGAAACAAGTCCGTTCTCGAGAATGAGACCGACGGAAACTGAAAATCGTAATGCCATGCGTGTGAATTATCGGGAAAGTCCCTCTGGTCGCAGACATGCCGGATTAACACTGACTCGATAATAGTCACGCAGAATGTTATGGAATATTGCTGTTGTTGCTGTTGTTTTTTTAACTGCGTTGTCTTTTCCATTTCACAGTAATTTGCGGTCTATACCATAATATGTGTACTGATGCGGTATTAGTTCCGACAAGAACTGTCAGAATTATAAGGGAAGCGCACGAGGAGGATTTGATATGACAAGAGAGAGAGAGAGAGGGGGGGGGGTATATAGACGAAGAATAGTTCGTATTAACAGCAGCAGTTATCGCGAAGGGATACGAGGAGAAGTACCAGGAGAAATCTGAAACAAGAGACGAGGTTAGCATATTATCATTATGGAATATATGGCGAAAGAAAGTGATATATATATTTATATATATATATATTGAAACAAAGAAAGGGAAAACTGACCAGAAACAAATATATATATATATATATACATATATATATGTATATATATATATATATATATATATATATATATATATATATAAACATATATCACAAAATAGATAGAAAGATAGAGAGAGAGAGAGAGAGAGGGGGGGGGGGGGGGACAAGAACCACTACGGAAATGAATAAAGACCGTGAATGGACTAGTCAGAGACTGTACTGATATTATGCTTTCCTTGAAAAAAAAAACAACAACGGATACTTTATACTGAATTTTGTCTTCGAGTATATCTTCGTAATTTAGACGGTACATATAGAATAAAGAGGGCAAGTTTGCGGAAACTTTGCTCACCAAAAAGAAAAAAAAAACGTAATTAAAACGGGAAACGAAACATTGTTTACCCAAAAGCACGTGAAATGCAATCTTTTATAAAGGGCAATTTTTAATACACGGGATATGAAAACTTCAGACAAGGTCATGCATCTCTCTCTTTTTTTTTCTTAATTATGGGCGCCATCTGGGTCAATGTTAAATGACAAGGCCCACAGTGATGATATTAAAATTCGAGGTCACCATCATTAATGAGCGATCTCCGTGACTATACGCCTGCGCCGAAGGTTAGTACGACGGTGAAGATGATAAAGCCACGAGTAAGGATTGAGGTACTGAAGAAGGCTGCAAAAAACGTGAAGTTGCCTTGTGTCTTGAGGACACGCAATTTTTCACAGACAGTTCGGGTAACTAAAGGCATAATTCACCATTTGCAGATGAAACAAAAAACCTGCATTTGTGCTTTAAAATAGTTCTAAAATACGAGATAGGGATCGAAACAACCACTGTAAAAATTTGAATCCGTATAATCGATGATAAGTATTGTTAAATACACAGTAAAATGTGAACAACAGTTATAATAAGAATGCTTCGAGACTAAACCATCTACAATTATGGTTTATTGAGAAAAATACTGATATCTCCTTATATTTTAGGCTTTATTTCGAAAATTTTATACGGTAGGATGTTTTGTGATATAACAGACCTACACATTATGCATCAAATGCGATATTTTGAATCTTTTTAAAATCACTGCTCCCAAAGGTAAACAGTCCCTTTAAAGGGTGTGTACAGTTCTGGTCGAGGTGAGGATTTAGCTTTTAATGTTTTGCGAGATATTCAGAAACCACTCTATGATATTGTCAAAGAGCATGCAATTCTAAGGGGTATCAAAAGTTTATTTGATGAAAATTGCATGGTTTTGAAATGGCTGAGATATCCAAAAACAAGGTGAAACAAAGAGATCCTAATAAAAGGCGTGGCTTGTCGCCTTCTATTATTATCACTTTTTTTTTTTGATATCTCAGCCATTTGAAAACCAATTTTCATCAAATAAACGTTGAATCCTTCCTAAAATTACATGCTCTTTCATATTTCATAAGAGGTTTCTCATTATCTCACTTAGGAATGTTCAAAACATGAATCCCAACCTCAACCAGTACTGTACAGTCCCTTTAAGTGTCTGAAGCGCACATCAATCACACTGTGAAGTTTGGACTCACTAATGGGATGACATAACTTCAGTGTTTCAATGGGTCATAATTATGTAATATTCGCCGTTGATAAACGAAAATCATCACAAACAATGGCGTACAATGATGAATGAGCGGGACGGGAATCTCTCCTTCATGCCTTGATAAAATACTGGCTGATACGTTGTATATCCGACCGTTCCAAGGGAAGTTTCTCGAAAAATGTGTATTTGATGGATGCAGAAATTTGTTTGAGGGGAAAGCCGGTCAATCCGTCAAAAGAATTATGCAATCTAAATGTTTTAATAAATCCCATGTGCTGTCATCGCTTGATAAAAAGGCTTTGCCAGTTCGAGATGTCCCAGTTACAGTGGAATATATAACGTCAAGACTAGAAATGTCGCTATGGCGACTGATGCCTCCGCCATAATGCATGATTCTCCCAGTAGGCGTATAGTACAATGTCTTCACAATGTGAGATCCATGACAGTTTCACATAACTGGCAAAATATTGATGTGACAGGTTTGTCAGAAATGACTTGAATGTTCACTTTCCTTGAACTGGGTTTGCTATAATTGTCGTAGAGTGCAGGTACACATAAATGGGGAATTGAGAATTTTCACTTGAATTCTGACGGACCCTTTTATAAGTTTATGCATTGAGTAATTTCCAAGGTATGAAGAAAGAGTGTAATTACAGTACAATATATATATATATATATATATATATATATATTTTTTTTTTTTTTTGGGGGGGGGGCATTGAAACCTGGCCTTTTACCCTTAACCTTTGACCTTTGACATTCTGGCTGGAAATTTTCTGGAGAATCTCCATTAGGTAATGCATGTATATATTAAGTTTGAAAACTAATAATGCAAGCATTTCATATACTAGTGTATGAGGGAAATAGTAAAATATTGAGGAGTTGACCTTGACCTTTGACCCCATGACTATTGACCTATGACCCCTAAATTCCCTAGATAATCTCTGCCAGTCAGTACATGTGTATGTACCAAGTTCCATGAAGATACATTGAACCACTTGTGAGAAAAGTGATATTACATTTTCACCTAACCTTTGACCTTTTGACCTTTGACCTCATGACATGAAACTCTCTCTGGAGAATTTTTACGCAGTAGTTCATGTCTACACCAAGTTTCAAGAAAATACCTTAGGGCATTGCATAGATATTGGGGAAATAGCAACATTTTTAGCATTTGGCCTTGACCTTTTGACCTTTGACCTCTTGCCAATGTCACTAAAATCTACTCAACTAATTGTCCCATCATACATCATCCTTGGACCAGGTTTGGTGAAAGCTGCTTCATCCAGTTTTGAGTTATCACGTAAACAGATAAATTTCAGGATTTGACCTTGATCTTCGACCTTTGACCTCAGTCCGATTTCACTAAAAAACTAATCAAGTAATTGTCCCATCATACATCATCCTCCGACAAAGTTTGGTGAAATTTGCTCGATCCGGTCTTGAGTTATCGCGTAAACGGATACAATTTCATGATTTGACCTTGACCTTTGACCTTTGGCGGATTTCACCCAAAATCTTATCAACTAATTGCCCCATCATACTTTATACTTGGACCAAGTTTGGTAGAATTCAAGTCAATATTACTCAAGTTATCGCGTAAACGAAAGCGGACGGACGTACGGACGTACAGACGTACGGACGTACGTACGGACGTACGTACGGACGGACGGACAACCCGAAAACATAATGCCTCCGGCACCACTTCGTGGCGGAGGCATAAAAATCCAAAGGAAATTCGACAAATTGTAGAGCCCTTTTGTATAAAATCTGCTTGACTTTTCTCCTGCACAAAGCATCAAAGACAAAGAAAATGATAATCAACAGAATAATTAGTCAAGGGAATGTATGCTTTTCATACAAAACATAATTTGAAAACCGTAACTTTACTGATGTGAGATATGGTAGTAATTCTTGATTCACTGAACACACATTTTTGATTGCGGTAAAATCCTCTTTACAGGAGAATGACATCCAAAAGTAATATGTGGATGAGTGAACGAGGCAGTGCTAGTAGAACACATCAGTAAGATTTGAGGAAAATCGGGAATTATGCGGTCATTGCTGAATGAGCAAACTGCAACAGTTTGTGAATTACTTGACCGCAGGACAACGATATAGGAAATATGAAGAGAACTCAACATGATATCAATTTCACTCTTAACATATGCTATAGGTTTTCGGTTCACCATGTGTGAGTCCTGAAAAGGACTGTTGGCATGAGAGAGGAAATGAGAAGGATAGGAGAGAAAGAGGCGAGAAAGTGAGCGAGAGTATTCTTTCTAGAGTGTGTATAGTCCTGAAAAGGACTGTGAACCTGCTCTCCACAGAGCACGTGAATAACCTCTTTCAGAAAGCAACGGGACTGAAAATAATGTTCGCTTGATATAAACATATGGATGTCACTATAACAAGTCGAGGGAATGTGTATTTTCAACTACAGAAAAATGAAAGTTTTGTGGAATTCTCTGTATAATTTCTTTACGTTGGACATGCCGTGATATACTCGATTTACGTGTATATATGGGCGTCATTCCCTGTAGTTTTGGTTGAGATGGGGATTCGGATTTTTTTTCGGCAGAAAATTTGAAACAACTTATGAAATAATAAAGGATACATACAATAATTATTCTCAGAGGAATTCAATGTTTAGAATGATGAAAATCGGTTTGAAATGGCTGAGATATCAAAACACAAAGTAAAATAAATATTGGTCCAGATAAAGGAAAGGTCCACTTGTTATTAGGACCTCTCAGTTTGTGGATATCTCAGCCATTTGAAAACCAATTTTCATCAAGTAAATTGTATTTTCATCAATGAATTGTATGCTCTTTCACATATCATAAGAGGTTTCTCATTATCTCACAAAAAAAGTTGGAAACCTGAAGCCCCATCTCATCCACATTTACCTATACCATCCCTTTAACCAAGGGAGAATGAGACATTACTGAGTATGTTCGCGACATCAATGCCAAACACGTCCGCAAACTACAGATCAGGGCGTCATAAATTTATTGTCAGTTGGAATAATGACTTGGGAATCATCTACTCACCATCTGGTTCATTAATCATATTGCACGAAAATGGCTTTCATCAATAATTCAACATGTATAGCTCCACCCTTCCGATAATCATTTTTTAATTATTCATTGCAAGTCAATGATTTATGATCTGACGCGAAGGCAGTTACGCCTTCAATGGCATTTAAAAACTGGAAATGGTACTAAAACCATCAATGGAGTTGATATTACAAGTTACTGAGCGATTTGCAAAGCGGATAACAATCATGTACTCATCTGTATACTGTAGGTGTCATTGGGTCTGATATTACTGTTTTGTGAAATCTTTCGAAATTTTAAAATTTTCTTATCTTTGCTGAATTTCGTGACAATTTCACTGCTCAGTTTCTTTGATAACCCTCAATCTCATCAAAGAAAACTTGTGGAACATACATAGGAGTGGTGTTTTTCTCTATAATACAGCATCAACAAGCGATAAGGTATCAATCAAGGAATAATAAAGGAGAGTTCTATGCTTTCAGTCATATATATATATATATATATATATAAAATCATTCACTTTTCCCCAAGGGAAGGTAATCATCAAAAAGTCGCGAGAAGCAAGCGACATTACTTATACGAGTGTCTTGCTTGTTCGAAGGTGTTTTTTGTTTTCTGTGCAGAGTAATATTTCGCCATTAAATGCCGTGGTGGATGTCTGCCACTCTGATAAGAATAATGTACAACGTATACTGTACTGTGGGAAGTGACACATCGGCACTGCTCGGCTGATGTGACGGATGACGATGGCTGTATGGGTGAAACCTCGAACACGACTCGTGATCAAGCGCCAATGCCAACGACAAGACCGCGTCACATGCTGCTGGATGTGAGAGGAAACTTTCCCCGCTGAAAAAAAAAAAAAGCGAGGGGGGAAAACCGCACGCAGTCAAAATAATAATAGACTGACAGGGTTCTTCGCTAGTGATGTGAGGGACATTATATACAACGCGAGTAATCAAACCCCCATGTTGCGGAGATATAATATAATTATGTATGCATGTTTGTGAATAAAATAAAAACGTGATACATCATGACATGAATAATGACATTACACTTCAACTAAACTTGCCTAACACGTCTAGAAATTACATCTTAACTGATTTTGGATGAGCTTTGAACTTTACTTTTGCTCCAATCATTAACTTTTGTCTGAATTAGTGTATTTCATTTTCCATCATTCCTTTACGAAACTATACATCACCACTGGATATTCTAATTGGAGATATGGTTGGAAATGACATTTTGATACGCAAGAGCTCAGTGACAATGGACTTTAACTTGCAGTCAGTTGCAACGAAGCCTCTGTTATAGATGTTATTTTGTGCGCTGTTTTTTTTTAATATGTATACTCAGTATATACATGGGACGCCCCTTGCTGTTCATATCCGCGCCAAGAGCACTACAGTGTATTTATATTATAAGATATCAGCCCCTGCGCAATGGTATATCTTGTTCTGTAGGGCTGTTGACTTTCAAGTATAGTTTTTACAGATGGTACTATAGTAAGAGAAATATCGATGTCCTTGTCATGAGTTGTATCAAAAGTTGCTTGTTTTTTCGTAGCCTATATTTGAAATATGATATGAAGCACGTTCATAGTTTTGCTCACCTGCTTATTATCACAATATAAAGTGAGCGTGGTGAGATGGTGTATAATACACGGAATCACTCATCCTATCATCAAAGATTTTCTCTTTTTCGTGCTTTTGTAGACTAACTAATCATTGATCACAAAACCTCCGTTAAACATTAATGAAACATTTTTAGTTAGTTCTATATTGACTGATGGGTGTCATAATAATAATAATAACAATAATAACAATATAACTATTGATATATATACATATATGTATATATATTATATATAATATGCGTATTACTTTACCATTATTATTATCATTATTATTATTATTATTATTATCATCATTATCATTATCATTATTACTATTATCATTATTGTTGTTGTTATTATTATCGTCATCGTCGTCATCATCGTCGTCGTAGTCGTATCATTATCATTAGTGTGGTCAGTATGCATGCGTGCTGCGCATACATGTGTGCTGGAAGGCTCCATGGTGCAACTTTCATCACCGTCTGCGGTAAGCTGTGATTTCCTATCACAGCGTGATTTCCTATTGCACGAGACAAACACGGAGGCGATAGGATCTTCATTACTCCTATCAGGACAGTCACGGCACAGTGCGCGCGATCAATCAGGAGGAAACCACCGAGCATGATCGGCTGGGAAGTAACGACAGCGAAAATGAAGCTCTTTAACAACTCGCGCCCTTTTTACCTTTCACTATACTTGTACCTGAAACTAATATGATGAGACTACAGGTTTCAAGCATGACGTGAGCCCGCACCTCTGCACAACCCTCTGTTCAAACTTCATCAGCAAAAATGCCACTCCATATTCAAATTGATTTGAACGCATAGATCATATTAATTAAACAATTACAGAATCAACGGTACAAATTTCATTTTTAACAAGAGACCCGCGGGTCTAGCGCTCACCTGAGTATCGCAAGTTCACCTTTCACGCAGTCACTAATCTAAATTATTCACAGCTCTACCAAAATTTGACCAGGCATTCTCAAGTAGAAGATGAAACTGTACAATAAGGGCCCAAATTTTTTAAGATTCCTTAATTTGGGGGGGGGGGGGGATTGGGGCCCCCTGGGGCCCTCTGGGTGGGGCATGGTGCCCATTTTTATAAATTGAGATCCTGACCCCCTAGGGATGCTACCTGCCAAGTTTGATGAAAATACATCATGAGGTTTTCAGGAAGAAGATGAAAATGTACAATGCAGGTCCCCATTTGGACCTTCCCAACCAACCCCCCCCCCCCCCTGCCCCCAAGAGGGGCACCCCTTGATCTCCTATGAACAAACTTGAAAATACAGTCATTAATGTACTCACTCATAGTATTATCTTACCTCTATAACTTGATTCTAGAGAAGATTTTTAAAGATTCCTTCATTTTGGGGGTTTGGGGCCCCCCTGGGGGCCCCCTGGGTGGGGAATGGTGCCCATTTTAAGAAATTGAAATCCTAACTCCCTAGGGATGCTACCTGCCAAGTTTGGTGAAAATGGGTCATGGGGTTCTCAAGAAGAAGATAAAAATGTACAATTTAGGCCCCATTAGGACCCCTCCTCACCCCCCTCCCCTGGGTCCCAAGGGGGGCACCCCTGATTCTGCCATGAACAAACTTGAAACTACAGTTATCAATGTACAAACTCATAGTATTAACTTAGCTCTATCACTTCTGGTTCTGGAGAAGAAGATTTTTACAGATTCCTTAAGTTTGGGGCGTTTGGGCCCCCTGGGGGCCCCCTGGGTGGGGCATGGTGCCCATTTTAACAAATTGAGTTCCTAACCCCCTAGGGATGCTACCTGCCAAGTTTGGTGAAAATGGGTAATGGGGTTCTCAAGAAGAAGATGAAAATGTACAATTTAGGCCCCATTAGAACCCCTCCCCACCCCCCCCCCCCCTCCCCTGGGTCCCAAGGGGGGCACCCCTAATTTTGCCATGAACAAACTTGAAACTACAGTCATCAATGTACTAACTCATAGTATTAACTTAGCTCTATCACTTCTGGTTCTAGAGAAGAAGATTTTTACAGATTCCTTAATTTTGGGGGGTTTGGGCCCCCCTGGGGGCCCCCTGGGTGGGGCATGGTGCCCATTTTAACAAATTGAGTTCCTAACCCCCTAGGGATGCTACCTGCCAAGTTTGATGAAAATCGGTCTTGGGGTTTTCAAGAAGAAGATGAAAATGTAAAAAGTTTACGCACGACGCACGACGGACGACGGACGACGGACGACGGACGACGGACGACGGACGACGCACGACGCACGACGCACGACGCACGACGCACGACGGACGCCGGACGAAGGGCGATCGCAATAGCTCACTTGAGCCTTTGGCTCGGGTGAGCTAAAAATGGAGACAAGCTGGCTAAGATAAAACGCTGTGGACTTTCAAAGTTTCCTCCTAAAAGATAGATATTGGTCGTATGCAAGCACATTCAAATATTATACAAAATAGATGACAACGGTATGATGTCATCGTCTTGTATTGTTCTTGTGTGCAAATCGTCACTGTTTGTTTTTTCCGCTTTGAAAAAAAAAAGAGAAGTTATGTTTGTATCCACATCACCACTTATTATTGTATAGATTATGATAACTCGTGACAAGGAGGAATGGGTTGTTATAGTTGCCGCACGTATTATCCACCTGAGACATGATTTTATTTACACATCCCCCCCAAACCAATGGCAGTAAGAGTCGTTAAAGAGTAAAATTGTCCCACCTCATAAACATTGTCTAATTGCAACCGATATCACCGTTTCGTTAAAGAAACATTAAAACTTTTGAATTCAATATTCTTCCCTTCTCCTTTAGACTCCCAAGTACTCTGAAACTTGTTTCCTTTCACTCTATTTATTTTACACAACTTTACAAGAAGTGGCATTGCAGTATCGTGACTTACACTCTTTAGCAGTCTGTAAGCGATTAAGGGACAACTTATATGTCCAAAATGCCCAATTACTGTTGGGGCTACAAGCTGCAAAGAGTACTAAAGAGGAAGTAATATATGCTGTTGCATGAAACCTCTTGTCAACTGTCGTGACAATATCCAGGGGCGGATCTAGCTTTTTATAAAGGGGGGGGGGGTGTGGGAGGGGGTTGTCCCCCCTCCCA
This sequence comes from Diadema antillarum, assembly GCF_040938485.1. Lineage (NCBI taxonomy): Eukaryota > Metazoa > Echinodermata > Echinoidea > Diadematoida > Diadematidae > Diadema > Diadema antillarum. The sequence goes on along the minus strand of NW_027272290.1, from coordinate 637,464 downwards.
CAGTAGGGAGAATTTTTGAAAATCTGTGTGTGAAAATGGCGTTTTCTTGCATCTAAAACACCACTATTTTTGGTAAAGAGGTCATTGCCAAATTAACCCCCCCCCCCCATGAAAATTAAAAAAAGATAAGATTGTAAAAAAAAAATGGTCCCCGGATTATTTTTTTTTTTTTTTTTTTGGGGGGGGGGGTTGCAACCCCCCTCCCAACCCCCCCCCCCCCCCCCCCCCTCTAGATCCGCTTCTGATATCTTGGGGCTAATTTTTGCGGGACTCGCTGCAACTTTGCTTGAATGTGATACAGGTTTATCGCAACAAACGCGCATGCAACAAATCGTTCGGAATGTATGTTAGAGACATCCGTAATGTACTCGAAGCGCTTGACTTTCTTCAGAAATGTAAGACGCAAGTAAGACGGCCGAACACTCGCTGTGCATCATGGATTATATCTATTTGGTAGATGCATATGAGCCACGGTCACTTGCAGCGTTACTGATCACGAGTTTAACTTATACTAATTGACTTCGTGGGATGAGCATGTACATGTCTTGCGCAGATCAGACACGATTATAGATAATGAGTATAATGATCCAATCAATGCACATGTAATGATAATAGGAGTCACAGGAAACCCGGTTAAAGCAAACTATTTTTTTTTTAATACGGCCTCTTTTATTGGGACTGAAAGACTCTTTGACAAAGATATGAATTTCTATTGATCCTCCAGGGCTCACCACACCGCTCCGTCATTTACGACGATAACTTTATCAAAGAGGTCAGGAATCTACCACTTTATGGGATATCAATCATATCTATCACTATTTTATGGGATTCAATATTAACCGAAGTGATAACACTTTAAATGGTGATAAAAAGCATTGAGAATTTAGGGTTTCGGGACGAACACTGAACTATATAGGGCTTTCTATAGCTCAGTCGGTAGAGCACTGGGCTAGCAATCCGGAGGTCTCGTGTTCCAATCCCAATGAAATCCCATTTTCTTTGCTCAATTTTTCACTAAAAAGCAAGATAACAAATGAGAATTGATGTTAGTTAAGACGGCATTTGATATACGTTAAGTGTAGGAACGAAATATCATTTGAATACACACATGGTATATACTTGTCCTCTATTACAGTGTGTATAGATGGGGATGGAAGAAGGAAGTGGTATTTACCATTGACGTTTGAATACACTCAAATATTTTAACCAACTTCAAACAGCTGCGACAGACTGTACATGACAAATATTGCGACCAGGGTCACCGAATTCCGTATTTTTCTTCCTTTTTTTTATGAAGTCGATTGTCTTGGGTTACCGGCTTGCGTAAAACGAGCGCCCTGACGAGTAAGTATTATTCACATGATAGACACTTATACGAGTGACCTGACCCGATTTTAAACGCTCAAGCTGCCCTCCGACACCATACTATGAGAAGCGTATGGTGCAAATGTCAATTCCTAACCATACAGCCACAGAACAGGATGAAACCACTCAAAATTCAAGAAGGAAAAAAAAATCACATGGGCCATGTTCTGAGGGTGATTTTGAGGCATAATAGTCTATGTTAGAACTAACTTGACCTCGACCCATATCAAACGAGACTGACATAATTTCCGTTCATCAAGTTAGTGTTGGTATAGAGTCCAGGAATTTTGAATAGAAGAGACACAACTTCTGTAGCACAGTAGTATAAAACCCTACTGGTACTTGTACTTTAACTGCTACTACTACTTAAACTATAACAACAACAACAACTACTATCATATACTGCAACTACTACTTTTTCTACAATATTTTATTACTACTATACTATGCTATAACTATCGTTAGTGTTACTACACTGTACTACATCAAAAAAACAAATATGATTACCTTAATTGATGCGATGAATAAAAAATAAATGTCTACTGATTGATATTAATTTGCAATGTCGTAGCAGCAGCAGTATAATGTTAGAACTATATAATTGTCAAATCGAGGGAGTATCATGACATAGAGAACACGACGGACCAAGGCGATATTACTTTAAATGGGGGGGGGGGGGGGTGTGCTGGGAGAGACATGTAGGCCTATAGGCCTATGCCATGATCAGAGCCGAATATATACGGGACTGGTATAGCTTTCAATTCAGCACTCTTCCACCCAACCGCCTCTTGCCGTAAGGATGAAGATTTGATTACAAATGGAATGAGAAATATCTTTTATGGCCATGCTCCTCTAATTTTCTTCTCTCCCCTCTCTCCCATTTATTCCTGTGTAGGCCGACCGGGAAAACCTCTCTTGTAAAAGAGAACACAAAAATCATATCAACACTCTCAACCATCCGTCATGAAACATGTCACAATGAATATGATTTCTGAATTTACTTCCCGCTCCCCTCTCTGTTTTACGCAATCCGACCGAAAAGTCCCCCTCTGGAGTACTGCCTTGTCATCGTTTACCTATATACCCTCGTAATTATCGGACTGACGTCACACGATAACCAGGTATGTTTGCACAGAGATTGCATTGGCACGCCAGTAGAGATACGGAAAGCGAACTTTGCTGGCCTGAGATAAAAATCTTATTCTAAAGGTAATTTCACACGACAGATTTGCTTTTGGTATGAATGTGCATTGTGAGTACAGAACTCTCATGCCTCGCTCAACAATATACATGTCGCAGGCAAACATCATTATAGGCCATATACCTCTGCTCCTTGGTAGTCATAAGGCAGGGCTCGACACTAACGGTGGCCCGGGGCCACCAAAATCGCACGTCGGGCCACCAAAATTTCAGAAATGAAGAATTTGGGGACCCGATCGGGCCACCAAAAAAGGTCGGATGTTTGCCTTTGGGCCACCAAAAATAAAAGTTAGTGTGGAGCCCTGCATAAGGTATCATACGACAATTTGTTCACGCTATAGTAATTATGTGATGTTCAGGCAGTTGAAGTTCCGTTTTCAGAGTTTGAATGTGTGCGATTGTGCGTGTGTGTGTGTGCGCGTGTGTGTGTGTGTATGATAGTGTATGTTAACATTTTTGTGTAAACGCATTAAAATGATAACGAGAGAGGATTAGGGGATTTAGCACCGACAGGGCATATAGTAGTAATCAACAACCTCGAGAAAAAGTCAGAATTTCGAAGTTGAAGTTCCGCATCAAAGAAACAGCACCTAACCATGACAGGTGACAGCACTGCTCCGTCACAAAAATGTATCGATGAAGAATCTCATACACAAGGCAAGTGCCGAAATGTGTCTCGCTCAGAAAATACCAATGTACCATAACACATTTGTAAAAATCTAACTTTGATTGTTAAAAAGTGGAATCAAGGCAAAGTGTTAGTACAACAAGAGCTTTGTAAAACAACAATTATTTGGTAAGAAAATGGCTAAAAAAAAACCCACGGAATAGTATATTTCAATAATTGTGAAAATGTCATACGGTTGACAAAAAAAAAATGTGTACATACAATTTGATTGCTAGAAAGAACATGATCGGAAAACAGAGAAAAAAATACTCTGTTAGGTATAAACACAGTCAAACTTAACATTGGCCCCTGAAAGTTTGTTGACCCCTGTTTGTGACCTTTGACCTTGTGGTGATCTTCAACTCCCAAAGAGACATCTACCACCAAAATTTGGTCGCAAACAGTCCTACGAGCAAAAGTTATAAGCCATGATCGAAACGCGCCATAAAAACTTAACATTGGCCCTCAAAGGTCGTTGACCCCTGTTTGTGACCTTTGACCTAGTGGTCATCTCCAACTCCCCCAAGGGACATCTACCATTAAACTTTGGTCGCAAACAGTCCTACCGAGCAAAAGTTATGAACCATAATCAAAACGCGGCGTAAAAACTTAACATTGGCCCCTAAAAGTTTGTTGACCCCTGTTTGTCACCTTTGACCATGTGGTGACCTTCAACTCCGCAAGGGACACCTACCATTTAAGTTTGGTCACAAATGGACACACCAAAGGTTATGAGCTATAATCAAAATGCATCGTAAAAACTTAACATTGGCCCCTTAAAGTTTGTTGACCCAATACTGTGACCTCTGACCTTGTGGTGACCTTCAACTCCTCAAGGGACACCTACCATACAAGTTTGGTCACAAATGGACATACCAATCAAAAGTTATAAGCCATAATCAAAATGCGTCATAAAAACTTAACATTGGCCCTTTAAAGTTCGTTGACCCGTCTATGACCTTTTACCTGAAGGTGACCTTCCTACTTGGTAACATGTGTAACTTGGCATAAACACTCTTCACTCCAAGTTTGATTGACACTGATGCACTCAGTACAAAGTAATTTAAGTTTCTTTAGCGTTACGGACGGACGACGGACGGACAGACGCCGTAGGCGATCCCCTAGTCTCCCTTGAATTCACCTCCGGTTGGCTCGACAAAAATGGGCTACATGCATATTTCAATGACTGCTATTTTATTTGACCTATATACTTCACACAAGATAAATTGTCAAATAACTACAGAAACCAAATATGATGAAAGATGAAAACACAATGCGTGAAAAAGTGGAATAAGTTCAAGTTTCATGATATTATGTTTATTTTCATGAGGGGCAATCAAGAGCATTTCGACAGCAGCTCGTAATTGTCTGTATGCCTTTGCCTTCCACAGCGATCGTGAGAAGCAATCTGTTTTAATAATAACAATTGTGGCACTAGTAATGATAATGATAATAACAATAATAATAATGTCTTATTTATCAAGGGTAGCCTCTTCAGTGCTGTAACTGCTCTAACCAGAGGTCCCTGCCATTATCATCACCCCAGCGTTGCCAGGTACTCATTTATACACCTGGGTCGAGAGGGACATGGTGGCCAAAACATCTTGTCCAAGGACGTATAAGCACTGGGCGGGATTCCAACTCGTGTCCTCTGATCATGAGTCGACAGTCTTATCCACTGTGCCACACGACAGCGCCCCCACATATTGTCACAATAGCTCTTCATTTGCATTTAGAGTTAACTTAAAACTTTAAACTCCATATCCGAATCAATGACAAATATCACAATTACATTTCCAAGAGTTCTCGTCTAATCATTGGACCATGCTACCTATCCGCTGTTATGGATGGCGATTCCACAGCCAATGTGCACGGACCTTGAAACTGAAAATAATCACATTTTTAGCTGAAGATCTGCGACTTCAGACCGTGCTTTCATCTTAAATGATACCACTGTCTATATTCACTTCAATACATGTCACTTAATAATTGTGTAGTACCATTGGACAGTCTCATATAGCTTATGTAGGCTGTAATAGAACGCCATTTTCTGCCAAACTTCTGAAAACTAAGACCTGGGATCTTGGGGGGACTTTGGTCAAACTGTATTCAGCGCACCTATAAATACACTTCATCTTGCTTACTCTTATATCAGGGAGGGAATCTCTTTCCACCTCCCTGGGCTATAGAGATCATGTATTACGAAGACCCATCGGAGGGTTTTGAATCATGAGTTCGAGGTCCGGGTATAAGGCCTGGCGGCTGGCACGAAATCTTCCCTCCGTCATTCTTACGGTGCTTAAGTTTTCGCGATTTTACATCAGTCAATATAGGGTACAGCACAATTATAGTAGCGTCGAACATCGTTCTGTAATTTAAATTGGAGGGAAAGAAAAAAAGACTCATTTGTGGGTGTTTAAATGTGTGTTTGTGTGTGTGTGTGTGTGTGTGTGTACAATGAGTGATTGATGTTATTTCCTTGATATTTTCTGTACTGCAGAAGGAATTGTCGAATATCAAACGTTAAAAAAAAAACTTTCACTGGTGTAAGTATAAAACAAAATTTGAAAAATGCATGATATCCCACATACTGTGATTATTAATGCAATCTCTGTCTAACACAGCTTGATACAAACTGCTGGAAGTTAAAGGGATTGTATAGTTGTGGTTGAGATGGAGCTTCAGGGTTTTTTTTTTTTTGTGAGACAGTGAGAAACCTCTCAGGAGATATTAAAGAGCAAGCAATTATTCTAAGAGGAATTTAAAGTTTATTGGATGAAAATCGGTTTTGAAATGGCTGAGATATCCAAAAACAAAGTGATCCTATTAAAAGGTGGGACCCATCTTTTATTAGGACCATTTTGGTTTACTTTTTTTTTTGGACATCTAAGCCATTTCAAAAAAAAAAATTTCATCAAATAAATCAATTTTGAATTTCTCTTAGATTAATATTTCACGAGGAAGTTTCTCGTTATCTTGAAAAAAGTTGAAATCTAATCCCCCATCTCAACCAAAACACCTCTTTAAGTGTTTTATACAATAAAATGATCTCATTCACTTCTACAATTGCGTCATATCCAACAATTTTTTTTTTTCCTTCAGAAAGTTTGGTAAAAATCTGGGAGGCTGATAAAACAAAAGAAGAAGAAAAAAAAAGTTACATCCATTCCCTTTTCTGACAATCATTGAACAAGGTCATTATCTTCGTGACGCAATGATAGACATAAACATTTCCAATCTCTTCTTCTCACTCGTGGAAAAATTCCGGGAGTCATTATACAGGCCTGCAGACAATTGTCATGTCATCGAGTGCTTCAAAACTTTCCTTCGGATATGAATACGCATAATGATTCCATTCAGGCTAGAATTTATTTAATTACTACGACCGTCATCAATGTTATTTCCTCGGGTAGTTTAGCTCTACACACTCTATAATGGTAGGAAAGCGGGGGATAATTATCATACCCCAATTCGTTGTATACTGGCGTCACAACGTCACGTGTAAATGACAACTCCCGCATCATTTTGTTTCAGCGTCATTGCGTGCTATAAACCTTGTAATATTCTGTTAACAAAAGACTGGGTGTTTATCATGATGGCTTATTAACATTCTGCCACCAAGCATAATTTATTATTTTGCAATTGGCAAGAAGAGCTTTGGTAATGACGAGCAAAATGTGTTTTGTGCGGACCGGGATATTCTTATGCCCCGAAGAACTGCCATTTCATCGATATATTTCCCGTAAAACCTTTTTCAAAGTCTCACTTTTCCAGACATAACGACGAGCTCGTGAAGTGAATCGTTTAGATTCCCTCTTTGATCACTTTGTTAATTAATATCATTTGGAGTTCCAACCAACCCCATCACCCCCCCCCCACACACACACACACACAAACAAACAAGCAACTAACCAACCAACCAACCAACCAATCAACCAAACAAACAAACAAACAAACAAGTTTCACCGATTTCTAAGACCAGTGAAAACAGTCATGATCACAACAGATGAGAATGGTTGTTGTGGATCTAATTTCCTTTTTTTTATTATATAAAAGTGAAATCTCCTTGGGCTGATTGTTCTAGAATTTTAACAATTCATCAATAGTTTGTAAGTTACAAGTACACAGTTACAAGTGGAGTTCATGACGGGACCCCTTCATCAGAGAGAGAGAGAGAAAAAAAAAAGAAACTGTGCAGGAAAAAATAAAGATTTAATGTTTCATTACGCTCGGTTGAGGGGTTTCTCAGGCACGTAGGGAATTTTCGACGTTGCACATCCACGAAGATTATAGTACCGAGTATACGTGGGCAGGTACGTGTCTATGAGAAATACGTGTTGTAGCAAAATCAGTCCGTCCTCGGGTTAAGGCAATGCGCATGCGCAGCAACTGTCTACACATTCCTCCTGATGGTTCTTCCTCGATATCATTTTCATCAAAGAGCATAGAAGCTAGTGCTAGCGCAAGCTTATTCTCTTTTTCACGTTCGATCTGCGAAGGCGGCCTTGTCACAGCTCATACTTACTTTTTCTTCTGCCACAATAACCGCTTACACTGACTTCAAAATAAAATTGGATTCGTTCATCCTTTATGTTCCGCAAAAATGCAGTGTTGGAAGTTAAATTACTAGAGAAGCACACTATATCCCAATCTTTTATTCACGTACATGTGAAATGATTTTGTCCTGCCGCAAAAGAGTCCATCGAATCAAGGCACTTCGGTGACGCATCGCAAACAAGCGATGTTTGCTTAGTCCCATGAACTCGATTTTGTATTTCATCTCGAGCGCTTAGCGTCGCTTTCCCGAGCGTCGCTAATACGAAAATTAGAATGAGTCATAGATAAGAAAGCATTCATCGTTAAATGCTACATGGATAAAATTCAATGTTAAGCTAATCTTATTTTGTTTTTATGCAATAATTCAATCTGCGAGGGGGAAGTACTAGCCAACTTAACTGGTTAAGTTCGTGTTCTTGTGACTGGCAGCTCTATAAAATAGAGGCTGGCAGAATAAGCCAGTTCGGGGTTCCACTTTGCGCATGAGCAGAAGAAGGTCAATGGTATCAAAAGGACATGTTGGGTTTTAAATTTACCGCGATAAGCATCTGTAACCTAATGAATATCCAAGTAATCCTTATATATATTTTATTTCCAGCACACCCCCGACATCAAAAGCGGTATTTGGCGACACCAATAGAATAAGATTGTAATACATTGAATGCAAAATAACGAAATGGATGGTTTCCCATCCTGGTCACCTGATCTATGGCAAGTTCATCCTTCCTTTGAACATGACTGTTGAATTAAATAATTTTTTTTTTATGTCTGGCGAACTTCTGCATTATGTCGCTTTGAAAACGAATAAAGCGCTTAAAGGGAGGGTCTTTTAATTTTATAATGCATGATCATATGAAAACACTGTGTCAATACTAATAGAAATCGCATATGCTTTTCTTCAACGAGATCTGTGAACGTTCAAAAATCTCAGTGGGAAATCGCCTAAATCGCTCATTTTTCGGGTAGTCGGGAACGCCCCTAGAAAAAGCAAGGACCGGTCACGTGCCTTGTCATCAGGTGACACTTTGACGCAGCAACGGGAACTCATAGTGCGACTGAAAAAAAATGAAAGGTCATTGGTGCCCATGTGCACATGAGCTAACTCCAAACTGGCTTATTAATGATATTCACGTTCGTGAACATCTGTACGGAAAATCTGAAATGGGTTCTAAGTGGCTGGACGTATTAAATGAGTATCAAACGAGAACGGCGTCAGGCTAGATGAGTAGAAGCAAAATTTTATCACCGGAGCGTACCAGAATAAGTGTATGACTACCCGAGACCAAGGTTTCCGTTGGATGAGGATGAATAGTTCGCAAGTGGTTTTATCCGGTAAACGTGTTATGGAACTGTATGTAACACAGCGGAAGTAAAGCTGTGAGAGCTTCCATTGTATAGTTAGATAATTATTGATTAAAGACTATACCACGTGTTCTATACCACCGTGTCACTTCCCATCCATTCACTCTATGACATCACAATCACTTCATCAACTAAAAAAAGAAGAGAAAAAAATCCCGACAAATTCACACCCCGTAACGATTTTCGATTCCACTGCAGCACTCTTTTGTCCAACAATTATCATCACGGAAATGACACCAGACTGCAGAGTTCAAGTTTTATCACTCTCTGCCACTGTTTTTCATTCAGAGTGAAAACGATATGTGTTATTATAGGCTTCAGATAGTTAATTTAATTTACCAACGAAACAAGGCAAAAGTAAAATATCGCGAAGGGGAAAGGATGAAAACTGCACTTTTTAAAAGGTTATATACCCTCTTCTGAATAATAATTTCAAGACCAGTATATATCACCATGTGTCTCAGCGTCATAGAACCCCCCCCCCCCAAAAAAAAAAAAACACACACACAACAACAACAACAAACCAACAACATGATGCTATAATTATTCCACGTATTAGTACTTCCAGTTTATAGCTGACATATACCATAGTATGGTATACAGTGGTATAAAAAATAATAAACTCTCACGTTAATCATTTGTAGAACTACACATTTCTGTCTCTTACATCACACGTGTTCAGTTTCAACCACACATTAATCATGGTCATATAGGTCTCAAATCTGTTTGGAAAAAAAATCTATAAGGATATGTGGTCACAGGATTACATGCACACATGCGCATATATGCACAAACGCATTCTTTCACATATTTTACATCTATTCATTTACTGAGTGAGGGTACATCATGAAAAACGCATGAACGATTTTCTGTGACATGTGTTTGATATCCGTGTAAAGCATTTTTTCCCCTCCTATTCTACGCTCTACATACGTTGTCACCCACTAACAAATTCGGGAGTGTACGCTGAATTAGATCATGGACCTACAGGTCCATTGAATAGATAAAGCCCCTCATAATAGATACTTTCAAGGAAAACATTTCACAGTCTTTAGATGGGGTGAATATCAAAACGGGGTGCACACCTCATCAACTACATACAACTGGTCGTTTTCAAAGCTGGTATTCTAATTTTAAGGCCTTTTTCCGAATTAATGACAGGATCCGGAAGAACCATTTTGTTTACAGGTGTGCGCCCTGTCCTCTACTTATCATTCGGACGTAATTCGTTTACATAACGATTAAGATCACAATATCATTGTATAGTATCGCCCGCCACACACGTTATGACTTCACCGGAAGAGGACATAAAACTTCAAACAAGATAAAATACTCGTACGCAAGAGTTTCGTTTTTAACGGGCCAGATAAGTGCCCAAGTCTTCTTGTTTTGCAACATTTTGTATTATTCAGTGGTAAGTATTGGACTTTTTTTTAAATTGATCTCGCGGAAATAAAATCGCTCAAAAATCAATCTGTCCATGACTGTGTTCGGTTGATTTGTGTTTTTAAAATCTTATACTCTCAGCTTGTTAAAAAGCCGTGATGGTACCTGAAGATCACACGATACAATACAACAATATGAATTCATATACAAAGATGCGTCATAGTACAATGGGAATGAAAATATTTCTTTCTCTGTTTCGCGCATTGATGTGAATATTGCTGTGGAGTTGGGCACACATCGAAATGATCAAACGGATATACTCGGGCAACGCTGATAAAAAAAAAAAGGATTTCGTTAACTCTTCGAAAACATAATGAACAGACAAGGTTTTCTCGTGGCGAATAGGATGACCATGATTTCCCATACAGATTTGACCATGGATTTCATTCAACATTGACAAGTATATATTCACTGCAATGCGAACAAATCAATTCAATTTAATTATTTGTGGAAAAAGATTTATGGAAACATACATCCCTATATGATAAATGTCATACCAGCTCCATCTTTTAGAAATAATTGACTGCTTGCCTCAAGCCCAAAGAGAGGGCCTTAATTTTGGTTTAGTGGTGAGATAACATAATTTATAAGTCATTGTTCAGGCCTCACGAGCTCTGATGCCCATATTCATATTCACAGATCACATGCTATATCATAATTATTGTAGTCTTTCCGGAAAGGAAGAAAATTTTATGTCACATGTTAACCGATCCCGTATTACTAGTATATAGTTTCCCCCGCCAATTTCGTTAAATTTATTATCACCCATTTTCGTTTTCGTTTTATGTGCATTCAAATTCATAAGTATATGTTTGAAGCAGTGGAGTGACTGTGGGTGAAACGATTTCGTGTTAAGTGCTTTCGAATTCGTTTTTAGGCCCCCATCAATTAAAGGTCACTTTCTTGGGCATGGATTTCCACATTTTTGCATTCAAAATAGTATACAGCAGTGCATGCAATGGGCGGGGTACAGTATAAATTTCAGTTTCGTGTTTGAGCGATTGATATCCACGACATCAACGGAGCATTTAATTTCGTAATACACGTAAAAAAGCAAGGGTGATTTTGTCCTTTTAATCATTGAAAGAGACTTGTATTTTTTATCTTTAATTTCATCATCATCATGAGTAACATTGTTTTTTTCTAAATCTGAACATATTTCTTTTGCTCAACATTTCATACTGTGATTGTCAACATAAATCTTTCTTCTCATCATGATCAGCACAATGTTCTTGCGATCTTAAATTTACATAGATCTATATTTTCATAATAATAATCACATTGTTTTTGTGATCTTCAATTTACATCTATATTTTCATAATGATCATCAGTTCTTTTCTTATCCACATTTTTAATCTTTATTTTCATCATCATTATAGTTCTGAAGTTGATATTCAGCCACCTATGGGATGGACATGCCATCACCAAAGAGAAATGTGACCAATGGTACCGTCATACCCAGACCTAGCATATACAACATTGGTGAGGTGCTCAGCACGCCAACCCATCAATAGCGGAATAGCAATTTCAGAACTATATGGATCACATAATAATTATGATGATGAAAATAAAGACGGAAAATAAAGACGTAAAATGAAGATCACGAGCAAAAACCATGGCCAATTGGTTTCATACACTTTTTTATTTGTTTGTTTTGTTTTTGTTTTTGTTTTTGTTTTTGTTTTTGTTTTTGTTTTTGTTTTGGGATTTTTTAATGAAGTAGGAGAGGAGACCGCTTTTTTCTCTTTCTTTTTGGGGCTAGCTCGGTTTGGGATTGTATGCACTGTATCAGTATATAAATTGTATTTTATACTGTATCAAATCACATACTCCATCACTACTATAGTAGATACTATAATGTATTACACAGTATTACATATTGTATACAAACTGGCTCTAATTCGCTTGTGTCATTACGATCCCTTAAGTGCCACGATAGAGCCACGATCAAATTCATATCACAAAGGGTCATTCGCGGTCCTCATGGCTCTGCTTCACGTGATATTAAAAGGCAGTGTGACATCAGCATAGCAATATACTTGGAAGCTGCGATTTCAAAGGGATGAAGCCTCGTCAATGCCAAAAACAACGCCTTCGGCATCCTAGCTGCAGCGAAACGAAAAATCTGCGGTAAGTCAGAACTGTTTAAGTGAAGCAAACGATCTGCACTAACTTTGACCATTAGACAACATTTTTAATCGCTTATCGTCATTGCTTACGTCATTTGATTCAGACAATCTGCCATAAACACATCATAAATGAAATATAAACCACGATTTTTTTTTTAATGTTCAAACACATTAACGTCAAACGCAAACACTTTTCCTTCTCGTTGTTACGTTGCTGTTGGTTTGTTTGTTTGGTTTTTTTTTTTCATTTTAATTCTTTGCGATTACTTTCGCGAGCATGAATCTTACGACAGCCATACATTACTCTATTACCGACACACAAGTGCGCGGTCGCAACTCACAGCTGGTTTTGAACAAACATCGAGATCAATGAATTGGTTGGACTTTTTTTCGAAATTTGGATCGATGTGGCACAGTATCTGTAGAAATGGCTTTTCCATGAAAAAAAAAAAAAAAAAAAAAATCTTCCCGACTGAACACGGAGACCGGTGCCAGGAGAGCTTGTCATTGTCGCGCTCAGAGTCAACCATCACAACACGGAGTTCGGCGACGGACGCTCATTGGAGATTTCCCAGTAGGCAATATTCGTCCCTTGTACAACAATAACATTTCCCGATCCGATTTTTTTTTCAATATATTTAAACGTGACCAGCCTAATGGAGACTAAGGTATATTTTTAGCTCATATCCACGAAATCGTTCTGCCTTAAAAGCCCATTATAGGGTTTTTAAAATGTTACAGATCTTTCTTTTTTTTTTCCCCCGAATAACTTAAAAATGGATTCGTTGAGACTTGATTTTAAGGAATTCATACCAATTTTCTAGCACTTGAAATCATTTGAATTTAATCATAACCGGCCCTCCAGGTGATGTAAAGATCAGACTCAAATTGCTATCAATCTGTATGATGATGAAGTGTATTAATTTTACAACACTGACACGAAATGCGTAAGTAACTTCGGTATCTTCGTATTACAAATCTAAATTCTCAGTGTCCTTTGAATTACTTTCATGGTAAAGAGTCATATCTCCCCTATATGCAGTGATAACCTATTCAAACTTTTGATATGGATAATAACTAATTGCAAATTCCACGGCGACCTAAAATTAGCGATTGACTTAAAATCAATCGCAACTTTTGACAGATTTTCAATCCATTCAGTCCGACAAATTGTTGTCATTGATATCAATCGCAACTTTTTGATAAGATGGATCTGAAATCAATTGCAAAGTTGCCACGATCGATTGGGGAACTTTGATTCGAATCAATTGCAACTCTTTCGTCCGGCTCTTCAAAAACCTACCAAAGTACTATTGTTTACGGCATATGAGGCAGATGTATTCTCTTTTCCGTTTATAACTAAATAAGATTATATAGAATAATTCATATCAATCTCGCAATCCAAGGTGTATCAAGCGATTTTCGTATTTAAAAGCAGTAAAGCTTAGGGCATGCTTTGTAGAATATGAATAATATATAATACGACATGGAATACTATAACAAAATCTCCGAAATTGGTTTCCTTTTTTAGATGGTTTCACAGAAAAGCATGCGGGCCGCAATGGCTGGTGGTGATGCATTGAGCAATAAGCCGTATGATAGGGCAGTCATTGAACGGCGTCCATCTCCAGTGCTCACGATGCGAGATCATGATATAATTTGTCACTGCTTTCTTCGCTCTTCGACATCGCTTATAAGAACAGATGCCAGGGGCACATTTGTTTTTAATCTCTTTCCATGCCTTTTTCGCCGCAGAACAGGGAGGTCACCTCCCTGCACAGAATAATGGTGTGCAATCAACATGGATAAAAATAGAACAAGACAAGTTTAGGAGGAAAAACCCTCCGAGTGTTGTGGGATCTCCAGAAATTGACAGAACATTAAAAGGTTAAACTCCTGCATATAGGCCCTACTTCATAAGAACGCAAATTAAGTCTCATGTAATGGAAGGGAAGGGTTATATCAAAGAGGCTTGCAACTCTCCTTAAAGATTTTTATCCACTATAGAAGACGCATCTTCCCTGCTAAATCGACGCGTGTTACATACATCATACTCTCCAATGGTGCAATAAATGTGACAGTGTAAGTCACAAGTATTCTGTTGCCTTGCATAAACCTGGAAAAGTAATTGAAAAAAAAATACCGAAATTACTATTTGAGATTAACTATCCATACAGACGATGAAAAAAAAAGGAAAAAAGGGAAAAACCCTCAAAAAACGAGCACATAGCTGAAGAATAAAGGGGGGGGGGAGGATTTGTTAATAGGTCTTATAGGAAATTCACAAAAAAGAGAACTTTAAGACTCTATCAATATGGAAGTAATGAGCAAAACGTGATCACATTTCAGTGCTCTTGGAATTTTGATTCTCACTAATTGTGTATTGAAATGGTTAATTTTTAATTCATTTTTATTTTCTAATTTTATTTATTTCTTTTGCTTGATGAGGGCCGTAACTCTCCTCTACCCACCCCCTCCTCCCCCTCTTCCTCCCTCACAGGGTCTGGTGCGTGTCTGGCATACACTGTATTAAAAATGGCAGTACGATCGAGGACGGAACACCTGTCCTCGACAGGTATTCCAATATTCCTGAAGGTGACACCTAGACTTTTCGAGAGTGTGTGAGTATACCTGAGGAGCCATTAGAGACATCGCGGTTGACTGCATGGATTTAAATAGGTGTAGCCTGGATACAGCGTCATGAGAGGGAGGAAACGTATGTTATAGGCATACACCCATTCCACAGATATTTTTTCTCATTGGTAACTCGTCGGAAGCAAAGTTTTCTGCTTCCAACCACCAACCGAGGTGTGCGGGATCGCAGTCTGATGAATCCGACTTGTGTCGATCGACTACCAGGTCAGTGTCAGATCCGATGGCGGTGATCCGATGAGGCAAGATCGTCCGATGAGGATCACGCGCGACATGTCCGACACTGACCTGATAATCGACTAACACAGTCGGATTCATCAGAGTGCGATCCGATGCACTTCGGAGCGTGGCCAGCAGCAACAAACTTGGCATCCGACGAGTGGCCGATGAGAAAAAAAAAAATCGAACTGGAATGAGGGTATGAAGAGTTTATCACTTCGAAGTTGCATGGAACTAACCAAAGTTGCGCACGACCACTCAAGAAGTTAGTGCGTTTTCCAGAAACGTGATAACACTCTGTATTCTATCACTCACAGCCCGAATGACATTTCCTGATTCGTGCTCAGTTCCTAGTTCGCATCTCAGACTTATTAGTTTGGCTTAAAACTGACCTGCGACATTGTTTCTCAAGTTTCCTTTTAGCGGGAAATGTCTCGTTGCTCTCCCTCGAACACGCACGGGTCAACATGATGACAATGGCAAGTCTACGTGTCAGTTCCAGTGGACTAGGAGGCCATCGAGTGTTTGAAGAAGAAATGGGTGACATGTTTACACCCCTTCTCTTACCTACTCGGATAATTGTTGATATGCGAGGAGACGGGAGGGGGGTTCTTTCTCCCTCCCCTCCCCCCCCTTTACAAATTAGGCCTCCTTTTTTAGAATATTGAAAAAGAAGAGCGAGGCCTGATGAATCACCTAGAAATCTTTGGCTTGCTATAAATACATCGTTGAAGAATGAAACCGCCAACTTAGTGCATGAACAACTAATTATTCATTGTTTCAGTTTTCTATGACTTCGGTGAAACGAATTCCAGTTATTGAGCTCTGTTTGACTTCTTTTCTCTGACCATCTCCCCAGCACCACCACCCCCCCCCCCCTCCCCATCCCCCTCCCATTCCATCATCATCCTCGAAACATTCCTAGTAGCCGGCCGGCCTGCAGAGACCCGATGAATCGGTTCTCCCCAGAGAAGTGGAGAGGAGATTATGGAAGACGGATTGGCGCGGGAATTGCGGATAACGGGGAGCGGTCCGCAGCGCGGCTTATCTCGGTGAGATGTGGACTCCTTCGACATAGGCGTACACCTCAGTAGTCTCCAATTCAGACCAATGCAACCACTCGGAAAAGGACATGCTGGATTTCTGACAATGCCTCATGACAATTTAAAGGAATCTTCAGTTCTTATACTTTCCTCTATAAACTATTTATCTTTGTATAGATCAATGCTCTACACGAATGTATACTGCTCGTCCTCGCTGTCTGTGAAGTTCATTATTTTGTATAAACTTGTGACAGTATAGTGACGACAACTAAAACGGATAATTATAACAATGGCTACATATGTAATTGTTACAATAGTAATGGCAATGATGATGATGATGATAATAATAATAAAAAATGATAATGATAACTATGATAATGATAATAATAACAATGTATATTTAAAAAAAAAAACACTGACTGGAGCAATACTGATAATGTCTCACTTCAATACTGATAATGTCTCACTTCTTTTTGATATCACTTACCAACAACTCAACACAAACAAGAATTGGTCGAAAAATCACCTTTGATTATCACGAAATACCGTCAAAAATCATCAACCCATGATTGATAATATCTAAAGGAGGAGTTTGTTTACACCTCACTGATGCCTTGCACATTTGAGTCATCATGCATCATGCCATACAAAGACTTACATTTATGCATGTACATCAAAATGTTTATAACTCAAAGGCAGGGGTTTGTTTTGATTTGTTTTCTATTTGTCATGAGGTGAACACAATAGTCTAGCAGGGTACTACAGTTTTTCTTTTTTTTTGGGGGGGGGGGTGGGCCACGTACCCCTTCGGGCAAGTAGATTTCCCAATTATTGTTATTTCATTATTATTATTTATAAAAGCAAACCACGGTACGCAATTTCCCAGAAGTTTTACGTAGGTCACGGAAAGCTTAAACATTAGGGAGCGAAATGATAAGGGAGTGGCGAGAAGAAGAAGATGTTGTCAAGTTCTAAGCAACATCTGAGTCTGGTATTGACACTACCGTCGCGCTGACCTGGTTGGGGAGAAAGTCAATTTGCACTGCATGCATCACAATTCAACCTGCTCGCTGTTTTCCCTCTGCATGAGAAGGTGCCGCCACCCTCGGGCTAGCATGTCGACAACACTCCTCATACTCGTCCCCCTCACCTCCCCCCCCCCTCCCTTCTCTCTCGCTCTCTCTCTCTCGACATCACCTCCTCCTCCTTCTTTACATCCCTCCTCTTCTCTTTTCTCCGAAGCGGGCACCGTATTCCCGCTAACTGCCAACTGATAGTCATCGTCTTCTTGAATTCACTTCTTTCCCGAGAAAAATCGAAAATCCCTCTAGAATAAAGATTCTCGGCAGGCAGCCTACAGAGCGGATTCTGAGATTTGTGTCGGAAGATGGAGGGGGGGGGGGAGAAGGTGGATGGAGGGAGGGAGCGGGTGACACGAGGAAGAAAAGTGCATCGTGTTGCGCCATCCAATGAAGCCGATGTTGATAACATGACCTCTTTTCGATCATGATGGGCAGGAATTCCCAATAACACCGCTGACTTTCACTGGCTAGCCAGCAGATGAAATTCAATTATTTTCTGGCAAGGACGTGAACACACTGTTAAGAAAGGGTTTTCATTTGATGGATGAGATTGTCTGATGCATTAGGGGTACGCACGATTTCAACGAACTTCTTACACTGTCTTTTTTGTGCCACTATGCGCGTCTTCAAACAGATTTTTAGTTTTTTATCGATAAAATCCACTGTCGTTACATTTAATCTTATGTATATGTGATTCAGTAAATAACCGTGACTGATCGGAGATCAAGTAAACCTGTATGTTAGCTGCATACAAGCACTAAGACAAGTACCCAGCTCAAACCATGTGATCTTCCTTTCACAAAGTTAAAGTCATTCTGCTGGAAAATTGCAAGTTGTTTACAAACGCTTTGAAATCATTATTCAAGTTTTACATTTCATAAGACTCATTCTTGTGAAGAATTGTTATGAAGTGATTAAGGAAGGCGTATAATGTTAAGGAACCTAAATATAGAAATCAGACTGCTTGTACTCATCTTTATTTAGATTCATTAACAACGTTTCACAAGACTCATTCTTGGACACATTGTTGGAAAACACAGTATTCCCTTTTCTTAGAAAAAAAAAAGACACTTTTTCTATTTTTGAACCTCAAGCAGTCTGATTCCTATATTTAGATTCCTTAACAAGATTCGCCTTCCCGTAATCACTTCATAATAATTTTATTTCGGGCCCTATGGAGGCACTGGCCGCTGTACAGAAGCGAAGGTTACAAAACGTCTCATCTTGAACCTTTTTCACCGAAGTTTTATCTCAAGTATACAGACATCCATCTATTTCTATGTTTGTACTTACATTGATATAATGTGATAATATCACACACTATCGAGCCATAATGTGAATAAATCTTATCTAATGCGCCATTTCGAAGCGACATGTAGATATTGAATGGTAATCATGCCACACATTATCAATATATAATATTTACTGCACTCATTGGAAAGTGGATGATCCAAGATCTTGAAAAGTTACAGCATGATATGGTAACTTTTTTTTTCCAGATGAAAAAAGACACTGTTTATAAAAGTCCACACTTCTCCTTGTGAACTCTGTCGGATGCAAAATCAGCACAAACTTTGAACTATCATTCAGTTTTCTTTTCATTCCATCATTATGTTTATTCTGAGTTAAACAATTTCTCTGTATTTTGTACTTTCCCCATCAGTATAGATCCCAAGGTGGTCAAAGCTTGCTTTTGTGTATAGATTTCATCATGTTTCTCTTGCATTCAATGTGCTATCATAATTCATTATGATACTGCTACAAGTATTTTACACATGTTGTACATTTATATGTAGCAGTCAGTGAATTTTCGTCTGTTTTATGTATATCCTTCATGACTGTGTGCTTATCACATTGCAAGAAATGTTGCTCTTTTGAAAAGAATGAGATACAAAATATATTGAATTGAATAAGTTTGAGATCACAGCACATGAATCACGTGGTTTTCTTTGTCTTGCATCACTAATGAGCAGCTAGGACATCTTTCTAGCATGACACTCTGCGTGAGAAGGGCAGAAACCCATTACATGGAGTTAAAATGAAAAGAGGAGCTATACAAATACATCTCACAAGTATCAATCTAACACGTATTGTCTTATAGTGGGAATAAATAGATTACTCTATAAATTCAAAACATTAGTAAAACAACTTGAGCTTTTTGACTCCAGGTGCACTCCATTTAGATGATTCCAACTTTCATTTAGTTCAGATGAAGTTCACTGATCTTGAAATTTGACCTTGGCAGAACAGAAACATTCCACTTTTTAGTATTCTTACCAAACACTTTTCCATTGGACTTTCCTGGATGAGGCTACGGCTATAAAAATTACCTTCATCAGTCTAACTTTTAAAGCAATAGCAGATATCAAATAAAAGAGCAGATCGAGAAACACGAAGGAAACCTCCAAAAAGCTAAAGCTTGTAGGAATTAAAGGTTTCTAGTTACCTAAAAGCTAGACAAAGACATGTTTAGCCAAAGTTGAGTGACCCTTAACTTGATAGATTTGGCTGAGGTCTTATCCAACCATCTACATCTTATGCAGTGTACCAGTGCCATGTATCAAGAAAGAACATGAAATAAAATGAAAAATCTGCTGGGGGGAGTGTTTTGTCTTGAATCACATCAACTAAATCTAGGGCAGACAGAAAAAGGAAAAACTCAAAGGTTTCAGTCACTATACCAGTCAGCATGCACGTGTGTGGCTAGCTTGCACATAGCTTGCATATGTACTGACGAGTATACATTTGGTTGTGTAGACTGGCATATGATACATCATTAAATGACTCAAATACAAAAAAAAAAAAGAGTTTATTCTAATGAGACTGGTGAAAAAAAAAAACAACTTTGACTTTAATACTTCAAAGGACATTTTTTCAACTAAATAATGAAATATACACACACTTTCTACGTTGGTCTGAGCATTTACTGCAACTTAGCAAACTTTGACTTTTGCAATTCTGACTCAACATGTATTGAGCCCTCGGAGCCTCTGTGACTGGCCAGCTTGCCAAGCACGGCATGACATATATGGTACACTATGACACGCTACTAGTAGTTGTGACGGTGTATTCCGAACTCTTGTAAAGTGTGTATTTTATGCACTGGTCAATCTACAACAGTGATAGACTGAATGTTCAATGTAGTTGCACTCATTTGCTAAAGTCCTCCTAATGTCCACAACATTGTGTTTGATATTTGTATTTGGTTGACCTTAGCTACATGTGAATAACTCACTGGTGAGAAATGACTGATTTGTTTGCACCATTATAAATTCTTTATTTATCTCTCTCTCTCTGCAAATGCCAACTGGGTCATGCTGTAAAACCATCATGAGCCATGTCCTCTTTTGGGGGAATTCCTTTGATTTTTGGAAGCCTCCACCAAACAAACCAGACAAACAAAGAAACCAGGAATTTCCTGTGGCATAACAATACACGAAAACAAACAATGACAAACAAAAAAAGATAAAGTACCTTGGGATTTCAGTGTGAAATTTAAGGGGGAAAAAAAATGGCCTGTGTCATTATCTCACATTGTGTGGCATCCCATGGGTACAAGAATACAAGAAGAAGAATAACAACAACTAGCACAGTCATAAGACCATGCTTTCTTCAGGGTGATCTCTTCTCTGGTAAAATCTAAAGCAATTTTTTTTTTTTTGGCTTATTTGTTCTTTCACGGGACAATGGAGAGAAATTTCCCTCTGCTCTAGGTCATATAACTAGGAAACAATCACGATGTATCTTGAACAGTGTCACGAGTATAATGCTAACTTTCCCAGATATGTGAAGTCATGCATACTTTGCGTATAAAACACAAGGGTAGTACAACGTGCAGGCACCATCACACTGGCCTGATTACGGCAATCTAATTGAAGTAATCGTGCAATTGAATATAGGATGACTATGATTCAAATGCCTGTACATTTTTTGTAAAGTTTAAATCCAAACAAAAGCTCTCCTCTGAAGTTTCAATTCTTCTTTGACAAAGAAATCAAGCATAGTGAAAAGGGAAGAAAGTATATTATCAAACCAGTGTCCATGCTTCCGGGATACAGTTGTCTGTGGGAAGACTGGAAAACGCATACATACAAGGAACTATGAAGGTGACCTGTGTATGCCCCATCCTGAGGGGGAAGTGGTATTTCCTGTTTGGGACAGACAGATGTAAAAATCGTTACCAGTCTCCTCTCACTACACCCTTGACCTCTGGTAGCCAAACAGTTACACCCAACCACTGGCAGACTCAAACAGACAGGATTTCTTTCTTTTTTTCCCTCAATATCTATCTACAGTTGAACCTCTCTTATCCGGCCTCCCTTTATCCGGATCTCTCTATTATACGGACGCAATCTCGCCGTGATTTTTTTTCATTTTAATAATTACGGGAGGAATGGGGGATTCCCAACTCCTTGAGAACTCCTACACAAACACACATGAATTACATGATTAACATACATTACATCAAATTTCCTTCCAAATTGCTTACCTTCAGACATTTTAACATCCCCAAACATCCCCAAATGTAACAATGAAAAGGTTGCAGTATACACATTACTACATGTGGTACTACAATGGGCTACATCAGTACATGTGTATGTATATGTACATGTATAAAGTATTGAGTCTCCCTTATCCGGCCAAATCCCTTATCCGGATGAGCCCTGGTCCCGACTTGTCCGGATACGAGAGGTTCAACTGTAGTATCAAGGACAGCAAAGTCACTTTGGCATTACTATGTATGCGACATAAGAAAAATTCATCATTGGTCAGATTTTACTCATACAGCACACAATTTTATTATAAATATTAAAGAGATCATTACTATGACACCTCCCCATGACACCTTTGTAGCTCATCCCATTATAGCTTCTTGGAGCTGCAACATGGATTACCTCATGAAGTATCAGGTAAGTTGTAATATTTAAAAGAAAAGTTTCTTCGGTCTGTGATATTTTCTCATTTTGGAAATAGATTCTAACGTAGGTCATGATTGAACACACATTTCTTTTTTTTTTCATTGTAACAAAAGGAATTAAAATAAAAGAATTACAGAAAGAACAAAATGGAAGTTAGTATGTTATAATCTCAAACTAACAAGCCCATTTACCCCAAGAAATTCTTGCTAGCTGCCCTTCCTAACCCTATACCTTTACAACCGTCCAAAATGACAAAACTCATCCTTCCTCACATGTACCCCCCCAACAGAATACCATACACAGCTGCAAACAGGCACAAACACACACACACACACACACACACACACACACTCACCCCCCCCCCCACACACACACAAACATACAGTTAGGCAATATGACAGCTGAACAAACACAGATTACCTTGTTCACACTCTGTCAGCCAACCATGTCCCACCTCCCTTCCGTTCCAACACAATTCCACTCCATCTATCACAAAAGTCTGCGGACGATTGGACCTCCATTTGCTATCAGCAACAACCACCTGACACTCAAAGGGAAATTCCCGTCCATCTTAAAAAGTTTGTCTGAAAAGAAAGAGTAACATTTTACTAGCACAGCACTGTTCAAATCTGGATAAAAGGTAAGAGAAGTTATTAAATTAAAAAAAAAAAATGCTAAAATTTGAGACACAGGTTGATATGAATATGCAAATGAGGTAGCTGATTATGTCATCACCTCACAAGTTTCCATTAATCATGTAAAAAGAAATGACCCCCCAAAAAAATTATTCTTCTGCTTACAAAAATATAGAACAACTTTTGGCCAAATAACTTCAAGATATTGATCAGTCAGATATGTTAGGATTTGATACTGGGGCATGCTTTTGTGAGAAAAAAAAAATGAAAATGTTGAGATTTTATATACAACTATATGGGAAGTTGTGAGGCGATGGCATTATCAACTCACTATTTGCATACTCATGTTGCCTGTATGAAAGCTGCATTTTTGAGACAAAGAAATTTCACAATTTCATAACTACCCTAATTTTTATGGGATTTTGATCAAATTTAACTGTTGTGCTTGATAAATTCTACTCTTTCTTTTCAGACTAACTTTTAACTGCTGTGGAATTCCCCTTTTATACACTTGTGACAGTTTAATATGTTAGTTCTTCGAGGCAGAATTACTGATAACTTCATTCAGTGAGTTGAGAGACTTGTGTCATCCTCTGTCACAAAATGTAAAACCAATGTCATTAAAACTTGTAAAAAAAAAAAAAAAAAAAAAAAGAAATGTCTCATACTGAAAGTTGTTTTGAAAGAGGGCAGTGACCTGTCTTTTAGAATTCTTAAAAACAATTCTAAATCACACAAAGTCATTGAATTCAACACAGGAAAACTCTGTTGAAAAGTAACCTGAGATTACCAAGGTAAAAAGTTTTATGCAACAGGCCCCAAGTATTGTCCAGAGACGAAACACGGGGCAACATTCCACAGATAGTAATATCAAAACACAGGGTGAACGATGAGTGCACCATCTTAAAGGGGAAGGCTAGTAACTGATCAGTGGGAATCAGTGGAAATGCTGGGAGATGATTGTTCCAATCCTTATGGGATTCATTCAAGAGTTCATTGTATATCTATTGTTGTGTGAAAATGATTTGCTTCAGAACGGTCTCATATTCAAGTAATGTGCAGATTAATGCTCCGTCACTGACCAGGGACGCTAATCTGGAAGCATTAAACTGCACATTACTTGTATATGAGACCATTCTGAAGCAAATCATTTTCACACAACAATAGATATACAATGAACTCTTGAATGAATCCCATAAGGATTGGAACAATCATCTCCCAGCATTTCCACTGATTCCCACGAATCAGTTACTAGCCTTAGCCTTTAACCACCACTGCTCAAAGACCTTCTCTGGGCATGCTACTACAGGAAACTCAACCGTCCCTGGCCAGTCCATAACTGACATACAGGAAATGTGTATCACCAGCACATAGCACATCATCAGCATTGCTGAAGTATATAATAAGTGTATACTGTGCGGATGTGTATTATTACAGGCATATATTGTCAATAAAGACATTTCAATTACGGTTTTCTTGTTTGAAATATGTTTACTATGTCAATGCATTCTATTTTTCATTTCCTAAGGATATCATAAGAAAATAGAGAAAATGTAAATCATAAAATCAGCAAACATTGTTCACAACCAAAACTTTACAGTGTTATACAGTTCGACTCGTAGCATACAGAGCATGCACTGGTTGCAACAAGATTTCTGGCAAAGATCACGTCATCTGGCATCTCTTGGTAGCATTTACCTTGAGAGCTTTAATACCCTGATGTCTTCCGGAGGCTTCATAGAGTCTACCCTGGACGGTCTAGGGTAAAATTTACCCCCACATCATCCAGAGGCTACCCAGGGCTGCCACTGTATTGCGTCTTAACAGACATGAGATAACAATGTTCTCTGGGTGTCCTCCTGAGGTTACCCCGAGTTCTGTGGTCCGTTTACAACAGGAGACCATATAAGCCACATGCTTAGCGAGTCTAATTTTTCACGACTCTAGAATCCCCATCAATTTCGCGAGCGGTTAAATTCACAATCTTGGAGTATAGGACAGAATGAAGGAATGTATGTGTGCACTTCATATTCATGTCAGGATCAGAGATGATATTTTCATGTGTTTTTGAAATCAGGAATAGCACCAGACTCACAAATATTGTGAAAACAAAAACCTCATGAAATATTTGGCATATACAGTATTAGTTTCTTGATCAGGGGTCTACACGGGGTTTCATTTCATGTCATGATTGCAATTCTAGCTAGGATGGCAACTTCTTGTAGCAACAGTTAATCAGAAAGTAGGATTCTTGTCATAACCACAACACTTGTCATTGCAGCAAGGGTAGCTACCATAGCAACTTATGACATGGAGTCCTGGTTCAGTGTAATGTAAATACAGAATACTTTGCAACATAAAACTTTTTATGGAATTTGCACTCAGCAGAATTTTTGTGAAAAAAGAAAGAAAGAAAAATGACAAGATGGGAATATATTCTGACATACCAAACTCCATACAAATATATTCTGATATTCTGAAGTCATGAATGGACACATGTTACAGAATTTAGCATACCATGAAACATGAAGCATGTGAATGTCTCCCCTCATACAGAGTACATCCGACACTTTTACCCATCACCAATCAAACATCCTTTTATACACACAAACATACAGACAGACACAAATCCCATTTTACATGATGCTCTGATGTAAAGTAGCATGGGCTCACCTGTCTCGCGGAGGGCGTCGAGAATCCTGCTCAGCGCCCCCTTGTGCGACTTTCCATCGGGATGCGAGATGAGGACATCCACGTCCCCACACGTCTCCTTCCCGCGTCGATACGACCCGCACACCACAGACAGCATCCCTGGAAAGAGCGACGCTGCAGTTTCTCTCACCTGTGCCAGCATCGGGTGATTTTCAGAGATAGCACCAATGTAAAAAAAAATGAAATAAAAAAAAGATGAAATAAAATAATGAGGCTTCTCCCTGTAAAACCAACAAAAAGGTCAACAAAGAATTTTTCTTTCACTTCAGGTCATATACAGAAAGAAGAAGAGATTCCCAAGCCTCTGCTTATACAGTAACGGTGACACAACATTTTGGTCCTGCAACAGTTGCTCAGGTCTTATTTTCACCAAGGACTGAAGGTTAGGGTTAGGGTTGTGAAAGAGCTTTAGGTTTAGTTTGATGTGAAGATTAGGATTAGGGTTAGGGTTAGGGTTATGTTTGTGGGGGAAATTCTTGTTTGGCATAGCATGCAGATATCTCATGGGAGGGAAAAACTTTTGTTACAGGAGCGAATGTCATGGAACCATACTGTATATGCCATATATTCTGCATGGTGTTAATTTTCACAAACTTCGGAAGTCCGGTGCGGTGCTAGTCACAAATTTAATAATGCATGAAAATATTAACACTGATCCTGACATAAATATGATGTGCATGTGTATATTTCTCCATTCATTACTGTACTCCATGATCACAAAGTTAACCACTAGCAAAATTATTGGGAAGTCCAGATTCACAAAACGTGAGACTAGCTAAATATATGACGCATACAGTATGTAACTCATCCAAACTGACTGTTCCTATAATCCAACTCAAATAAAAGACTGAAAATCCAGTTGCTAGGAATGTTGCATTTTTTAAGGTAAACAGCCTTAGAGTTCATGGTTTGTTAAAGTGCACTGCTAACTTCTCATTGTTCAAGGCACAAGAAGGGATTCGAAACTGGAGCAACTGCTATGAAGGGAATCTGATACCAATGAAGCATATTTCATAATCATTCATGACTTATTCAAAGTAGAAAATGTTACTGCTGACTATTTTGCTCGGTTTCATTAGTAAGATTTTACAGAATACTTTCATATACCATATATGGCTACAAAATGGAAATGGAAAAAGAAAAGTTACACCAAATACGTAGTTTCATTAAATTCAAGATTGATTTTTAAGTGATGGTTCAGATTTTGCTCTATTTTCAACCCTCTGTACAGAACTTTAACTTTGCACAGGGGTCAATTGGTGTCCATGGGAGTGTGTGGGGAACACACAGACAATGGTCCTGAACAATGGCCGGGTTTGAATGCTCTATTACATCACTCACTGTTCTCTCAATGTCCCCGGCCTCTTCGCGTGGCATCCTCTCCAGAAACTCGTGGTAGTGCTTCAACCCAATCTGCTGCTGCTTGCTCAGCTTGGCCTTTTCTCTCAAATCGTCGAGAGTGCGGTACCCCTGGAGTGTTGGAATTATCATTTTAACATAAGTCTGTCATTATAGTGATATTAATAATCAACTTACATGGTCGTACACACACATATACACACAACACACACATACACATTTCATTTTTCTTTTCAAAGAAATCACACCTGAAATGAAGGATCTATTTGGCCTGACATATATTTACAAACAAAGCAAGAATTTCTTATGTCTGCCAGATCGAAAATGCATTTCTGCTATATTCAGGTTCCTCTTAATTTATTTGCATTATGTATGTGCACATGCCAAAGCCATTTCCATCTTGTGTCAACGTTTTTGGATAGATAAAAGAAAGTTAAGAGGAGTTCAAAATTCATGAATACAGAGTGATGAAATAATATTTGTGACTCATTCAGTCAACTAGAAAAAAAGCACATTCTAATAAAAAAATCCTTGAATATAGACACACAAAAAAAAAACAGTAGTTGCAATCAAAACAAATGAAAGATGATGTTTACCTCATACAAAATACTGTTTGAAAATACAGAGCCCAGTTGCTCCTGGCATATCCTTCCACTTAATGCAGGTCATGGAAACAATGTAACAAGTCTGCCAACCAATCAGAATCATACATTAAGAGGAGTATGAAACATTGATACTGTTCTTGTTGTTGTTTTTGTTTGTTTGTCTAGTCTTTGACAACTCACAAAGTTTTGTGCAACAAGGTTCCTGGCATTGATTCTCATGCTTCACAACTCACCTGCTGGACCCAGTCTCTAGCAACCGTTGGCCCCGCCCCCCAAACATTGTTAAAAAGGTCGATGGCCTCCATGTCCTCCCCTTTGCAGACAAAGTCAATCTTGCGCAAGTGACCACTCTGGATGATCTCCCAGATTTTGTCCGCCATCTTTGCTCCAATGCTGGGGATGGCACTGGCCTCCTGAAGAGAAAAGAGAGAGAAAAAAATTGTATTATATTTTTCCCCTTTCTGTTCTAAGGACTTTGGGCAGTGTGTCCAACGTTATGGGGTTTTCTGTGCCAATCAGCATTCAAAGCACACAACGGCCAGGTCAAAGGGAAACTCCTTTCATTGTTTAAGTTGACCATGATAAAAGAAGTAAAATAAAAAGCACAGAACTGTGATGTGAAAGCAAAGAGATTTATAGTGAGCACTGGCCATACATGTTCATACATTTGAGACATCTAAAACTGAATGGGTAGCACATGCACAGATCAGGGAATTGATGGTATCTTTGTTCAAGTCATATCTTTTAGTTCATAATGGTATTAAGTCATTTATACAAATATATGTATATTCTATTAAGGAACATGATAACATTTCATTGGTCAGATATTGATTTTCACAAGATCATAATGTTGTTTTAACTATGGCTGAGAGCAAAGGGATTTTTTTTTTAAATTCAGAAATCAAAAACTAAGAATAGACTACAAGATTATTTGAGTACTACAGTTGATTCAAGTAATTATAATGTAGGGCCCGAGTATCTACAGTAGTGAACATGTATAAACTTTTTGTTTGCTTTAAATGTGGAGAGTAAAGAACTGTGTGTGCTGCCATCTACTGTTCAATGACTGTACAGTATCCAGGCAAGACAAGCTCCCATGACAACAATGGCAGCTCACTTCCATGGCAGACTCCATTATGGACCAAGTGCTCTTGTGCCTAAACATTTCTTTGTGTGAAAGTTACATCAGAAGGTGATAAAACTAAGACAATTATGGAATTTCAGAGTTTAGACATCAACTTGAAATTGTGAGATTGGTGACAATCACATGTGTATATCCAGTGAGGTGATGACATCATTCCCTAGTAGGTGCACTACCGATTTGGAGACACATCTTTGCTATATTTCCTCTTTTGAAACTGGTGCAAAAAAAAAAATAATAATAATAATAATTGTCTGATTTGAATGAACTTTTCATGTTTCCACAAAGTCAACAACATTCCTTTTCTCTTTTTTATTTCCTCTTGGCAACTCCTTGTGAGAGACGAAAAAAAAAAAGTTTAGGAACATATTTCAGAGAATTTTGCCTCAGTTTCATAATAAGTCAATCTCATCTGTTCTCACCTCCCAGGATGTGACATCTTTGCCGTAGTTCTTGAGAGCGGAGATAGCCTTCTTATAGCCCAGCGCTCTCCACCTGTCCTTGGTGTTTTCATATGTCTTCATCAGAATCTGACCATAAAAAAGTAAAAATACTTCATAGATGAGTTATTTCTATCTACTTACACATCATCAAGAGAGTTGTCATTTGATTGCTGCTTTTAGTTTTATTTTTTTTTTGTGTGTGTGTGTGTTTTGTTTGGTATTTGCTCCAACAAAGCAAAGTAGGAAATTGTGCACTGATACACTCTTGTGATATCTAATAACAATTTGATACTTTTCAGTAAATATGTCTGAAACAAATTTCAGTTTAACTTTACATTGTTTTGAAGAGTTACCATGCACATCCATGCACTGCATCAAAGAATGATGTTGTCACTAACTTGAAATATTCAAATGAACTACCTGAACTTGCTTATTACCAAGGAGATCTGCACCAAAACCTAAGAGGTTTTTTTTTTTCCCCTAAGAGTGATACATGGTATGTTTCATGGACAAAACAAATGGGGACTAGCGCAGTACAATGATTAGCAATGTCAAGTTACACAGTTGATAAAAAATAACACATTCTAGATGGACAACATAGTAACTGACATTAAAACAGTAGTTTAATGATATTCCCATTAGTTATCTGACTTTATTCTAAATCTATTTTACTCAGTTTTCATATCACTAGTTTCATTCACAATGAGTTTCTTTTGGGGTAACTCCTATACAGTATGTCCCCCCAA
This sequence comes from Diadema antillarum, assembly GCF_040938485.1. Classification (NCBI taxonomy): domain Eukaryota; kingdom Metazoa; phylum Echinodermata; class Echinoidea; order Diadematoida; family Diadematidae; genus Diadema; species Diadema antillarum. Next base: position 607,182 of record NW_027272290.1, on the reverse strand, counting down.
AAAAATTACAATCTGATTTTCGCATAAAAACGTGATAACACCCAATATGATTCAACTGTCTAAATGCTGATTCAGGGTCTTAAAATATAATATCTTAGCTCTATTTTGCAGAAAACCTCATTCGAATTGGTTAAGTGGTCACAGAGAAATGTGGATTGTTGTAAAGCATGTCATGAGTCTGATTCTTCCAAGTTTAGCACTTGGATGCTCTTGTGTGTGAACACATAGACAGAACTTGTAGGGAAGAGATTCCTGACATGCTCTACAAAATTCCTCATTTCTCTTTGACCACTGAAGCAAATCGAATGGGGCTTTCTGTACGATGTGGGCAATGAGTTATAGTTTCGCACCCTGAAATTGTATTTGGATTGATTCACCATTTTCACATTATCATTGCGGAGGGTCCCATTGTATTTTTTTTTTTGGACATACAGTACAGTTAGTGGAGAATGCCTTTTCTACAAAATTCTACGTAAGAAAAAGAATTAGGGCTGACTTTCTCTTCTACTGCCAAACTAAGGCATGACATGATGAAAAAATTGTAAAAGACAAATTTCTACAAGAACTAGAAATAAAGCTGGCACATACTTCATAGATATTATGCAGAGAATGAGCAAATGATAGTACTTTTAATCACTCATACTTCATACCTCTAACTTCTCTGTTATGTGTTCATTGTGGACAGTGGTGTGTGTAGTAGAGGGCTTGGAGCAGACCCAGTTTCCCCTCTGAAAATCAAAAATCACACAGAACAAAAAATCAGCAAAGAAACACCTAGAGTCAAATGCTGGTCAGATGGCAGAGAAATAAACGTGACATGTATCAGATGACATGTTGATTTAATGACATTCTTAGCTTCATGTCAGGATCAGTTTGCATAATATCTCATATTGTCATCCATAACAATCAATTTCTGGCTATCTGACTATCACTATAATTCAGGGGGTTTTACAACAGTTATCCCACACAAACAAGCACACCAAAAAACAAACAAACAAACAAATACAAAAAACATTAATGGCATTCAGTCCACTAACATATTTTTCACATATTTCTCTTAAGCTTAATGTCACATCTTCTTTTTACAAAAAATGTGCTCGATATCCAATGTTTGGACAATGAGGTGATGTGCTATGACAGTTGAACCTCTCGTATCCGGACAAGTCGGGACCGGGGCTCATCCGGATAAGGGATTTGGCCGGATACGGGAGACTCAATGCTTTATACATGTACATACACATGTACTGATGTAGCCCATTGTAGTACCACATGTAGTAATGTGTATACTGCAACCTTTTCATTGTTACATTTGGGGATGTTTGGAGATGTTAAAATGTCTGAAGGTAAGCAATTTGGAAGGAAATTTGATGTAATGTATGTTAATCATGTTGGAAGTAATATGTAATTCATGTGTGTTTGTGTAGGATATTATTTCTCAAGGAGTTGGGAATCCCCCTTTCCTCCCGCAATTATTAAAAAAAAAAAAAATCACGGCGAGATTGCGTCCGTATAATAGAGAGATCCGGATAAGAGAGGTTCAACTGTATAAAGAATGATATCATTCAATGAAACAAACTGTCTTTGGTGTAAAAACTCACTGAGCAGAGTTCCTTCTCAGCATTGGTCTCCAACTGTCACATAATGGCTTTGATTTTTAAATAAAAGTTACATGACAATAGAAACAATACACACCAAAAAGTACCAGTATCCCAAATCTTATTCCCACTTTTGTCATTTATCAAATGAGAGACTCTCCACCTCACGCTTGTGAAATCTTTACTAAAATTTAAAACTAAAACTTATTTACTAAAATCAAGTTTGATTACTAACTGGTAGCTTTGCTGGTGAGGTGTTGGGTGTGGATATATTGGAAGAAGACCCATCACCAGAAGTGGGCTTTCCGTTCCCCTCCAGATCACTCTCATCATCATCATCACCACCACCACCGATGTCGTCATCGCTGGGGACGTAATTGCTATCATCACTGTCATAACCCCTAGAAACCGGCTTCTTCTTGCTAGGAGTGGTCCTTGTGAGTCCAAAGGTGTGGGAAGTGCTGGGCTGATTTAAAAGCATATTTGGTTGGTCCATCCGAGAGAGAGCAGATGCCTTGGATTGATCTTCTTTGGTGTCCTGCGTGCCGCATACTCCACTTTGATCGTCTTGTCTGAACAAAGCTGCTTTTTTCTCCATCCTTGGGGCTGGAGCCAAGATGAATTCTTCGGCATCCACTAGTAGATTTTCAGACAGGCAGCTGCTAAGCCACTTGGCTTTGATGATTTGGAAGTGCTTTGGCACCTCGTCTTCCTCATACTTCATGATCCTGCAGAATCGGGGATGGGTCATCTCCTCGTCGACAATGACATGAGTTGTTCCATCACTGACGGCCAAATGAACCTGAGCACCATGCTTGTTGAGTTGCTTCTTGAACAAATCGGTCCTGGCCTTCCCAAGACCCGCTTGGAGGACAAAGACCTTGATGCCAGAGAAGATGCCACTTGAGGAGGCAGAAGTTTTGTCAGATGTTTCCTGCTTTGAAGGCTTGCCAGGGGATGCGCTCGTCTTCCGTTTCTTGTTGGGGGGTAACACACCACTGTCACTTGCACTTGTTCCCTTGTCCTGCTTCATGGCTTGCTGTTGGGTATCCCAATCAACCTGATATAAAATGGAATTGAGAAAATGATTATCATTTTCATATCCACTGGTCACTGAAACCATGGAGGTGGACACCACCTCCCTGCTGAAACATTGCTGGTGATACCAATATACAACTTGATGTACCAGTGGTACTTGCAATGTAGTGCTAGCTTTATGAATTTGTCATAATTATAATAAGTCTAGGCCTACTACTCATCGACCACCTACTTTTAGATCGACCATGTTAGCACAATGGCTTTCTTGTGCATAAAATGAAAAGTTTGTGTGGGACGGGGCGTAATACGCGAGAATATTCCAACCCTAATACAAATCACAAGAAATGTGGAGGGGACAGGTATAACCTGAGGAAAAGGGAGGAAAAAGAATTACAGAAAATCCTCATTACTAGTTAATACACATTACCAATGTTAGCGTGTCTTTGCCATTCCCTAGGGCTTTCTAGATTTACGTGCTTTATCAATGGAGAGCAGGCAGTCGGTTTTAAAAAAAAAGTCACTTACGTTTGTCGCCAAGAATTCCTGCACATATGGTTCAAGTCAACATTCTTTAGCCCAGGATATGAATCTGTGGTATTCTCTGCCTTGCTTAGTGAAATGAAATTAAGGTGAAACTGAGGAGAATTTTCTAAGATACAAGGTAGGTGCCTATTTAATCAAAAAGCAGTCTATGAGTAGTAGGTCCAACCTTACATGTATGTGGTTGCACTTTAAAATTAAGACATCAGGGCCCTGTTTCATAAAGCTGTTCGTAAAGTTACGAACAATTAACTTACGAGCGACTGGTGATCAGTTCTGATGTGCTATACTTATCAGAATTTCTATAATTCAGCACAAGAACTGATCACCAGTCGCTCGTAAGTCATTCATGAATAACTTTACAAACAGCTTTACATGAAACACCCCCCCCCCCCCCAGCAGCATACCCTTTTTTCAAGAAAGAGGGTCTCCCTGAATATATATATCACATATGTGACTTTACAAAACAAACTCAAAAACAAATTTTCCTGATAGGAGTGTCACTGTAACAAATTATTCCGTCAAAACAAGGTAGAGTACAGGAAGGGAGAAAACTAATATCAATAGGCCTACTGTTTGACTTGGCTTGGAGCCAAAAAAAAAATAGATATAAAAATCACAATATTAACATAATTCTATACTTATTAATCATGTAGTACATGGGCTAAGATGGACTACTAAACATTTTATGGACAACTTAAATGGTATGCGATGGTTGTTGAAGAAGCTAGACATGTCAATACTTAATATGACTTGTATTGCTTTGTTTGTGGTTTCATATAAGACAGATATTAATACTACACAGCATACTAAAGACAGTCTAGAGCTATCCCTATGGAACTAGACTTCTATAAATATTACTGTAATAGACCTAGGTCTAGTAGTTTACTTGGCTTTTTATGTTTGGTCATACAGTATCATAGACTCTATGCGTGATTATACGAGAGCACCTTCATTACAACATCACAGACAACATGCATTCTACATTATTAACACGTTGGGTATTAAACGCGAAAAAAAAAAATCAGAGATTAAAATGTCAAGAGACGAAACAAAACAAAGATTTACTTCTCTATCACAGCGAGCTCAATACAGTCCCACATGGTATCAAATGTGTTGGAACCTTACGAATTACGTGTATAGTGTAGACTGTTTACTGCTTGCATATTTGAAGAGTAGTTTATACTTACATTATAACTTCTGAGTTTGAAATAGACTTCAGATATTAAACCTGATCCCTACCTTCACAAAGGAACTGATGCGGAGAAATGAGCCATGTATCGACAAGAATCTTCAGACAAGCCGGCACATGTTGTATGTTAGGGATTTCGAAGTATGAGTACTGGCGTGCTATAGGTCGTCCGTTGCTTTTTTTTTTTTTTTTTTTTTCCGAATGTTTACATTCCCGTGACCTTAGTTTTGTGTCGGGATGACCTGCTAACAGCCTGTACCGCAACCTAGGGAGCTGTGATACATGAATTCGAGTTATGTTTGTGTACAGGTGACAGATGCTTAGGCCTCAAATGATTGATTTCGATAAATGGTCTGATGATGAAGGCCTTGCATCACAGATAACATTTACAGGCAACCTAGCTATTCCCTCTGAAATCTTCATTGTTGTTATCCGAGGCACATGCGCGTAGCCCCTCAATTTGCATAACATATGTAAATTCACTTTAATTGCTTCTTTATTTACACACGCGCAACCTCCCCCCCCCAAAAAAAAAAAAAAAAAAAATGGAAAAAATGAATAAAGGTTATAATAATGAAAACCATCATGACAAGATAATGATAATAATTAGGATGGTGAAGCAGATGGTACTCACTGGTAGGAAATTAACCTACACAAAGCAATAATTAAAACACTGATCGAGCCGCCATGATTAAAATAGGCTATCGCCAACACAAATACATAGAGGTATGTATAGGGACATCAAATGTATTTGGTGAAAATCCGATCATCCATTGTTGAGTTACTAGAAGATACATTGTAATTCAGTTTATTTTATATCCTTTATGACCCCATGACGTCAAAGTTGGACGTTATAGTCGACCCCATGACCCAAAATTAGTGTTTCTTTATAGGCTATACTTCTCTAGGCCTATGGACACATCGCGAAGACACATTCTGCAAAGTGGTGAAAATCAGATCTTGAGATCTTGAGTTAGGTCTATCTTGTACACAAACATACAGACAGACAGACAAACAAACAAACAAACAAACATATAAGGCCCATACGGAACCGAACGCGAAACCTAGGCCTACTGGAGGAGATAACGATAGTTAGGCCTAATCATGGCACATGATGATAATGATATGGTAATTTTAAAAAAAAAAGGTTTGTAATATTTTGTGACCCTGCTGAATGAAAACGCCTATATTCAATTCAATTCAATTCAATCCAATTTATTTTCATATTTCTCAATGAAGGAATATATATATATATATATATATATATATATATATATATATATATTATGTGAGATAAAAGAATGTTCCATGAAGGATTTCTAATTTTCGACTTTGTCACAGTGCCATCAGAAACTTTGTTTGCCCCTTCCATCTATTTACGAGGCATGAGAACAAGATCAAAATTGTTTTTATTAGAACATGCAACTTTGTTGATGTGGTCAAGACGAAGATAAAATAGAGGAGACTCTGAAAATGCCCGTTATAGGTGCGTGATGAGGAAATATTGACAGGAACATTCATCATGTTCCTCTCAGAAAACATGCAGAGTGGAATTTATGAAGAACAGCCACCCCCACCCATAATTCGCGGTAATATAAATGCCTAGAAAGGTGAGTATATGAGAGCGCACAACTCCAGTGTGCATGTATGTAATGCGAGTGGCATTTTGAGATACAAGCAGTGGTTCTAGGTGGTACGTCTCATTTTTTCCCCTTCTTTTCAAACCATAGCATGCAAACACATTATCAACACGAACTACACAGACTTACACATACTAGTCCGGGAGCCAGCGGGGGTCAGCCTAGCTGAAAAGGTTACCAATTTTTATGTGTATAGCAATTTAGTACGTATGCCCCTGAGTATGGAAATGCACGTCTGGCTGGTCATCGGTGGTGGGTGTGGCCAGGAGAGCCACAGAAAGGACCCCCCAAAATTAGGCTAGCCTACCTGGAAAAGTAACCCCATGAAAACAACTGGAACTTGTTCGTTTACACTTACAGGATAAATGAATGACCATTGCCAGACGTTTTAAGTGGTGGGGGGTAGCCGCCAGACGCTCTTAAAGGCCCAACTCCAGCTAGGCTAGCCTAGCTGAAAAAGTAACCTCATGAAAGCCACTGGAACTTGTTCGTTACACTTACAGGATAAATGAATGACCATTGCCAGACGTTTTAAGTGGTGGGGGGTAGCCGCCAGACGCCCTTAAAGACCCAAATTTTTCCAGCCAGGCTAGCCTAGCTGAAAAAGTAACCTCATGAAAACCACTGGAACTTGTTCGTTACACTTACAGGATAAATGAATGACCATTGCCAGACGTTTTAAGTGGTGGGGGGTAGCCGCCAGACGCCCTTAAAGACCCAAATTTTTCCAGCTAGGCTAGCCTAGCTGAAAAAGTAACCTAATGTAACCCACTGGAACTTGTTCGTTACACTTACAGGATAAATGAATGACCATTGCCAGACGTTTTAAGTGGTGGGGGGTAGCCGCCAGACGCCCTTAAAGACCAAACTTTTTCCAGCTAGGCTTGCCTAGCTGAACAAGTAACCTTGTGAAACCCACTGGAACTTGTTCTTTACACTTACAGGATATATGCATGACCGTTGCCAGACGTTTTAAATGGTGGTGGTGGTGGGGGGGGGGGGGTAGCCGCCAGACGCCCTCAAAGACCCAATTTTACCAGCTAGACTAGCCTATATATAGCTGGAAAAATAACCTCCTGAAACCCACTGGAATTTGTTCTTGTAATACACTCAAAGGATAATTGAATGATTGTTGCCAGACAATAGCCGGCAGACGCCCCAAAGACCAAACTCTTACCAGCTAGGCTAGCCTAGCTGAAAATTAGGAAAGTAACCCCATGAAACCCACTGGAACTTGTTCTTACACTTACAGAATAAATGCATGACCGTTGCCAGACGCTTTAAGTGGTGGGGCGTAGCCCCCAGACGCTCTCAAAGACCCAATTTTACCAGCTATAAGGTTCACATATTTCAGAAATGATAGCAGTGTAATTCCATAACAATACCGCTTGCTTGCGAGTTCACCTGTCTATAATCTATGCATGCCTTATTCTTTTGTTCTGCTTCCTTGAGCTCCAACTCATGCATTCTTATGGTGACTCTCCCATGTCATCATCCTTGTTCATTGCAATTTGTTCTATTTTTTGAAAATATTCTTATTCTTCATCCCAATTATCACAAATTCTGAAACTCTGTCCTCAGTATAACTAATTCATAGTTGTACAAATGTAAAAATCTGAGAATCACCCGGAGGTCTCCTTTAATGGGGGAGTTTCTTGAGCGCACAGGGAAACATGCTTTGAAATATCAATAGGGCAAGTGTTGAGACGAAATACTGTAGAAATATGAGAATATACAGTGCTGTGGTTTTGGTAGAAGAAATAGGGTATCTGTACTTGTCCTCAGTGATAACCAAAAAACTTATTTGGAAAGAATAATAGACATCAAAAAAGAATTGCCCAATCAAACATGTCGGGATTTTTCTCAAACATCAGTGTTCTCATTTTCTTTGCAGTGTAAAACAAAAATAAAAAACGAAAAACAAAAAACAGGGCTGGGTACAGTATCTGGATGGAAATTGGTGGGATGGGCGTAAACCCGCGGGTATTATAACATACTGACGTGAAAAAAAAAACAAGACCAGAAACTACTTTCTTTCTGTGCCCTGGGGAGAAATATTCATCAATTGCATTTTGGAAATGTTGAAAATCACAACTTTTGATGAAATTGCGTCCTACAGTATCTCTTCTTATATGAAGGCTTTTTTTCTAATTAAGTTTCTTTCCTCTATGACCATGATAAAACAAACCCCTGATGATTAAAACAAAAGACAATCAAAACTTGGCAAATGAACTCTTCGGACATTAGCAAAAGGGAATAAATTAACAGTTTTTGCAAACACTTTATACAATTGTCTAATACTCCATCAAGCTCATAAAAAATACAATTCTACTGCAACAAGAAATCCATTCAGTAAGACTCGTCCTCGGTGTACAAAGCTTAAAATGCCAACTTTTTAAAAATAATGCCCCAGCTCTTAAATTTACTTTAAAAAGGGGAAGTAAAGCTCAACACCTTTGGCCTATGACTTTTTAGGTACCGTATCACCTTACGGTTGAGGAGATGGGTAAAGAAAAATTATTAACGAAATAAAACTTATAGGAACATGCTTCACATGACCTCACCGTTTTCTTCTCTTAAGAAAGAAACGAAATCTGAAAATTGTTCAAGAGTGTTTTTGAACATAGTACATTGCAAAAGCAGAAAAAAAATCAGTGTTTTTAAGAAACATAACTCACAACAACAAGGAATTCCTGTCGTGTCTAGTATTGCACGTTTTTGGTTTGGAGGGTTTTGGATGCTAACATTTCAAGACAAGTTTATGCTCCGGCACTTCAATGAACTTAAATGTAAAGTAATGATCAACCTCTCTTGCCAATAAACTCAACATTTGCTGTTCTTCAGTAAAGCATATGACAGAAACATATGAGAAACATGTCTAAAATTCATATGAATAAGCTCACAGCAACAACAAAAATATTATGTTATCTATAAACTAATACTGCATGTACTTAGTTTCGAGGGATTAAGATGCAAAATGTTATGACAAAAGCCCCTACGTGGCTACCAGCAATTAAACACCCTTCAACTTCTTTAGCAAATGAGCTCATGTGTATCATCTTCTTGTTGAGAAGACGAAGATGAGTAATGATAAAATAACCAAACTATCAACTTTCCTTTACATGTTTTACATGACATCATTATTGCCTTCTCGTAACGAAATTGAAAAAACCAGAACATCTGAAATTGTTCAAAATCGCTTCTTGATAACGATGAAAGCAAAGGAAACTTAGTGTTTGTAACCACTATGACACGTGTCTACAGATCTGTCATGCTCATAAGAAACGTAACTCACAGGATCATAATTTTATACAGTAAGTACTTGGTTTGGAGGACATTTAGATGCCAACTTTTCAAGAACAATACACCAGCACTGACATTAACTGATGAAAAAAAAAGGAATGCTCAGCTTCTTTATCCAATTAGCTCATAGGTAATTCCTTGTAGTTGAAAAAAAACCGAGTACACATAAAAATATAGACTTCCCGTAACATGTATCACAGGTCATGATCTCCACATTTGCTCCTCTTAACTTAAAAGAAATAAATATATATTTAAATTTGTTTTAAATGACCTTTAAACAATATGAAGAAAAAAATTCTGTGTCTGCAAAGGCTTGACACGTGTCTAATACTGGGTCACGCTCATATTAAACGTAGCTCACAGGAACAAGGAATTCATGTGTGTATAAAATAATACTGCAGAGAGGGTGCAAAGTTGAACCCTTTATTGAGGGTGCGAAAATGTTCCCTTGGGTACATCTTTCCACCCACACTAAGTGGTGCTAGATTGCACCTCTTCTTGAGGGTGCATCTTTCCACCCACACTAAGTGGTGCTAAGTTGCACCTTTCTTGAGGGTGCGATCTTGCACCCTTTACCTTTCGGCGCACCTTTGCACCCCGTGTTTATAGCCTTTACATCTTGGTGCAACTTTACATCCTTTCGTGAGGGTGCAAAGAAACACCCAAAGTTCCAAGATTGTGCCTTGTTTTGAGGGTGCAATCTTGGAACTTTGGGTGCTACTTTGTACCCGCAAGAAAGGGTGAAAGTTACACCCTCGGGAGCAACTCTGCCCCCTTGAAAAAGGCGCCACCTCGTACCTTTAGGTGCAACTTTATGCCCGAAGGATGCAAGAATGTACCCTCTCTTGAGGATGCAATCTTGTGCCTTATTGGTATGATGTTGCACCTATGTGGTGCTTATTTGCTCCATGACTACTGCAAAATTGCTCCTTTAAAGGAGCAAGTCAGTGTCACTGCCTGCTCCTTTATAGGGGCAATATTGCCCATCATCTCAAGGTGCAACTTAGCATCACATAATCGGGTACGATTTATTTCCTTAACTACTCTAAACCTTGAATAGTGCGAACTGATGTAAGCCTATTTGCTCAGTATATAACTTATGTTGTTGTTGCACTCTGCAAAGTAAATAGGATTAGTGTAACTTGGATCTTGTGAATCATGAAATGTGTGTGCGTGTGGAATTTGTGAGTTGTGAAAATGTTAATGTAAAAGTTAACTTAGTTGTGTTTGAATAATATACTGAAACCAAAAATTTACCCAATTACCTTTTCAATAAGGTGAGCACTATATCTATCAAACAGTTAACCTTCTCGGCAAGAGTATACATCTGCATGAAGGAAGAGGTGAAAATATGATATATGCAGTTGTCTGGATACGTTTTATTCAAAACATTCTTGAATGCGTACTTATTCACATAATCTATAAGAATAACATATGCTTCTTACCAGTACTCAAAGCCTCTAAAACAAGAGCATGCTTCTGTACACTTCTAAAGTATACACCATTTCTTAAAAACAAAATGTAAGAGGATTTAAGAAGCTGTTTGTATGCATTCAAACGAATCCATATTTCTATCTAAAATCTAAAACGTGTCTTGTAAAAGGGGACTTCGTTTTATAATGACGATGCCAATTGTCTTAAAGTCCTTATCACGACATGTCTTGGAGTTCACGCTTATTGAAAACATGAGATTCTTGGCACGTAGATTACAACTATGGTTTAAAGAGTTAACTGAGATACGCATACCGTATACGGGCATTTCGATGAAAACATTTAAATACAAGGTACTGTAAATAATATGAAAATCAAACTTGATACCAGCCCTTATCGGCAACCAATAGAGACTATGGAGGACTGCAGTTATAATTGTGTTCAGATATTGTTTTGGGTGATACACGCATGCCGACTGATTTGGGATCAATTCGAGTCCCTCGAGCTGAGATTCCGGAACTGCAATGAGCAAACCATCATTATGCATAACAAAGTGACTGAGAATAATGCATGCACCAGTTTCTGTTTCGTTGTTCTATACACAGAAAGTTGTTTCGTTTTCCAATCCTGTGCAGGCACACAGAGATTTACAGAATTCAATCATCTTTGGCTATAACGCCATGGTCGCGTGCAAAATGAATGCAGCTTATCTAACTTAACCTGTAGTTACTGAATAGGGGACTACTGTATATTCAATTTATACATTATTAATCGGATGATAGAACCTGTCAAAGAGTAGACTGCGGATATCATATACCATTGTCAAATTCACTTTCTGTTCTATACATAGTATCAATGGAATGTTATGAACCACTTCAGCATTACCAATCATTATCATAATTTCCCTGAAACGGCTGCATTTGTATGAGCGGGAAGAGTTTGGCATCATACATAGCAAGAGTCGTGACTACAAAACTAAATACATGTATTATACAAGGTTTTAGGACACTTTGAATCATGCCCCCCCCCCCAAAAAAAAACAAAAACAAAAACAAAAACAAAAACAACAACAACAACTTAGTGAAATGTTGTACAATGTATGCCCTACTTCCATTAACCTATGATCTTTGACCTTTGAATACATGGCCCGCATTTTTTCAACGAATAGGCATTTGGATGCAACGTAGGTATTGTATAAAAGAAAAAAATGTTTTAGGAAAATACATTTAACCACTTCAGAAATGATTATGGAACAAATACCAAAATATTGACACGTTCACTTCTTCCGTAATGACATGACAGAAAACTTTCCTCACCGAATCGTTCTGCCGTAATTCATGAGCAAGTCATGGATATATACTTAGTTCGATTAAAAGTATACATTGAGTCATTGCAAAAGCATCTAATGAAAAGTATGCTTCAGAACTGCATCATTGTCATTTATTCTATAACACTAATAATATAGAGCTATTGGTCCGCCATATTGCCTAACAGGTCGTTGTCCTCCTATCGCTATACCACGTTTGTTTAGCAAATAAGGCACAGAATTTAATTTTGCACTTGTTGCCAAAGACTCTAATCTTCTTTACCGCTATTCTCAGACATGTATGCTGGTGCTGTATGAATTAGAAACGGAAGCTTACAAATATTCACCATCTAACAAGGCAAAAGCAAAGTGATGTCTCGTCCACGTATCGACTTTGTGATTACAGAGATTTTCAAATGGCATAGGCCTAGTTCATTGACTTTTTGACTGTTGACGTAGTCGGACGTCACCAATATTAACACTAGTTGGCAGCAATCATTAGATGATCTGAGGAGTGAATTTGGTGGTCATATAGCTCAAAAGTGTGGAAAGTTATTGAAAGAACACCAGAATACTATGTCGACAGTGTTTATCAGGTGAGATACAAACATAGAACAAGTTCCAGTGGTTTTCAGGAGGTTACTTTTCCAGCCAGGGCTATAGTCTAGCTGGTAAAATTGGGTCTTTGAGGGCATCTGGCGGCTACCCCCCCCCCCCACTTCTTAAAACGTCTGGCAACGCGGCCATGCATATATCCTGTAAGTGTAAATAACAAGTTCCAGTGGGTTTCATCATCATTAGGTCATATTTTCAGCTAGGCTAGCCTGGCTGGAAAAAAGTTGGGTCTTTAAGGGCGTCTGGCGGCTACCCCCCACCACTTAAAACGTCTGGCAATGGTCATTCATTTATCCTGTAAGTGTAACGAACAAGTTCCAGTGGGTTTCATTAGGTTACTTTTTCAGCTAGGCTAGCCTAGCTGGAAAAAGTTGGGTCTTTAAGGGCGTCTGGCGGCTACCCCCCACCACTTAAAACGTCTGGCAATGGTCATTCATTTATCCTGTAAGTGTAACGAACAAGTTCCAGTGGGTTTCATGAGGTTACTTTTTCAGCTAGGCTAGCCTAGCTGGAAAAATTTGGGTCTTTAAGGGCGTCTGGCGGCTACCCCCACCACTTAAAACGTCTGGCAATGGTCATTCATTTATCCTGTAAGTGTAACGAACAAGTTCCAGTGGTTTTCATGAGGTTACTTTTTCAGCTAGGCTAGCCTAGCTGGAGTGGGGCCTTTAAGAGCGTCTGGCGGCTACCCCCCACCACTTAAAACGTCTGGCAATGGTCATTCATTTATCCTGTAAGTGTAACGAACAAGTTCCAGTTGTTTTCATGGGGTTACTTTTCCAGCTAGGCTAGCCTAATTTTGAGGGGTCCTTTTTTGGCCCTCCTGGCCACACCCACCACCGATGACCAGCCAGACGTGCATTTCCATACTTAGGGGCATATGTATTAAATTGCTGTATACGTAAAAATTGGTAACCTTTTCAGCTAGGCTGACCCCCGCTGGCTCCCGGACTATACAGTTTGACATATTATGCAGATACATACACACACGCACAATGTGTCAGAGACAGGCGCACTCGTTTAATGCTCACTTTTATTCTGTTTTCTGTATCGTTTCTTTACTTCATTGTTTCTTCATGCTGATCAAACTTCATTAATAATGATATTCTTCATATTTGCCTTTCTCATGATATGAAAAAAAATGCTTTGTAATGATTTGTTGCATATGACAAAGAAAAGCGTTTTATGCAGTAGGAAATATATCTCGTAAACACTTTTTTGATGGAATATGGAAAACTGTCAATCCCAATATATGGAGGGAAACCAAGCGATGGGAATTAGGGTTAAGCAAAAGTATGTAGATATCCCCTCCCACTCATCCGACGGAACTTTTGCATTTTTTTTTTAAACTGAAGTGACAGATCTGATGCACACTTTTGATGAAATAATCGTTCAGAAATCTGTCAATCTAAAAGTGTACTAAGCAGAAAAGACCTAACGGGAGAGGGTATGGGAGGGATCCATAAGGGAATTTCTGCATGTTGTAAGTGAAAGATCTGCAGCACATTCTTTGATAAAATATTACGAAATACGTCAATCTCAAAAGAGTACAAAGTCTACCGAAAGGGACCGAGTGAGGGAGCTTTTGCATTTTTATCATTGCAGTTCAACGATCTTGTGCATATACTTCTGGTGGTATTTGGACAATAATTTTCCATTGAAAAGTCGAAATCGAAATTGTCATCCTCTCGGGAATTATTGGGGAGGGGACAAATTATTTTGTTTGCCCCCACATTTCCATGGGGGTGGGGCAAAAGCCCCCACCCCCGGTAAAATCAACGCCCCTGATCAGCCCTGTGTTATGCCCACAGATGTATCCTGACTGAGTCATCGTTTACTCAGTAATTAAAGAAATGGAAGGGGGTTCAATTATGGCAGTATTTTTGTTTCTTTGTTTGTTTGTTTGTTTTCGTATACGTAATTTGCAGATAGTCTGATATAGCATGTATATCATTTGACGTTTACAACATCTGAACAATGCTTTATGCCGATATGACTATTTTCGAGAGCGCTTGAGAAAATTATGTTTACAAATCCTAAAAGATAGAATGCTGTTAAACTGTTTCGCTCTCTCAAGCCGGACGTAAGAACGTTATGCAATATGCCAAAATTAATACAATCACATTTCTTCTTCCAGTTTTTCAAATTTCAGGGGGATGATTGTGTATAATAGGTCATCCCCCCTGCTCGATTTCAGGGGGGATACATCCCCCATCCCCCACGCCCATGGTGTTGGGTGATTAGAGTGTGCAAAACGTATATACTGTGGCTTGACAAGAGTGTATACAAGACTGAGGGGTGTGGCCCAGGGAGTAACCGAAGGAGACCCTTGTTGAACCCACAAATGTAAAAACGCCCACAAATGTAAAATCGCCCGCAAATGTAAAAATACATCGCCCACAAATGTAAAAATCGCCCACAAATGTAAAAAACACCGCCCACAAATGTAAAAAATTTCAACCACAAATGTAAAAACGACAGCGCCCACAAATGTAAAAAACGCCCACTAATGTAGTAAAGAATTCAAACATCAACCACAAATGTAAAAATTTTTTACATTTGTGGTTGACGTATATATTTCTACTAAGTGCGTTTATGTAGACCCTTATTTCGTGCGTCTTACGCTACTAGACGCACGCTACTTATTAATTGCATGTATTCCGTGTACTGTGACCTGTCGAATCCGATCCGTTTTCAGTTACGAGCGACATACGGGGACTGGAGCTCTAAAACTAAAGGCCTAATTGCCACATTGTGTCTGGGGAAGCCTGCGGATTAACTTGCGGGGAGTTTTTTTTTTCTTTTTTTTTTCCTCCGGAGCTCCCCGCAGTGGTGTTGGCCGGCCGGCACTAGTACCCGGAGATGCGCACGCAAGTCTGATTTGCCAGTGTCGCTGGTCATCTGCGTGCATGTTGAGGGTCAGTTACTGCCTCTCTGCTGGTTAGTGGAGAGTATATAGACATTCTGTATGACTTTCTGCCATTTCAAATTACTTCAGAGGGATTCCTTTGCATATAAGTCAGTCCTCACCCGCCGCCAAGAAACAGAAACTTGCAGGAAAACATACACACACACGCACACACACACACACACACACACACACACACACACACACACACACACACACAGACAGAAGACAAGCATGTTATCACAGTAGTACATGCAACGATACTCCATGGCAGGTCGGCATGCAAATAGCAGGTAAGTGGCACGCGTCTAGCAGGTAAAACGCAAGTACCCGCAGAAATTGTACTGCTCGTACTCGCAACGTGCCCGCGTAACTTGCCCGGAGGCGCAGCTGCCCGCCGGAAAGGTGTGACACGCAGCACACCGTAACACACAGACAGACACACGCACACACATCTCCCCCGCCGAATCTTTACCTCTCCACTACGTAACTATACCCACACACACGCACTCATCTCCGTACACGTACACATTATTTTGCAAGAAGTGCACTGCTATCCTAGAGAAGTGACTCTATTTATATCAATGTACTTCAGTACTTGTCGTTTTTACTTATTTGTGGGCGACGTTTGAAATCATTCCTACATTAGTGGGCGTTTTCTACATTTGTGGGCGATGTTAAATTTTTACATTTGTGGTCGATTTTTTACATTTGTGGGCGATGTATTTTTACATTTGTGGGCGTTTTTACATTTGTGGGCGTTTTTACATTTGTGGGCGTTTTTACATTTGTGGGTTTAACAACCCTGCACCAATCCCCCTTAAAAAGGTCACACCACACCCCCTGGGTCTGGCACACTCTCGTCACACCACACCCCCTGGGTCTGGCACACTCTCGTCACACCACACCCACCTGAGTCTGGCACACTCTCGTCACACCACACCTTAATAGTCTGTATAGAAGTGACATGAATGAACGAAGTAATCTTTATCCAATTCATTTTGTATACTCTGTATACAAAATGAAACTGGTGTCACAGTACAAAGTATGGAGATCCAACGGGGTTTGATGTTGGTGCACACTATAGCATTGACACCACATCGCAGTAACACCACCCGACATTGACACCAGACCCCCCTGATGTAACACCACTATAATGTGCACACAAATAGAACAGAAAATCTGCACACTGAAATACAAGACTAGAGGTTCTTATAATGAACTTCAATTTGTAACGTTTTCTTCTTTATCTCAATCAACTATACCAGATTATCTGCAAGAAATTCATGAAGCAATATACTAAAGATTTGATGCTTGACCAGGGGTTGATGACATCTATCATGTTGTGATGGTGGACATCAGATGTTGGACGATTAGTCATTTAAGGCCCCACCACAATTTTGAACGTGCCCAAAATAAAAAGGGGAAAAATCAGCTCCAGCGTGTCTTTGTAAATCCCTATAGCTAATGAATGAAAAAAAAAAGCAAATTAAACATTACGCACTGTTCGCAACGGATACGAACGTATCTTCAAATTTTCGAAATCGTTGGACATTAGCTCTAGTGTGGTGGGGTCTCAAAGATGAAGCTGAAGCCATTCCTGGGTGCTTCTAGTTCTTCTGCGTTGTTCACCTAAACGTCTCCACAGGGATTCAGGCGGGTGGACAAAAACCTGTCGGCAAAACAAAATATCTGAAAACATGGTATTGATATTAGCGAGCTTTACATCTGTGACGCGAATATCAAGACGACTCTACTTTCCTGGCTGGACGATAAAAATTCGTCTCGCGGATGTGTAACACGCCATTTTTGGTTTGATTAGCGTCGTCTTGGCGCTCGCGTCGCAGATCTGAAGCTCGCCATTAGCTGTGACCTTGCATCACAAAACACGTCACCCTTTCGTTTTGCCGGTTTCTTGAGAAGAGAATTCAAACAAATGAAGAGATGTCTAAATACATTTATAGGAGAGCCATCTTTCATCCAGTGTTCTGCATTAAGATGTCCGGTTTACATCATTATCAGGAAATGCTGAAATCGATAGTGGAACTATAATCTAAAATAATGTTACCTACATCAAAACCCTACAAATCATTTCAACAGAAGCTCTACTTAAGAATGTAATAAAAAGGGTGAAACTCCGTTGTCATTTACCCTTTTACTATTAGATCATTATCTATACTTGATTATGATTTATACAGATTTACGCCAAAAGGCAGGAAGTTACACACTATTGAATGGAGGAGTAAAGGACGTTTAAGAAGACTCACTCAGTTTAATGCATCGTCTCAATAGGGAACATCGAGTCAACGAATGCCGAACGAATTTTAGTTCAGAATGATTGACTTTTTTATCTGTAGTTTATGATTCACAATTATTGATAGAGATGCGCTTTTTTTAAAACGATGTGTCCAAAAAGAAAAAACAACACAAAACGGTTCATTGTGAATACCTAACCGGTACAAAGAACGTCAAACATGTTCTACGAACTCTTTCAGTATTAGCAATGGATGCGAACGCATCTTCAAATTTTCGAACTCGTTGAGCGTCCGTTGGCTCGATGAGCTCTTGTGTTACGTGGCTTTTATACGCATTACCTAGAATCGCAAAAGTCCTCTTATCTGCGTGTGTGTGTGTGTGTGTGTGTGTTTCTGTGTGTGTGTGTTTGTTTTTTTTTTTTTGCCTGATTAACAACAATAAAATATTCTGGTAAACACTGCTAAAAAGAAAAACAAAACAAAAGAATGTACCGTTATCATATCTAAAGTTCCTAATAAAAGGGATTATCTATACTGTTTTTATACTACCCTCTCAACAAATACATCAGTTTATAGGTTTAAACAAAAATTACTCTGTTCATTTACAATATTATTTATTATAATGTATTATAGTGTACCAGTACATTGTTTTTGCATTATCTTTCATTGTTGGATGGAAATAAAGCGACATTGGCGTGGCATAGGCGTTTTCACCGTAGCGTTTTCACCGGAAAATGATGAATAATTGAAATATACGGCAAAATCTACGATAAATCTACGCTCTACAAATTCTTTGTACGGCGGTTAGTCTCGATTCAAAAGTATAGGGATATAACAACGAGACCAAATTGGTTAAAAATTCATTTATTATGACTAAGCTACTCATTTGGAAATGCTATCATAGCTTGATAAGCATATCTATACCCGACAAACAAAATGACACCAAAAAGGTTTTGCCACCTCAGGTGGTACCAATATCTGGCCTGGCCCATGGACTATACCCTATAAGGTCATTGTCACGAGACATGTGCCTTGTGACTTCAGTCTTAGCATACATTTCCGGTGCCAGGTAAAAATGTCAGAGGTAAAAATGTCAGAGGTAAAAATGTCAAAGGTAAAAATGTCAGAGGTAAAAATGTCAGAGGTAAAAATGTCAAAGGTAAAAATGTCAGAGGTAAAAATGTCAGAGGTAAAAATGTCAAAGGTAAAAATGTCAGAGGTAAAAATGTCAGAGGTAAAAATGTCAAAGGTAAAAATGTCAGAAGTAAAAATGTCAGAGGTAAAAATGTCAGAGGTAAAAAATGTCAGAGATTTTTACATCATTACATTGAAATTTTTACCTCTGACATTTTTATCTCTGACATCTTTACCTCTGACATTTTAACTTCTGATAATTTTACTTCTGACATTTTAACTTCTGATATTTTTACCTCTGTCATTTTTACCTCTGACATCATTACCTCTGACATTTTTATCTCTGACATCTTTACCTCTGACATTTTTATTTTTGACATTTTTACTTCTGACATTTTTTACCTTTGACATTTTTACCTCTGACATTATCACACCGAACCACATTTCCAACATCATGCATGAATACTATTTCTATAATGTCTAACATGCGTGCGATAATACCATACTCGGTATTTTTTCCAGACATGAGGAGTCTGCAAAAACATTAAATTTAAGCAAACACATTCTAATTCTATTCGTCCGTTTTGTCAGCAAACTTTTATAAGTTCCTATTAGTGAATAAATACTTGTTTCATTATAGCTAAAAAATCAGCAAATCGTCTTTCCATTTCACAGCCCAAACTGCGCGTGTATATATACCATCACATAAATGTCAGCTTAACCCGTGTATAATGTCGAATGTCATGCGAAATCAATGCTCGCTATAACATAATACGCCGTTTTCGTAATGTGTTCAAATTTATGGATGTTTCGTTTCCGGGAACACAAAGACAAGTGATCCATTAATCTGTTAACCTGCTCTTCTCAGGGGCTGATCCAGGAGTTCCGGAAAGTCAAGAAAAAATAAGGGGGGGGGGGGGCGCCCGATGCATCCCCTCCTGGATCCGCCACTGTTTCTTGAACGAAATTCCATGGCTGGAATCCAGTTTGCCTGTGTATATTGTTGCTTTGTCGGACAAGCCTCGGACCGAGCTTTCAGGCAGTGCCAGTATCTAGGGAAAACGGCGCCCGGGGCAAGCGCAAAAATTGCGCCCCTAATTTCTGAAAAAGTGTTCAACCCTAACCCCATCCCGGTAGGGACTTTATTTGTTTGTTTGTTTGTCTTTATTTCCGTCTTCATATAAAAATACACACATTACAAGTTGCATATACATTGCATATACGTACAGAAGAAACGGGGGATTGCCTGTTCAGTGATATTTTCAAAATATGTCTGTTCTTCCACATGGTTCCGATATAATACGCTTTAAACAAAGTCCACATGATATAACTGAGGGTGATTTAAATGTTTTAAAAAGTCATAGATTTAGGACTTTGAGCCTCCTCTCGGGGGACGGGTGGGCCCCATGCATGGGGGAGGTGCTCATGAAATTCAATCGAGATCATTTCACCCTAGCTTAGGCTGCTTCCTGCCAAGTTTTGTGAAAATCTGTCAAGGGGTTAATACTTGATCATTTTTCAATTTCTTAATTATTTTGTTTCTTCACCTCTTCCTACTGAATCTCTTTGCTCTCTATTTAGCTCCTCATTGAGAACAGAATCATGTATTAATACAGACGTAGATGTAGTGCGACCACTTTCAAAACTTTGAAAATGCTCAACAAATCAGTGAAATCAGTAGAGGGCCTCTGCCTTACAAAGATATCTTTCACATTCAAGGCGTTGGATATACTAGAAGGCCTGGCGTTGGATATACGTACTTCTTGGTATTTTAGTAGTAGGCCTACTGTTTTGTGTGCCCACAATGTACGTCTTGTACATTTCATCACCAACTAACACGTTAGTGTATGTATAGGATCTCTACACGTACCATACACACACGTACACACACACACACCCGTACACACACGTATGTACAAATGATTCGATCGGGTGTGTGACCACAGTATGTCGTCAGCATAATATTTGAGTGTTGAGTTTCTCGAAATTGGTGAGTGAATAGACAAGCAATAATACTTTTATGTCTTTTTAAATGCTGTTGAAAAAGATCATTCTCAATTTAATCTAAAAGCCAGCGATCATATCGCAGAGTATGAGTGCTTCGTGACAAATAACGGTGTACGAGGCGTACTAACCCATTTCAGCGCTGGCTACATTTTAGTCCCATACGTTTACATTTGTGTTACACACTGATATAGCTGCCATGTCCCAGAGCCACAGAGCTGAGCAGAGCCAGAGGGGTTCATGCAAACGTCATCATGGTCATGGAATATAAAAATGCAATGAGTAGGTCCTGAGCTGAGGGATCATCTATTCAAATTTGGTGCAGTAACTTTAAATTATGTATACTTGGCGACATGAATCTGAATGTATTTGTTTTTGCATGCTGTGTATTTTCTCTTCTGGTTGTAAATTTATGGTTTTATGAACATGATGAAGTATTGAATAACGAGTCATGTCCTTCAAATTCAAAACTCATGCTGAAAAAGACAGTAGCGCCTAAGTCAGTAGACAGAAAGATCCGTCTGTCCGGAGGAGTCTTTCATTTTTTTTTTTTTTTTTTGACGTTATCGCTCTCCCCTGGAGGGGACCCGTGAAGCCAGACGCAGTCTCCACAGAACATGTCCCCAACGACCAGATGCAGACCGATCTTTCGGTCAACTATAAACTGATAAAGTCAGTAGAGTTTTAATAGACTAGTCTGATTAATGATTTGAAAGGATGAAGTTTTACAATCTAGTGACAATGCAGAGTTCTGATCTGTCAAATCTATCACTTCAAATATTCCTCCGTGAATGACTAGGTCTAGCTAGTTTTCATGTTATCATTTTGTTTTCCGTGTAGACGGTCAAACCAATTCCCAGTACCGGTAGCAGCCCTGTGTATGAAGCGGCTGGCAGCCTTTAAGCAATCTCTGTAATAAAATATATTTTCTTCTTATTTTTTTTTTTCAATTTATCGGGGGGGGGGGGTACAAAAAGGAACTCTTCCCATTATTATTATTATTACAATTACTATTATTATTATTATTATTATCATCATCATCATCATCATCATCATCATTATTACAAAAGGACTGCCTGACACATTTTGGTCCTTCTTGGACTTCTTGGATATTTTATGAGTTTATTGATCTACATGTATTGATCTAATAAAATGTGATCTTTTCCGAAAAAGATATAGTATTTGTTTGTTTGTTTGTTTTTACAGTTTTTGCCAATTGAAAAAAAAGAAGGATGCTAAAACATGTATTTTCCCCCCTTGCGGTACATAGAGTACAGATAGTGTACAACACCTACATTTGTCAGTGCCAATGGCCACCTAACTTTTCTCAGTATTTCACTCTGTTTAGCTGCCACAGAGGCTAGACTCCATTCTGAGATCTCTCTGCTGGTGTCTATCTGTGCTCTCTTTTCTGTTAATGTGTTTGAATGTCATAATAGACTTTAGGGCAAACAAAAATGATAACTACAATTAGCAGAGAAACTATTAAAAAAAAAAGGATGATTGTGCACAGGGTAATTTTAGTGATTTTGTGATGTTGTGACCTCTTTGAATGCTGGGAACATGCATGACATTGTGTTTATGTATTGCAGGCATGTTGTGTACACGTGTACACTGGTTGTTGTGTTTTGTACACATAATACAACTAATTCTGCAGCAAACTGTCTGTAGTGGTCTGCTGTCCCAGGGGTCGCACTTAACTTTTTTTTTAACTAGCCAGGCGGACTACTTAGAATCAATTTTGACACTGAAGCAATATTTTGGCTAGCCAGACGGACTAGTTACTTCAGAATTTTATGATTTTTAGCTAGTCCGACATGATTTTGGGTGGCCAATGGCCAGCGGACCATCGCCAATTTCGAACCCTGTGTCCATATAAAGACCACTAAATTTGGCTGAATTCATGAATAAAGCTATATGTATACGCTGACTGATGCATCTTTGATAAATTCATCCAATTCTTCATTTTATCAAGTAAATGCAAATCTTGTGAATTGCCATTGCTGAGAAAATGACTACTAAATTAGGCATTGTATTTTTTTTTTTAATATATTATGTGCATGATGAATGATGCTGTCAGTCATGAAAATTCTTAATGTAATTGCACAGGTTTATAAAGCACTAGCCTGATCTGGAATATGAGTATTTATTGCAGCCCTCTCCATGTCTGTTTGTGTTTGGTGCGATGTTTGAAATATTTGGACCAGGTAATTGAATTGTATTCTAGTATGGGTTTTATTTATCATACAATATTGTATTCTAGTATGGATTTTATTTATTACACAATATTGTATTTGCTTGTTAGAGTCAAGGTGACAAACTGCAATTCTGCTAGAAGCATGTAGTGCTCTGTAGCCATCATGTGATTGTAGTGATTTCAGTTTGATTTGATTTGCAGTATAATATTATGTTGCATAATGTCAATTTGCAGTGTTGAGTGGGAAAATCCCAGCAATCCGAGTGCCATGGCTGACAAACCAGTGAAGATTGGCTCTCGGGTCGAGATTGTGGGAAAGGGCTGGGTCGGAAAAGTCGGCTTCATCGGAACAACCCATTTTGCCCCGTAAGTACACCTTCTGGACATGATATCTGGACATTTTGAAAGGATTGTGTGTGGATAATCTTTTGACACCACAATTTTTCTTGTTATCCTAAAATATTTCCTATGTACGTGTAACCAGAGCATCTCCATTAGACTTTATGAGAGAGAGAGAGAGATATGAGTTGAGTTTATTAACAACATACATTTGAATATGATCACATGATAACATGAAATTCCATAGGGTAAGATACAATAACATGAATTTTTTTTTTAAAATGAGAATACAACGATTTTGTACAAGGTTCTTACAGCTATGCAAGAATATATTTTACATACCGGTACTAATATTTATCTTACATAAGAATACATGTGGTATAATAGATTTAATTTCGTTGTGATACATTTATCACTGAAAAGGCAAAGAGAATGAATAAGTATGTAATGTAGACATATATGCATAGACAAAGGTTCTGAAAATAGAAAAACAGAAGATAATGTTGTTAAAGGGGGAATCATTATTTACTAGCAACAAAGATTTGAACACTGCTGTATTAAAAAGATTAAATCTTGAAATCCTCATGCATTTGAGAAACCACTTAATTGTAATGTAGTGAATGATTATTTCTTGTGTCTATCACTCATTTAGATGAATGACATGTGAAACTGCAGAGTACAATGTATATCTAGCTTGTTACCTAAGGCACTCTATTGCCATTCTAACACATAGAGATTGTGCTTTTTTGTATATAGTGACAATAAGGTGATAACCAAATCTGAGCATTCCAGTTGTTCCTAGGGCAATCACCATCATATGTAACTGACAACAATTCCAAATGAAGCTGTTTTTATACAGGTCTGTGCTTGTACATTACAGTGGATTAATCCTCTTATTCTTACTTGCAACCAAACAGCATGATGTATCAGTGGTAAATTCTAAGGTAGTGGTCCTATGATCAAGATAGATGTGCTCTCTCACTCTACCTATATACATGTACAATTGTATGACAGAGAGGGGGGGGGGGGGGGGGATTGTATTTTCTTCATCATTCACATGCTTTCTCACCACAACTTCAGTCACATGACTGGTCTGTTGTTTAAAGATATTAGTTCAAATATTCAAAGAACCAATTTCCAAAGCTTATACATGGAGTGCATGACATTAAGCTGTATATGATATGGAGTGCCTGGTACATTAGGGCAGCATCATATTCATATATTTTACCATTTACAAAGAGCCTATTTTGCCACTATCACATGTCCTTGCTTTTCATTCTTTGTGCATCAGTGGTAAATGGATCGGTGTCATCTTAGACGAGCCCAAGGGGAAGAACAATGGAATTGTGCAGGGCAAGAAATACTTCTCCTGTCCAGACAACCATGGCATACTCATCAGACAGTCCCAGGTAATGTTCTTGGTAGAGACCTGCTAGTATTGTCATCATAACCCCCAACACCTTGTTCAGGACTCTGACAACATTAAAGGACAAGTCCACCTTCATTTACATAGGATTGAGAGAATGCAGCAATATTAGTAGAACACATCAGTGACGGTTTGAGGAAAATTGGACAATCCGTTCAAAAGTTACGAATATTTTAGGTACACTGTATCTGCGCAGTCACTGCTGGAAGAGAAGACTACTACAGTGTATGATATCACATGCATACAACTATATAAGGAAAATAAAAAGAGAATTTCACAAAACTTTACTTTTTAATAAAATGCACATTTCTTTGACTTGCTACTGACGTATGGGTAATATTATTCCCCCTACCTTCTGAAAGAGAGAAAGAAAAACAATTTCATTGTTTCACATGTTTTCATGAATTTTAATGTTGGTCAAAACCACATATATATGGAAATTGACTGATCTGGAGAAGTCATTCCTTGACTTCTTGCATCTCAAGGAATGTATTTTGTAATGATTGAATTAATATGGAGTGTGTGAGACCACCTTGAACTCCAAATAAAGTATGGCCTTATAGGGCAGACTCCTGCGCATGGAGTATGAGAGGTACAATTATTTTTTCCTCTCTTAAAAAAGGTCAATGTCTTGGATGACGGTGATAGGACCCCATCTCCTGTGACGTCACCTGCACCAGCGAGCAGCATCCCAAAGCCATCCACAAGCAAGGCAAAGGGAGACGTAAGTACATTGCCCTCTATGTGCCACAAATTGCCTGTCCCTAAATCCCTCTAACTCCAGCCCCACCCCCTTCCTCCAGTCCAAAATGACAGCGTATTAACGTGCTTCTGAGAAATGACTTACAGCCTCAGCTCCGCAGGTATCTTGCCACTTTTCTCCCCTGTTTTTTGTTTGTTTTTTCCTCTGAGCAAAACTTGTCATCAAATGAGATGTTACATGCTTCTGTCTTCAATTTGTTTGTATGCCAAATGCATGAGTGTTTTTCTTGACTTTCATTGTTGATGAAGACTTTGTGTGTGTGCGCGTGTGTGTGTTCATGTACTCGGTCTTTCGTTTTTGTTTTCTTTTGTGGCAGTCAGCAAAAATGAAGCAAAGGACATACAGTTTGAATGGCAGTTTGGATATTTCCAAAGCATTTCATTTGTGTGATGATAACAGTGGAATGTTTATTTTTGTACTTGTAGTGGGACTATTGACCAGCCATTACAAATAAGGTTGATCATGGACTGCTGACTACTTGGCGACAGAATAAGTGTTTTATGCTGTAGTTTAAAAAGTGACAGTTATACATGCATTATATTCACTTATGCTCCTCTTCAAAGCTTTGCTGTTTGGACGAGAACTGTACCTGCTGCAACTAGCAAAGGAACTGTGTCATGTTTTCAGTTTTAATCGTTAAAAAAAAAATAATAATCGTACATGTCAGCTACAAGGAGTCCTGTTTTACTGCCAAAGTTTCAATCCAGGCACACCAATCCTAAACCAAGTGTGTAATCCTGTCACTGATGATATCTACTCTTCATATAACTACAGACTGTGAAAAGGCAAGAATCGTCTGCTCTAATGTGTGTTATAAAAGCTGAAGGGATTGTTATGCTTTTCTACAATGTCTGTGTAGAATTGTTAGTTTTATATAAAATGCTGAGGCTTAAATGAACACTTTGAAATGTGTTTGTGTATGTCACAAACAGAAAGATTATCAGTGATATTTCTGTTCCCGTTTCTTTGGAGGGATGTTTGATATAGGTACATTAATAGTTTAATACGCTTAATGCAGATCATATTCTGGGTTTTTCTTTACCTTTGTTACTACTCCTGCAAAATGTGTTCATGGATTGTTTTATCATGGAGAATTCCATGTTGTGTGCTTTGTTCATGTGTGATACATTGTATGTTCATTGATTTGGCAAAACTGTCTGAAAGCATATCAGAAAAAAAAAAGTGTTCATGCTCCACTGCTTTATTTGCAGCAGAAAAGCAGAAAAATAAAATGTGACTAGGGATTAGAAATATACACTTAAATTCACATGTAATGATCAGTGAAGGTTTTGACATTGGCAACATGGAAAATTATAACGTCAGACAAGTTTGAAACATTTTCAGTCCATTAGCTCTGGTGGAAAAAAAAAAATGCAACTTAGAGTATAATGCATTGTGTCAGTCTAGCCATCACTACACAGTTAAGAGTTTGTGTGGTATCTCATTGTTATACTTTCAATTTCCTTAAATCCCACCGAGGATGTGATGGCATTTAGACTTGAACTAAAGTGCCACTACTCACAATAGTGTCATCTAATTTGGTAAATTGTCATCTAAATTGGTAAATTGTGGCAAGCACTACCTGCCAGCAATATCTGACAGTTCGATGATAAATCTTATTAATGACGGCCAGTCAACATACACAGCATGTATGATCTGTTGGAAAGTAAAATCATCATCTGAATGTGTGTAGCCTGTGAGATTGAATCCTCTGCATTGATTCTGATTTAGTCAACATTTCTTCTCCCAATGATATATCACACTGAACTCTTGCCAAACTTTTGAATAAAAAAAAAAATTGCTTCCTGCTTTCATGATAATACATGAGAATGTTGGTTATTTCGTACGTCCGTACGTCTGTACGTCCATCTGTACGTCCGTCCCGTTTTGTTTTTGTAGATATCTCAAGAACCGTGAGGTGGTTTTGCATCAAACTTGGTATGAGGGTATATCCTGGGGGGATGATACTTTGTTTAAGGGTCACGGAGTCAAAGGTTAAAGGTCACAGGTTATTTTGTGAAAAAAGGGTTGAAATTTCATGTTTTTCTCCATATCTCGCAAATGGTTCAAGGTATCTTCATGGAACTTTATAGTATATATGCATGTACCAATGGGCAGTGATTATCTAGGGAAGTTGGTGGTCATGGGTCAAAGGTCAGGGGTCAAAGGTCAAGGTCAACTCCTCAAAATATCACTACTTTCCTTATATTTATGCAATGCCTGAAGGATTTTTTAAAAACTTGATGTATGCATGTATAACCCAATATATATTCTGTGGGAAGTTTCTTGCCAAAAGGTCATAGGTCGAAAGGTCAAAGGTCAAGTGAAAGTGCTAAATTGCATTATTTTTAAATTTGGTCCATGAGTGAATTCAATAATGAAATGATATAGTCACTCAGGAAATTAGTATTTTGAGTATTTGGAGATTTTTAATCAAGTGTGATGCCATATTTCTTCCTCTAAATACCTCCACCCAACCTTCCTAGCTCAAAATGCTGTGTGATCAAAAGCTTCTTGATTTGATAGAGTTGCTTGTCCCACCCCCTTCGTATCTGGAGAAGAAATGAATCGTTCTAACCAAACCTTTTCACAGAGCGCTCTGGCTTCCAAGCAAGCCAGGGCGAGTTTGTATGCCAGAAAGTTGATGGAGCGTAATCTAGAGAAACAAGTGAGTTGCCCGCTGAATGTGGCACGTGATCAGCAGCATGCCCAGAACCATTTGCTCTTTGCATCTCATGGAAAACATGAATTTAACCTTTGACCTTTCACGATAGGTCACTAACATTCGACAGCGCACGTCCACACAGGTCTCACCTGAAATAACCAGTTTGTCATCGTTATATTTCAATTCACTGTCACCTTAAAGAATCAAGGCACACTTGTGCATTCTGCGTCATAGGTTTCATCTCCACTCACATGATGCTTTTCCATTCACATGTGCAGCATTATTGACAGATCAAGTCTGTCTTTTCAGTTCTCGAGCCCAAACCTTGACACTGCTTATAAAGATGGCATATCAAAGATTTCAGTTGAGATTAAGAAGTCATTACCTGTGAGCTTAGTATACAGCACCTCTCAGATTCTTCTTTTGAAACAAAAAAGCAACATCAAAACAAATGTGGAATTTTAGAGCTGATACTATGGATGATTCATGTATTTGTATTATTGCTATACAGTCATTGATAGATTAAATGTTATCTGAATTTTATTTTATCCAAATTTATGATATTCATGACCATATATTATAGTCACCTGCTACAATCAATATTGAAAGGTTTTAGAAAGAAAAAAAAATCATAAAGATACATTTTCGTGTTTTTCATCTATGAAAATCCCTGCTTATTGGAACCCTATTTGTCTTGTATAAACCCATTAGGATTTCAACTTATATATAATATCAAAAGCCATTGCTAAGCATTTTCAGAAAAATTCTTTTCAAGAAAATACAAGTAACTGCTGCCTGTCATAAAGTGCACAACACTATGGCAAGTGAAACAATTCATTTATCATACGTAAACCTTTGAAATTTCATTTTATGTACAGTGTAGATTTATAGCATTGTAGTATTTTATTCAAAGAATCATAAGTATGAAGCTTGCAGTGTCCTCGTAGTGAAAAGGAATTGATCTATATCCCAGAAGAAAGGGAAAATACTGGTAATAAAGAATTGTCATGCAAAACAAACCAACAAACAAACAAAAACAATACAAAACAAAACATACAATACTACCAGTACATGTTTCTAACATCTGAAAGAGACTCCAATCAAGGAACCTTCCATGAAGTTAGAAATGATTAATTAATTGAAATGAGGAATTTTGGAGACTAAGAACTAGATGCAAGATCCATTTATTTGTCCCTGGAGACACTTTTCTGATGTCTGTATTCACATGCTTGCTGTCATTTTCTCAGAATCATGCAACCTAATCTGCACAACCATACAATAATGTCACCTGCAAGTAAGATGCTATTATAAAACATGAAGGTGAATTTGTTGATTTATAATATCAGCAATACCATGTTATTCTATTTCATTCTCTGATGAACTTTTGTAATGCAGCAAATTGACAAAAACAGGAACACCTTGTGATCTCAAGTCATTCCACAAAATACAAAAAACGAGAAAAACAAAATGCTTACCTGTAACATGTATGTTTACCTTGGCAGCATGTGTTAACAAAGCATTAAAAAAAGATCATTGTAACAAAGCAGTCAAAAAGCCATCAGACATAGTGTTTGCCAACATTATAAAGGTATAGACACCAGCAGTTAGTGTCCACTCTTGGAAACTATGAATACTTTCGAGTATCAAATTTGAACACTTAAAAAAATTAGAGACATATCTCGTGAGCTTGTGGTTAAATGCATAAAGTCAAAATTCCTTCAGTACATTGTAGGTATTTGAACATGCTGATGATTCTACAACATTAAGCAATGTTCTGTGCATACACTATGTATCGTATGTATATGAGTCATATTTGTTTGTTCATTACTTACTCCACCACTTATTTGAGAATTAAGGACACCTGCACTGCGCAAGGCAACAGCTCCAGTAGGTTACTAACATTTGTCTGAAAAATCAACAATAAAACATTGCATGCTGCTTGCAGAAAATGCCATTTTTATTTCTTCCGTTGTTTGGCTTAGTTTGATGATTTATCCTCCCAGAATTTGTAACAAAGCATGCTTTTTCATTCTTGTTGATGTATTGTAATCAACAAGATATCAAATGCCATTGTTTGAATCAATAAAATTTCTAATTGTCCACTTCAATTAATAAGTTCATTTTTTTTTTCAGTTTGCTAACTGTACGTAAAGGCATCAATCACGAATGTAATTACATACTTAAGTAACCACAGTCGATTGAATGATTATAGTAGTGTGTATAAAATCTTGACACGAAAAATTTGTAATTGTTTTCAAAAATATATACTTTGAATATAAGCAAAGGGTAACTGCAGGTTGTATTTAGCCTGTGTATACTTAACTTTATGAAACAGTGGATGTCTTTTTAGAAACATTATTTATATTCCAACATTTATCTTCAGACAAAATATGCCCATAAATTGACTTTACAGCATGAATCAAATGTTTATTTCTGTGGAATGGGCTGTACATATAATTTGAAAATTCGTGAGAATACTCATTCACTGGCTTCATGCATGTTTTCATGGGGGCGTGGGTGTTCCTGTTGGTATCCTGCAGAGTCTACATGTATTTCATGTAGATAAAAATAGGGTGGATGGAGTTAACTGTACCCCAAGAAACTTTACCTGGAATTAAAGCAATGTTTTCTGAAAACTTGTGAAATATTGAGTGTTAGAGATAGGCAGAATGGTGAAATGGGCTGTCATTTGTATGGCTTAAAGATATTCGGATGTCCTCAGTAAGCAACATCATTAGCAAATCACAAAGTGGAAAATGTCTCTTTTGCTGCACAGGGAGCGTGAAGATGTCTGTTTTATGCAAACTGGTACAGCTCAAACACACTTACCAATCTTAACACATCTTGCTGTTGTAGCATTATGCAGAATGATATGTCTGCAAGTTTTACATGTGTACTGAAATCATCTTCTTTGTGTGTTGCTAACCAGCTAGGGACCAGTGATGAGTAGACACAGTGTGTGTTGTTCTACACACAGTGGGAAAATGATACGCAGAGATGTACGACTAAGTATCTTTCTGTTCTGGGTGGGATGGCATGGCTCATCATTTTGGATGTCGTTGCATCGTCGATTGGCATGGGTTTTGTTTTTTTTTTTCCTCTCCTTACATTCATGTGATCCGTTAGTCGTAGACGTAGATGTAGCCTTTGAATGTGATTTTTCTCGTGTGTGCACACCAAACTCCACTAAAACATAAACAGACAGGTGGCGGCGCCCGAAAATCTTCCATTCCATCCTTTGGTCGCAGAACCAGCGAGGCCACGACGCCGAAGAGAGTGAGTTTTCTTTTTACCCCATCTCCCAAACCTCTTATCCTTGACTAACCACCACCACTAATGCCTCAAACATTAGATATTATGCGAGCCAACAGCTCATGTACATGTGTAATCACCTTATATTTCAATTTTCATGCAATTAATTTATTGTAACCGTTGCCATTATATTCTTTCATGCTACGATGAAGCACAGTTGTACAAGTTAATTAAGCAGTTATGTTACGACGAAACATGCTTTTTAATGCAAGTAGTTCTATGTGGTGCTAACATGTTCATTTTGGTTCCATATTCTTATTTTTTGGGTCAAAAAAATTAGATGTACACCATAGATAGATGCAATATGCGGAGCATTGAGCAGCTTTCGAGTGATATTGAAAGTTTAATCTGCTTATTTTCTTTGCACTGCCGCTTTAGGAAGAAAGATAAAAAGATGAATTATTATGATTTCATGTAATTGAGAGAATGTTGTTCTGTGCAAAACTTTTTGTCAATGAGTTCAGTTGCTTGTTTAATTGTTTGTTAATATCATCCGTGAATTTGTCAATAAGTTTTAAATGTCCAGTTAATGAAAATTTCAAATGATCCTCTGCAAAAATGGTAAAGACAAAGCATTTTCATTTTTTTTCCTACTTAGTGCATACCAGTATGATGTACCCGAACCATTACTGTAGGACCAGACATTTTCGTGTGCATTTTAATTCCCGGAATTTCATGAGAGCCAATATTTGCGAAATTAAAATGCACACGAAAGTTTGTATCTACACTGCATGCGTAGAATACCAGTGGCAATTGGCGAAAATTTCATGCCAAGAAGACCGTCGGCTCCAATTCGCAAAAATGTGTTGTTTTACAGTATGCTGTCACACGTTCTAGTGCAATTGGACCGAGCCATCAAAATATTTCATAAATTGCAGTGGAATGATGCATGTCCATTGTACAATACCTGTCATATGACTCCTATATTCTTATCTGACTACTGTGTTATAGAGTCCTGATTGTAGGCCCACAGTTATCTGCACCATTTTTCACAGAAGTGATTACGCAGGCAATATGTTTCTCTAGTTTAAAAAAATAGGTGTATTATAGTTTTGTTATTTCCTCAAACTTGATGTTGACAACCATTTTTCCAGGCTTACTGTATCATACATAAGACAAGGCCCAAATTGACTGAAATAGTGACTAGGTTTAACGCAAAGTGATGTTATATAGTTTATTCAGGACTGTAATGTAGTAGATTATAAATATCCAGGCAAAAGTTACAAAATTTCTTGATGCGCAATGTAATTATGCTTGGACAACTATGAAAGAATTCTAAAAGAATGCTAATGAAGTCTTTGGAAAGGTGAATACTGGAGTGGAATGATAGAATGAGTGTTAACATCTATAGCTGTGTTATAATGTAGAATGTGATTTGATGTCATTTGCTTTGCTCATCTCTTAGTCATCCACAATGTACAGTTTGTAGGTGACATTTGCTGTGCAGAAGGTGATGTTTGTTATTGTGAAGTTAGTTGATCTGAAAACGAAATACAGTTATTTATTCTGAATCACACAAATTCTACATACCTCTAGATGTTTGTTAATCCAAAAATAAGATATGAAATGTAAATCTGAAAATTTGTGGTGTTATTCCAAAGGCTTGTTATTTCGAAGGTTTGTAATTCTGAATATGAAATACGATTTGCTATTCTGAAGGTTTCTTAATCAAAAAATGAAATAAGGTTGGTTAAATTCCAAAGGTTTGTTAATCTGAAAATGAAAAAAAAAGTCTGTTATTCTTAAGGTTCATCAATCCAAGAATAAAATGAGGTTCAATTATCCAAAAATTAAAGAAAAGGTTCATACTAATGAACCTTCGGAATTACAAACCTTTTTTTTTTTTTCATTTTCAGATTAATGAACTTTTTGAATTATGAACCCTGTTTAATTTTAAAGTCATGAACCTGCAAAATAACGAACCTTATCTCCATATTTCATTTTTAGAGCAATGGGATGGTGTGCTGGGTGATGTTACATGTAGATATGCATAGCTTGTAGAAAATATGACACATAACGCATGCTGCGTACACAGTGTGCCATGATACTTCTGCTATTTTCTAGAGTACATGCTTCACTGAATCTGGATGTTTTTGTCTAGATGTATGAATGGATTGTCTTCCTAGGTTCCATAATTTGGTATGAGGGCATTGATATCTAATAATATGCTATAATTCATTGTAGAAGCTGATCAATTACTGCAAAAGTGGATATTTTCGTGTGAGTAATTGTTTGTACTCGGCCGGGTAAAGTGAATTTTGCACGTTTTAAGTTCCGCGGAAGCAAAATATGAACTAATATCACATGTTGTAAGCAAAAATGTTTATGTGCTTTGATTTTCGCGCAAGGTGCACATCACACGAAATGCGCAAAAATTTTCCACACCATGAAAATTTCCACTTTATAGTAAGCATTAAATTAAAAACTGTATGAAACAATGTAGAGCTTTCTCCACACTGTCATTTGAAGTTAATTCTGCTGTTTGCTTTAAATACCAACTGTGCCTGGTTAAAGGTGTACACAAATTTTTGTTTTCCTCCTCAGTTGAGCCATCAATTAGGAAACAGCACATTGTTAGTATTTCAGATGGGCCTCTTCGCAGAAAATCAAATTAATCAAACTCTCTTGTCAGTTAAAAATCTTGACATTTCTTTGTTGTTTAACATTTACCTGTTTCAAAACTTTTGATACCAACATGTACACATGTTTCTTTCTGTGTGTGTGTGTGTGTGTGTGTGTGTGTGTGTTTGTTCTTACAGTGTACATGCACTTGTATGGGTTTGTGTGTTTTTGCTATTTTCTTTTATATGAATCGAGTAGAAAATAATGTATGGAGTACCATTTGATTTTCCCATGAACTATGCAACATGCCCTCCGTGAAATAATCATTACATCACAGATGCTTATCCCAGTGAATTTAAAAACCAACATGCCTTTTGGTATGCATTACCTTTCGTCTGTTAATGCCCAACGTGGAACTGCGAACTGGCTTGTTGAATGTCAGGAATTATATCAAGACATAGCACAATTAATGAAGAGACAAGTATATATGTATTTGCAGTTTTTACAGTTTATTGGCATCGTTGTTTCACTTTATCGTTTTGACTACACTAACCTACAATTGTAGATAATGTCAGTTTAATACATAAAGTGGAAATTTTATTGATATGAAAAGAAGCAAGCAGTCATAATCTTTAGATAATACAAACATGAGTCATTTTCATTCAAATGTATTTATTCTTTCACTTTTCATTTTCAGCACTATTTGTATTATTTGCATAATCCTAGAGGCACAGTTCATGATGTTTTATCGAAGAAGTGGAGCATATGTTTTGTCAGTTATGATTTCTTGTTTGTTTATGTTTTTGAAATGTACAATGTAATTCTTTAAATAACAAGTTGTCACCTGTTTACTTCATGCATTTCACTTTACAGTGTAGATTTCATCAACTGAGGACTAAAATGCTGTTACACCTGCTTAAATTTTTTTGATTAAGTACCCATATGTCTCACAAGATAACAGTGTCTGTACATTTCATTTGATTATTGATTAACTCTGTTAATTTGTTTTGTTTTTTTCCTTTGAAACTTGTGTTGACAAGATTGTCCAACAATTGATTGGCACTGCAGAACAATGTGACGTTGCAGTGAGGGACTCGGGGGAAACATGTTTCAAAGTTTAATCTGAACAGATCTTATCTACTTGAATTGAATCTACAAACTTGTAGTCATGTTTATTACTCAAAGACTGGTCATATGTTTCATGCTAAAGCACACTAGACTACCTGCAGGTTCTCTTAGGACAGGCAGCATGCATCTCTGTATTATTTGTGTCACACAGTGAAATCCCTGCCCAATTAAGGTCATTGCTGTCATGTGGCATGGTTGCATCAACAGAGAACTAAATTTAGTTCACTAAAATTTACTTTTGTATCAAAACCTTGTTTTCTTTGATTTAATGAGCTCTTAAACCATTATCTTTTGTGAACTGGTGTTAACGCATCATCACTTACTTAGTTTTGATTTGAACGGATATTGTTTGATTTGTACTTTACTGCAATGTTCAGTCACTGTAGATGTTGTAATTTGGCAGAGACTAGTGTTTAATGACTACATTTACGCCATTTGGTATGGATATTTTGTAGCTGTCTGATGATTGCACTATCGTGTAATTACATCTGCTCTTCATATCTTCAAAACTATTAAATCAGATTATAAACATTCACCTTTTATTGCCCAGTAAAGTAAACATTTGTATCATACTCACCATATACTGTGAGATAACAATAATCCAAATTTATTACATGTAAGCTTCAAACATCATTGCTCATATTTCAGTTCTGATTTCTCTGTTCTCGCTCAGTTGGCATTGCTATGATAAGTTTTCAGCAACACATGAACTTAATTAATATTCATTAAAACTAAAATTTCAGTCTTACGTACAATGTACATGTACACTATGTAGTCTGATATTCTCTGCTTTAGATCCCATATGAAAGTATGCAGTGCCCTTACCTGCCAGTCAGAGTTGTTTCAGAATAGTTTGAAAGGGCTTTTGAAAATACATTTTTGTATTTCTTCTGGTCATCATATCATTTGTAGTCATGATCGGGTTTATTAACTCTTTTTTTTTTTCCCCTCTAGGGTGACAGAATCACAGTATCAATGACTCCAAAACAAAAACAAAAAGCAGACAGACAAACAAAACACGCCTGGTAATATGAAGTGTTGATTCATTACACACACTTCATTTCAGAGCTCCTCTCCGTCGAGCATCCAGCCGCCAAAATCCATCGGTCGCCCAGCCAAGCCGGGCACCAAGATCGGCAAACCAGCTTCCTCCGCCTCCAAAGATCCATCTCCTGGCTCCGCCCCGGCCCCGGCTCCACCCGCCGCCAGTGCCGCAGAGCCAGTGGCGGCGGTGACCGGCGGTAGCTACGGCGAGGAGGCCTCATCGGAAGAGATCGAAGGGATGAGACTGGAGATTAAGGACCTGCAGGAGAAACTGGAGACGCTGAAGGTGAAACGGCTAGAGGACCGTGCCAAGCTGAAGGAAGGGGAGAAGATGCGTATCCAGCTCCAGCAGGTAAGTGGGATGCGGTTCCAGACTCCGGAAGACTTCTACCTACTTATAATGTGGATTTTATGTCTAAGGTTTTTGAATGGCCAACTCACTTGAAAAGCTGACTGCTAAAAATAGGTGCAATCACGGATGAAAGGCATACTACTGTATACGCTATATATTTCGCGGGGGTTTTATTTTCGCGAATTTCGCGAGTCGAGAGCTATTCGCGAAATTAACAACACGCGAAAATATTAACTTCCAAAATGAATCCCTTGCCTTGATGATACAAACATTTCAGTACTAGTATACCATGTAATGGCTTACCGAACAGACCATGCTGGCTAAAGCTTGTTTACGTACATATAGCACGTCCACGTCTACTTACGAATACTGTAGAGAGCCAATCCATTATCGCAAGGGGACCACTCGTCAGAAATCTAGCGCGATGGAGTTAACCACTTCAAAAATGTTGACTTCTAACTTGGTAGTTCGCAGAGTTTGGTAAAGTATTTTTCATGCAGTGTATAACTAGTATCATTCTTATTTGCTAGTAAGTTGAAAATTCACACTTTCTTGGCCACTTCATATTTTCTCTGGTCCCCCAATCGTGAATTTAACCACTCGCGAAAATGTGTGACAGCGGCAATTCGCGAAAATTTATGTACGCGAAAATTATAGCGTATACAGTATATGAAGAGTTTGATCACAAATAGAGTAAACTTCATATATATGCAAGTTAAGCTGCTAAAAAACAAAGAAAGTGATCAGAAAATATGGGATGTTTTTATCCATAATTTTGAAAATATTTCTTGTTATTTTGCAAATGAGGTATCACTAGAAAGATTCTATTTAGCTCTATCTTATATTTCATATGTTCTATTCTTATGACGAATATGTTCTATTCTTATATTTCGTATGTTCTATTCTTATGTTTTATATGTTCTATTCTATATTTCATATGTTCTATTCTTATATTTCATATGTTCTATTCTTATGTTTTATATGTTCTATTCTTATGTTCATCATTTTCTCTCTTTTTCTCCCCCTCCTCCTCTCTCTGATTCACCTCTTCAACTCTATCAGCTCCAAGAGTTCAAGACCAAGATGATGGAAGCCAAGGTGGACCTGGAGCGCCAGCTGCAGGAGGCCAAGAAGGAGGCCCGGGAGGCGGTGGAGGAGAAGGAGCGCTACCAGGAGGAGATGGCGGGCGTGGCAGAGACCATCGAGATGGCCACCCTGGACAAGGAGATGGCTGAAGAAAAGGTACAGAATCAATCGTCGTCTTGGGGGTAATCATGTTCCTGAAAGATTCTTCAAGCCTATCTAGTCAGTGATATTGTGCTCTGTAGATCTCTCCCTGTCAGTCTTGAATGTTCCAACTCTTTAGGATGTTATGCATGCAGTGTATCTATGATGAAACTGATATGAATTATATGTCTGGTATAGATTTTCCTTAAGTTAGTTAGTATTCAGGTCATCTTGTGCTCTAAGAGTGATTATTGCGCATCTGTGTATGTGGCATCAATAATGCACTGAATGATACCCTTATCATACCTTGACTTGTTCAGGGCATGAACAACAGGTTGCAAAATTGTATGCGGCTGATTTGTATAATGACAATGTCTTAGTTTGTTTGTTGTCCCATTACCATTCTGTTTTCTCATGTCTGTCTGTTTGTTTGTTTGTATGTCTGTTGCAGTCTGACTCTTTGCAGCAGGAAGTTGACACCCTGAAGGAGAGGGTGGAGGAGTTGACCCTTGACCTCGAGCTCCTACGCAGTGAAATCGAAGAAGGAGGTAATGAAATCTATGGGCGGTGTTAGGTACAAAATTTAACAGTGTCAGGAGTTAATCATTGTCAACATTGAAATTAGATGATTTACCTTTTCCCTTGTTTTTTTTGTTATTTGAAAGGACTAGATGACTCAGTCTATTTAGTTTTAATCACAGCAGATGTAACATCAGATGAATACTGAATTCAAATTCAAATTCAAAGTAACATCGATTTTCTTTAATGCCAAATCATTATAATGAAATGCCCAAAGATATGTTTGTGACATTCCAGTACTATCGTGGTAGAGCTCTGTTGGTATAAAAAATTTGAGCTATGCACCTGTCTTTGTCCTTCTGTACTAGTTCATGCTCAAACACTTTGATTTAAGAAAATATATTGAAGGTTGCGGCAATACAAAGTTACGCAAGTGAGGGAAAGGACATCTTTGAGTAGTCAGGTATTATCACTCTGTGACATGGTGGGGAAAAATGCTATAAAAGTTTTCCCCATGGTTTAACATCTCGTTGCTGATAGGCACGGAGGGGGCATCTGCCAACTACCAGTTGAAGCAGCTTGAGCAGCAGAACGGACGCTTGAAGGAGGCCCTCGTCAAGTGAGTACTGCCCAGACTTTTGTGGAAAGTCACATATGCACATTAACAAACCTGCTCGTTTGTATGTGCTGCACATTGGTGTGGTGAAATCTGAGATATGAAGATAGAATTATAGATAGAATTGTAGATAGATAAATAGATAGATAGACATATAGATTGATTTGTATGTGTGGCACATTGGTCTGGTCTAATCTGAGATATGAAGATGAAATTATAAAGATAAATAGATAGAGAGATAGAGAGATAGATAGGTAGATAGTTAGATTGATAGATAGATAGATAGATAGATAGATAGATAGATAGATAGATAGATAGTTAGATAGATAGATAGATAGATAGATAGATAGATAGATAGATAGATTTGTATGTGTGGCTTATTGGTCTGGTGTAATCTGAGATATGAAGATAGAAGTATGAAGATAGATGGATAGATAGATTGATGGATGGATAGATAAATTGATTGATGTGTAGATAGATAAATAGATTGATGGATACACACAGTAGATAGATGGATAGATTGATTGATGGATAGATAGATGGATAAATTGATGGATAGATAGATAGATAGAGATAGTCAGATAGATATATTGGTAGAAAAGTAGACAAACAGGTACACAAAATTCATGTAACAGCAAGAGCAAGAGGATAGAGATTCAGAGTGAGAAAGCACCTGAAATATAACTCATAGTGGAATAAATATGTTTTGTGGGATTTTCATTCTTTAATCCTTCCTGTCCCAAAGAGTTTTTTTGTCAACAAACTTCACACACAAACCTATGGACAGTAAATTCGTGTGGTATGCAAAGGGTTAATTGCCTTCTTTTCTCTCTACCCCTTTCTCTGTCCCTCCTGTTCTCTCTATCTCATTTTCTGTCTGTCTGCCTGTCTGTCTGTCTGTCTGTCTGTCTGTCTGTCTGTCTGTCTGTCTGTCTGTCTGTCTGTCTGTCTGTCTGTCTGTCTGTCTGTCTGTCTGTCTGTCTGTCTGTCTGTCTGCCAGGCTCCGTGATCTGTCCAACACAGAGAAGCAGGAGCACCAGAAGGCAGAGAAAGACAAGGAGAAGTTGTCCTTGGAGCTCAAGGACATCAAGGCACAGAAGGACAGCACCAACAAGGCACTCAAGGTTAGAGGTCACACCCCTTTCTTATACATGACCTCTACACATTAACAGCATGTCTCACGTATTATTATTATTTTTTTTTCTTGGGAGGGGATGTCTCTCTAGAAATGCTGACATTTTGAATCAATACCCCATTTGACTGGCTAAGTCATTAAGGGTTTGTTACAAAAAGAAAAAAGGAACACACACACACACACACACACACACACACACACACACACAAAATGACTGATGACTATGTGACAGCATTCTTCCAATTGAATTGCAAGGAGTAAATCCAGAATGTTCATATCATTTCATACAGTTTGTTGTAGTTAGTCAACATGTCCTTATAATATCTAGTATCCTGATCTATTTTGTCTATGACGCTACAGTTTTTTTTTTCTTAGAGAGTATTGCAGGTACAAAAGTTATGACTGCATTTGGAGATTCATTAATCTTGTAATTTTGTGAGTGTAACTTTTGCATTTCCTCTCATTTCCCCCTCTTTTTCTGCCTTTTCTACTTTGTCCATAGGATGCTGAAAACACCATCATTGAGCTCAAAGAGCAGGTAGGAATGTTCTTACCTTCCCCCGTTTATGATTTTTTTTTTTTAATGTTTGGTATGAGATGATAAAATATGAAAGGGTATATCAGGCTTCAAAAGCATTTTACCTGTTAAATTGCAGATGTTCCTGCAGTTCTAGATCTGAATATTTTAAGATTTGCTATTCTTACCACAGTACTTTAGGTGTATCAGGGGGTTATCATTGTGATTTTTTGGTAATCAATTAACAGAGATGTCAGAGTACTTTCATGCAATATTTTGTTCTTTTTTTGCCAAAAATATGGCAGGTTTAATGGAAAATACTACATGAAATATTTCCAAAAAGTATTACTACACATATTTATGGCACGAAATGGAAAAAGTTTTTCCACCAGAAATGCACCTTTTCATACCTCAGAATACTGCACTGCTGCTTATAATGTTGGCATCCCTGCATTCTGCATTTGTAGAAAATATGTAGAAAATGTAGTAGACGTACACTGTTATCAAGGGTTTCATGTTGTGTGATTTGTCAGTAATCAGTTAACCCGCTGAAGATTAGTCCCAAGTGTGCTCAGGCAGGTGTCTATGAGAAATGTGTGTTATAGCAAAATCAGCTCGTCCCCAACGGGTTAGTAATCAGCTGCTGTGATTTTATTTGACTCCTCGAAGGTGGATGCTGCCCTCGGAGCTGAGGAGATGGTGGAGACTCTCACGGAGAAGAACCTGGAGCTGGAGGAGAAGATTGTCGACATAGAAACGACCATGGCAGACCTGGTGAGCCGCGTTAAAAGACATAGGCATGACGCCCTTCATGGGCACATTGTCAAGTTTGCTCATGAGTGGTCCCCAATAAGCAAGCCTGTCTGATTTCTGACGGAGGAAACGTTTAGCTTGTTGGTATATGTCCCGAGTCCTGTATTCACCGAATATTTGCGAGGTTTTTATTTTCGTGAATTTTGCGAGTCAGGTTCTATTCGCGAATTTAAAAACATGTGAAAATATTGACTCTGATCCAGATATGAATGGGATGTGCACGTTTACATTTCTTCGTTCAGTCCAGTACTGTATGATCGCGAATGTAACCTCTTGCAAAATTGCCGGGAAGTCCCGATTGGCGAAAAATGTAGACTCGCTAAATATATAGCATGTACAGTATATGTCAGCAAACAGCCTCCTAGTGTATTCATAGGCTGTGCTTCCATTTTTGAGCAAGTTAGCAACTCACAAAAATATCTCCTATTGCAACACAAATGCATTTCATATGGTCTCGATAGGGGAAAATTGCTACATTTTCTCACAGGAAGGGGTAATAATTCTTTCTCATTCTGCAATATGGTTCGCGATTGTGAATTTAACCACCCTCAAAATTGTCTAACAAGTCCCAGCAGCAAAACATAATCATCCATATAACTGGGGGGGGGGGGGGGTTCCAACATGAGAAAAGAAGATGATTCAGTGGGTTGTACAATGAGTCATGTGCATTGCTATGTCAGTGCATAAATTCACAATTATTAATCAAGCCTTCCCCCTCCCCCCATCCCGTTATGGCTGAAACAAACAAATGTAAAGAACAGCCCCCCGAAACGAATCGGTCTATTCAGTACTTCCCTGTGCTCATACCTTCCCTCAAAATACAGAATTCATCAAATGCCAGGAAATG
This sequence comes from Diadema antillarum, assembly GCF_040938485.1. Taxonomy (NCBI): domain Eukaryota; kingdom Metazoa; phylum Echinodermata; class Echinoidea; order Diadematoida; family Diadematidae; genus Diadema; species Diadema antillarum. The sequence goes on along the minus strand of NW_027272290.1, from coordinate 564,759 downwards.
GTGGGTGCTATGCATATGAAGGGAACAGGTTAAAGTAGTAATGCTCAACATCTTTTCATTTTCTGTCTGTGTGTGTGTGTGTGGCGCCCTCACAGGAAGCCTTGAACGACATGAACGAGGAGCTGCAAGAGAACGCCAGGGAGACAGAGCTGGAGCTGCGGGAGGAGCTGGACATGAGCAAGAGCCAGATCGCCCAGTACCAGCTGAAGCTGTCCCAGGCCCAGGACAACCTGTCTGACCATCAGGAGACCATCGCCAAGTTCAGGCAGCTGACCGCTACCCTCCAGGTGCTGCGCTGCTGTTCTGTCTCTTTGTGTGTCTGTGTGTTTGTGTACCTGAGCTGTGTGTAGGGATGTAGAGTGAAGTGTTTCCTTCATTTATACATGTTTATTTATATGTATATTATGTAATCTACTTTGTACTCTTTTTCTTCATATATTCTCTTATTTGTCTTGTTTTGGTGATAGTTACTCATGAGTTGTGCTTTTTCACTTCATTCTATAGAAATATCACTCATATTGTCTTGTTTAATAGCACTTTTTCTGTGATCATTTTCAATTTCTTACAACATAAGAGTGGCTCATGTTTCTTCCTACAAATTTTGCAGGAGAAGAACCGTGACCTGATCAACGAGCAGCAGTCAGGCGAGGCGTCGTCCTCTCCTTCCGAGGTCCCTGCCTACGACTTCAGCACCAAGTTTGCCGAGGCTAAGGCTCAGTCCAAGGTGAATATGCAAACTCTGGGATGCTTTTCCTGAATTTGTGAATATCTTTCTCATTGAAATTCATTATGCTGTGTGTATCTTAATTTTCTTTCTTTCTTTTTTGCTTTTCGTCTGTTTTTACTTCCTGTCTTTTTTCTTTCTTTTCTCTCTCTTTCTTTCTTTGTCTCTAACTTTCCTTTTCTCATTCTATGTGCATGAAAGATTCATGATTATCATTTCTGTCACCAGATTAGTGTAAACCTTTGTGTTTTCTTAGTAATCACTCCAAGAAAAAAAAAAATCAAGAAGTAAAACTTTAATTGTGATATGCAGTCTTGCTGAAAGCTGTACCAAAGACATGTCAGTTTGTCCACATGCTATACATTTGCACGGGCACTGATGTTATACAAAGTAAAATGGACTACCTCATATTTGCATGGATGTATTTCCAGTAAATTAAATTTATTTGTTAGTGCACATGAGACTGTTCTAACTGGGCTTTCTTTTTCTTTGATTGGTTTTGCTCACCATTTTTGTTTGTCGGTTTTATTTTATCTTTCTCTGTCACCAGGCCATAGAGGTGGAGCTTCATAAGCTGGAGGTAAACCAGGCCAATGAACATATCCAGCTACTGACAGCATTCATGCCCGATTCCTTCCTACGTAGGGGAGGTAAGTCAGGGAATATCAGACCTGCTTAGTCTCCAAGATTCTGCAAGACTCCCCCCCCCCCCCCCCCCAAAAAAAAAAAAAAAAAAAAAAAAAGTTAAAGGACAAGTTCACTTTTATATACATGTGGATTGAATAAATGCGACAATGCAAGAAGAACACATTATGGAAAGTCTGAGGAAAGTCAGACAATCTGTTCAGAAGTTATGAATTTTTAAGATTTCTGTGTAGCCACTGCTGGATGAGAAGACTACTAAAGTGTATGATGTCACATGGGTAGAATGATAATACATTAACAAAAATATAAAGAGAATTTCACATAACTTTTAGAAAAATGATAAGTACACATTCCCTCGACTTGTCACTGACGTATGTTAAGGGTAATATTATTCCCTTGCCTTCTGAAAGAGGCAAGTGAAATGCTCATTCTTTTTGCGAGAAAAGTGAAAGTATATTTAATTTTCTTTATGTTTTCTTTATATAATTCCTCACATGTGACATCACAAGCTGTTGTAGTCTTCTCATCCAGCGATGGCGGCACTGAAACTTAAAAAATCATTATTTTTGAACGGGTTGTCCGATTTTCCACAAACTTTCACTGATGTGGCCTATTGATATTGCTTCATTCTCTCAATTCACATGCATATGAAGGTGATCTTTTCCTGTAATCACCCCATTATGTCCTCAAAAGAGAGTATAAAGGCCTTCCTAATTTGGGAATATTTTATGCCCATTGAGATCTATGTGATGTGCAAGTATCTCCCCAACTGCACTTTGGAACCTCCTTGGTTTTAATGGGCAAGTGTTGGCAGCCCTGGAATAATGGATGGATGAGCAGCGGTGGTGGTATTGGAGGGAGTTCCCTCCTAAATGAAGCTTGTGAGACAAAACATATTGTGTGGATGACAACTGACTTGTGGAGATGTTGGGGGGGGGGGGGGGGGGGGGAGATGCATCCTACCAATCATGGGCGAGAAAGGCCATTGAGGAATATAGATCCCTTCACATAGATAGGAGTCGATATCAACATTGGTCAGGGGGAACACTGAATCACTGTCAAAAGCAATACTGACTCCCAGTATTTTACCACTTAAATGCATTCAAATTCATTTATTGCAATTTTTCTACAGCTGTGGGTAATGTAACTATTTGTTTTCATAGAGCAAGGTAGAAAGTAGCCAGTTTGGTCCAAAGTTTGGCAGTGTACCTGATGTTATATGCCTGCTCATTGTTTTTGCCAACAAAATTTCAAGAATTTAGAGGCTTATGTTTTTTTTTAATTTTTTTATTTGGATTAAGGTTAGGGTGTGGGGCAAGTTTTAAACTTCAGGATTACAATGTTGATCGTAGAATGTTAATGAGAAAGTTAGGAATGATAGCTGATAAAGAAATTGAGAGGACATCTTTGTTAATCATGCATTGTTATATTGTTAGACATTTGTACTCAGCACAGCATTTGCCTTTTGAAGGGATGGTATAGTTTTGGTTTAGAACTAACTTTAAATTTCTAACATTTTTTTTTTAGATAGTGAGAAACCTCGTATGAAATATGAAAGAGCATGTAATTCCAAGAGAGATTCAGCATTTATTTAATGAAAATTGATTTTGATAAGATGTAAGATATCCAAAACAGAGCAATCCTAATAAAAGGTAGGACCCACCTTTTATCAGAATTGCTTTGTTTTACTTTTTTTTTGGATGTCTCAGCCATTCCAAAACCGATTTTCATCTCATGAACTTTGAATTTCTCTTAGGATGGTATGCTCTGTATTATTTCATAAGTGGTTTCTTGGTATCTCGAAGAGCCTGATTCTCATCTCCATCAATACTATGCCATCCTTTTAACTGTCAGGTGACCATGACTGCATTCATGTGATCATGCTGGTCTCCAGGATGTTGGCCAAGGCCCAGCTGTTGGTCAACCACATCAAGGACAAGGTGAGTGTTGACACCGCATGACCTTTGACACTGGAGGTCACTGAAGAAAGGAGGAGGGAAGGGGGGGGGGGGGGGTAAGGGATCCTCTAGAGGTTGACTTCAATATGAGTGGCCGAGAACTTGGCAAAGCACCTGCAGGTTTGTGGAATTAAAGACCTTCGAAAGCAATTTCATGGTAAAGCTTTGTAAAACAGAGATGTACTCACCATTGCATTCTGATGCTTTAAATAGGTGTTGTATGGCTGAGTACGAGTGAGTGGTATAACAATTATCTCACTGAAATTGCTATTTGTATGTGCCCTATTTGCATGTAATTATTCACTGTCATGTGAACAAATGTATGTGGTTTGTAGTGAACAAAACGACAAAATATTTATTACAATAGAGAGTACAGATGCATCAATTTTCAATCAACAAACTCCACCATGGGGATATGATCAATGAACTTAAGATGAATGACTTGTAATACTTTACCAAAATGAAGAAATTTACTATAGGCGTTTTCACATCAGCCCGATAAAAATCCAAGCTCGAGATATTTTTTAATTTCCCAAGTCAGAAAATAGCGCGCTATTTCGAAACATCGGGCTGATGTGAAAACGCCTATTGAGTACACTGTGTATTTTAATATATCTCAATGAAAAGGTCCAAAGACAAACATAGTAGAATTCATCAACGCACGTAATTAGTTCCACCTGCTAAGAATATCAGTTGTATGCAGAACAAGACAAAAGAAAACAATGGAATGTGTAGTATGATATTTGTTCACACCAGCAGACACATTTAGATTGCAAGGAAATTTTTATAATCAACACGTGCAAACATCTTGCTCTCTCAAAGGCCGACATTCCAGAGAACCTGGACCGGGATCAGGTGCTTCGTCACAACCACGGGGAGCAGTTGTCCTTCTTCAACGCCCTTACCTTCCACATGCACAGGCTGCGCACCATCCTCAACAAGTACAACACGTGAGTCGCTTGTCTCCATCTTTTTCGCTCTCGTATTTCCAGGCTCTGCATTCAGTCCAGAGAAGCTTGTTTCAGGCTAATTTCCTCACCGAAATGACATACTTTATGCGCTGTTATTTTCGCGTACAGATATTTTTGCGAATGAAGAGGTCATAGACATTTTTCGCGAATTGACGCCAAAGCTAAATGTTAATGCACTATTACTAAAGCTCATGGAGACATTTTTGCGTGCTGTTAAATTCACGATCCAACTGTGATTTGCGAAATTTGCGAAAATTAAATCCTCGCGAAATGACACCTTACACAGTATCAAAACTCTTGCTTTCTTTGGAAAAAATTGTTTTTGCTTATTGCGTCCAGTGACTCTCGATATGGATATTTGATATGTGCTCTTGACTTTGAATTGTGGCTTTCCGACAGCAAGAAAATGCTTTAAAATCATTTCTTTCCTGAAATGTCACTTTTTGTCACAGTTTGATTGCAGTGCAAATAGGTCAAATAATATTGATCCAGTTAGATAGCAGAGAGGTTTGTAGTTTGTATTTTGAGTGAAGTACACATTCAAGTGAAATTTATTGCCGAGTAGTCTTATTGGCACTGAAATAGTAGATGTAATCTTTCACAAAATAAATGTTGTACCATGCATTCTTCTGCTGTCTTCATTCCACATGGTTGCAAAATAGCCTTGCTTTTTCAGGAGCAGGTATTAGATCATTGTGTAATCAAGCAGAAAACTGCATCTTAATGTGTGCAAATTTTATCTGGATATGGAATAAATTAGACATGTTTAATCAAATTTTACAAATGATAGTGAGTTTGGTTTGTTCATTAAGTTTCTTATTGAATGTAGTTTGGGCCTCCTGTGTCTAAATGCTGTGCCTGTGTTTGAGATGTGTGCATTTTGTTTCACATAGTGCGCTGAGCACTTGCAGTGTGGAGCTGTTCTGCAAGATTGGTACCCTGTTTCCGGAGATAGCTCCACATGAGCGCTGTGTGGACCACATGCTGGATCTGCTGAAAAAGGATCAGGTCAGTTGCACCAGTCTTGACTCAGATCAGATCCATTCGAGTTTGGGAGGGTTCCGGGACCATCATTATGGTTTTAGCACTGGAGATACAGTTTGTGAGGGTAATCTAAGAAATATACTAATTAGATTGCCTAAAAGCTGCTTCCAAATGCAAGGAAGTTTGGAGAGTTTAAAGTAATTACCTTAAAAATACCACTTTGTGTGTGTTCTTAAGTGCTCCTGGCCCTCTTTCATTCAACACTCCCCCCCCCCCCCCCTCGTGTGCCACCATCCACCATACTGATCATGCACACAGACCTGTACTGTGTGTATACCATGAATCACAAAAGCTGCTTTGGATGGCTCATCTGCGTTGGATAATTCTACTTCTTGAAATTCCCCCAAACTGGGACAAGATATCTTTGTAGAAGACCTACATATGTATGTAGGCCTGTTGTTTACTGATTAGTTATCTCCAAATCCTCCCTTATCTGCCACATCTGCATCCCCCCCCCTCAAAAAAAAAAAAAAAAAAACAGTAAAGAAAAATGAAAAAGAAGAAAGAATTACCATTTTAATACACAGACTTATTCCATACATGTGTATGTGATGTTAAAGTGAAACACATTTACAGTAGTTTGTTTGAAGAATTCTTTTTATACTAAAGATGCTTTCATTTCACCACCAATCTCCCACAGCTGGATGAGAACGTTTCCATGGAGAACCTCCAGAGGGCCATCGAGTACTTCGAGCATCTCTACAGCGTGCACCTCCTCCAGGAAGAGATCGACAACACCGCCCTCATGTCCGACCACATCGCCATCATGTCTTCCGCATCGGACTGCGTGGCCCTGGAGATCAGGAAACTTCGGGTGCTCATGCAGGTATGACTGGATGGGGGGAAGTTTGTCTTTCCTGGTCAAAAGCCCGATGGTGATATGTACATTGCCCGTGTGGACTTCTTGCTCGGGTCTTCCTATGTGTGAAAAGTAAACAATATCAGTATTATTTTCTTGACCATTTATTCCAGAGTCCTATTTCGCAAAAGGCTACCAAGGAATGTAAAGATATCATAATTATCATAAGTCATAGACTGTCAGCTTTGCGGATTGTCTGGTTACCATTGTATAAACATTTCCCTAACCCTTGATGTGCTTATGATACCATTTACCTGTGACCTCAATTTGAGTTTGTACATTTTCCATTGCGATTTGCAAAAAAACAACAACAACAACAATAAAAACACAAGTTATTTTCTCGCACATTTTGTTTCAGTATTGACCAGCCAATCTTACTTAAACTCTGCTGATACATTCACATTTTTTTTTGGCCAATTGATATCAGAGTTTTCAAAATACGTTCTGTACAAGAAATAGTTTCAGTGGCCTCATATCCCAGTCCTGCTTTTACCTCTCGATCCTATCAAAGGAGGTAAAGAGCGGTATGTGTGTTGAGAAATAATTCAGTCGTACAAAAATAATGTTTGAGCATTGTGCATTTTTTGAATAGGCCAATCAGGAGACAGCTGATTTCTCCATTCTCCTCCGTGACATGGACAGCACCAACACCGACCTCAAGCAGTTTGCTAGGATGGTGAGTTTGACCAATGCCAGTTTTGTCTTCTTAAAGGGGGAAGTTTCCCCAAATGCAAATGTGGATTGAGTGAATGCAGCAATATTAGTAGAACACCTCAGTGAAGTTTACCCGTTCTGAAGTTATGAATTTGTAAAGTTTCAATACCGTCATTGCTGGATAAGGAGACTACATTTGTACAACAATCATGATTTTTTTTTTTTTTTTCAGTAGGGCAATGATACTAAAACAACAATAAAGACAATCCAACATATTTTGATATTTCTAGCAAAATGCAAGAGCACTTAACTACAACTGTAACCTCTTTCAAAAGGCGGGGGAATATGACAGTATTACAGTGGAAGTAATGTTGTGTATTTTTCATTGAACCTGAAATTTGCATGCTTAATATCCAGCATGAAAACTAGTGCATACTGTGGAAAGATGTGGAATGATTTACATTGTGTATATTGGGTAAATCTCACCTGTTAGGGTAATTTTCAAATGAATAGACAAGAAACTGCCCCAAGACCTCCCCATACGACAAACATCGCATTATATAGACGTACATGAGATTCAATTCAGGTAGTATGTCAGATAATCCAATTCAGTGAGTTCTCATTTAAAATCAGGAAAATCACTTGGCTTGAAAATTTATTTTCACTAAACATAAAAGAAAATGAACCCAGATATCAAATACTAGTAACCCATTCAAACTAACAATCAGTTTCAGTACTCAAACTGAGACCCAACACGAGTTTAAATGACATGGGACTATTAGAAGTATGGCACAACAAGAGGAAGTAACATGTTGTACTTACCAATGCACTCGCGCGTTTCATGCTTTCTCCCAAGATCCGGCGACGCCTACCCAACCAGTCAGCGGAATCCTCCATGGAGGGCCCCACCCCTGGCCCAACCTCCATCTCGTTTGGAGTCGATGTAAGTCGAAGTCTGGCGGAGATATCCCGTCATCATAGCTCTCATCAGCTTTTGTCATGATCACCGCAGCGCTTTCATCAAACAAATGAGAAAAAGCCACCACCAAATCATGCTCATTTGGTCACGATTAACAAAAACAAAAAGATTACTCCATTGTTTCCCTTGGAATTACTTGATCTTACGAATTTTCCTTTTTTTTTTTTTGCTTTCACATATTACAGCAAGCCCCTCTCATCTCTTTTGGAGTCGATGTAAGTCGTGCCCTACTTTAAGTTTGTTATATGTTATCGGTCAGCCAACGATGGTAAGCAGTTTTAATTTCATAACAGTGAGAGCTATCTTCCCAATTCATGAAAAACAAAAGAAAGTTTGTCATTCTTATTAGTCTCTGTGCTATTGCTCCATTTTTTTTTTTTTTTTTTTTTTTTTTTTTTTTTAATAGCTGGCCACAGTAATATGAGTTGCTAAAAAACTTTTGGGAAAGGTACAGGTCAAATTATACGAATTTGAGAGCCTTTTTTGTGGTAATGTCTTAATAGAGTTTACATTCGCACATTCATAACTAACAAAATGCGCTTTCTGCATAACTAACACCCTTCTCAGTTGTAACTAACCAGTTGATAAAATGTAGCAGATGATAATAATAATAGTAATAAATGTGACAATGCAAATCAAAAAGATATCTCTTCAATCCATTCCAGGCAGTATTTTCTTTTCCATTATATACCTTTTGGATATTTTGTCAATCCAGTTGATCGTAAGAAAAGAAAGAAAAGAAAAGTTCATAAGTTGTGAGGCAAAACAAAATCACATCATCAAAATTTCACACTTTATGAAAAATAGCAAAAATTCTGCCATGGCGTATTGACTAAGAGGCTTGCATAGATACAGACTTTCAGTAATAATAGAATGTCAGGTCAAGCATATTGTGTTATAGATATTCAGGAAAATAGTTTTTGTTGTAATACAGACTCTCAGTCTGAGAGGTGTGTTGTAATGTAGATGTTCAGGGTAAGAATGTTGCTGTAATGTAGAAATCAGGTTTAGACTTTGTTGTAATGTAAACTTTCAGGATGACAAGACTGTTGTTATTCAGCCTTTCAGGTTTAATAGGAGGTTTGTTTGTAATACAGACATGTAAGATAAACTTATAAGAATTTTTTTTGTGTACATTGTAGATACTCAGACTTGTTATACAAATATGTCTAATGAAAAGTTTTTTTTGTGATTTACATAGGCCAATGGTTTTGCTGTAATATAGAGAGAGGAGTTTTGGAGTTTCTTGTAACAAGTATTTGGGTTTTGAGTTATGTTGTAATGAAGATGTTCAGTTCTAGAGTCTCGTATTTACAAGTTGTTTATATATATGCAAATATCATAATTGATGTTTGGATGCAATAAGTTGTCAGAGCAATTTCACACAAGTGTCATTACTTATCATGCAGATGCAGAACGTATCACAAAGGATAATATTTGCAGAGCTTTTAACACTGGATCAAACACTAGTTAACTGTCAAAGACGCATGTGCTGAGCAAGGAGGGGTAATAATGACGCCCTGATGCCATAGCTCGATCAGTTACCACGGAAACCATGCCGGAATGTGACCCCCGCATCTGCCCTTCCTCTCTCCTTTATTTCCAGGTCCAGAACTCGCTGGTCGAGAGTTCTGAACACATCAAAAAGATCGTGGCGGCTCTGAAGGACCTCGGTCACCACGCTATGAAGCAAGCCAGCTCCCTTGCAGGTCAGGACCACCTTCTACTGTTTTCTCTTAACCTACCCAGGAAATATGCTGTTTAGCAGTTGACCTTTACCCCCTTTACGGCAATACCAAACTAGTCAAATGTCTTCTTAGGTAGGAAGGATGATTAACCCTCTTTCTTCCACATTCATTCCCTGTCGATAGTTCTGTGTTTGAAATTTGTGCACATTTGACTAATTGGCACTGAAAGAGTTCGTAAGTCAGATGTGTCGTTGGATTGGGATGAAACGATCACATTGTATGAAAGGTTGAAAGAATGCATGTGTCACAATTTTTTTTTTTTTTTTATGAGGTATAAGTACATGCAATTTTCATGTCTACCACCTTGCTCTATGTGTTAAAGGTATCAAGATGAATCTGAAGCTTACAACTGTATACTACTGATGGCAAATTTTGCATCAGTTTTTGTGTTAGAATGAGAGCTGATGAATATAAAGTGTTTGCCTTGTATTCAGCTCACAAGATTGGCACAAAAAGAGCTATAAATCCCAACAACAATAAAGTTTGGTGTGCAAAATATTCCCTACACATCTCTGATCATCTCAAAATTTTCACGTTGATTTTGTGAAGATGCAGTCATATTCATTTTGTCACCCAAAACATGTGTGAATTCTCCCTCTTTTTTTTTTTTTTTTTTGTAAGAGTTTTTTCCATGTTTTACATGAATACACTGCACAAATTATACACATTGTTCAAAGTGTGTAGATTCATGATTTGTCAATGCATACATCCACTACAGGCTTTTTTTTTTTTTTGGAGCTCCCATTGTCTGTCCATTCGGTGTGTTTGATGGCATTTTTTTTTTTCATCCCTCCCAGCAAGAAATCAAATTTTCGCACATGCTTTTTGTATCTGTGTGCTTCAGTTTGGTGACATGTCAACACTTACGTTAAGCGCAAGACATGACTCTCAGTGCAGAAGGTGCCAAATTATTTTGCTTGCCGCTGTTTTGGGTACTTTTGAGTGTTTTTTTTAAAAGTGATTTTGAAGGTGTGTTTTAATGCTTTAGCTAAAACTGACTTGAATCTGAAACAGACGAGGCCGTGAAGAACCAAGACCAGACGGCGGAGGAGAAGGCCAAAGGTCGGTGACGTAGCAGCCAAATCCAAAATCATTCTTTGCATCACGGAATGAATACAGCATGCCTGCCAAAAACTAACCAATCACCATCCACGTACCATGCAGCAAATACAATGGCAAGGGCCACTAACACTAACCAAGATGCGATTTGATTCGATCGTGAATTGTATCTGTTCTTGTTAGACTTTTACAAGGAGATATCAAATATAATAGCCAAACATTTTTCACCCTTTACATACAGAAGGACAAAAGAAATATATGTCATATAATATATTTATGGAGTGCCCATCCGGGTTACCTAACTATGACCGGCTTGGGCCCATTCCACGCATTCTGTGGTTAATCTCTGCAACGGTTCTGAACGGATGATGATTTTGTAGGCTGACATGTTTTGTGATGTCGATGAGTCGGTGTAGTAATTATAAACGTGTATGTTGTGCCGATGCTATACCCCTTTGCTTTTTGACTCTCCCTATTCCCAAGCATGAATCATAAATGCGTGCCCTCTTTTCCCCCCACTGAAAGCTGGAGTAGTGAAAGATTTAAGTGTTTCCCTTCATACATAGAAAAACAGGTAAATGCAGATTGTATATTATTATTTGTTTGTGTATGTGTGTGTACATGTGTGTATGTGTGTGTGTGTGTAAAATAAAGAGAAAAGGGAGGAAGAAAAATGCTGATAACTGGACTACCACATCGCTATGCTAACCTAGCTACAGAGCTTGGGTGTGCTTAGGGTAAAATTAAGATTAGATTTAAAATTCAAGATTAGGGTTAGAACTAATACCATGACTATTGTAATAGTGACATCCAACAGTCTATATCTTTATGCTAGGGCAACCCCCCCCCCCCCCCCCCCCCAGCAAGCAGAAACTTATGTCAACCATGGATATTTAAACAACCCTTAACTCTTCCATTCCCACAGCCATCTATCCTGAATAAGAAAGCAATAACCTTTTCAATGTACTGGTCCTTTAAGGGTTACTGTATGCAGCCCTCATGATGCCTCCCACATAGGCTACAAAATCTTCCATGTAGCCACAGGAACATTTTCTGTGCTTCTTCTCAATTCAAATAAGCAATATGATAAGGACAAAATGGCAAATTCTTGGTTCAACAATCCAATAATGACCGAGCTATTAGCCCAGTGATTAGAACCATACTGTGTATATTTCCACAATGCATGTAATTGAGGGCATTACCATGGTTCGACAAATGCATAGTAATGCTTGTGCTAGATAATAGTTTAGGTCCAACCAGACTTGGGTGCTTTGAGAGTGAGAGTGGTCGTAGAGTTTGCAGTCATAAAGTGATATCGAATAATATGAATGAAATGCTGTATGAAAAATTTTGAAAATGATGAAGAGCATGTCTAGAATATTCAATTTTTATGTGCATTTTGCTTTTTATTTGTCAAGTTTGTAAGTTAGAATACTCCTTTAAGCTTCATTTGTGATCTTCTGTTGGACTTCCTTTCACTGACAAGCATTGCAGCCTATTGAGGCACTAGTTCTAGTTTGATGACAGTGTTGCGATGCCTTTATATTTCAGTCTGCGAATCCTGTGAAGAGTGCCTATGACTTCTGCGAGACTTGTGTAGTGTAGATGCTACAACGTAGTGCTCTAAATAGACTATATGACCCGTATTCACGAAGGTGATTTAAATATAGTCCATGGTTTATGCAAATTTCTTCTGCATAAATGCGCAGACATATCCAGTACACCAACAGACATCCTGATCCTATGATAATCACAAATTGATCTCATGTTTGTGTAAGGTACGCCTTCTTCGTGCTTATTTTAGTCCATGGTTTTGACTATACTTAATATAGCAAATATTTTGCAAGGTTTTTATTTTTATGAATTTTGCATGAATTTTTAACAACGCGTGAAATTTAAATCCGAACCTGACATGATGTAAAATGCAGGTACACATTTCTCGTTCAGTACTGCACCCTCCAATTGCAAATGTAACCACTCGTGAAATTGTTGGGAAGTCTCAAATTGCAAAAAAAAAACAAAAACTAGACTCACTAGATATATGGCATATACAGTAATCTGCCTTCATGAATACTGGCCTTTGTGTGTGTCCCCTATCCTGTGTGTGCTCCATTGGGCAATTGGCGTAGCTTAGTCTCAGTGGATGATTTTGAGAATGCAATGAAATCTAGCGTCTTTTAAGAACTTGGCCACTAGCGATGCAAACACAGCATTGTCAAAAGCCTAGAGTAGTGAGATGTCTCTGTCATGCTAGTGAAGAATGACATTCAAATCTTTGTGCATTTTTGTGTCAAACTTGTCTCGCCAGTTCTACCGTGTACTCTTGTTTGTTGTGTCAGCATATTGAATTTAGAGATGGTGCCGAAATTTCACTGCTAGCTGCCCTGCCCTGGTCCATTTCGTCATGAATTTGGAGACTGAGCGTTAGATTTAGAGATCAGTGGCCATACTCAAAACAGTGGTGGTGATGATGCTGATGTTTTTGTGTCAAAGGTGTTGATGGTAATAGTGATGTTTATGTTGATATAACTGTTTATTTTGAAGACAATGTTGTTGATAGTTTTGTTGCTGATGATAATGAAAACAATGATGGAAGAGGAGGTAAAAAAAAGAATCAACAACAAAATAATGTCTATGACAGTAAACTCCCAACCTAGAAACCGTATACTGAGCCTGATACATAGATTTAGCCCATGAATGAAGGTTAGTACCAGACATGAGATATGTTCAGACAACAACAATATTCAAACTGGTTTTAGTGTACATCATATGAAAAGTGCATTGCTGAGAATGGTAGCATTGTTCTGAAGCAGTATGAAAAGTTGCAAGGTCAGTTAACAGTGATCTGGGAAATGTTCCCCTAATACAAGAAAATTTGTTTTTAATGAGAACAGTGAGGATTAGCTACTATTGAAAGCAAAATCTCTAAAAACAAGATCAGTGAAGTGAGTCTTGTAGCCATATTACTGTTAGTAGGCCAACACAGATGGTTGAGATAGTAATAGCAATAAAAATGATAACAGTGAATAGCATTTTAATATATAAAGTAGAGCTTCATATGTGCATTACTAAAGTGCATAATTGATACAGAACCAAAAAGTTGATTGTCCACCAAATTTTTATGAGGGCCTTAGACTCTACTGTGCATTGAATTCCATTTTCTAAAGGCTTGCCTTACATAGCTTGCTAGCTAGACCCACATTACTGAAATGCAACTATGGGAGCATTGCCTTCATTTCAGTCCTCAGTGAGCATTTCTTCTTCTGTTTCCTTTTAAGTATTCTCTTGAGACAAGGCTAGACTGTTTACAAACAAGTGACAAGGATATTGGGGAAACCATATTGAGGAAAGAACTGTATTTCTCTTTACATGACAAAATTATGAAGCCCAGCTTACATCATCACAGTGTATACAGTCAAACCTGTCTATAGCGACCACTGTCTATAGCGGCCACCTGCCGTATGCAACCACTATACACAAGTCCCCCAAGGGAAAAGCCTTGTTAATGACCCTGTCTATAGCGGCCACCTGGCTACAACAGCCACTTTTTTCATCTCCCTTGGGGTGGCTGCCATAGACAGGTTTGACTGTATTATATCGAGGTCTGGACTACAGACTACAGCGAGCAGGGTGCAAGCAGACTGTCTTCATTTCACTTCTCGATCGACATTTCTCTTGCATTCTGGGGGGATTTGTCACACTCCTAATTAGCTTGTCTGATGGGAAAAATAGATAGGTGAATGCCTAGAATGGCTTGCACTAGAGGGAGGCAGGATGCATCTTATTCCTTTTGCAGTGCAGATAAAAATACTCTGTTTGATTTGTGCAAACTTTTCTGCAAACAACACCTCGCAATACATGATCCCAGGACGCTCATTAGATTCTGGGAATGTGTTCTCCTGTTAGGGGTTTTACCATTCTGTCTGTCTGTCTGTCTGTCCGTCTTTCTCTTTCCTTTTCTGTGTTGTGAAGACTGCCCTCTACAGTCCTGCGTTGTCCAATACAGTGCCTTATTTTTGGAAAGGTTGAATAGCACACTCTAGGGAATGCATTGGTTTTTGGTTGTTTTTTTTTTTGTGTGCAGCACTGTATAATATGCAGCGATGTCGGTGGCAGCTTGTTGCTGTCTACAGGTACTGATGGAATCCCAACAGGATGATGCAAGCATCATATGGGGAGAAGCAGTCACATGCATTGTGACATGAGTGAATACAAAAAGCATGACTTTAATGTTTTTTTAGTGCGTTTGTGTGTGTTGATGAATGCAATCTACGTGTGTGTGAATGATATTCTATGAAAAGTGCTGCTGCTACTCTTTCATTTACAGGAGACAATCAGCCATTTTCTGTTTGTTTGTTTGTTTTTTCTTTTTGTTTCTTTGTGCACTGACTGTCCATCTTTCTGTGCTGTGGTTTTTATTTTGTTTTTTGTTTTTTATTTTTTGCTTCCATGGTGCCTCCAGAGACCATCTTGATCTGTTAAAAGCTGTATGTATGTGATAATTTCATTCAAATGATGGATGTTTTACGACGTGTTTGATAGTTTAATGTTGAGGGGGGAATGTGCAGGGAGATCCTTGAACGTATGTAGCTCTGAATCATTGATATTCCTAATTAAATGACTGAGCTTCAACCAACCTTGAATTGTAGAGGGCAAGCTTTCGTCCTCTCCTGAGGACTTTCTCAAGCCTTATGCAGTGGAGTGTTGTCTTGCTGCCGTTGCCTGTCTTTATTAATCACTGGACCATAGATTGGTGAAAGGGTATATCCCGAGTCTCTGTTGAGAGCTGGATTGACCCTTCTGATCCAAAGTGCTTCCTTTATTTTTCTTTTCAACCAGTTGCTTTCAAAGTCAATGATACGCACCTCATCCCATTCAATGTTGTGTCCTGTGTTGTAAGAGTGCTCAGCTATCGCCGAGTGTGATGGATTGTTTAGTCTCAGTGCCCTTTTGTGTTCCTTGAGTCTCTCGTTCAAGGTTCTGCTGGTTTCCCCAATGTAACAATCATGGCAATCAGCACAAGTGATCTTATACACTATGCCTGACCTTATTTGCCTTGGGACTGTGTCTTTAGCATGGACTAGTCTACTTCTCAGGGTATTAGAGCTCTTGAAGGCAATGTCAACGTCCTTGTTGTGGAATGCTCTTTTCAGACGGGAGGATATGGTGTTTACGAAGGGGAGGACTACCCTAATGCTAGCCTCCTTTCTTTCCTTTGTGGGTGACTTAGTTCTTGTTTTGTCCTTGGCTTTTTGTCTCATCCAAGCTGGGTATCCACATGCTGCAAGGGCCTTGTCAATATGGTGGAATTCACTCCGTAGTGCATCATTGTCAGAGGTTACATTTCGAGCTCTCAAATACAAAGATCTAGCAACTCCCTCCTTTGTGTTGAGTGGATGATCCGAGTCGAAGTTCAAATAGGAGTCAGTGTGGGTTGGTTCCCTGTACACAGTGATAGAAACTGAAAGGTCGTGGTTGACAGAGACCTTTGTGTCTAGGAAATTCAATGACCTTTGAACTTCTTGCTCAACAGTGAATTCAATATGTTGGTCTATACTATTGATGTACTTAGTGAATTCGTCAATATGGTCTCTGTCAATGATAACAAAAGTGTCATCCACGTATCTCCACCAGATTCTAGGGGGGTGGGGGGCATTCGAAAAGATCTCTTCTTCCAGATGTTCTAGATACAAGTTACAAACGACCGGTGAGATAGGTGATCCCATAGGTGTTCCATGAGTTTGTTGATATAACTTGCCATTGTAAGTGAAGTAGGTATTTTCAAGACAAATACTCAACAGCTGACCAATTTCATTCGGGCTTAAACCTGTTCTATCATCAAGTGTTTGGTCTTCTTGTAGATGCTCTATCACAATTTCCACAGCCCGTTTTACCGGAACACTTGTGAAAAGTGAACTGACATCATAGCTCACCAGTTTCTCATTGGCTGTAACTTTGCAAGATTTCACCTTCTCAACAAAATCTGTTGTGTTCACAATATGTCTATCTGTGCGACCAACAATTGGTTGAATTATCTCAGCAAGGTGTTTGGCAAGATTATATGTGGCTGAGTCAACAGAGGAGACAATAGGCCGCAGTGGAACGTTGACTTTGTGAATCTTGGGAAGACCATAAAGTCTAGGGACAGTGCATGGGCACGAAACAGAAGGAGAGACACGATAATAAGTTTTCTCTTCGATATGACCTTTGTCCTTGAGCTCCCTCAAAGTTTTTGATAAGGAGGATTTCAACTTACTTGTGGGATCCCTCTTGAGACTGGAGTAGGTATTGGTGTCCGAAAGTAATTGTTCCACTTTCTCTTGATAGTTGGACTTGTCCAAAATAACTGTAGCCCTTCCTTTGTCGGCTGGAAGAATAATTAGATCTTTATCTTTTGCCAAACTGTTGAGTGCTGCATTTTCGGATCTAGAGACATTAGGTCTGGGGGGTTTAGCAGATTTCAAAATGCTGGCAACCTCAGACCGAAGGTTGTTAGCCTCATTTACCGGTAATTTGTGACATACCTGTTCAGTACTTGCAATAATGTCATCGTATGGAATGGACGGGTGAGTGATAGCAAAGTTCAATCCCTTTTCAAGAACACGGGATTGCTCTTCACTTAGTGCCTTAGAGGATAGGTTCACGACAAGTCGCTGATCACTGGTGTTGGTTTCGCGGGCAGTCGACTTCAACTTCCGCGTTCTTGATTCCAGAAGATGTAATTTCTTGATGTGTCGTTCCTTAGTCTTCAGAAAGGTACGCTCCTGTCTTGCTTTGCACTGGATCTCCAATTCCTTGTAGAGGTCTTGTGTGATGGTGTTTTTAAGTGATGAGGAAAGAAATTCAATGCTTTGATTTAATCCATGGATCTTGTTGTGTATTTCCTGGATACGCTGGTGAAGAAGTTTACGTTCAGTGTTCTTGATGAGTAGTTTACACGACGCGTTCTTGATGGGGCAACGTAGTTTCAAACTGGGAGGTGTTAAATCCAAGTCAAGACAACGATGTGTATACCGAAGATGGTTGCGGTAATTGGCGAGAGTGAGCAAGGTTTGTTCGTATTCCCTCGCTAGATGGAGGCCATCCTGGCCAAATAGTTCACGAATGATACTAAAAACTTTCATCGGCTGGGGATGATGAATAATTAAATGACTGAGCTTCAACCAACCTTGAATTGTAGAGGGCAAGCTTTCGTCCTCTCCTGAGGACTTTCTCAAGCCTTATGCAGTGGAGTGTTGTCTTGCTGCCGTTGCCTGTCTTTATTAATCACTGGACCATAGATTGGTGAAAGGGTATATCCCGAGTCTCTGTTGAGAGCTGGATTGACCCTTCTGATCCAAAGTGCTTCCTTTATTTTTCTTTTCAACCAGTTGCTTTCAAAGTCAATGATACGCGCCTCATCCCATTCAATGTTGTGTCCTGTGTTGTAAGAGTGCTCAGCTATCGCCGAGTGTGATGGATTGTTTAGTCTCAGTGCCCTTTTGTGTTCCTTGAGTCTCTCGTTCAAGGTTCTGCTGGTTTCCCCAATGTAACAATCATGGCAATCAGCACAAGTGATCTTATAGACTATGCCTGACCTTATTTGCCTTGGGACTTTGTCTTTAGCATGGACTAGTCTACTTCTCAGGGTATTAGAGCTCTTGAAGGCAATGTCAACGTCCTTGTTGTGGAATGCTCTTTTCAGACGGGAGGATATGGTGTTTACGAAGGGGAGGACTACCCTAATGCTAGCCTCCTTTCTTTCCTTTGTGGGTGACTTAGTTCTTGTTTTGTCCTTGGCTTTTTGTCTCATCCAAGCTGGGTATCCACATGCTGCAAGGGCCTTGTCAATATGGTGGAATTCACTCCGTAGTGCATCATTGTCATGAACTTTGCTATCACTCACCCGTCCATTCCATACGATGACATTATTGCAAGTACTGAACAGGTATGTCACAAATTACCGGTAAATGAGGCTAACAACCTTCGGTCTGAGGTTGCCAGCATTTTGAAATCTGCTAAACCCCCCAGACCTAATGTCTCTAGATCCGAAAATGCAGCACTCAACAGTTTGGCAAAAGATAAAGATCTAATTATTCTTCCAGCCGACAAAGGAAGGGCTACAGTTATTTTGGACAAGTCCAACTATCAAGAGAAAGTGGAACAATTACTTTCGGACACCAATACCTACTCCAGTCTCAAGAGGGATCCCACAAGTAAGTTGAAATCCTCCTTATCAAAAACTTTGAGGGAGCTCAAGGACAAAGGTCATATCGAAGAGAAAACTTATTATCGTGTCTCTCCTTCTGTTTCGTGCCCATGCACTGTCCCTAGACTTTATGGTCTTCCCAAGATTCACAAAGTCAACGTTCCACTGCGGCCTATTGTCTCCTCTGTTGACTCAGCCACATATAATCTTGCCAAACACCTTGCTGAGATAATTCAACCAATTGTTGGTCGCACAGATAGACATATTGTGAACACAACAGATTTTGTTGAGAAGGTGAAATCTTGCAAAGTTACAGCCAATGAGAAACTGGTGAGCTATGATGTCAGTTCACTTTTCACAAGTGTTCCGGTAAAACGGGCTGTGGAAATTGTGATAGAGCATCTACAAGAAGACCAAACACTTGATGATAGAACAGGTTTAAGCCCGAATGAAATTGGTCAGCTGTTGAGTATTTGTCTTGAAAATACCTACTTCACTTACAATGGCAAGTTATATCAACAAACTCATGGAACACCTATGGGATCACCTATCTCACCGGTCGTTTGTAACTTGTATCTAGAACATCTGGAAGAAGAGATCTTTTCGAATGCCCCCCACTCCCCTAGAATCTGGTGGAGATACGTGGATGACACTTTTGTTATCATTGACAGAGACCATATTGACGAATTCACTAAGTACATCAATAGTATAGACCAACATATTGAATTCACTGTTGAGCAAGAAGTTCAAAGGTCATTGAATTTCCTAGACACAAAGGTCTCTGTCAACCACGACCTTTCAGTTTCTATCACTGTGTACAGGAAACCAACCCACACTGACTCCTATTTGAACTTCGACTCGGATCATCCACTCAACACAAAGGAGGGAGTTGCTAGATCTTTGTATTTGAGAGCTCGAAATGTAACCTCTGACAATGATGCACTACGGAGTGAATTCCACCATATTGACAAGGCCCTTGCAGCATGTGGATACCCAGCTTGGATGAAGCCAAGGACAAAACAAGAACTAAGTCACCCACAAAGGAAAGAAAGGAGGCTAGCATTAGGGTAGTCCTCCCCTTCGTAAACACCATATCCTCCCGTCTGAAAAGAGCATTCCACAACAAGGACGTTGACATTGCCTTCAAGAGCTCTAATACCCTGAGAAGTAGACTAGTCCATGCTAAAGACAAAGTCCCAAGGCAAATAAGGTCAGGCATAGTATATAAGATCACTTGTGCTGATTGCCATGATTGTTACATTGGGGAAACCAGCAGAACCTTGAACGAGAGACTCAAGGAACACAAAAGGGCACTGAGACTAAACAATCCATCACACTCGGCGATAGCTGAGCACTCTTACAACACAGGACACAACATTGAATGGGATGAGGCGCGTATCATTGACTTTGAAAGCAACTGGTTGAAAAGAAAAATAAAGGAAGCACTTTGGATCAGAAGGGTCAATCCAGCTCTCAACAGAGACTCGGGATATACCCTTTCACCAATCTATGGTCCAGTGATTAATAAAGACAGGCAACGGCAGCAAGACAACACTCCACTGCATAAGGCTTGAGAAAGTCCTCAGGAGAGGACGAAAGCTTGCCCTCTACAATTCAAGGTTGGTTGAAGCTCAGTCATTTAATTATTCATCATCCCCAGCCGATGAAAGTTTTTAGTATCATTGATATTCCTCATTGCAAAGTTAATATTCGTATGTCGTTTTGTTGTTGTAAAGTATCTATGACTCTTAGCATTGTCTTCTCTGTTTAAGAGGGGTATCATTTTCATTCATTTTAAACACTTTTTACATTTTTTTGTTCCATTTTGATGAGCAAGCAAGGACAAATAGTTGATTTCATGTGGAGAGACGACTGCTACTCAAATTGATATTTGTGAATTTGATGAAACCATCAGAATAAACTGGGTTACTAGTTTATTCAAACACAAACATATTTTTTTTCTTTTAAGGATTGAGTTAAAAGCTTTTCACATCCATCTATAAATACTCAGTTTTTTTTTTTTCATTTCACAAAGGTCAGTACTAGGGCAAGTGATGGTGCTATCTCAACACTAGCACCAGTGATAATCCCAAACTTGAAATCAGTCGGTGTAAGGCTAAGCAGGTTGACCCCCAAATTTTGATGCATTTCCAGTAGCTGGTGTTGGGTCTGGTGTTTAATTATCTAAAACATGAATGCTCCACTAGTCTTTGCTGGCGATTTACATACTTTTTTCCCTGTTGGCTAACACTAGCCCCTAGGATTTATCAAATATGTGATTTCAAGCTCGGTGTTGCTGTTAGTTTTGCTGTACATACATGTACATCCTACATATACATGTATGTTATTTAAAAGTTTTGCCTGTATTTGAATATGCTATTAAACTGCTCACTTTAAAGAATATTTACATTAACGACAAAATGATTTCCGATTTTAATGCTTGTGTAAGACACTGTCAGAAATGAGGGAAATGCTGTTGTTTTTTTTTCATTCAAAGTCAAATGTTTTCTCCTTGTGTTTGGGAGTTTGGAGTGGGAAACTAAAGCAAGGAACACAGAGTGGCCGGACAGTCTTGGAAATGGGTCAAGTTGTGGTTCAATGAATATAATATTCCCCGTGCTATCGTTCCCTCAGGCCACCTTGGCTTTGGAGAGTGGAGAGAGAGAGAGAACGAACGAACGAGTGGATGGAGAGAAGAGGAAACAAACAGAGAGGGGCAGGAGTAGCAGTGTGAGAGGAGAGAGAGAGAGGGAGAGAGAGAGTGGAGGGGGGGGGGGGCTAGCAGAGAGGGAGAGAATATGTGTGTGTGTCTGTGTGTTGAGGGAAGGAATGAAAATTGGATGATTAAAACCAGCTCTGAGGTTCCCACACTTCCAATGCATTTATTCAGCAGCACACTCCAGAGAGTCGGGTTTCAAGCACCCCTACAGGTCGCAATGGTCATGACCGAGTTTTCCACAGCCTCCCTTTCCAAACAGACAGCTACATTTTATACTGAAGGGGTTGCTCTCAAGTCGTTTTTTGTGGAGGGACTTATTAAAGAAGGTAATGACCTGCAACATTATTTTTCCCTCTTCAGTTGGCGTCTAAAATTGATCTTCTGTCTCGACATTCCTTAAGGGTGTCAAAAATGTCACAGTGCCTCTTTGGCTAGTATCAGATGACAAT
The DNA here is from genome assembly GCF_040938485.1 of Diadema antillarum. NCBI lineage: Eukaryota > Metazoa > Echinodermata > Echinoidea > Diadematoida > Diadematidae > Diadema > Diadema antillarum. The sequence continues at coordinate 542,762 of NW_027272290.1, read as the reverse complement.
AATGTTCGTCCTATAGGGTGCTGATGAAACTGACAGTTAATTAAAGCCAACTACAACAAGGATTTTTAAACATTTTCGTACTAGTGCAGACTTTTGCAGCTACAAATCAGAAACAAAAGAACACGGAAGAGAGCAGCAGATTTGTGGAAGGATCTAAACGTGTCGTGGGGATTTTTTTTTTTTGGCTTTGAAAATAATGCTGTCAATGAACAGAAATTCTTCACAGGTTGTTAAAGGTTCTTTTGAACCCTTGATAATCAGAACCCTTGATAATCAGAATTAGAATGACGATAAGCCAGCAAGAACGAGTGTATACATTTCAACCATGCTATATGTGATGACTAGCTGAGAATGTTCTGGTGGATCTGGAGTACCGTAGGTGTCTACTTTTGAGAGAGGATCTTTTCACCTGCTTGGATGTACACTTACCTTTCTTGCATTCATTAATGGTGCCATAGACACATGTCATGACATGAAAAGTTTAATCGCAAAAGGGGTTAAACCCCATTTTTAGAAATTTTAAGGAAAGTCCATTGGGAGATAGAGCCAAACCAGTGATACCCAACTTGTTACATATTGAAGTTGTAATTATTGTATAAAGCTGTCATTTTTGTGTACAGATATTTTTCGCGAATGAGGAGGTCCAGACATTTTTGCAAGATGTTGTTTTTCGTGAACACGGAAGCTGCCATAAGTGCACTATTTCACCAGCACATGGGCGTGTTGTTAAATTCGCAGTCCAACAGTGATTCACGAAATTTGCGAAAATTAAACACTCAGTAAAAGTTATCTGATGCCTTGTATCATTTTCTTTGTGTGTTTTTTTTAGCAGCTTTAATCTCAAATATCTCAAGTTAACATAAATGGAGTTAAATCATTTAACAATCAAACTCTTAACATACTGTGTAGTTCATAAGTCAAATCAATGGAGGTTAGAATGTCACTTTACGCTCTTGGCTGGATGACAGCCTTTCCAATGCCCGTGCACAAATTTACATATTCACAAATTTACTACGAATTTACCAATTTCCTTATGACTTCAAATCGTAGATATCCTATCTCTAGATGGGTGAGCAATGATCCATTCAGTTCGCCTGCTGTATTGCAACACTTTATATCCAGTTTGAAGATGTTTTTTGTTGCTATGTCAGGCAAGCATCAAAGAAGCTCTCCGGTTGTCGTGAACACTGAACAATGTTTGTCCTGTCCGAACCAGCAGGATGTAATCACTGAATTTGTTCATTGCAAACTTGATATCAATTCTTTATCTATATCTGTATGTCTGAGAAATTTGATTGTAGAGTGTCATGAAAATACCACTCAAAAAGTTGTTGTTTAATCAACTTACTGTCTATTGATGAAGTCAAATGTTTTGTCAAAAATGATTATTCCTTTTTCTCCTTTTATTGGCGGTATCTTTGAGTTTATGAGATGTTTGACAGTCAACTTTAATATGTGAGAAGCGTTACATGTGCAATTGAAGTCAGTGAATCATGATACTCATTTATTTGTTATATATCTATTACAAATACTGATACAAATACAAATTGAAGGAGAAACTTTTCTATTTGACCAGGAGCATACAAAGTAAAGCAGAAATGAAGATGGAAATAAAAGAAAGCAACAAATGTGGCTCCCTGATTTCTGTTGATTATAGTGAAGAAAACGCAGGCATCCCTTGCCTTGATCCTTTTACTGCTCCCATTTTCATCTAACAATGTTTTATCCCCTCCCCCCCCCCCTTTTACTGCAGTTCTAAAAAATGTCTGTCACTCTAAACTTATGACTGCAATGTATCTCCTGCTTCATATTTGCATAACAATGTATGTAATGATGAGTGCAAAACAGGGGCTTCTTTCTATACAGTGTAGGTGTTGCCGATGATGATTGATCAAATTGTTACCAGTCTCAGTGTGATTGTTTCCCCCCCCCACAATATATTTTTTTGTTGTTTTTTTGTGGAAAATAATTTATTTCTAATTGACGTGTAATAGACATAACAAAAATCACTGAGTGATAAAGACCTTGACATTGTAAAGTAGTGACTTATAAGAAGAGAGCTCTGCTTTGATTTTCTTCTTATCTCCGCACCTCGCTCCTCTCGGTAGTACACGAGATTGATTTAATCTGTTTCCAATAAATATTTATGGGGTTATCTGTCTGACATTTCGTCCCTCGCTTATTGATGGCACCCCACACGAGATTCGGAGCTTGAGACTGTTGGGTACTTGCGAGAAAAAAAGCAATTAGAATGATCGATGTGAACAATTCAGACATATAGTTTTGGTAAAGACCTCCCCCAGTTTACAATGGATTAATCCACTCTGTCACTACCCAGTGCATCAAATAACATGTGATAGGGGTCCAACACCTCCAGTTGTAGGGGGAGGCACAACATTCTTCAAAGCAAAGTCAAAGCAGTGTGGTTTGTCAAAAAGTATGAAATTATATCAGTTTAAGAGAATTCTACAGAGAATTCTACAGAGAATTCTACAGAGAATTGAATAAAATGAAGTGAATTCTCTGTTTTATAGATCACAAGTGCAATGCAATGTCAGCATGTGTGGTGTAATAGCTACAGTGTACAACCTGTAGATAGGAATACCCCTGAACTTTGTTGTGTGGGATATCTTTTATGCCGCATGAAGTCGATAGCCAAATTATGCACTGACAGAGCCATCAGCACCTCTCGTAATTACCTACCACTAACGTGATTGACTCTGGATATTAGTTGGTATATTCCTGTCTCATATAATGGAATGGACCGGAATCCAGTGCCTGGCTAGATTGACAAAATCTCTTGTACATGCTTGACTGGTGTTTGACCTATTGGAGTGGAAGTTTCGTCTCAGATTTTTTTTTTTTTTCACCTTCCATAATGATGTCTACGGTTTCTTGTAAATTTCATGCGAGGGAGTCCCTTGAATGTTGCAATTGTGTGACAGGATATGAACTTGTAATTGACATCACCCTCAGTCCACCAATGCTCCCCCCCCCCCCACATTGGCAATGGAATGGTCTGCTTTTGTCACGTCTCTGTAAGGTTTGTTTTGCATGCTAGTAGTCCCTGAAAAACACGCATGCAAGGGTAGTTCTAACAATACGGAGGTGTGAACTTAACCCCTTCTCTCTCTCTCTGCGTGATTGTGTATGTCTGCATTTATCTGTGAATAGATAATTGTTGCTTTCCGCTCATCAAATGAGAGAGAGAGATAAAGCTTTTGCATTTTGAGAAGTCTGTGCATGGTCTCATTTTACAGATGCTGATTTCAAAGTTTCAATCCTCGCATCTAAATTCTTGCGAACCTGGGGTATGATTCTAGCATTGTGGTGAAAAGAGACCAATGACTAGTTGCACTAAGCCCAGGTACGAGGATGAGCTTTACTTACCCAACATGGAAGGCAGTTTGGTGGTCCAATTTTGGTTTGTACCACATCTTCCTCCATAGCCCTAAACATTTCCTTTTCCATTAACTAACCCCAATCCCAGCACCGCAATCCATGTCCCCCTTTGATCACCCCCCCCCCCCTTTTGATATTTCTCCAATTTTTGAAAGATGGTTAAGGATGGATTTTTTATCAACCTTTCATTAGCAGAAACACACTGAAAAAAAGAAGCCAAAAACACCAAACGCATCACTGATATAACTTCCTGTGTGTAAGGTATTGACTTCTTTTTTTTTTAATCTGAAAGATGTTCAGGATAGAGTATCTAGCCCAGGTAATGTGAATATACCTGTTTTGTGTCGGTCTTTTTTTTTGGTGTGTGTTCTGTTTTGACTTTTGATAGTTATCTCATCAAGTGATGTTTGCAGATGGGAATACCATTTACATTAGCAGACATCTCTATTAACTTGGGAGTTGTGAGAGGACATGGAGCATTTGAAGTCCTTTTTCATAGCGATGGGTGCATGTCCTCACTCCTCTTAGAAGCAAGAAACGAAGTTTTTAATCATGGGTGGCCTGCTCCACTTTGTGACAAGTCCCCAGAATAATAGAAGAGGCAATGGTGTAAAGTTTCACCGTACGTCGACCGGCACCGCCAGCAAACTGTGGCTGTGGCCACAGCTGAGAGAAAAAACATCCCTGCAACATCACCACATAGAAAACAGCAAAGTAAAAAAATGGAGTAATAAAAATATGAGGGAAAAAAGAGAGGAGAATTAGTAGTAGTTAGAAAGAGTGGAGAGGGGGGGGGGGGGGATGGATGGAGGGAGGTCTGGTAGAGACCGAGCTTTTCTTTCTGGCCCCCGTGATCCGTTGTGGTTTCATGCACCCTGGGAGTTTTGTCTCGCAGCCGGCGTTACTCCGTGTCACGCCGGGCTGCCGCTCCGGTTCTTTGAACTCGGCCAGAGTGCAAGCGCCGGACGTTCATTCCTCGGCCGGTGGAGGAACCCGGGGATGCGGCGGACATGTCGGTTCACTGTTCTCTGACGGGGAGTCAACGCACCGTCCGCGGAGATCCTTGCACTCTCATCAGCTCACTCCTCTCTTTCTCGCTCCTTCTCTCTTCCCCGAGCCTTTCTCTCGCTCCCTCTATCACATTTTATGGGGAGCAGAAGTGTTTAAGGTGATTAATGCTGGAGGCACAGATGTATACATCTCTCCCGTCACAACAGGATTTATTGCCCGTACACTTCCTCTGCCCGTATATATGCCTGCAGATATTTTTCCTGCCTGTATTGTTCCAGAATTTTTAAAGGCTTCCGCCCCTCCGTGCGAGGCCATTCACAGATTGGCAGCCGCAGAGTTTAGCTTCCCATCATCAATTTTGTCAGAGTTGTTGAGAATTTTTTCATGCTGGGGTTCTAAATTTTTGATTGCATGCTTTATGACATGAGAAATATAATGCACTATAATACTTTAAGGAGTCCCCCTCCACGTACACACACACGTGTACACATTTGTATATGCAAATAGAAATTGTCCTGGAACTGTTCACTTATGCCATAAGTGATGAATTGATATGCCTTAGATTCTGACATTTAATGTAATGTATTTGTCTTCTAAACTATTATCTGTCATAATTCAAGGGAAATCATAGAAATAAAGTGTCATATATGATACATTTTTTTCCACATGTGCAAGTGTCTGTGGCTACAAAGAAAATCTCTAAAAAGACTGCAAGATAAGTGCCCCAATGGATTTCAGCTGGGATAAGTGATTGATTGTATCCAGCCCAGATATTTTTTTCCCAGATCATTAAAAAAAAGTTAAACAGAACAGCTAGACATGTAGTTTTGCTTTGTTGTTTAAAGAGAAAGTTATCACAGAGAGTGCACTGTTTGTTTGTTTGTTTGAAGAAGTAAAAAAGTTTTAGAAATTGACAGTCAAAATGATAAAAAACACTAATGTAATGGAAGATCCAAAATTAATCCCCTACAAAAAAAAAAAAACAAACAGAATTTTGATATCCTTCAAATTGAAAAAGAAAAAAAAACTTCAGTGGGATGAAGAAGACAAAAAAATTCAATGAAAACCTACAAAAAATAGGGATTAAAATCTCCTCCAAGATTGTTGTAGTGAGTGGTCATGCTTGAACCCAGAACCCGTCTGAAATAAGATAAGGGTACCAACTCATAAACTACTGGCCCGTGAATTGCCTGTCATTCAAGGGAGGTGCAGATGACGTCATTGGAACTGTTATTCACTTGATATGCACATGTGTATCAGTGGGTTGTAAATGATTTCTGAAATCCTGAAAGACAGTGCTTTCATTACGATTGGAAAATGGGTGAGTTTACTGTATGTGCAAAACCAGAAATTTTTGCTCGCATGAAACTTTCGTTAATTTTGCAAAGAGCCAAGATTCGGAAAAGTAAAATGTGAAGAAAAAAAATGTGAGTTTATCGTAAACCAGAAATGTTTGCATGCTTGAAACTTTTGTGAATTTTGCAAAGAGCCAAGATTCGCAAGAGTATAAAAATGTGCGCAAAAGTGTTTTGTTTACACAGTGCATTGAATGCAAGCGGCAATTTGCAGAAACTTCATGGTGCGCATGTTTCTGTTTTTAAAAGTTTAGTCCCTCCTTAATAGAGATATTCAAGCTATGCACTGAGAAGAAAGAAGCTCGCATGATGACTTTAAAATGGTTCCGATACCATCTGCCCTGGTAGTTTTGCGGTGGCAAAGTTTGGAGACCTACACATAACACTTGACATGCTTGTCTGTTCATTCACTTAGCGGTAGTTGTATGAATCTCTTTCAAGTAAAGTTCACTGACCTCAGTTTCTTCCTCCCACCGCCCCCCCTCTCCCGACACCACTACATTCCTATAGTTGGAGCTTTAATGTGAATTGTCATGCATTGTTTGAAATTCTGTCATAGTCTCCTAGTCTCCCTAAATGGGAATTTCAATTTAACTTAACTTAAATTTAACTTGATATACTTTAACAAAAAGTGTGACAAAGAGGGAAAATAATACAGAGAGAAAAATGCTAGAGTTAATTCTTTTGTGCCTTAATTGCAAACTGTGCTGAGATAGTGCCCAGAAAGATAAACATTGTTTGTCTCCAGTGTGTGATATTGGCAAAAATTGAGATGCACTAACGCCTCACATTTACTGTATCAGTCAGGATTTTCAAACATAGTTTTTGTCACATGGCACGCCTTTTGTGAAATTCCACGCGCAGTATATTAAACATCTGTGATGAGGTGCGTGTCTCCCCTGAACCAGGGGAGAATGGTATGTGTGGACATGAAGTGATCACCGGCGTTTATTCCGTGACAGGGCCAATTTGTCAGGGTAATTATGATGGGTTAAGCAGGTCAGTGGGTGGCAGAATAACAGCTGCTCTGCTTCAGAAAGATCAAACGTGCCCGTTTGATACTCCGCCGCTTGAAGTGGCACTCACCACCCCTCCGACAGCAAATGGAACATCCTGAGGAAGAAGAAGAACAATAGTAACAACAAGAAAAGAATCACAAGTTTGTATTGCCTAGTCTCAGTACCTAGTCTGTGATCTTGTTTGTGTAGACAGGAAGTTTATATCACATTGCTGTCAGGATATCAGTGTTACTAACATATCGTGCTAATACAATTTGGGACAAGAGCCTGGGGAAACAGGCTATTCATTTTCCAATCTCTGATGTCCAGAATGCAGCATGTGTGTGTGTGTGTGTGTGTGTGTGTGTGTGTTCACGTGTCACCTATGAGCTGTCTGCTGCTGTGAGATGTTTTTTGTTTTGTTCTTTTTTCGTCCTCCATTGGGTGTCTGTTATCCAGTTGGATGGCAAAGATATATCAGACCTGATTTTGAGTTGTTGTTGTTAAGGCTTGTTTGCTTTTTATCATCACGGATAGATGGGGGGTTCGTAGGAGAGTGCAGCGCAGAGCCCTCTAGAGTTGCGAATATGCTTCAGACATTGAATATCAGTATCAACCTCTGACTTGCTGTTGTTCTTTCCCATGAAAGATGTTGATTTCTTCAAGCTGAATTGTTTCAGTGTACATGTATATGACTGCCTATTCATAAAAACATATATCATATAAAATAAAATGTAGCAGCATTTTCTCTTTTTTTTTGGGGGGGGGGGGATGGAGGAAAAAAAAATATTGTGAGCTGATCTTTGCAGACCTGTAACTTCATAACCAAGGACAGGAATTCAAACAGACTTCAAAGCTTGTACCAAGATCTTAATCTCCCGTCACTATTATTCATACAAATGTGTGTATTTATTTTATAAATTTATCATTTTATTTATGTATTTGTTTTTCAATTTTTTTTGTTTCTTTGTTATAATCAGCATTATTGTTATTAGTAAATATTCTTTGTCTGTTCTTGTTTTTATTGCAATTATAATCATCATTGCAATTATTATGGTTATCATTATACCACTTATTGTAGGTCCTAGCTGCTGGCTTATTTGTGTCCTTGGTTAATCTGCATGTTGTAACCATGAGAAACAAAATCGGCTTAAACTGTTGTAACCATCCGAAACAAAATCGGCTTAAACTGTTGTAACCATCCATTGTAAACAGATACATGTGCACATATACATGAAGCAAATTAACAGAATATTCATACGCAGGGTATATTATAATTCGCAGTTTTACAGTAATATTAATTCAGTATGTATTGAATAATACCATAATGATGTTCAATGGTACTTTTCTGCACAGGGTGTTAAGCGAATGAGGAACAAAATTTACATGAAACAGGGAAGTGTGTGTCATAATCTTTTTTTTTTTCTTCCTGCTGTTCAGCAAATTACCTGACTGTGTCAGTATTGTAGAATATGTTTGCCTTGCAAATTTTCATCAAATGTTGGTATATGGCTATTTCTGTTTGGTCCATTTATCCGGCCCATCTTGAAAAGGAAAGAAAGGAAGTAAAAAGTTCAGTTGATTCTCTATAAAGTATTTATGCTTATCATTTTAGGCTTATTCATGACCAGTGGTAAATATACAGCATGGTTTTATAGGATTGCTAACAAGACACTTGAATTCAGAAATGCATACATGATATATTAACATTTGCACAGCAGACTACTGTAGTATATGGTGTATTTGGGTTTTCACATACTACCGTAACTTGGTCTTGCGCACATCTAATTGCAATATGATATTCCACATAGTACTAGTAGGGAACAGATGATATGGAAACCCAAAGCAAAACAAAAACTGCTGATATTTGTACTCCTGTAGAATGCAGTAATTCACTCATTTCAGCATGAAATATTAACTTGACACTTCTTCTTTACAGTACTCCTCAGTATTCAATATCACATCATTGCATAATATATTATGCACTAATACCAGAAGACTTAAATCATATTGTAATGGTGCCATGCCAGGGGTCTATAGAGAGTCATGTATACATATTTGTATATTAAAAAAAAAATAATAATTTCTTTATTACTTTACCCCATATTTAATTGTGCTGTTCCATAGATGCTTGTAGATGAGACTCATTAACTAACCCAGGATGGTAAACAAAAAACAAAAACAAAATAAGGCCTTCACAATTCTGTGAGTACTGTTCATTATTGATATTTTACCTTCTATTGATTTCTATTTTGTATCTTGGTTACAATTAAATAAATAAAAAAAATCTTGACACTAGTGACTTGGGGTATCATGTGTCTGTATTAGAGAAAGATATACTACAACAGGAAAGAATTTATACTGGTAATTTCTTCATTTTTTTTTTTTGGTTTTCATTTTATTTAGCGTATTCATGTTTATTGTATTTCATTTTCATGCTGCTTGAATGCAATGTTTTGATATATTCTTTGGCTGTGTCTAAGTTGCTCTATTTTTGTTCGCTTGTTTTATTTTGCATGGTTATATAGTTCATGTTTTTTGTTTTATCATGTAAAATGGCAATGTTGGACATTGTTGCAAAACAGGCCACCTAAGCTTTTAGGTGAGAAGAGTGGATTTGAAGGTCAAAGGTAACGTTTTGGTCCCAGTTTTGAGGAGCGATGATCACATCTGTATACCAGTGATGCCTAACCCAGGGTGCTGAATGTATACTTTACAACATTCAGGCTTTGTACTACGCCTCATTTAACACCTTTTTACCTGGAGGTCATGGCAGGTTCAGATGGTTACAGGCTTATCCACATTTAATTGGCAAAAAGATGAAATGACAAATCCATCCCTCCCTCTGTAACAAATACAAAATACAAAAAAAAAAAAGGTTCAACTGATCAGATGGTTGGTGATTTACATGATTAACACCTAAATGTAATTTGTATGCATTCAAAAATTTAACATCATGCCAGATGTATTAAAGAAGATGAAATTTTCTCAGTGTTCCAAATATGAATAGTGAACCAAAACTGACTACTGTCTAGGAAGCGGCACATAAACATTGCCATGGAGGCATTGTGAAGTTTTAGTAAATTATTGCTGTTGCCATGGCTACAGGATCATGCCCATTCAAGAGTGCACCATCTCTAGGCCATGTGAGTTGGTCTCATGAGAAAATAGGCAAAATGTAGCACATAATAGTAACATTTCCCTCCGTACAGTCCTTTTTTTTTAACCAATGTAGTTGCAAGTGTTTACATATCCAAAGGTACAGTATCAAAGCATAGTTGATAATTAGATTTTTTTTTTTTAATGCTGTGACTCCAAAAGTCAAGCTAAATTTACAAGTTTTCACCAGTATTCCTGATTACTGCTACACCTTCTATTACCTATGCTGCAAATGCATCAATACATCGCTTGTGGAAGCTTGAAAATATTTCACGGTCAGCCATTGCCTTTTGTAGCACAATCAGAAATGATCAATTATGCTATGTACCCATATGGGTTCACTAACGAGCATGAGAATGCATGCCTTCTTTCATATCTCTTTTTTTTTTCTTTTTGCAAGTCACAAATTCCTTTCTAGGATAGACCAGTTGTATATTGAGATAAGTTAGATCTGATGCTTCAACCAAGCGAGTATTACATCAGGGGGGCATTTCATGGAGCATTTTGTCCGACAAAGTTGTCGGACAAATTTGCCCTCAGCCAATCAAATGCAAGGGTTTCAGTAGCATGTAACAGTTCGTCAGAAATATATCCGACCAAATTGCTTTATGAAATGCCCCACAGGTGTCTTCATTTCTCACTCCCTTCCTTCATTTTTCCGCTGTCTCACATCAGACACAGAAGGCGTGCCCATCAAGAAGTTGGAGCAGTTTGCGGACAAGTCCTCCGAGATGGCGTTTGGAAAAGCCGACAAGGGACCATACCAGAGCTTCAGGTACTAATGAGAAATTCCATTCCAGCAGAGTGAAGAATGAACAATATACAATGAACTCCCGTCATAACGAACATGGTTTGAACAAAATTGTGGTTACAACAGAGTAAGAATTCAAGTCCTGACATTGTCATCGATATATCTTCATGTACTTTATTGTGCTGCAATAACAAAATTTTGATATAATGAAAAAAAAAATGCTGATCCTGAGGTCTTTGCTATATAATTGACAGATTCAGTGAAAGTGAATGAGTAATGAAAGAACACTGGACACACTGCGTAGTCATGTGATCATGGTTATCCAATCACTGACCTGCTTCTTGTATGACTTACTCGAATTATGAGAGCAAAGTGATTTTTATTTTTTTTTTAATGATTGTGCAGTGTACTGGTATGTCTAAACCAAGTGCTCCAAAGCTGCCAAGTTCCCCTCATTCTACCAGAGGCTTCCACAAACTTCCAATATTTCTTTATGTCAGGACACTAGAATACACTAATCTCCCTGTCTTGGGAACCATTTTTGGACCATTGAATTGCGTGCTACACACAGATATCTCCCTGATGATTGCTTTTTGGAATCTTCTTGATTTGGATGGGTAAATGTTGGCAGCCCTATGGTAAATGTCTACAACATTATGTGACCTCTTCGCAGGGAATCTCTGGTGAAGTCCATGGTGGTTCTCAGCAAGATCAGCACGGCCATGCAGGAGGGAGAGTACGACGCCAACCTCCCTCAGGATAAGGTAGCAATCTGAGGCAGGGCTAAGTTTAGAGCCCATTCATCTCTTAGCAACCTCCACATCCCCACTCCCCCCTTGGAAAAATAAGTAGTGAAATAATAATTGTGAACAATTTCAAAAATCCAGCAAAAATTGAAAGAAAAAAAATCAGTATTAGACAACATATATCTGAAGGCCCCCCCCCCCCAAAAAAAAAGAACAAATGCTAATGATTATAATAAAACCTTGAAGAAAATTGATCAATTAATATTATCAATATTAGGAACCATTCATTCCAGTCCTCTGTTATGTCCAAACAGCAAAAGAAAACAAACAAATAAACCCAAATGATAATTATGATGACATTTTTTTTTTAATCCGATCAAATTTGGCATTATCAATATTTGGAAAACATTCATTTCATATTTCCTCTTTCCAAAAAGAATAAAGGGTAAGATGATAGATAAGTAGATACTATGATGACATTGAAAGCTTTTTAAAAAAAATGTACCATTAGTCAAATTCGCAATGCCAAGTGAGTGACTGAATGAAGCCTGCCCTCTTTGTTTAATCAGATCCAAGCCCCCGTGGAGCGGCGTGCCGTCAAGGTCAAGTCAGAGATCTGCGACGCGGAGGGACTGGGCCACAAGCTGGAGGCCAAGGAAGGAGAGCTGAAGGAACTGAAGAGACAGCTAAAACAGAAAGTAAGAGTTTAGTGGGAGGAGGAGAAAGAAAAGGAGCAAGAGAGAGAGAGGTGGTAGCTGGTAGAACTGTGTAGGTAGGAACTGTGTAGGATTGGAAGAAAATGGGAGTGAGCTTGAGAAATTATTGAAATGGTACTATGTAGGTGACGATGGAAGGAGATGATCAGAAAGAAGAGGAAAAAGAAGAGGGGATTGCATGAGGAACTTTGCATGAAACTCAGGGGAATTCAGAACGACCTGGTTGGCCAAATGAGGTAACTTTGTTGGTCGAATGATTTAACTTGGTTTGTTGAATGACGTGAACTTGGCTGGTTGAATTAGTTAGCTTGGTTAAAGGGAATGTACAGTATTGGTGGAGATGAGGATTGGGCTTTTAACTTTTTGCGGGATATCAAGAAAACACTTGTGAAATAGTACAGAGCATACCATTCTAAGAGGAATTCAAAGTTTATTTGATAGAAATCGGTTTTGGAATGGCTGAGATATCCAACAAGAAAGTAAGACAAAGCAATTGTAATAAAAGGTGGTTCCTACCTTTTATCAGGATTGTTCTGTTTTCGGTACCTCAGCTATTTCAAAACCAATTTTTATCAAATAAATGTTGATTTCCACTTGGAATTACATGCGCTTTCATAGTTCATGAGAGGTTTCTCATTATCTCACCCAAAATTGTTAGAAACCTGAAGTTAGGTCTCAACCAAAACTATACAATACATTTAAATGAGGTAACTTGGTTAAATGATGTAACTTGATTGGTTATATGACTACGGTAACTTGGTTGTTGAATGAGGTAACTTGGTTGGTTGACTAAGGTTACTTGGTTAGTTCAGTGAAGTAAGTTGGTTGGTCGAATGAGGTAATATTATTTGGTTAAATGAGGTAGCTTGGTTTGTTCAATGAGGTAACTTGGTTGGTTGAATGAGGTAACTTCAACAGTCCCCATCTTGTTTCCCTCCTCCCTGTGTGCAGCAAGATGAGGTGAGCACCAGTCAAGTGAGACTGGGCCTGGTGGAGAAGAAGCTGGAGAATGCTACCAGGGATGCGGAAGACAAGACCAGAAAGGTGGAGCAGAAGCTGGCCTCCAGCCAGGAGGCCATGAAGAAGAAAGAGAAGTGAGCTGCTAGGATTTTTTTTTATTTTTATTTTTTCTGGATGGGGGAGGGGATGGTTATCTAACTACATGGAACTATTAATTTTACGTGTGTGACACCACATGTAGGTGAATGTGGAATTATTTAGTATGACTTGAAAACATTTGTCTTTGAATGTTGCTACTAAGAATTCATATATGTTTAGTGAATTTCAGTAAGTATTTTAACAACCATTTAAGGCTGTATTGTTTGAAGTGGTGCAGTTCCTGCATGTAGAGCTCCATGATTTCAAACAAACGTCTAGTGAGTGTATATGATATATTTCCGTCATGAAAGCCAGCATTATTCATCTACCTCCTTGTCTGTTTACCATACATGTTTTCATATTCTCTACATTCATATAATTGCTATCACCAGCTAAAATATCCTGAGAGATCATTATTGTCTTCATCTTTTGGTTGTTTGGAGTATTGGCTCCTTAAAAAAAATAAGTAAATTTGAATAAAACTAAATATAAGAGAATTAACATCTTACAGAGTATTTTTTGACCCATTAACCCCCATTCCCCGTAATTCTCCATTCACACTTGTCCTCATCAACCCGATCCCCCTCCCCCTTTCCCCCCTTTCTGCATGTATCCAGGGAGTTTGAGGCCACCCTGGACCACATGCAGGTTGACATCGATTCCCTGGAGCAGGAGAAGAGCGAGCTGAAGCAGCGGCTGACCCAGATCTCCAAGAAGACGCTCTTCGAGAGCGTCACCCGCACGTCGGCCCCCTCGGGCATCGCCGCTGTCGTCGCTGGAGCCTCTGGCCACGGTTCGTACAAGCGTCACTATTGTCACTTTAGAAAGCAGAAGAGCGTTCGCTGCATAGGCATCATTCTGCATCAATGCCTCTTGTACCCCCAGTTGACAATCATACGGTGTGATGACGATACTTTAGCATTCCGGTTTTCAACATTGAGTATTTCAGTGTTCAGCTACTGCTCTTGAGACTGTTCAATTTGACAGCAGTGTGTTAATAGTAGGATGACAAGTCAAACTGTGTGTAAGCCACTGTCATGATTGGGAAAGTTTCTTTCTTAGTTTACCTTCATCAGAATTAAACCCATCAAGATTTTTTTCACTATTATTGAATAACACTTTTCTTTTAAATGCCATGTAGTTTATACTTTTTCCTATTTTTTTTTTCAAAATTCCATTTCAGTTTTGAGTAGACCTATGAAGTAAATATTTCTCTTTCCCCCCCCCCCCTCCCTCTTCTGATATGTAGGATCCCCAACCAGTCCCACTGGAGGTGTTGGAGGAGCAGTCATGGTCAAGGACTCTCCCATGTTGCTGCAGCAGGTGAGATTTTTGACAGAATTTTTGGAGGGACAAAAGGCAGAGGAAAAATATCTACAGAACAATCCACTGAGAAGGATAACTTAGCAATGCCAAACAAAGTGATTCACAGAGCTGACCTCTATCTGATCTGCAAAGGCCAGTGTAGCAATCATTGTGTATACCTTATATGATAAAGATGTCCGGGTCTATTAATGTCCATGAGTCTATTAATGTCTTGCACTCTACTAGGCTTTACTATTTCTAGGTCAGAGAGAAAAATCTATACTTAACCAGAAATAACATGATCATACCATGCAATGTTAGCAGTTAGTATTTAAAAAAAAAAATCATGATAAACAAGGAATTTACCTACTTTCTGCAAACTAATTTTTTTTTCCCTTAAAAGTATATTAATATATATTTTTGATCTTTTATGTTGTCATATCCCTTTATGTTTTGCTCTTCTCCTTATATTTCTTATTTCTGAGGCAGCTTTGCCATCATTTGATGAAATCTTTAATTGTACCTAGCAACGGCATAAATATTGTATTCACACTTTGTTTCCCTCGTGTTAATGTTTTGTTGAGGGAGGGAAGAAATGATATCAGGTGACAGTGAAAAATTATGTGTCCTGATGTCCTGGCAAAACTCAGAAATAGTATGGTGTGTTCATTTAATGTCTCAGTTCCGCTTGTTCTCCCCTTTACAGCTGGATACACTCCGCCACGCCCTCCGTCACGTCAAGACAGAAAACAGCCGACTGAAGGCTCAGAAGATGAAGGTGAGATTACAGAATGCCTGACATGTAGAGATGATTCATGATGTTTCTTGAGTTGAGAAAGAAAATGTAGGATTCATTGAAAAAAAAAAAAGTTCAATAAAGCCAAAATTTGTATTATGATCTAATCAGAGTATTATATTCCTGACTAGAATATATGCACAGAGAGTGCAATACTTTTTTTTTAGGTAACTTGAAGATTTCATAATGATATTAAACCGGCAACCAACAGGAAAAGCAAAAACAATACAGTCATTTTGTCAGTAATTTCAGGGGAGATTTTGAGATGATGCTAGATAACACCCGCTTGACATTGGAAATATGCGTGGATTTTGATATTCAGTAATGTATGCAATACATACAGTGTACAGACAGTTATGGCAATTCTTTGAGTTTGTAGAAATAAAGAATTGCGTCATTGCAAGCTCTTTATTCCAGACTGAATCCTGGGATGTTAGTGATGAGGTTTTGAGCAACCATTGAAAGTACTGGTACGTGATGAGTGATTGAGAAATGCAAAGTTCTATTAGAGCTTGTGCTTGGGCTGCACACTAACCTATTTTTTCTACTGGTCCGACCTGTCTCCTGGACCAGTAAGTACCCAGTTTCTTACTTACAGTTTTTTACTGGTCCATTCCTGAAAAAGTTACTGGTCTGACAGTGATTTTCACTGGTCAGGGACCGTCGGACCAGTGCCAGTGTGCAACGTTGGTATAGCATTGTGCCTTTCAGCATGAGAGGAATACGACCGAAAGTAGGCCAAGGTGTATTCCTTATGAAATGTAATTAGAATCAAGAGAAATGCAAAGATTGGAGTTAGCATGAACTTTGGAGCTTTCACTCTCATTTGCTCTCAGGCCATCATGGACGAGCTGCCACCTCTGACGGTGCCCAACAAGCCAGTGGGTCTGGCCAGTCCTACAGGCTTCATCGCACTGGAGGCGGGGGAGAGTGGTCAGCAGGCTGACCAGCAGCCGGACACTGGCAAGCTGCCCCACAAGGAGGTGGCGCACCTGACCAGAAACATGCGGAAACTGTCGCAGGTGAGTCCAGTGATATGCATAGGTGGGACTATGTTCACTACGATAACGACATGCAGTTAACACACCATTCTTGTAATTCACACCATCAAGATGACTTGAAGTGCAGGAACTCCCATTCAGTTTAATTTAGTGTTGTTTTGTGTGAATAAAAGTGCGATCATTTACATTTATTTTTAGATATATCTTCCATCAATCATAAATAGTCATGTGATCAACCATACATAGATTCAGCCACTCCTTTCTCTCTCTTCCCTTGTCAATGTTGTCATTCATATATGAGAGTCAAAGAGTTGATTTGCTTTATAGTGTACCAATATCCTGAGTATTATGTTTGCCATATTTGTAGAATGTACTTGAGACAGACCCTATGCAAAATATTAGAATTTTTTGTCACTCTGATTTTTAGTTAGTGGGGTTTAAATGTGAATTTTAAGGAGTATGCAAAAACAAAAACGATTTGAAATAGACTAGTTGATCACCCAATTCTTTCAGTCAAACAAGCGCACTATTGATTTTTCCAAATACATCTTGAACAATAGCGATATGCAATGCGCGCATATACTTCGATTGATACTTCGCTAACCAATTGACATGAATCTCGATATTGTTCGTAAAAAACATAGGTATGCGCGCAGAGCTAGAACTGGCACACATCAGAGCTGGCGCTTACGGAGCAGAACTTGAACACTCGGAGCACAAGTGCCAAATTGTTATAGAGATATGATCTGATTTATCAAAATATGTATACTTTCTTGGGCTATCACAGGTGAATTATGGCTGTTTTTGGTGTATTCTAGCTGTACACAAATTTGATTCTCAGGGTATTGGTACACTTTAATATCTTCTCCAGACAAAGTGTTGATACTGTAATCAATTTCACAGCCATTGCTTGCAGTTAAAAGCAAAATCATCACAATAATCAGTATGTCAGTATGAAGTAATATCAGTAGGTTGTTTCTCAATTGAATCTTGTATGTTTCATGGATTCATTTGTGATTCTAGTTACAATTGCACCATTTGGTAGCCTGCCTTTGTGTGGTGGATTTCAACCATCGCAAACAAATGTCAAGTATATACAATTTTATGTCAGTATGTAGTGGAATGAGCAATTTGTTTCTAGATTACGTTTTATGTTTTATGAGTATTTTTTTTATTTAAAAAAAAATGTATTTTTGATTTGAGCAGGAATTGCACCATCTGGTAGCCTGCCCTCGTGTGGTGGATATCAGCCACCGCAAACCTGGTGTCGTGCCCGCCCTGGACAAGGCCACACCCCAGCATCAGCTGGTTGACAGGAGCTGCCAAATTAGGGACGTGACCAACAACTTGGCTCAGGTGAGAAAAGATTTTCTTTTTTTTTGTCCTCAATTTGAGGGACTTTATTCAAATCAATTATTCAGAATCATGCATAAGTCAATACAAGCATAAGACAATTGTAGTCATAGTTCAACTTACATCAAATGAAAATTCTGTGTATAACGGATTTTATCATCGATTTCTCGAATACTTCTTTTTTAGAGATATCATTACAATATAACAGAAACTCATATTTGAATTCTTTTACAAGGTGAGAAAAGATGAACTCTTCAATAGGAAATCCACCCCAAAAATAAAAAAACTTTCTAAAGAAAGAGAAAATATTCCCTACAGAATGATACAAAAATGACTAAAATCGGATAAGATATAAGCAGAGCTGCCAACTAATACTGATTTTCAGTAATTTCTACTGAAATTGGGAAAGAATACTGAAGGTTACTAGCAAATTACTGATTTTAGAAATCATTGGTGATATATTCTATTGCACTGTTAAGGATTACTGATTTTCACTCAAAAAAGGTGCAAGTTACTGATTTTCAGCCACCAAAGTACTGAAAGGCTTTTACATACGTTGGCGACTCTGTATAAGGAAGATATGACGTTTTGAAATTTCAAATTTTTTCGGAAAACATTTCTTGACCAGTCCATATGAATATTCAAATGAGTGACTTGATGATGTCATACCCTCACGATTTTTTATAGTTGTTATACAATGTATGTGAAATTCAGAAAAATTATTCATTTTTAGCTGATACTAGTAGAAGCTGTCCCATACCAAGATATATCAAAGATAACATTTGCTCGTTTTTATTGTGGGTTGTTTTAAGACAAGTTTTGTATTTGTACAGCTGAAATATGAGATTATTATCATTTCTGTATATGAAATGAATAAGAAATTGTGAGAGCATGACATTGTCAACTTGCTGATTTGAATATTTGTAAGGACTTTGTAAGGACGTCTTCACCAATACTTTACCATCCCTTTAACTACACATGAATATATTAACCCTGATCTCCACATGATTGCAGTGTGCATGCATACATTCCTCTGTTCATTACTGTACTTTGCTAATTTAATCACTCATGAAATTGTCGGGTAGTCCTGAATCGGGAAAAATCAAGAATCACAAAATATAGTAGTGTATACAATTCATTCTTCAAATGAGACTCCTTGCATTGGAATACTTGGCCATATAGATACACATACTGACATCTTCTCTGGTAGAGGTTTTGGAGCTTGTGATGCGACTGAGCACCTGTATGCTGCTGTTCAACTTCTTTTTTTTTTGTGGAAGAATTGATAAAATATAATGACAGCAATTTTTTGGGTTTGCTGCATATTTCGTATCTGTTATGGATCTTTTTTTTCTTTTGAAATCAACATTAATGGAGAAAGGATTTTGCAACAGTTAGTGGATATGTATTGTGTAATAATTTCATTCATGTCCTGAATTAATACTTCAAATACCATATTCCAACACACTACCAGTGTAAAAGTTTGCTAGTTTTTCTATTTGATCCAGTCTGTTGTTATAATTCTAATCTGCATTTTTGTTCGACCATATTGTATGATGCTACTAGTACGACTGTGCGCCAAGTGCTCATGTCAGTAGGACAAATAGTCCATTTATCTGATCTACTGATAATTCAAGTCTATGGTTTCTTTGTTTGTTTTTTATGTTTGTGTGTGGTAGTTGCGACGAGAGGTACAGAATCTGACATCATCTCAGAGACCAGGGGCCAAGGTGTCGTCTGCTTTCAGCCAGTTCACCTCTACAGAGTTCTCCAAGGTATTTGGAAACTGTTCTATCTTTACAGTCGGTGTTTGCGATGTGTATGACACGTTTGTTTAATAGACAAAGTAAATTCTTGCCATGGGTGGATAAACGTGAGAGGTTGCAGGATAATACAGTGAACAGCCCAGAATGTTGAAGTGCACCATAAAACTTATCGATTAAAAAAAAACAATAAATCTAATTACAGAGTGCGGCTTTGATCTCATCTTCATGTCTTCATGTCTTGAATAGCAAATGTTTTTATTAATATCCTCTTCTAGGTCCAACAGGAGAAAGTGGAAGCTCCCAGCCTGGGACGGGTCTACATTCCGCTGGTTGCCGGGCAACAGGCAGCATCCTATGACATATGTCTCCAACCGTCGCAATTACGGCAGCTGTATGCCAGAGTTGTAGCCACGTAAAAATCTTAGGATTATCTTGTGTGCATGATTAATATAGTCACAATGTAAAACAGTAATGCATAATAATATCATAATGCTATGTGCCGTGAAAGCATAAATATGAGTGCATGTTTAGTGTAAAGTACAGTGTAAGATGAGTATTTAAACTGAATTGTTAAACCTTTTCAGTGTAAATGTATTGTGTTAAGGTGTAAACTGTTGGTACAGAAGTTTCCCACAGAGTCACTCTCACACTGTTCCCACGTACAATGTATGTCTGAGAAGATCACCTAATCATACAATGCTCGGGTTCATATACATTTAACACTATAAAAGCATGAGGAATCCTACACTGGTAGTGACTGTTGATATCATGTTTGTTTAGTGTTTTCTGTCAAAATGGAGACGACGTACCCCTTCTGTGCAATTTAGTGTCAGTGCAGTGTTGTCCTACAATTTATGGTTGAAAAAAAAGACCTAGAAGAGAGAGGAAAACAGACCGTATACAAGATATATTACATGGTATATCTGTTACCACAAATTTTGCAGGTCACAGAGACTCCAACTCTCCCGTTTTTGACGGGAGATCTCCCGCCGAAAGCCCATTTTTGCAAGATCTCCCGTTCTCCCGCTTGAGATTTGATTTCTCCCGCCCTGGCTCTGTGTCTCCCGGTGGAAAGGATTTCTTACTTTAATTGCTATCGTATGTTGAAAAAATAAGCCTTAGAACATCTAGAACCCTAGGAACTTCGCGCTTCGCACACATCAACTTGAGGTCTCCCGTTTGCTAGGGGTTTCGGGGGGAGAATCTCCAGATCAGAAGGTGCTTTGGGTTGGAGTCTCTGAGGTCAAGGTATATTCATGAAATTAACAACTCCCCCCCCCCCCCCCCACCAAAAAAAATAAATGAAATAAAAAAAAATGCTCCAATACCAGAAATGAGTTGTATATTATCCTCTTCAAGGGGGGAAAATGCTTAGGTTTTTTGTGAAAAGTGATGATATTTCTATCTCATTCCATCATCGTGTGATCATGAGTTCCACCACTCATGAATCTGTCTTAAATAAGTCTCACTCAATTTGCAAAACATGAAACTAATGCAATATGTGGGATGTACAGTATCCACATCCAAGTTACAAGAAACAACAACAACAACAACACAATACAGTTCTGTTGATTGGAATGTTAAGTTCCAAGTTACAACAAACAACACAACACGGTTCTGTTGATTAGAATGTAAGTTCCAAGTATCTACAACAAAAACAACACCAACAAAGTTCTGTTCTCTAGAATGTAAGTTCCAAGTAACAAGAAATAGCACCAACACAATTCTGTTGATTAGAATTTATTAAGTTGATTAGAACAGTTTCGTATCTCCTACAAAGTTGACTTTGCCCTGTGAAATATCATGGTGTAAGCATCACAACTTCTTGGTCACCTGTAGGCTGAAATCATTGTGATAGATAAAACAAATTTCAGCATTTTAGGCAATCTTTCATGAAATAGGTATTTAAGTGTCCGTTACCTGTACTTGCCTGTGCGTAAACCTGCTACTGAAAAGATATGTTTATTCAAAAAAGTAGAAATTTTATTGTTGCCCTCTTTATGTACCTCTCAGATATTATTATCTGTGTCTAAAACATTGCTGTTCAAAGTGGTAATATAAGAGCTGATATAAAGGATCTGCATGCTTTAGAATAGTCACTTTATAGCTGCACAATTTACAACAGGTTTATGTGATAAGAGATGAATTGGTGTTAAAAGAGACTTCTGTGTGAACTTGTGACAGAAATTGTAAGTAAATGAGGCAATGTTGTTTAAGTAGAGAAGATTTAGAGACAAATGCTTAAACATTATCACTAGAAAAGTACAACTTGCTTAGTGTTTGATCTTTTTTCTTCACTCTACAAAGAAGGCAGTTTCACTATAAACTTGGTGATTTGTGTAAATCAATCACTGCAGTCGTTTAGAAAAGCTGACCAGATAACGCTTTCTGTATTTTGAGGAAGTAAAAATATAAAACCTCTATGGGTATTTACAGCCTGTTCAGTTCGAGACATCTTTGCTAATATGCCTGAAAAGTTACCAAAGGTATGATTTAATGTCTTGGTTTTGAAGTTTCAGTTGTGCATGACAAAAATATCTATCAATACGTGTTGTTGAGGCACAAGAGATATGAAATACACCGTACATTTACCTTACACGTCTTGCCACAAAAGAAATGTATCATATGGGATTATGGTGTTTAAATACAAGTATGTATTGTTAAGACACATGGCAGATGTTCAAATCTGTAATGCCAGCTACCAGTTCAACTTTCATCTTTTCACAGTACATCCTGTTATTTGCAGAATGGGTCTAACTTTATCTCTCTTTAAGGGGGAAATATTCTGATCAAGCTGATTACAGCGCAAGTTTGGTTGTTAGGTGTGTGAGTATTACATAAAAATGTAACAGTGTCATGACAGTACATGTAGTTTTGCCCCTTAATATTAAGGCAATTCACATTGCAGTACAAGTCTAGATGTATTTAACAACCCACTCCTTCCAGGAATATATCATGTGGTTTATAACTGGTGATGTCATGCTATTTATAAGATTATGTCCTGTTGAGTCGCAGCTGTAATGGAGATTAGGCAGTGTAACTTAAAATACAGTACCTGTAGTCATGTGGCCCTAGCAATCGCATTGTTTACCCCATCTCACGAACTGCATTAAAGCGTGGACTGCCCACAGTCAGTGCTATAAAGTCTAATGCACACTGTGTACTTGCATTGTTTCTGAAATGTTTGTGATAAAATGAAGGAAACCACATTTGTTTTAAAGGTCTCCTGACGTTTGGTACATGTTCACTTTTGCTGACATGAATAAGTCTACAAATCACAAAATTGATAATTTTTTGATCAAAATATGTATTGCCGATTTTGTATGATTTAATTTTGGATTTTCTCCGCACCCACTAATGCTCTGCCCCTACAATAACAACCCTCTTGCTTTTGTAATGTCATCAACAGTAAAGTCGGGTGAAATAAACATCGCAATGGATGATGTTATGTACCTTCTCTTGCTAATGTACAATCTCACAATAGAAAGACATGTCCCATAGAAGAACCTCTCATTTATGATAGTCATTGCTATTTAGAAAATTTTCCAGGATTGAAAGTGTGGCAAGAAAAGGTGTGGAAGTATATTGTATGAAACCTGTCTCGCTATTGTGAGCTGGCACACCATGGTTCTGTCAAGATACATACCATATATAGGTACTGCACGTATTCTTCTTTATTTCAGCTGACTTTACTGTTGACGACATAACAAGAGGCAAGAAAGATTGTTGAGGGGTGGAGCTTTAGCGTGTGCAGAAAAATGATTAAAGACATTTGATGCATATATTTCAATCAAACAATTTCTATATTTGTGATGTGAAAGTCTATTTATATCAACAGAAGTCATCATGGACATGGGACCAGAATTAGATTCCAGGGGGGCCTTTAAGGGTGTAGTAGGGCCCTCTGGTTCAATTCATGTGCCACATGTGGTGCTATTAAAAACTGAATGCCTGTTTCACATTGCCTGCTAAGTTGGCAACCTGTCGTTGGAGGTACATGTATAGAGGTTTGAAACTCCTGGAAAAGATGCACACTACTGAATAGCAGGTGAAATATTGACACTATATAATCCCTTCTCGCATTAAACACACCAACGACTCACACACACAAAAAACAAACAAACAAACACTGAGGAATGTGCGTAATAGATATTAAGAGATGACAAAAAAGTAAAATAAGATGACAAACAAAACACTGATTGGTCTCTTAATCTTTGTATCTCCGGTGTTTGTGTTTTTTGTTTTCCTGTTTATTTACAAATGACAATATTTACACATGGAACACTTTGTACAAAGAAGTTATTGATTCTCTCTACATGAACAGAAGTCACGATATACATGCACCTCTGCAACATCTTTGTTCGCTTGAATTTTCAGCCAAACTAGTCTAAAAGTTTTCTGTACATGCATACAATTCACGCGATAACCCTAAGCTATGCAGGGTAATGCAACCATTTGTATTACAATGTATTTTGCTCTTTCCTATGATTGATACAGATCTAGTCCACTATTACATATTATCTCTCATAGACCTTTTCAATGATACAAATGCTATGGACAAATAAATTGTACCAAACCTAGGAAAATTGTGACATTCAGATCACACCACATGATTCGCCGTCGACAAGTATAAATACAAAAAAACTTGTTCAGGAAAAGAAAAAAGAAGCACATCTAAAATACTGCAGAAAGTACTGAAAACTCTTCATTGAATACAACACATGATCCTTTTGGAAATGGAATAGGTCAAAAGAAGTCTTTGAATTACCCTAGAATGGAAAACATTTTGCTGCTTGACAGATCGTCTTTTCATGAGTCCAAGTAAGACATAAAGACATAATTCCCTAGAATCCACATCAAAAATATTTGTTTATTTCCTTTTAAAGTTCCAAAGGCATATCTTATTCAACACTTGCACCTATTTCACACTTATGAAATTTTTAAGGGACATTACAGATGATTAATATAACTTCATGTCATGTAGTCAATAGATAGTGCCATGGATAGATCTGTGGAATTCATTGTGGTCCTTTAGCACATAAACCAATACTCTAAAAACCAAAAACAATATACACCGAACAAGGTTATGATATGGGAGGCACATATTCCAATCATGTAGCAATGCAATTCCATCACAATACCACTTGCTCAAGTCTGCCTGTGTAGAATTCATGCTAGACAGAAAAATCAGTCTGTCCGGAGGAATCTTTTATCATTTTTTATTTTAAATACTTTTTCAGCTCTCCTCCATACAGGGCGAGATTCCGTGAAGCCAGACGCAGAGTCCGTGAAACATATCCCCGACGACTAGATACAGACCAATCTCCCGGTCAAAATTCATGTATGCTTTCTTCTTTTGCTCTGCTTCCTTAAAGCACCCAATCATGCATTCTTATGTATGTAAAGCTGCTATGTCATCATCCTTGTTCGTTTTGACTTATTAACAATTTTGAAAACATTCTTATTCCTCATTCCAATCACTATAAAGTCTAAATCTCTGTACCCAGTATAACCACAATTTACAGATGTTTAATTGCAAGTCTGAAAATCATCTGGAAGTCTCCTTAAGGCTATTGGAAAACCCTCTTACTAATAGACAATGATTAGAAAGTAAATGAGCATTTTCATTTTATTTTCCATTTTTATGTTTCTGCTCATCTTTATAATCTGATGATTGTTTGAGCAGAAATCTGACCACACACCATTATTAGAACATCTCATAGGACATCTTCACATATCATAACATTTTACTGGACTATGGGAGGGATTTTTGAATGGTAACTACTACCCGTACTAGGCATAACCCTAGCCCACTGTGGCAGTAAAAATGGCCATATGCTACCGAGTTCACATCCGCTACCTAATGCAATTTACTTCGACTACAAGGGAATATCTGGAGACTGGGAAAATCATCACTTTTTGCTCTACTCTTTCAATAAAGTATTACAATTTGCATACCAAGAATACAAAACTGAAAAGACTACTATGGCTGGTACAAAACGGTTTGATGTCTCCCTTGAAATGAGTGTATAAAAATGAAAACACAAGCTTTACATATATTCACGACCAAACAAATCAAAACCTGAGTGATGTCAAGTATAGAAGTATAGACAACTGGATGAAATAAAACTGATTTAAAAAAAAAAAAAAACATATATATATATTTTTCAAATAATGGAGTTTCTTTTCTAGAATTGTTGAAGACGTTTGACAGAAGACATTACAGATGCTTATGAAGACCCTTCTTTAAGAAAACTAAAAAAAGTACATACATGTATGTATATGGAGATCAGGTTTTTTAATGGATTTCTAACACTAGACAAACTACGCTGCTCCAGTTTGCATTTTCCACAGCGGTAGGCACCTACTCCAAAATTATCCCAGTGTTGCCAGGCACCCCTTCACTCATAGACCTGGGTCATGAGAGGGACGCGAGTGAGTTACTGTCTTTGGGCCGCACAGGATTTGAACCTGTGATGTCCTGCCTAGAGTCTAGAACCTAATCCACTAGGCCACGGTGCTCCAAAAGATAGTGTGTTCGAAAAGATAGTCAATATGTATAGTGTCTTTATCCGTACTGCGGGATAGTGCATCACATTTTCCAAGCAAAGCTGGAATAAGATTGTGAGTAATTCCTCAATTAAACAAAAATTACAATCGGACAATACAATTGTAACATGAATTACGTTGGAGAAAAATACAATCAAGATAGTAATAATGATGGCGATGATGATGATGATGATTATGATGAAAATAAAAATAATAATAATGTCAATAATAATAATAATAATGTTAACAATAATAACAATAATAATAATAACAATGATGATTATAATAATAATAATAATAATAATAATAATAATAATAATAATAATAATAATAATAATAATAATAATAATAATAATAATGTCAATAATAATAATAATACAAAATGTAGATACTCTCAGTAAAGGAAAGAAAGGCTATTTGGCATATCTCCACACCACATTCTTCAAAGGTCTATAGACATCACAACAAACATGCAATTGATCTAATTCTACTGTTTGTATTATGTACATTTGACGCTTATGCACTGCACATTTTGTTGTTGTTTTTTTTTGTGGCACCAAAGAAGATACCCTGGTGTACAAAAAAAAAATATTGACATAGTATGATGACAATTTTCTCCTTTATAATAGGTGCTCACACATCCTATACTATACACATCACATACACACAAAAAAATGTCATTCTTCTCTCTATTATACTCTTAAAAAGTGATACACAGAATGACATGGTAACGTTATTTACAAAGGCAAATCAAATCTTGGCAAACGAAAAGAGCACCTATCCACACATATGTCCAGTCACTAACACAAAGAGAACATGAATGTAAAGTGTATGCGGACATACATAACAACACGTAACGTTTTGACGCTTACTGCACTGTACGATAAAAGCTGTCATTTGGCAAAATTTAGAACTGGCAGTAACAGTTTGGTTTTGTTTTTGTCTTCAAATTTTCAGACTGTAAAACTTTCTAAAGATTCAACGGACACTATAGTACTTGCTTATAAAAAGCTCATAGCACAGTAACAAAAGTTGTGAATAAAAAGGAGTGCAAACAAAGTACAACCTGCACAAAGTAGTCACTGTTTGAATTTGAATACTGAAAACATTTGAAGTACAATGTACATAGAGGTATAACCTATCAATGGGGCAAGTAAATTTTAGTCGTATTTGCTGCAGATTGTTCACACTTTGCAGAGAATTGAGAAAAGGAAGTTACGCTGTGACCAAGAGAAAGAAATGGTGTTTTACTGAGTGAATGCTATCAGGTTCACAAAAGTGTACCATTCTTCTCTTCTTCTTTTTTTCACACAGTCGACATTACAACATCACTTATCTAAAGCTGCACGACTGTTTGTTTTTTGATGAAAATTCCAAAATTCAAGGCTTAAGTTCTTTCTTTTTTTTCTTCTTACAATCATGTGAAAGAAAACATCATGTAATACTAACAACAAGAGAAGTTAGGGTGAGGCAAGAAAACCAAGTGAGCACTAATTTTGAGACAGCTCTGCTGATATAGCGTAGCAATAACCACAAAACATAATTCTTAACATTGAACAAGTTGCAAGAATATGTGCTTTTGTCACATTTACTACTCAAAATGATCCAGAAAACAAGTCCAACCAGTCAGAATACAAACGAAACAAGGTTTAATCCAAAAATACTGTTTTCATGGTCAACACTCTACTGGTGCTTTTACAACTACTGCCTAACATACATTCTCTGTACACATTTGGCCCCTTTGCATTTGAAAACAAATGTTTGTTTTTTGTGCACTTCAAACTGTGTGTTCCATACACACAACTACATCGATACATACACACATGTTAACATGGCCAGGTCACTATACAATTATGTCAAACATGCCGTTTTGACATTCGATGAGCATTGAATACACAATATCGATATCATACTCTTTTTTTTTCACTGTGGTGCTAAAACAGAGATATTGAGGTGAAAAAAATAAAATTGCACGTTTTACCCTGAAATTTCACAAAAGGAAACTTTTGAAAACATGGGGCAGTTTTTTTACCTGACCATCAATAGCTCTTTACTCTATTAGGTGCATATGACTGCAAAGCTAATAATTCAGGGTTCCCACAGAAATTTGAAAACAGAATTCCATGACTTTTCCATGATTAAATTACTGCTTTCCATGACTTCCTTTCTGGCACGGTTTCCAAAATCAGACACGTTATGATGGCCTCCACCTCCCCTCACAGCCATCCATTCCACCCACTATCTTACTCATGACATGTACATCTATTATCATTAGTATATGTCCCGGGAGTTATGTAGAATTTGGGATGACACAAAACTGGGAAAAATGGAATCATGAACACCAATTATAATAGCAGAGTATGATCACCGAGTATGAGAGTTGCCAGACACGACAAACTGGAAAGCTGCCATAGCCAAGAGGTAAATGCAATTCCATAACTTTTCTATGACTTTTCACAAATTTTCCAAATTCCCTAACTTTTCCCTAACTTTCCATGACCACAAATTTTTCCAGGATTTTCCAGGATTTTTCATGGATTTTCCAGGATTTTTCATGACTGTGGGAACCCTGTTAATTTATAACCCTTTCTGTGCAAGGGACTTTGGACAGTGTGTACACCACTATGATGTCTGATGTGCTAATCAGCACTCAGAGCACCCAAGGGATTTGATAATACAACCTGTAGCTACAATCTCAATAACTCTCAGAATATCAGGAAGGATCATAACAAGGTCCTAGTGACCTACATGTATACTTGTTGCACTTTCTTCCTTTTCATTCTTTTTAACAAATGCCTGCCAAATGGGAGTGCAATGTGATTTCTACCACTCTTTTTTTTTTTTTTGGTTCCATTTCAAAATATCAGAGGTTTATTCCTCCATGTTTAGTGTAAATACTTGTATGGATACCAGAGTACTGTCCAACATGGAGAGCTCACCTAATCTGTAATATCAAAAAGCAAGAATTGTGTGTGTGTGTGTGTGTGTGTGTGTGTTGTTGTTTTTTTTTCTCTCTACCTCTTGTGTACTTCCCTCACATGAAGTTTTATATTTGCAAATTCAATCAACTATCAAGATGTGTATGTAACTACACTCACTCTAAGAGGAAAGAGAAAATACTCCACTGGAAGAGACTTTGCAGGAAGAAGCGGGGAAGTTTGCTCCTGGTGTCAGAATAGTCGTAAACTTGAAAGCGCAGTGAGTGCATAAGGAAACTACAGTATTTGAAAAATTTAGTGGATAAACTCCCAGGCCAAAATTTAGTAAAGCCCTCTTTCTCTCTTAAGGATTGTGGAAGGAACATGTACTCTGCTAGAGAAGTGGTTTGTTATCTTATCTTTGTTTTGTTTTATTGTGTTATATTCTTTGAATTGTAATTGACAGGCACAAACATACATCATCACGATGGATTCGGAATGATTTGCACCATGACAAAAAGAGAAAGACAATTCGTCTCGTCCAAAGGGCATTAGCACATTCCCCTGCCTTGTACAAAGTGGGTATCTCACAATACATGGCCAAAACAGTCCTTGCGTTGAGTTGTACATAAAATCAGACCAAAAACATGAGATGCACAAAAATGCTGCATACTGTATACGCTGAATATTTTCACAAGGTTTTTATTTTCGTGATTTTCGAGAGTTGGGGGCTCTTCGCGAATTTAAAAACAGCAAAAATATCAACTCTCATCCTGACACGAATGTGATGTACACATACAGATGTATTATACATTTCTCCATTCAGTACTGTACTCCACAATCGCGAATTTAACCACTTGCAAAGTCGTCGGGAAGTCCCGATTTGCGGAAAATTGGACTCGCTACATATATGGCATATACAGTAAGCTGTCAATAGAATACCGTGTGTGTTATACTGTAATCATTTTGAATACTGCCTGTATTCAAAGCATACTCCTTTTGCACAGGCAGCAGCTTTCCTTAGCTTTATTCCTGTAAAAAGACTGGCACGAAAGACTGAACACTGGTGCTAGGAGCACACTGTCCGTATGAATACAATCTAAATTCCTGCATGCAATTGTAGGTGTGTACGTTACGTTTTTGTAAGGAAAACTTTGCCACCTAAACATCACGCATTTCATTGCATACACAACATGTGGGATATGGCATGTGGGGTTTCTTGTTCTGGAAGAGAAGGGAGATAGCGTATAATGCCAATAGTCACACGAGTAGTAAAACGAGGCGAAACACAGGTAATGGACGGTATATTGAGCAGAAAACGGGAATCGCTCTGCGGGAAATAATCGATTAAGCCAATTCCAAGGGCATTGCAAGCACATGATCTCGGAGGAAGAGTAAGCAAAGATTCACTTCTGTCAATGCCAGCTAGCTCAAATAATTTAAAACATTTTCTAAATAAGAACATTTCTGAATCTCTTTTTTTCTTCAGCTGTAATCATGCACGAAAGAGATGTCCTGTGATAATGAAATTACTGCCCCCAGCTGTCAATTAAGTTCAGCAGATTGCAATGCACACATCCTACGAATAAAAGAAAGTGATAACTTTATCATTTACATATCATCCACCATGATGATGCTCCTGTAAGATTCATCTCCACCAGTTTTTGTGTTTGTTGACCATCCTGTACCACTACAAGAGGTTGCACAATCAGTAATCGAGGCTAGTTACCATGCCAATAGTGTTTGGTGCACACAGAATGAATGTTGAACTCTCTTGATTCAAGGTTTTTTGGCATTCACAGTTGACATTAGCCGACAATGGACTATTCAACAAGAAGTAAATACTTAAGCAGCTCATAAGAACAATGAGCCATTGATATACCATCTATGATACATGTTATTCATAAACCACAATTTGTCTCACAGCTCAATTCTTCGTGATAATGAAGGAGTCATGCTGAAGAATCATTATATAAAGCATTATCAATTTTGATCAGAACATGATTGAGCGAAATCATTATCCTTTCAATCTTTTTTGTTGTTGATCCCCACATGAGTTGTGTACCATCGCACTGAAAGTCTTTTGAAGGACAAGTTGGCCTGGGAAGAATCAAACACTTGTTTCCCGCTTGTCACCCCCCAGTGCACTCTGTGACATTTGGAAGTCTTTGGTGGAGAGCACTCTGCTATGTTCTGATTCGCTGCAATTGGCAGTCTCCTCCCCAAACTGTCTGCTTCCACCAATCAGAGATTGGCTCTCAGGCAGGGTGGAAGCCTCCTCATATGTGGGAGGCTTTGGAGTCCTTTCCAAGAGAGGGTTTGCTTCCGCAGTGGGGTATTCAGCAATGTCCTCGTGACGTGGGGGTCTGTCTCGGCCCGAACTCTTTGATAGCGATCCCTTCCGCGACTCATCTCTTGACATCTGCTTCCTGCGACTCATGCTGCCGTCTGGGGGGCAGTCTATGTAATGATGCTTGACAGGTTGCGGTTGGACGAATCCTGTTCTGTCTCGCGAGAAGCGGTCGCTGGATGCCGTGCTCCTTGGAAGCGAGTTCTCCCTGAGGGCGTCCCACGACTGCGTGGTGCAGAGCGCCTCCGGTTGCGAGTTGATCCCCAGCCCAGAGTGGCTGCTGTGGAGTTCTTGGGCGAGGGGCACTGGGCGGGGGTGGCCGCCCATGTAGTGCATGTGTTGAGGTAAGTAGGGATTGCTGGAGGAGGGACTGTGGAGGGCGGGGTCCACATGATGGGTGTGGCTGATGGGAAAGCTGGAGGAACTCCCCGTGCGCCCCGCCCCGTTGGCCAGGACTGGCATCATTTGCTGGCTGGACCCAGCCTCCTGGCCATCCCGCGAGAGTTGCGAGTATCGCGAATGTTTGTGGTTCTTCTGCCGGCTCCTGCCCTGCTTGTGGTACCGGTGCGGAGGGTAGCCGTTGCTCCGGTGCTTGTCGTAGGTGTGCACCCTACCAGCATTGTCCTGGGTGCTACTGTCTATTGAGGCATCGGTGCCGGTGTTTGTGTGTGATGGCACATAGTTGCACTTGGAGGTAGTCTTTCGCGAGCCTGACACGACAGATGGGTACGAGTGATTGGTATTGTTGGATCGGTTGGTGACGTTGGAGTCCACACTACTGGCAGACTGTCTCCGCTGGACCACATGCCCATTATTCTGTGGTGCCGTGACCTGGGTTGACGTCACCGCCACTGTGTATTGGTCCTTGTGGATGCACCCGCACGTCTTCTTCCAATTGTATTTCACATCGCTGCGCATCCCACAGTTGTAGACAAAGATGAAGAGACCCAGCCCGACTGCTGAGCCACCGTACAAATAGCAGAAGAGAAGCATCAAGAAGCCGTCTTGCGTGACGGCCAGGGCACCAAACGTCCATGTTCCCACAAACCCAAGGAGCATGAGCACCGCTGCCGTGATCTGTTTGGCAAACGTGTACTCGGAGTCCATCAGGCTGGACAGGCCCGACACGCCCGTCCGGTGGGTCATCACCGATTCGTTGTCCGTCCCCGGCTGTCGGTCGATGCCATTCTCCCCGCGGTGGCTCGACCCATCCTTCTGCTCCGAGGCGTGGTCGCGTAGCTCCAGGGCTTGCAGCTGGGCCAGCGAGGGCGCCCTGTTGATGTGCATGGAGGCCCACACAAACATTCCACAGGTGAGGATCACCATGGCTGCAGCTATGCCAAAGAAGGCTGCAAGACTCACTTTGAAGTCCACTATCCAGCAGCTGTCAGGTAAAGAAAGGGAAATTTGTTTTTTCAGTCAGCCAACTCCTTTACATTGGTACATCATTGCTCTTTGCTCCTATTCATATTAACATGTTTACAAGAATGGGCACTATTTAGATGAAAATTCTCTCACTACTATCTTTCACACACTTATATTTTGCTAATTCAATCCAAACAACTCTCATACACTATGTACATCTGGACCCTATGTGTAATGCACAGTTTATTGATCTCGATATTCTATTCCACGTAAAATACTGTTGAAAGATAGGCTCATTTCAAAGTCAAAGTGATGAGCAATTAAAAGCACTGCGCTTTTCCAAAAAAGGTGTCATGTACTTCAGATAGTCAACGAAGTCAAGGTCAACTGTCTGTATTGATGCTTGTGGGAACAAAAAAAAAAAAAGAAAAGAAAAGAAAGAAAATGAGAGTAAACTCACAATTCCTCTCCTCCATAGTTGCTCATGTCTTGAGATGCAGCAGCCGTTATTCCAACGATAATCATGGGGATACCTGTAGTGTCAAAAGAAAGCAGTTTGAGTGTTGAGATGTGATTCTCGTACAAGCACTGGACGAGCAAACAAACCCCAAATTTCCTGATAATCACAACATTTCTGGTGCAGGAAATGGGTTAAGGAGAATGATAGTACATCACATAATGCATGTCACAATCTCATGTCCTAGTTCAGATCCTATCAACTTGATCCATTCAATGAACACACAGACGTCCAGTGAACGGAAGTTGATGCAGATTGGGTCCTTTGGTATACATGGTTGGGCTGAATTATCTTGAGTGCTCATCTTCTCTTATGACACTCCTTGTCAAAACAATCCAAAGAAAGCTCAGCAGACTGATATTGAGTGTAATACAAGTCTGTGTCTTTACTTGCAATCCTTCACTGGAATGATGAAACCAATGAAACTTTCCAAATTACTTGTCAAATACACAGCTTCTAACGTACTCATTATACTACATTAAACAGAAAACGCAGTTTGATCCAGATAACACTGATCCCAATCTCCCTCACCACCCCCTCCTTCAAAAAAAACCCTCCTCAAAAGGAAACTCACAAACAATAAAAAAAACCAAAAAACAAACCCTGATGTATACAAAGTACCATCCTGGTACAGACAGATACTTCAAAGAGACATTACAAAGTACACACAGCATTGGGTAACAGCTCGCGTCAAACAATTAATGTAACTCACCCCAGCCGACAAAGTAGAAACGGAGGATGGGGCGGGGCGGAGGGGGCGTCTCGCCGGGCGGCAAGGGGGGCCGGTTGCGGCGGACCAGCGCCTTGCGCAGGTTGTTGGCCTGGATGACCATCCACATGAGGGCGCAGACGGTGAAGTAGTGCAGGCCGACGCCCACCACCTGGCAGAAGCGAGGGGGCGAGGTACGATTGACTCCGCCAGTGTAGAAGACGGCCAGGAGCATGACGGCCAGACAGATGTTGATGAGGGAGTGACGACACTTGCGCTTCATGCGGATGTTGCTGCAGGGATGAGGAGCACAATGACCATGGAAGAAAATGGCCATAGAACATTTGTGACATCATCATGATGAATGTCTCATTGTTAACACAAACATATTTAGGTTGACATGTCCATGATTTGCAACAAGTTTTGGCACTCAACACAAAAAATTAGACTGCATATTTTTTAATTTTGTATCTACACTATTATGTCCTTACAAATTGTATGTTAGCTTATGCTATCTGATAATACATTGCTATATGTTGCTCTTTGTCAATGGCACTCTGCACATTGCAGTCTTCCTACATCATGTATAAGAACTCAATTTCTTGTATGTTTTAGAAAAATTTGACCAAATGGAATGAAATAAACAGAATGGAAGAACCAAATCATAGACCTTGTGTGTGAACTTGTATGGGGTTCCACTCACAATTATGGTAATCAAATGAGAATCAGATGCCCCTTCTGTAGAGTTTGGACAATGCTAATGCCCTGGTTCCTGACCAATAAATCTACCATCAAATACATAAACCCTTGACCCATGCAGAATTTCACTCTTCCAAATACGATTTCTGATGTAACCACATGGCTTATGCAAGAAATGCTGTGAAAATCAAGCCTACAAGAAAACACTGCAAAGTTGGGGTTTGAAAAAGACAATGCACCATCTGCCAAAGCAATAATTGAAAATGTTTCAACACACGTTTTCCCTGAAGAAATCCACTATGGAGCAGTGTGAGAACAAAATTCTACAACTGCAGAAATACAACCAAAACAAAAACCCAAAACAAAATGTCAATATTTCTAGGGGTTGGTGACTGTGTGATCAATGACAAGTCCCCGCTCCAACCTTCTTTCTTTTTGAGCTAATGCAGCCACTGCACAAAAATACCTGTGGAAACAGATGTATGTCAGCAGCGTGATGAAGAGGAGGAGGAGGAGGATGAAGCTGCCGATGTAGATGGCTGGGTGCAGGGTGGCCGTCATCCAGAAGCTCCCGATGTAGCGCTCGTGGGGGTCACTGAAATCCTGTGATGAGGAAAGTAAGGAAGGACATTAAGTGAGAAGGAGCTAATGACATGTCTGTAATGCTTTTTTTTTTTCCAGAACATTCCTATCCTCTCACTATGTGACAAGACTATAGTGCTTCTTTGAGATGCTGAATCTTAATGGCAAGTTTATGAGGTGAGTCTGATATCGAAATCTAACCCTTTTGTGTGCTTTGGGTGCCCCACTGTCACAGAAAACTTAATATCTTTGTACACACTGTCCAAAGCCTTAACGAAAGGGCTAAATAAAAAAAAAAAAAATGCTCTTGACATGTGCATTACAGCATTCACTCATGGAACAGTAGAAAAGAAGTTAAGACAAGGGATACTTGAATTTGCACAGAATACATCATCTTAACTTCCATCCCTCTTTCTCTTTTTTTTTTCTGCTACTTTTTCTTACAGCTAATGCCAATGCTTTGAGATGATGTATATCATAACAGAATATTTTTCAATTCAATCTGGTTTATTCATGCACAACACTGCCATGGCAACCAAATGGCTGAATTGAAGAGTAATATACAGCTGTATGAATATAATCAGTGGAATTTGATTGATTAAAAATACTTTATTGAAATGCGAGATTGAGATGTGAGCAGGGACCCCAAGTACTGCATAAAATAAATATAATAAAGATTACTGAAAAATGGACATACCGTAAAAGGGATAGAGGCAGAATGCTAAACATAAAGAGTAGAAAACTTTATTGAGACATTATTACTGTACACAGAGCTTCTAGGATACATCTTCCTCAAGTGAGAAATTGATCATCTATCATCAAATTTAAGATTGAAGAAACATATGGACATCTAACTCTACACATTGCAAGTTCATGACATCCTGCCTCTCTTTTATTTTGGTACAGTTTATCACTGTTCAGCATAGACGAATCAATAGAAACTTTTTATACATCTTCATCATTACACATCATCCACATCAATCAAACGCTTGAATCGTTTCCTACAATTATGAAATCTCAAACATTTCACAAGGAGGCATTACACAAAGTTGACAACTCTCACTGTCGTGGTCCAGCACTGAACTCAAAGTTACCCCAAGCCTGGCCCTCTCCAAACAGCCACACATTGGCATCAAGAGATCATAAAACATGAATTTAGCATTACCCATCTTTCACAACACGATGGATGCCTAAAATATTAATTTCCCGCAGCTTGGTAGCCCGTCATTATCCTCATCAACAAAACATTTGCCAGTCATCAATTGAACTCCCATAGCTTGAAGCTGAATTGTAGATTCTGGAAACCAACGGGGAAACTGAAATTGCTTCCTTCCTATTCCCACACATCCATGTTTGTGTCGGTTTTGTATACTTTGGAGCATTTTTTTTTCCCTCTAAATCTGATGTGATTTCACTGGGTGTACACATACACATACATACACTCACAAGGATAACATTTATGACATCGTGCACAATCAAGCACCACGATCAGAATTCAAGTTGTTTCTCTCCAAAACATTTTCACACGAAAACAGCTCATCTTCGCCTGAAACGGCTGATTTGATCCCTGCAATTCATTCCAACCAACATAATCAAAACCACATTATTGATGAGTTTTCAGATGCTGATAGAATTAAAATGTTTCCCAGGCAGCGTACATCAACGTGATAAGATATTGATGATTCCGCCGCAGGCAAAGTCTAAATAATTGATGACGGTTGTCACTGCATCCCATCAGTAACTGATTTCGGATTTTTCTTTTAACTCACCAAATCACTTCTGTGGTGATGGAGCCTAAAAGAATTGGTTTCAGACACCGACCATGCACAATAAAACACATCCAAGTCCTATCTTCTGAGGTGACAGAGATGTATGAATAAAACATGAGGACACATGAAGAGGTATAACTCTGAGACAGTGATTCATCATCGGTTATTAAAAATCACGAGGCACAGAAGTGTCGGAAAGCAGAGGGTAAACCATCAACCATGTCTGAAATATTGAACAAGCGAGGAGCTGCTAGGCACGGGGCCCCCTTTCTAACACATCAAACATTCACGCTGGCCAAGCTTTGTCTCCTCAGAAGGGGCCTGGCTGCCATATTTTTGAGACCCTTATCCACACGGGGACACCCCGTAGTGTCCCCTAATTGACAGTGCTGTCTAAGACTTTCATCATTTTCTTCATAAAATCAGCAATAATCACCAGCACTAGGGTTGAAATGGCTTTGGGAAAGCTGCTACAATAGAAAAGATACATGCAGTTAATGGAAATCGAATCACATGAGGCCAATAGTGTACTGTAGAATGGAATTTCTTCTACAGTCAGACTCCCTGCCCTCTCAAACAAGTTGGTACCTCACAGGATTTCCCTCCATTCACAGGACAAAATTTCAAAGCCATCATGAAAGTAAGCCTATTACTTCTGTTCAAGTACATTTTTTGAGTGATATCCTGCACAAATGTGTGCGTGTATATGGGGGAGGGGCAGGGAGGGGAGAAAGTTTTACTTATTAAGGTTGGATGTTCACTTGTTTGTTTGTTGAAGCCACCACAATTCTGTCCACATAATTGCAATGGGACGTCAAGGTGGCGATATGTTGGCCAATGCAGCACTGAAACAAAGACGAATGATACGCAAACATCTCGCAAACATTAAAGTAGGCCCGCATAGAAATCTAAATTATGCATAAACCAGGGTCATATATACCTCATTATAACGAGGAAGTACCATAGATTCCACCTAGCCATGTTTCGAATTCACCTAGAAACGCTTACCAATGATAGGCCCTTCTTAATAAAACGAATAACTAGTTTTAATAAAGCCAGAGAACAGCTCGTTTGTACTCTCAGCGGGGAGATGACGTCACCGTGATGAGGCCTCGATCTTATGCGAGAGAGCGAGCGCAAGCTACAGCGTTGTAGCGCTAGCTAGCGTATAGCTAGCTGTATACAAAGCCAAGCTAATACGTGTAGGATGCGAAGCCGACTAGACTTTCTTGTTGAAAATGGCAGAAGGTACCTCTGACTTGGATATCGAGGACCTCATTTTGGAATGTGATCCAGATTCGGAGGATTCGTTTGATGATTCGGACTCTTACGATAACGACCATGGGGAGATAGGCGAGTACGACGAAGATGAAAGTGACGTCGAAGGATCATCAGGCAGTGCAGGTGCAGTTGAACGCCAGCCTGTACCGTATCAAAACGAGCCTCTTCCTCGCAATCCCGCCGTGGCTGGCCGGGTAGTGGAGCGAGAGAGAGATGGCGACGAAGGCGCGGGTGAAATCGATCTCCGCAGTAGACTTGACCCAGCTAATGTTCAAAATTGGTAAGTTTTAGCACCATTTGTAGCAGATTTCATATCAAATTGAATAATGTGAAATGTGAGTATGTATTAGCCCAGCCACAGGCCATCAACATGAATTTGGGAAAGTATC
This sequence comes from Diadema antillarum, assembly GCF_040938485.1. NCBI lineage: Eukaryota > Metazoa > Echinodermata > Echinoidea > Diadematoida > Diadematidae > Diadema > Diadema antillarum. The sequence continues at coordinate 504,177 of NW_027272290.1, read as the reverse complement.
AGAGTATAGAGACCTTTCAGTTTCAGTTCAATAGAACTAGAACAAGATTCAAGAAGTTCGATTGTGAGATTTTGAGTTTGGAATGAGAGCAAGGGTCTAACTGTTAGCAATTCAATTAGCATGACTTTGTCTGAGCTAGGGCCTAACTTTTTAGACTATGCCAAAATGGGGAAATTAGCAAAGGTAGTTTTGTTGTTGAATCAAGATATCTGGCCTCAAAATGCATTTTTGATTTGGATTTACCAATTAATACCCCTTGATTTTTTAACGTACGCATACAGGCCTTAATTGCATAGCCAAAAGAAATAGTACAGTATTGTAAGAAATTTAAACCCATAATACCCCACCCCCCCAAAAAAAAAATAATATAGTAAACAAAAGGTCAAAATGTACAAGGAAATATGTAAGAAATTCACACAAAAATGCATGAGACATATCAATGATACTGATTTTTTCCCTGTAACTATTTGTTTGAATGTTAAAAGGAAAAAGAAAAATGCTGACCTCCGTTATTTGATTTCTTTTCTTTGGTTTCTTTTTTTCTGGTCATTGAAATCATATCATATCACAAAGTGCTCAACTTTTTTTGCACAAACTAGACAATTCTTGAATATCTTTGAAAGAATCGGGAAGAAGAATTAGGCAAATCGACACTAGAGAATAAAAATCTTACAGATAGTATAGGCCGGTTTCGCCCGTCACCGAGAGTTTTCACTACTCGGCTCATTGCATTGACCAGGTAGATCTACTAGACTCAAACTTACATGTATTCCGCCGGCGCTGGCCCTGGGCGCGGGTATGGTCGCGACCGGTCAGGGCGGCGCCGGGGCTGCGCTGCAGATATATCTAGGCTAAAACTAAAGTATGGGCCATGGCTGTATGGGGAAGGATTTTCGCAACCTTCCAAGAGACCCAAGAGACCCAGAGTTGTATCGACTATTCACGGTCACTCTCCAACAAAATGGCCCAGCTAATAAACATCGTTTACATATTTAAAACGAAGGTTATTATACTTACTATTCAGTAATAAACAATGCCCAAAGGCAAAGAATTAGATTCCAAGCTTCACTGGCACGAAGAGAAGTAGCCTAACATTCCAACTTGATCATCAGCTCGCCGAATTGCGTCCGAGTCAGAGTGCGTGCAACTTGTAGTAAACAATCTTCGATCGTTCAACGGTTTCGAACTAAAAAATAATGACTTTAATACTGATATCAAAAAGCTTGAATTTCCACGGAAATGTTATATTACTTTGATAATCCCGTAGTTTTAAATCAGAACTTTACAGTGACAGATTTGATTTTACTAAACTTCCGAGTTTCCTTAGGATGAGGCGATCGCGAGCAGAAAAACATAGATCTACAGTCTAGCAATGCATATCACATGCATGCAGCTAGCTAGCTGCAGCGTGCACGTGCAGGCTCGATACGGTGACGTCACATTCACAGCCTTTTCCAGATCGACTCGCTCCGTGTCTGGTGCCTGCCCCGAGTTGTCCGAGAGAGGGCGATTCTTTATGCGGGCCTACTTTAAGGATAACAGTATACAGTATGTATATCCTGTTTTCTGCCTACCTTGAGGATGGCAAAATTTGTGAGATGATTACACTGCACTGTCGTCATGTTGTCAGTCTCAAGGACGATCTTACAGCCGTCTGGCCTCCACTCCCCATAGGAATCTGGAAAGAGATGATGAATCAAGGTAACTCGGATGTCAAATGAATTTGGGGTTCTCCAGAGCTCAGTGGCAGTAACAACAGCTTTCATTGAAGTTTTGGGGCCTGTTTCATAAAGATCGAGCATAAGTTGCAATCAATCACAAATTGCATTTCATAAACAACTTTGAGATTGCAACTGATTGACAAATTGCCCTACATCGACGTAAATAAGCACTGAATTGATCAGTGTCTTGTAGTAGCCATGATAAAAAATTCATGGGCGTACATACTTTTTACGTCGATGTAGGGCAATTTGTCAATCAGTTGCAATGAAAACATCTCGACGGAAGAAAATCATGAATTTGAATAACTTTGAGATTGATCGCAAGTAACGCTCAATCTACTGAAAGATACGCTTTATTTTTCTTTAAATCAAGTAGTACCAGTGGCATACAACTGAGTTGTGTTCGTCTATGATTCTATTGTCTAATCTATGATAAAGAATTCCCCTGTACATGAAATGCAAATCACTTCATGAGAAGCTCCATATACGACACACGAATGCACATTACAATATAAACATGCCAGAAAATTCTGAGCATACCTTTGCCGGTGAAATTCCAGTAAGCCGGGACTGCGCTGTGACCCTGTGGTGTGGGTCTGAATGTTAATGTCACTGGGTCAGTTAGGTTGACAACATTATAGTTATCTGTTCGAAAAAGAGAATGGGGAAAGAAACATGAAATAAACGCAATTTGCTCCAAAACGGCAACTTGAAATTGTACATAAATCTTTACCCATTCAATTTATCATGCAACTTGTGCCACCTGACAAAAGTTAATGTGCAAGAAAATCATGCCCTCAAAGGGACCAGTTTTTAACCATTGCCCATTAGCTACCCTCACTTATACTGCTGGCAGTATATCAGAGAAAACTAGCTTTTTTTCAGCAATGTGCTTGTTCTTATCTATTTTTTGTTTGTAAGCCACGCCCACTCGCAGCTCTCACCAATCTTGCTGGAGACCACCATGGAGGTGACCGCCCTGTCAGACATGACCATCTGGCCCTGTGCCGAGCGCTTGAGGGACGGGAAGAGACGGCCGTTCTTATAGACGAAGAACTGGAGCACCACGCCCGGGCGGGTCGAGGAGGAGGAGGACGAGGAGGACAGACTTGACGCCCTCTGGCTTTGGGTGAGACCCTGGAAGATGGTTGGTGGAAGCCGGATGGAGGTTTCTATGGGCTGCCAAGAGGAGGGAGAAAGCGTAGTGACTAAAAGCTTTCAAAGTCACATGTAACCATGTCTGTTAAAACTAGCACTATGATGAGATGATACATTTTTTTATTATTACCTGTATTTTTATTGCAATGCATGCACTCTTGAGTGCATAAGTGAAGTGGACATTGTTAACTCACAAAATCCACAAAAATAAAATGACCATAAAATACATGCCATAGGCAATACTTGGGGAAAGGTATTAACAACTTGCTACAATATGTATATTACTGTAAAGGTGTATACTTTTGTGCATTTTGCTTAACATCAAATTAGAGCAAAACTAAAACCACTCAAATATTTTTGCTTGTCATATGTAACAGTACTTTACATATTGATTCCATAAACTAAAAACACACAGAATTCATCTTACCCGGCCAGGCACGAAAAAAAATGACTCGCATGAAAATTTCCACTTTTACATTATATCATTACTTGTTCACACACAATTGTCATCAGAGCGCACCTGAGACTACTTCAGACCACCTTCTGATTTTGCTGTATCTCCAATAACTGGGCCACCAACATTCACATATTCAAAATCAGGGAGATTCCAAAGCAATGTCAGGAAGACGCTTCTTAAAGGACAAGTTCACCTTCATAGACATGTGGGTTGAGTGAATGCAGCAATATCAGTAGAACACATCAGTGAGAGTTTGAGGAAAATCAAACCCTCCATTCAAAAGTTATGAATTGTTGAAGTGTCTGCTCAGTCACGGCTGGATGAAAAGACTACTATAGCTCGTGATGTCACATGTGTACAACGATATAAAGAAAGAATAAAGAAAATTCAACATATTTCCATTTTTCTCTCATAACAAAAGAACACTCGACTTCTCTCTTTCAGAAGGCAAGGGGAATATTACCCTTAACATACGTCAGTAAAACAAGTTGAAGAAATGTGCACTTTATTCAAAAAGTAAAGTGTTGTGAAATTATCTTTTTATTTTCCTAATATCATTGTACGCATGTGACATCATACACTGTAGTAGTCTTCTCATCCAGCAGTGACTGCGCAAATACTTAAAAAAGTCATAACTTTTGAACAGATTGTCCGATTTTCCTCAAACTTTCACTTATGCGTTCTACTAAATATTACTGCATTCTCTCAATTCTTATGTATATGAAGGTGGACTTGTCCTTTAACATTCTAGTATCATGTTGCATCTCAATGGTCCAGAAAAACTGCCAAAACAGGGAAGCTTTATTTTGTTTTGTTTTGATCAGGACATGGAGATGTGAGTAATCTTTCAGGGAGTTTCCCAGAGTGTCAAAGAAAGTTGGGTAAGTCTGCAATACACACGTAACTCACCCCTTTCGTTACGTCCAGTTGTGCCGATGTGACGTTGCTCATGTGGCACTTCACGTTCTGACGCGTGAAGTCTGCCAGCTGCCCCGGGCCAGGCACGAACGCCGCGCACAGCATCCCGCTGAAGCTGTTGGTGGCGGCCATCTTGATGGCTCGGACCGCGATGTTGGGAGCGTAGTGGTCGATGTCGATGCTTCGCCCGACTTTTAAGACGTTGCTGGCAAAGTCCTCAAGTGCCTCCACAATCCTGAAACAGATTTGGTAGATAGATTGAAAGACAGATAGATGGATAGATAGATAGATAGATAGATAGATAGACAGAAAGACAGATAAATAGATTCATAGATAAATAGAAAGAAAGACAGATGGATGAAAGGATAGATTGATGTATAGAAGGATGGAGATAGAAAGATAAACAGAATTTTAAGTAAAAAATAAATAGATAGATAAAAAAGATAAACGAGGAATATTCGCATGCATTCTAATTTCGCAAATTTCGCAAGAGCCGAATTTCGCAAAATGAAAATGCACGCTAAAGATCTTGTCTACACTATATGCATTGAATGCTAGAGGCAATTCGTGAAAATTTTATGCTGCAAATGAGGCCGTTGGCTCCCATTCACAAAAGTTTCATGCCGTGAAAATATCGTGTTTAAGAGTAAATAGACAGACAAATAAATGTAATTATGTAGATATATAAATTTAGTCGATGGATAGACAGACCACATTCACAATTAGGATTATTCAGGTACAAGATGAGTTCTTTCTGATGCACTTATCCAGTTAATCAAGAGATTTTAGTTGTACTTCTGCACTTGTACTTTTCATTTCTGCAAATGATTGAAAAGAAAAAAAAAAACCTTTGAGGGAAGAAAGCATGTGAGATGAATTCAGTGATGAAGCATTGGGGCAAATTCAAGCCTTCATCTCTGAATGAGAGAGAAAAAAAGAACAAGTTTCTCTTCAGAGCTTTATCCCCAAGCTCTTCATCAATTTCCTCCTCGAGTATTAATATTGCTGAACTTTCACATAAAGCAACAACCACTTTAAACAAATAGTCATACTACTGAAAGAGAAAAGGGAGGTCAATGTGGTTAGACCTTGCCAAGCACAGCTTCCAGTAAAATTCATTTGACTTCCTATTCCTAGACAGATCTGTAGGAGCTTACTTTGTGCAGGATCGGTCGTGGGCCTGACTCTCTGCCAGAACACTGGCGTTGGCTTCCATCAGATTACTGGCAATGTTGATCATCACTTGACCAAGCTGGTGGAGTCAAGGGAAAACAAACAGAAGTCATCAATCCAGAGCCAGAGACACAGAAACCTGTGCCATCTTTGCATCAGGTCTTTGTCCACATGGTATAGCCGGACAGACAAACATGGTCTGACACACGCACCTAGACAAAAGATTGAACATTTCTCCTGGAAACATTTCTTCACACCTAGCATTCAAACTATATTAGTCCATTCTTGCCTCCCCTGACATTACTGGCTGTACATTTGTTCCTATGTCAGGGGGTTGTCTGAGAAAGAGAGAGATGGGGAGAGAGACAACCCTGCCTCATGAATCAAACTTTGCCTCTGGTGTTGTAATCAGAGAGAAAGGCCCACAAAACACATAAGCATTCTTCATGTAGTAACCTGGTCACATTCTGCCTGATGAAAAGAAACAGCGGTGCCCCCACCCCCTCCATAAATCTGTTAAAAAGACTATGACTCTAGCTATCGTAGCTAACAATTCTGAAAAAAAAAAGAAGTAATGCAATGAGTGGTCTGATCTATATCAATATGTAATGAATTAAACATTGCAATTTTCACATTCAGGCTCTCTTTTTTAATAGGGAGAGATGATATCTTTAAATGATTTTTGTTTCATTTCGTTTATATTTCAGGGGGTTGGGAGCAAGAGTAAGCACTATATGACACATGACATCATACTTCAACAATTTGCCTGTTACACACAGTGGTTTGGAAGTAATGATTTTCATCCCAAATGACACAATCATCAATGTGATATATGTCTACTTTCTGCTACCCCACCCCAATAAAGTGCCAAATTCCCAGAATGATTTCGATATCTCTGCCCCTTGGTAGTTTTAGCATGCCCCAGAGACGTGTGTCATGCGAGAAAATTCACACAATCCTTCATCTCAATTTCACGACAAGCACTAACACATATTTCACTGATGTCACACATTTTAAAGTACTTAACCCAAATATTAAAGCTGATAAATCTTTGAAAATGAAATAGAGATTAACCCTTCTAGCATCACAATCTTTCTTGCAATGTTAATGTCTACCCACCACGGGAGGCAGTATACAAATGTACTTAACCTTTTGTGTGCTTTGAGTTCCAAAAGACACAGAAAACTCCATAGCATTGTACACACTGTCTATAAAGGTCCCTGGTGCAGAAAGGGCTACAATGGAAGTGTATATTCCATATTTTTAACAAGGATTTCAATTTTTTGTTTAAATTCTTACAGAGATAAATGTAAAGAGGAGGGTAATACAGGACTGACAAAACAAAGAAAAGAAACAAACAGATCTTTAGACACCCATAACTCACACATGCACACACACACACTGTAAAGGCAGCTTTCAGTAGGTACATGTACATGTAGCTCAGTGATATTTGAGCAACACTTGCTAGATGCTTACAAAGGGTTAGGAAAACATCAAAGAACAGAGCAATGTAGGCCTAATGTCCAACCTCAATCATGTCTCTCTGCTTTTACTTTATATTTTTTTCTTTCTTTTCAATGTTGTGAGCAGCTATCTAAACAAACAAACTGCTTTTGATGGCCTCTTATGAGGAGGCAGATATAAAGGGAGTGTGAACTCAAGTCAAACCTACCATCCCCCGTATGTCCCCAGGTCCCTTTAATGCGAAAACGCTGTTATGATCATTCGTGCTCTGGAAGAGAGCACATGATTGCTTTTGGCAGTGGCGAGGCGTCAACGGCCGGGGGAACTTGATGACACAATACTTAAAAGCTCATAAAATGAGGATTGAAGTTAAACTGGATAAAAAAAACCCCTGACACTTAGTTGGCTTTCTGCCTCTTAAAGCTACACTTCTGTTTTTTCTGTTTCTTCTTTTTTTACATTAATTCATTAATTGCTATTTCATTTTAATTTCAATATATCTATCATTCAAAGTAACACATGTCTGATGTAAAAATATCCACTTCAACTTGATTTTCATTAATATGATTTTGTCACAAAGTGACATATGATCACATAGAACTTACTAGGAGTTGTATCACTGTTTAGCAAATGACTGATAACCAAATTGTAACCACTGAAGTGACAAAAGTGATAAAATTGACAAAACGTTTCAATGAAAGCACTTTAGTACCAAATAATTATTGAGGACACTCTCTTTTTTTCCCAGTAATACACATTACATATTGTAGCTCCTACTAGTTTGTACATATGTCATCTACATTGATCTCCTATAAATATCACATATATCTGTTTGCATCATACTGCAGTGAACGTTTGCACACACACAAGAAAGCTTTTCATACATGTTTGCGTTGCTACGATTGGATGCCCACCAGAACTGGTGACGAAAGAATTTCTTGCCAGTCTTGTTTGCTACAAACAGCTGCTCCTTTGGGATCAAATTTTCAAAATGTCCCGCATCCACAGCCGAGTGATTCAACTGTTATAACTCAAGACAGGCTCAAACGGCTGCATCCATCTTCATTATATGAGGAATATTCAATCTCAAGGCCAGATAAATCACAATGCCTTATAAAAACACAAACCACAGCCAAACTGCTTCATCCATCTCTGTTCATAGAGGACTGATCGATATCAAGGCTGGTTAAATCGGTATCTTTATCAAAACCCTAAATTGGCAACACAGCACTAGTAATCACACCGTACCGTTCCAAAGTGAAGAAGATTTGGCACATCAGAGGAACTGAAATTCTGCTTGAGCACACCTCTGCATCAGAGTAATGGCATGGTTTGGGTAGAATCGCAGGTACAAGTAAAGCTCTTTCCTGTCAACGCTTCAATCAACTGAGGACCAATTATCTATTCATTGATCCGCACGGCCAATTTGAAATGTCTACTGCATGTACTCCTCTATCAATCTCAAAGAGATAATATGTTCGGGTCTCACCTCTTCGCTGGTGAATCTGCGCACTTTCTCGATGAAGATCGCGACGAAGCTTACAATCAGCTTGTCGCCAAATGTGTGCGCATCTGCCGTTTGCACCTCAACTTTCCGTGCTGCCTTCAGCGCCATGCTTGCGTTGTTGTACGAAGCCTGCGAGTTGAGAGGAAGTAAAACAGGCTTTGAATCTTCCACCCTACAAGGACCTGAACTCATTCACTTCATGCTGCTGTGACAGAAACTTTCAATAGCTGACATGTGCAGTGCAAAGAGTGTGAACTTTAATGATAATACTTTTCAGGTACAAAGCTTTATTTACACAGCTAGAGAAAAAAAGAGAGGAAGAACTCCTAGTATAGTACATTGAAGTTATTCAGGGAGAGACCATCAAGATCCAGTAATAGTACCAAGCAAATACAACAGTAAATGATGATCAGCACCTTCACACTCAGTGACTCAAAGCAGAATTATTTTGTCAGAATTGTCAGACCATGGGACTATCGAAATGTTTCATTATAAACATGTTTTACTCCAGTGAGCCTCCTTTCTCATGTTGTCTTTGGTTTCTTACATTGTACAATGAATTCTTTTCTGTTTGTGTTTTTTTTTCATTGTTTTCATTTGTTGTTGTTGTTGTTGTTGTTTTGTTATGTTATGTTTTGTTGTTGTTGTTGTTTTTTTTGGGGGGGAGCAAAGATGGTTGCCGAATATATGCCAGCCACCTTGTAAAAATACATACCAGGGCAATTTTCTCCAGTTCTATTGTGGTTGGATCAATGTACTGACAAATGTCCGTCTGGGGGTCCAGCCATTCGCCTGTGTCCGTGCAGAAGCGCTTCGCGGCAGCCCCACCGCGATCGCTGTTCTTGTACTGAATGCCGCCCCCATTGGGGCAGCGAATAGAGGCCGTTCGTGTGGGGATGGTAGTGGGCCAGTGAAACGATCCTAGATATCGGAGGGGGGAGCAGATAACATCAGTTAGAAAACCAAAATGAGGATAACAGGTTCACTTATCTTGGGAAGATATTAAGAGAAATTGAAATAGATAAACATTGGTCTTGTCATTGGAAAAATTTCAACTGTATCCTACAACACAATGGGTGAAGAGAATGAATAAAGAAGGCTGCTAATAACTTTCAGTATGAATTTTTCTTGAACATGATGTGATCGTTGAAAACCAAAATCCACAAGCCAAAACTAAAACAACAAAAATCCCCAAAGAGATCCCACACATAAATGCAGAAGCCAGCACTATCATCTTGAGTGTTTAGATTGAGCTACAGAATCAATCACTAGCCCCAGTCACACTGGCAAAACATCTTCAAAGTTTAACTTCGAAAACTCTTTGCAAAATTCACTCGTCCGTTCACAATGGCAGCCAAAATTCTCAAAAATTTCAGTTTTCGCAGTTTGGGTCACTGCTGCACATGAGGTGCCCAACAGAAAAGAAAGCACCCACTATCTGACATCTACTGATAGCTAGGAAAACAATGCATACACATACATAGTACATGTACATCCTAATGAGTGCACCCTTTCGAAGGCACCACCACATACAGGCAGTGGACTGGCTGCATGACAAACTTTTCAAAGTTTCGGTTGCGAGCATTGAGACTGCACCAAACTCCAAGGACTCCAAGAACTTAAACTTTGTGAAGTTTTGCCAGTATGATCATGGCTACACTGCACAGACTGTCTACACTGGCAGTTTCTGACATTTTTGAACAATAAAGTGTAATTCAAAGGAGAGAGAAAAACATAAAAATTGATTTCAAGGGAGATCAAAGACTTTGTCAATACATTATAAAACCCTCAAAATATGTATGATGACATTGTGTGACTACTCCAAATTTAGTCCCACCTGTGTTTTTCTACGAGTGTAATTGGTTGCAAACTCCAGGAAGGGGTGACGTTATGAATATAATTCTGAACAAGAAAAGATAATTCTGTCATGCCTCCTAAACAGTCAACACAAATCTCTGAAGATAACTCTTAATGACCTCAAACTATACAACTGGTAACTACTAGCAATAAACAGTCATCTGACATGTGAATTCCTCAAATTTTGTCCATACTTCCCCCACCTTTGTTGTTGTGTGTGGTGTCTTCTGAACATTTTTCTGAAAAGTTGCCAAAGACGTAGAGGTCCAGCATCATGTTGCGGTTGCCCTTCCTAGTCCGAACCCGACATTCCATCTTCCACAGCCCTGAACTGTCCATCTGGATCTGGTCAATCTGCGTAAAAAAAAAAAAAAATCACAACAAACAAATAAATAAATATCAAGAAAACAATGGGATCTACAGATTTGCTTTACGCGACTTTTGTCCCGATTTTTTTAGACCGGTACAGCGTAACTTCAAATACATATAGGTCATTTTAGTGTCCCTGGCAAGTATTTAAAATTCCCAGTTACAGGTTTTTCCTGGTTACTGTAAAAGTGGAAATTTTGTGGTGTGGAAATTTTTTCGTGCAACCAGAAACCAGCGCAAAAATAAAAACTCACAAATATTTTTGTGTGTCATATGTTCCATTATAAAATGGGTTCAAGAATGTAGCCAATTGGAAGCACTGAAATGAGTCACGTGTGCCTGCATTAATTTCTCACTAACATGCACGGCCTAACGTCACAATGTTTACACTAGCAGTGCGCACTCAATCAGTTGTTACAAATGCATCGCGCGCTACTATACGCGCTGTCAATCCTGTAAACAACTTCTAGTTCGGGCTGCCAGCCGGCCTTTCTTGTGCATACATGTGGCGTACGTATACTCTTATACATACATGCTCACAGTACTTATATGTGCGCGCGGGATTTCCGAGCGCGACGTGCGTAATATGTTTGGGACGAACATCTTCGGACATCTTTACTTTTTGACTTGAGCTAGTGCTACATGTAGCTGACTGGTATTTACCCACAAAGATACGTGAAAAATACTGTTAGTTTTTGACCCATTTTATAAAACAAATGATGCACAGGATTATTTCGTGGCGTTAGTGGAGATGCAGCTCACTCTCGGGTATTTACAATGTAGTGCAACATGTTTCACAATTGTAAATACCCTCGAGTGCGCTACATCTCTACTAACGCACTCTATCCTGTGCATCATTTGTATACTAATGAATGTCTTGATTCCGCAAAATAAAAAAGACACACAAAATTCATCTCACACAGTTGAGCGCGAAAAATTACTCGCATGAAAATAACCACTTTTACAGTATAGGCAGGGAACCCAAAACTGAGCCATGAAGGGGAATAGTTGATAGTGAGTCATAAAAAAAGGGTTACAACTTCTAAGACTCTTCCCTTTAAACACATCTGAGGCAGCTGAACGTCATTGTTGCTACTCAACAGTGGTTAATGATGCTCAATTTCTGAACTGACAGTACATTCTGCTGAAATTAATTCTACTGATTCTCTTTTTTCTCTCTCTGGTAACAAAGTCTCCCCCCCCCCCCCCCCTTACAAACACACAGATACAAAGTACACATCTTGTATACAGGTACATGTATTAGCAATCACACTCACACATACCAAGAAGCATTATGTAATAATTGATTATGCACTCCCTCATTCTCACTCCCCCCCCCAAAAAAAAAAAAAAGAAGAAAGAGAACAAACAAACAAAAGACAAAATGAAATCACATGGTGGTTATACTGTGAATTCAATATTTTGTGCATGGAGAATGTATTGCAAATATCAAATGTGTAAATATTCTCTGTCACAAAAATGATTTCAAAATAAAGTCAATTCATGCCACATAAACAAAACACTAAATTCAGTCTGTATTGAGTGTGATTCATATACATATCAGATAGTGTTTACCATTTTATTGGTGTTTGGCAGATAATATTCATGACAAACAGCTCCCCAGTGAGATGGAAATCATCTCTTTAGAGAAAAATGTCCAAGAAAAAAAGGAAGGATTTAATCACGGCAGACATATTTGCAATCTATTAAGTTTGTGCAAATTACAAAGGCAAGCATTAAAAAAGCTCACCCAGTAATTAGTTTGAACATCATAATAGAATCTCATACAGCTTCTACTAGAGGCCCCTGACATAAACATTTTAATTTCATGACTGGCATATCGCTAGTCTAATTTTTTGTGGATCTGGACTTCCAGATGATTTCGCGAGTGGTTAAATTTGCAAATTGTGGAGTACAGTACTGAATGGAGAAATGTATGTGTACACGTCACATTCATGTCGGTATCAGAGTCAATATTTTTGCATGTCTTTAAATTGGCGAATAGCACCTGACTTGGGAAAGTCGCAAAAATAAAAACCTCACGAAATATTCAGAGTATACAGTAAACCACTCATTTCATTTGACAAAACACTACAACAGTTTGAACATCAATACATTATCTCACATGTCTTTTACTGGAGACCCTGAAATTTAGTAATTTTCCTTACTTGACTGTTACAAAGCTGTCATAAAGTGCTCATCTCCTTTGGCAAACACGTCTAGAACTTTTGATTTTTGACTCTTGAGATGCACCAAGTAACAGTAACAACTGAATGATATGTTCGACTAAGACATTGTGAGCATTTCAGCCATTGCGGCTTGCCGAACATTTGCTGAAATATTCATAGACCTGTTGCTCTCTGTTTCCCAACATTCGCAGAGATCCAATCTCTCCCTGTGGCACATTTCACTTGAATACTTCATGTCCCAAAATGCCGCAGTGCCACGAGTCAAGAGTCATCGCGATGAACTGGAGCGCGCCAGGAGATAAGGGGAAGGTTCATTTATCTACAATCTGCAGTTACGACCTGACGTACCGTATCTTTGAACGGCATGTAGACAGAGTGACAGATGGGGTCTTGCCGAGATTCTTACTCAAACCGTTTTCACTTTCTCCCATGCATGTTTTACGGAAGATGAGCCACAGTGAGCATGGCTTATTCATGATGAAGATTGTAGAGGAGCGAGCAAAACCTCAGCATATGCACACCGCTTGAGCTTTCAGTTTTAAATGCGCACATCCATCACGAGGCAAGCGGCGCGACGACTCAAGACATCTCCATCGTGATACGCAGGAAGGGGAAAGGCATTGATCGTAATCTAATGCCCGGTCAATCTTGAGAGAATGGAGGTCGCCCGTCGCACAATGTTTCGCTGTTTTAACCCTTGTCATAGCACATCATCAAAATGATGCATGCCTGTACTTTTCTTTCCCCTTATTTTTCCTAATTCTCAGTTAAAGAAAAGCTATTTTCAAGAAAAAAACGAAAAACAAAACATTAAAAAGACAAGAAATGACTCAGCCAGAGTTGGTAGGACTGTTAGACCAATTTTCAGCAAGATACAACAATCTAAATGCCAGTTTCAGATCATCTAACACAATCTTTTTAGGGTTCCTCAGAATAAGCCTTCCTAATCTCTTTTTCACTGTCTCTGAAAATTGGTAGCTCCTTATGGATCTAATACACAACACATCCGGCATAGGTTTAATTGCGATGCGACTTTTATGGTACTTCTTTGATCTGCAATAGCACGACACTACAGAGTTTTTGAGGCACAAGAAGATGTTTCTGACACCTCTAAACTATGTATGGTGAGATGTGTGTGATGAATCTTCAGGCACTTGTCAAATACATTGTAACAAAAAAAAAAAAAACAGGTTTGTGCATACAAAATAACCACGGCAAAATTACAACAGCTCTTGACAGCTACTAGCCAAATGTGTGATAAGATCTTCATATATTTTACAGGGATGTACAGTTGTAGATTAGTCAATCCTTCAAATACACACACATACCCACACACAAACATATAGAGATATATTATATACTTTTGCAAGTTCATTTGTAGTAATACATGGTAAGAAAAATATTCTTGGTTTTCTTTTTACATAAATAAAAAAGCCTGAAAAAAAAAGAAATCACCACTGGATTATAAATTCATATGCAAAATGTGGCTTCAGAAAGATTCAACAGTATAATATTATTAAAGTTTGTTTAAATCATAAGCTACACGTGTATTAACATCCCCCCCCCCCAAAAAAAAAAAAAAAAAAAAAAAAAAATCATCAGAAATTGTAATGATCACATGGACCACACAAGCAAACTTTTCATTTGCTGTGCCACGGCCAAACTCTTGAAAAAAATTTCTTGGTGCAAAATCGTTCCTAGAATCAAATGGATAATTGTTCATTTCGATCACACACTACCACTAGTATATTGAGATCGATGCTAGACTACAAATCACGACAAGGACTTGACACTCAGCAATATACTTTATACGCATATTTGTAAAGCAGTGACTCTGACAGGGATAAGTGGCAAAGGTTTGGACAGCATAAATTCATAAAGGCTTGAGAAAAAGGATGCTGCATAATTGAATTGGTGTCTCATTTTTGGAATAGTTCCATGAGTTTGAGGTGAAATGCAGTATAAACTGCAAGGGGAAAATGGCTTCTTGGGATAACATCAGGTAGCCACTTACAATAGCATATTTACACATTTCAACATGATACTTGTCTCTCAGATCTTTGGTGAAAACTGTACTCTAGTAGATGGTCAGTGATAACAATTTCCATTGAAATCTACAGCTGGTTGTTACTGAGTATTCCCCCCCCCCCCCCCCCCCCCACTGAAATGACCAAAGGGTATTTTCAGCTTCAGGAAGATAAATATGTTTTCTTTTCTCTTTACTGTTATAAATTTGATTCTTTATTTCCTTTTTTTTCACAAACGGTTCCCTTGGGTTTTTTGACAAGGAAATTACACATTACACAAATCACTGAATGTTTCATACTGAATACAATATGAATACTCTAGAAGGGGAAATTCCTTTGCAACAACGCAGCGAAACAGCGCCGAAAGAGCAAATTCAATACTCCCCGCAACAATTACCCACTCAAAAGATTTTTGTTTGAAATTCTCAATTTCCTGGTAGTAATCTCTTCCGCACACAGGGACACACACTCATCAGTTCCAGCGCTGTCAAAGCATCTACAGCAATGTAACGCCACTTTGCATACATATAAAGCAGGGCCTTCCCACCTCCCTGATATAAGTGACTCCATACATGTACATGCTGCCCAATGGACATCCATTTATGGCCTGGAGTTGAATTGAATTGAATTGAATTTGTTCAAGGGCATGAGACAATGGAGAGACAGAGGGAGTGATGATTAAACTTTAATAGTCTTCCTCCAAAGAATCTGAATCATGAGGAAAGTTTATAGCTCTCTCCACTTTGATTCCAATGGATAAGCTTTTTGATAATTTCCGAGCAGCAGAACATTCACCTGGAACATCATCACTTTTATACAGCAGGATGGTGAATGGTAGTAGTTCCAGCTTAATTTGGAGCAACTAACCTCCTGCCTCAAATTCCCATATCAACCAGCAGATCTAACAGCCCTGCTGTGGCGGGCTTTCAATAAGTGTGGTCAATTTCCCAGTGATAAAATGTCCCTGCTTTGATAACAACATTACTTTTGAAAGCTTTCTTCCCTCACAAAAGATTTGAACAGAACCGGAATTTGATGATGACCAACCAACTCAATCTGACGACAATCACTTCGACACCAAAACAGTTTTCCGAAATGCCTGATAGGAGAGTAGAAGGAGCATTGTGAGTGTGAAATTCTATGAGAGAGAGAATGAGGGGGAGGGAGAGAGTATAGAAAAAAAAAAAGGAAAAAATTTAGAATTAAAGAGATACAGACAGTGAGAATATGAGAGCACAGGATAGATACACTCTGAGAACGAGAGATAATCAGAGAGAGGGAGAGAGAGATATCTCTATCTATCTATCTATCTATCTATCTATCTATCTATCTATCTATACATATGTATATATATAATACTCTCACAGATACTGTAGATACATGTACATAGGCCTACTGAGATACATGCAAAAGACTTTTTTCTGCTTTCACAGCTACACTAGGAAACTAGAACATCAATGAATCGCATATCATGGAGCAGCTTAAAAGCATTTCATTTTGTTGTTGACTTTCTTCTTCTGAATATCTTATACGTGCAATATAGCACACACGCGCACGAAGCATAGAGAGAAATCTTCATTCCTACGCTTCAACAACACTGCAGCCAGTGTACACGATGGAGCCATTTGCTGGTGAAAAAAAAAAAAAAAAATGGTACCTGGTTGTGTCATACACACATGAGTAATGGCACTCCAAGGATTCACAAATGTAGCTCAGTGGTACCATAAATAACCGCAAATCAAATCTATGTCACTTTTCAGCACAAATGAGCACGAGGTGGGGGGGGGGGGGATCGGAGGGGCGGAAATGCCCGATACACAGTCTCATGATGCTGGTTTTAAAAAAAGAAATGATAATAATAACATTATAATGCTAGCTTTGTAATTTTGAAAGGCCATCAAAATATATTGCGCAAATTTTAAACTCCTCTTTCATACCAGTATGATACAGGATACTACACAGCATTCAAGTCTGTTTTCAATCAGGTAATTCTTTTCAGAGTTCTTTTACATCAAAGTAAAACAGGTTAGATTACATACATTAAAAAAAAAAAATTGCAAGTAACGCTCATTTGCCTGAATGAAGAAAGGGTCACAATTCATCGATGGGTGTCAGCTTGTATCAAATGAGAGGCAATACGTAGTGTAACTTGTAAGCATTTCATTTCTCTGACTGTCTAAGGGAGTACATACACTTGAATTGAAATACATGTTTTGTGTATGCATGTGCATGTGTGTATGTATATGTGTGTGCATGTGAGTGTGTGTGCATGTGTGTGTATTTGTATGTAAATTTGAATAAATTACTTTGTCATCACGACCCAACTTTTACAAAGGGCAGCTAGCCTTCCAGTTGAGCCCTTACACTTTTATAATTCTCTTTTCCCTTTTGTTTTGTTTTTCTTATTCTCTGTGAGGGGTTGTATGGTTGTCAATATGCTAATATTGTTTTGTAAAGCCTACTATGCATGTTGTTTAATGAAAGTATTAGATAATGAACTTGAACTTGAATGTTTTCATGACATGAACAGGTCTTTCATTTAAATATACCTAGTACCCTTTAACCATCCCTATTCAATCACATTACTCAACACAAGTGAATACCATTAGCAATTATGCTTTAGTGTACATTGTCTTTGTTTTTGTTTTTTCAATCCTGTCTGACACGGGTTAATTGGAGGGTCACTAGAGTTAAGTATCATGCTAAATGGACATGTGGTTCTACTAATTAACATATTTCTGGCCCAGGTTTTCCATTAACATCATATGGCTGTAAGTACTGTATGACAGCACAGTCTCAACTGAATGTTAGCTGCACTTTGAGCACCGAGAAGCAAATAGAAGCAATAAGCTGAACGGTTATACTTTCATCAAGGACGCGGACAGATATTGGTATGCAAAAAGCGCCTCGCATGGTACATTCAGGGGAACCATCACCGATTCAAGGCCTTGTCAAGAGCTGCATTCTGATGCGCTGCCGATGCGAGAAACTTGAATGTGGCTGAAAGCTCACATTAGCATTTTGCCTGGCATCAGTCAAAGGGTGAACATAAATCACAAAACAGCTCTCCTGTATGAAAGGCAGCAAAAGCACCAGAATCCATCACTACTCTTTGAGAGAGCTGAGGCGGTTCAGTGCCTTCATGAATAATTCATCATTATTGGTGTGTATCAACTTGCTGTATACATATATACCCTTCCCAGCTGGCACCTGATCTGATCTCCAGGGTGTACCTTTAGGTAACCTTCATGAATATTCACAGCAAGATTAAAAGGATGACAGTTTTCCTGCTCCCTGTAAATCAAGCCCACTCTCCTATTCAATAAACGTCACTATTTCCTCCTGAAAACTACCAATTTTCAAATGCGTTGCAATCAGGACAATCTGAGCAAAAGGCAGGACTAGATCTGATATTATGCCAATATCATCACATGGCTCCATATATAATACATCCGGATTTACATTAGAGGGACTGCACGACATTTCAATTTCAGGGACGCTCACTAAGGCTGCTAAATCTTCTCATTTCGTGGGCGAATTCTTCATCATCATTTCAGAATGGCGTAAGGCTATGAAGGGCTCATGCAACATGTAGAAAGTGACTGCTAAACCTCGTGCAAGCTGTAAACCATTCTGAAAGCACCTGAAGGGATGGACAGGAGCACTGAAGGGGAGACGGAGGAGGAAGAGGTGGAGGGGTAGAAGAGGAGGGAGAATATAAAGTGAATGGAGTGAGGAGGGTGGGGAAGGAACGGATGAACAGATGGAGGCAAGAATACACCAGTAAGAGGATAGAAATGTCACATGAGGGGAACAGGAGAATTAAAAAAAGAAAATACAAGAGATATGGAATGGAGACAAGGAAGATGGAAGGCGGTAGGGATGAGCGGACGGGATGTAGGAGGAAGAATTGGAGGGAGGAAAGACAAGGGGAAAGAAGGAGGGAGAAGAGGGAGGAGGAGGAGGGTAAGGAGAGAGCAGGTGTAGGCATGGTTAAAGATGCTTCAGACAAGAAGCAAATGAAGAACAGGAGGAAGAAGAAAAGCGAGGCCCCGTTTCATAAAACTTGTTATCAATAACAAGTTATGATAGTTGTTATTTGGGTATGAGCGACTGAAATTCCTTGCATCTGATTGGCTGAGAGCTAATTTGTCATAGAAATGTGGCAGTTGTTACTGATAACAAGTTTTATGAAACGGGACCCAGGAGGAGAGATACAAAGATGAGGAAGGATAGGAACCAGGAGAAGGATGAGGAAGGATAGGAACCAGGAGAAGGATGAGGAAGGATAGGAACCAGGAGAAGGATGAGGAAGGATAGGAACCAGGGGAGGATGAGGAAGGATAGGAACAAGGAGAAGGATGAGGAATGATAGGAACCAGGAGAAGGATGAGGAAGGATGAGGAAGGATAGGAACCATGGGAGGATGAGGAAGGACAGGAACCAGGAGAAGGATGAGGAAGGATAGGAACCATGGGAGGATGAGGAAGGACAGGAACCAGGAGAAGGATGAGGAAGGATAGGAACCATGGGAGGATGAGGAAGGACAGGAACCAGGAGAAGGATGAGGAAGGATAGGAACCAGGAGGATGATGAAGAATAGGAACCAGGAGAAGGATGAGGAAGGATAGGAACCAGGGGAGGATGAGGAAGGATAGGAACCAGGAGAAGGATGAGGAAGGATAGGAACCAGGAGGATGATGAAGAATAGGAACCAGGAGAAGGATGAGGAAGGATAGGAACCAGGGGAGGATGAGGAAGGATAGGAACCAGGAGAAGGATGAGGAAGGATAGGAACCAGTGCAGGATGAGGAAGAATAGGAACCATGGGAGGATGAGGAAGGATAGGAACCAGGAGAAGGATGAGGAAGGATAGGAACCAGTGCAGGATGAGGAAGAATAGGAACCATGGGAGGATGAGGAAGGATAGGAACCAGGGGAAGGATGAGGAAGGATAGGAACCAGGAAAAGGATGAGGAAGGATAGGAACCAGGAGAAGGATGAGGAAGGATAGGAACCAGTGCAGGATGAGGAAGAATAGGAACCATGGCAGGATGAGGAAGGATAGGAACCAGGGGAGGAATAGGAAGGATAGGAACCAGGGGAGGACAAGGAAGGATAGGAACCAGGAGAAGGATGACGAAGGATAGGAACCAGGAGAAGGATGAGGAAGGGAAGGATAGGAACCAGGGGAGGATGAGGAAGGATAGGAACCAGGAGAAGGATGAGGAAGGATAGGAACCAGGGGAGGATGAGGAAGGATAGGAACCAGGGGGGGATGAGGAAGGATAGGAACCAGGGGAGGATGAGGAAGGATAGGAACCAGGGGAGGATGAGGAAGGATAAGAACCAGGGAGGATGAGGAAGGATAGGAACCAGGGAGGATGAGGAGGGATAGGAACCAGGGGAGGATGAGGAAGGATAGGAACCAGAAGAAGGATGAGGACGGATAGGAACCAGGGGAGGATGAGGAAGGATAGGAACCAGGGAGGATGAGGAAGGATAGGAACCAGGGGAGGATGAGGAAGGATAGGAACCAGGGGAGGATGAGGAAGGATAGGAACCAGAAGAAGGATGAGGAAGGACAGGAACCAGGGGAGGATGAAGAAGGATAGGAACCAGGGGAGGATGAGGAAGGATAGGAACCAGGGGAGGATGAGGAAGGATAGGAACCAGGAGAGGATGAAGAAGGATAGGAACCAGGGGTAGGATCTTCCTTACCGTGAGGGTGCTGGTCATGAGGGACTGGTCCTCCAGTAGCCGTGTGCTGATGCTGATCCCCGCCGAGGAGTTGCTGCGCAGCTCCTTGTTGTTCCGCAGCCAGACCAGGGTCTGTGTCTCATCCTGGTAGCTGGCGATGCACTCCAATGTGATGGGGTCACCCTTGAAGACCAGCTGGGCCTGGCTGGGGTGGATCTCAAACCGATTCAGCTCCAGTGGATGATCTGGCATGGGAAAGGTTTTGCAATGGATTCCGTAAGCGTAATTGAACAGTTCTCAAAACAAGTTCTACAGGGAAGGTACAAATCGATGCTCCAGGCTATGCCAAGGACTCTCATATGGAGAGGAAAGTCTGTGATAGGAAAGACTGGCATTATTGACATGGGTACAAACATAGCAAATCCACATTTGAAGGAAAGCATATCATGCCTCCAAGTGGGGTGGGATTCTGTAGTGGAATTCATACTTTATTTAATACAAAAGCACAAGTTACTCATTCTGATTACTGCTACTCATTATCACTCCATATCTTGATCTTGTTTCACAATTTTTTTTCACAAATTAAGGTCAGTATCTTTGGCACAGCAAAGTGACAAGACCTTGACTCGGAAGCTGCCGTTTTACATGCAATGAAACCCTAAAAGGAATGCTGGCTTACTGCAGTGGAGTTGCCCCCTCTTGAGACTGTGGACGCTCTGGTTCCGCAGCGACTTGGGACTGGCACAGGTGGTGGAGTCGCTGATCCTCACCCGGCTGTTCTTCTCCCACCTCACCATCCAGCGCAGCTTGCAGTCACACACCAAGAACTCGGACTGGAAATCTCTACACATGGATGGATGGAAGGAAGTTGAAAGTGCAAATACAATCAGTCCAGACAGAGGCATGTCCTGCACTGTTCACTTTGGATATTACATGCCTTTCAAGCATCTGAGAGACTAGGGGGGGGGGGGGAATCAAAAGGGAGTGTCAACACTGGGAGTAATGACCATTCTCTCCATCTTTTTGTTCTAATAAAATCATTAAACATAACAAATCACTGCTACAGTTGGTACATTTTCATACAATGACATCTTTCAACAATTTAGCTATCATGTCCAATATCAGATGTGAGGTGGTCTATTTATAGTACATCTCTGACTAGTAAAGACTGACACATTGACATTCAAAAATCACAGAGTAGTTCTGAGTTTGGTGTCTTGTTATTTTGCCAAGAATTTCATTATAAGGCATATCACAATTTATCTGATTCCTTTTTTTTTTCAACGCTCACCGTACAGTCCCTTGTTGAACATTCTGCAAACAGAAGGCCAAATTTTGTAACTTGCACAATTTATTCTGATTACTATCCTAAATGTTAAACTTCTATAGCCCCCCCCCCCCCCCAAAAAAAAAAATAGCTTTCTGAACTCTTTGTAGCTCTACTTCTTTCTTTCTTTCTTTGGATGACAGCTGGAATCAAAACAGCAAGTCAAATCTTCGATTAACTGTCCACTAATTCTGCTGCAAGAAATGCATATAAATTGCCTTATATGTGCTGGCCATGCATGTATAAAGAATATCTATAAATACTATCAGATGGAAAATTTGCAGTGCTCTAAGAGTGTGACAGTTGGATTCACAATTCAAATGATAATTCTACGTAGATCAAACACATCAAATTTCATATTTGAATTAGGAGCTCGCTGGGTCAATGACAACCTAGAATGCTTTGCACAAGGGGCATGCTTCAAGATTCTTCGCCTTTACCTACCGCTTTGTATATGTCAAAAGTGGGTTTACTCTGCTTCCATAAATGTCATTCATTAAAAGAATATTATGTTTTGGTAGATTGCAGACAGGCATAAAATCATCTGCCATAATACCTGATATCTAGGGCATAAATAGCCATGCATCTTTCCCATTTAGATTCTTCAGACCTCGTTGCTGACTGGCTGAATGATGTCTACCGCAATACTTGATATCTCATGCATGAGTGACCATCCATTTCACAATGATGTCTGGTTTAGAACATTGATTGATGAGTTGAATGGTAGTCAATGACCACATCTGCTTGCACTGTTCTATTTATTTTTTGAATTTTCTCTCTTTTTTTTTTTTTGGGGGGGGGGGGGGGGTAGGGGGCTGATCAGTCACCTTTTGTACATTCCCCTAACATAACAACCCAATATTTATGTGACGGAGGACATTCACATTACAAATGAAAACTATATTACTATGTTCATATCTAAATACATTTTTTCATTCAAATTACCTAGACAGCCATCACATATTCATCTAAAGATAATGTAGAAACTTACAACTGAAGATAATTTCTCTGAAGATACATTAAAATAGAAATACTAGATGTATGAGTGGTGTGTGGTATCTTTTTTATTTTCATTTTTTCTTTATTTTAAATCCAAGGCATATCTTATTCAGATGTATGGTTAACCAAACGAGCTTTTTACACAGGACTGGCAATATACATCTTACCCTCAAATTGTGTTAGAAGCTAATCGTACTTGAACGAGAGATGAAGATTATGAATTCTTAAAGATGACATCACTAGCATAGCTCATGTCTGAGTACAGTGCACAGAGCCTGAGATTTCACAGAGAAATCATAATGCGGCTATGATGCCACCCAGGAAAAATAAATGAGTCACTGAGAAAACAGAAGCTTATCCACTGAAATACACATCAAACACACTCACACATGCACACACACACACACACACACACACACGTCTTCCTTCAATGCCCCCCCCCCCCCCCAACCTCCTGATATCAACCCCGGCGCCAAACTGTCCGCCTTTCTCCCCATACTGCGTAATGAGGGCTTTGGGGCCGGGGGAGAGCTACCCCATTTCATTCGACTTCGGCACCCACCACCTTGCCCCTACTTATGTACCCCTCGAGAAAGGAGCACAAACAAAAGACTAACCAAAATAGGGTAACCAAAAGAAAAAATTATACCTTTGGGCCTTTTTTGCTATTTCAATCTCATTCTAGTCCTCCTCCACAACAGCATGAGCAATTACCAAAAGAAACTGTCTATTACAATCTCCACGCTGACTCTCAACCCACTCCCTCACCCCACCCCTACCAATCATACAAAAAAAAGAAGAAAAGATAAGAAAGAAAATCACACTATGATGACAAAATATGAGGGGATATATTGCAGGGGAAGAAATTCAATGTGTTTTTGCATGTCACTGCCATCATATAATGCATTACGGAGATTGATGATGGGCGAAAAATCCATCGTGAGTCTCACTGGTGTGTTTTGGGCGACATTCAATATTCCAAAACGCTGAGGCAGGTGCATTTGGATACCTGATTAGGAGAGAGCTTCCAAGGGGGCCAAGGTTTTGTTGATGCAAACAAATTTTGACATAAAGTCTGTGCATTTGTGATTGAAATACAAAGTTGAAACGCACACGCAAACAAGAAATGATGATTCTAAGAACGCAGTTATACTGTAGGAAGGGAAGTCCGGTATCTTTGTTTTTTCCTCTTTTCTTCTCCTTTCTATCTGTCTATCTATTCATCTGTCTATCTGTTTCTGTTTCTATCCATCTTCCTTTGTATGACTACAGTTTATATTTCTGAATGCTCTTCAGATTTTTTGCAATCTCAGGGAGTTTTTCTCCTTTTTTTATTCTATGTTAGCACGAGCTAAATCGTCCAGAGGCACGAACAGCCACCATCCTGTTTTCGAGTACTTTCTCTTGGTACAAATGCTATTTCCACAGGAAATGAGAAGGACTTTAACACATAATCTTAGAGCAATCCTTAACACTTAGCCTCAAGAACTACTTACACTTTAGACAGCTCCGTCAGCCGCTCAAAGGTAGCCTCAGCGATGGTCGAGATCTGGTTGTGCGACAGTATTCTAAAGGGCAAAAAAAAAGGAAAAAAAAAGAAAACAATATGCTCATATCATGCAACACCACTCTCCTACGTGAATGCTATAGAACTGACTTTCATCATGTCGATATGGCTAAAGGCATATTCAATCACAGGCAAAAAAATAGATTAACTTCTCTACAATGTGTTACTACTTTCACAACATTAAGAAAAAAAAAAGAAACGACACAGCAACAATATTTTCCAGCAATCCTGAGCATATAGCATAAGAAGACAGATTTATTTTCTTCTTGCTTTTCTTTTCAGCGCATACATTAGTAACTGTCAGCGAGATTCCAAAGAGCAATCAGGAATATACTTGTGTGTGTAATGTGCAACTTGACAGGCCAAATATGAGACCCAAACCAGGGAGGCTTTTGTATTCTATTGTTAACCCATTGAAGACTAGTCCTGAGAATACTCAGGCAGGTGTCTATGGGAAATGCATGTTACAGCAAAATCAGTTTGTCCACAACGGGTTAAAGACATGAAGAGAAATTTCTACTTTCAGGAAGACTCCTCCAAAATCAGTGAGACTTGCCAGCTCTGGTGATACAGAAAACTTGCATGCATGTCAACAGGTTAAGAAGGCACTGAACAACATTCTCAGAGAGTTCGTTTAAGTCTCCCAGCACCTAAAAAATTAATAAATTGCTAACTCTCAAAGTGTGCACTTTAATTTGTTCTCCCTGCCCTGTCCCGCTGTCACAGCAGAAACTTGACATGTGTCAGTCTGGTGTCATGTTCAAACTAAATTGAGTGGAAGGTGAGAGGGCATACGAAAAAGAAACAATTACTGTTCCAAAATAAACGGGACATGACTCTGACCTACCTTATATCTTTGCACACTTGGAAAGATGCAGCAGTAACATCATGACTAAGGCTGCGTTTGAATGCTCTCCTAAAGCGTACTGTACCATACCATACCCAAGCCAGAGGAGCACTCAAACGCTCATGAAGTGTACAGTACCTTACTGCAAAAGTTGACCACTTCTCGGGACACTTCCCAATGTGCTCCAAAAGCATAGAGTAAGTGCCAGAAGTTGGCATGAGAAGAATATAACACGAAGAGTTGATTCTCTTTGTTAGGGACACCTGTAAGAAGTGTATTAAAGCTTGCCAGGTGCATGACATTGTTGCTACAAAACATACGACTCCCTCTGACTCCAGTCCAAAAATAACTCATGAGGTATGCTTTCTCCAAAGAGTACTCAAATGCTCCAAATCTGGCATGGTATGGTATGGTATGGTATGGTATGGTATGGTATGATTTGGTTCACTTTGGTTCGCTTTTGAGTGCTTAAACGCAGTCCAAGTGCTTGCTTCAAGATGTCATTTGGCTCAAGGGACAATTATTTTTCAAACCAATCATCAAGACATCAAGCAATGAAAACAAGAGCCTGCATGTACATTATACAAAACAACAGCAATAGAAACCCACACGTTGCCAACTAAATCCTTGGATCATATCCTGCCACTCACTTACAAACAATTCACAGTGATGCTCAGATGGCTATGCGGAAAACCACCATGTCATATTCATCTCTAATATTACACTACTGTCTGAACGATATGTGGGTATTCAGCCATGAGCGGGATTAACGTCTTAATTGGAGTGTGCTTGCTGTATTCACATCACAGAAAGATCATACTCACAGAGTTGTCACCGAGCCCAATCCAATGAACATGGTATTGTTGACACTTCCCAGCCGGTTGTGAGACAGATCTCTGCAGAAGAAGAAGAAGACAAATAGACATTCAAATGAATAGAAACAAAAAATAAAGCAGAATGTGTTAAATCAAGCTAAAATGTGCATGCAACATAAACTATCTGGGGAAACACCATAAAGATAGACGCAAACCTGAGATGAGATACTAGTCATTTGACAGGAGATTTCTACAATGACTTTTCAAGGAGAGGCAAAAACATGTGGTGCACATTACAATACATTATGATGGTTTGTCAATCAAATTAGGATACGGAAAAAAGAGAATACATTTTTTGTTATATTTGATCATATTTCCCTGATCTCTCATCACTGTACAAAAACTACACTCTACATGTGCAATGTAAATGAATCATTGGCTGTAATCACATAAAGACTGTTAACTAAAAATCCAATTCATGGTTTGGGGTGTGGGTGGAAATGTATTATGTACAAGTAGGTGACAACTGTAGATATGTCCACTGTAAATGATAGATTCTTAAACACAAATGTATAATAGTAATGGAAATGTTTTTGCATGCTTAAAGGACAAGTTCACCTTCATAAACATAAGGATTGAGAAAATGCAACAATATTAGTAGAACACATCAGTGAAAGTTTGAGGAAAATTGGACAATCGATGCAGAAGTTATGAATTTTTTAAATTTTTGTGTTGGAACCGCTGGATGAGGAGACTAGTACAGCTTGTGAGTCATATGCGTACAACAGTATAAAAAAAATGTAAAAGAAAATTCAACATATTTTCACTTTTTTCGCATAATAAACGAGCGCTTGACTTGCCTCTTTCTAAAGGCAGGGGGAATAATATTACCCATAACATTTGTCGGTAACGAGTCAGGGGAATGTGTACTTTTTACAAAAGATGGAATTTTGTGAAATTCTCTTTATATTTTCCTTATATTGTTGTACGCATGTGACATCTAAGTTATTCATACACTGCAGTAGTCTTCTCATCCAGCGGGTACTGCACAAAAACTTCAAAAATTCATAACTTTTGAACGGATTGTCTGATTTTCCTCAAACTTTCAATGATGTGTTCTACTAATATTGCTACATTCTCTCAATCCTTATGTTTATGAAGGTGAACTTGTCCTTTAATCAAACAGGTGACACTTTGATATACACATTGCAAGAATTAATGTTGAAAAGGAAGGAACCTTGTGACGTATCTGTCCCCAGGATCATTCACACTTACAAAAAATACAAGTTTTCCAATTCTGTGAAGCTTTACTTGATATTTTTTGACTGTACATGCATTGTACAAAACCCTGAGATCTCAACTCCCAACCTGTTCTTTGATTTCGCAAAAATGCATTGAGCTTTCAACACTAAGTTTTCTAATAAAGTGTAAAATCTGGTGGCATGAAATCTCATTGAGTATTGTCCATGTATCACTACTTGCAAGTTCCTGTGGGACTGAGAAATGCTCACAGCAAGCTGGGGACCAGGGAAATATTAAAGTCAGTTCCACCGGTGCATTACATGCCCCAGAAATGCCAGGAGGTTTTGAGGAATTGCAGTGTTTTCATTGGGTGTGAACATGAGTGAAAACATGCGAGCTCAGAGCCTGTGGCCCTCCCCAGGAAGAACGGCCCTGCGTCTTCAGAAATCGAAGAAGGCGAATGTTTAACCCATGCATTGCTGATGGGGAATACCATTAGTTGCCGAATGTATTGAATCTGCGAGCAATTTCCGTATCTTGCACGCAAATTGAGTCGTCTGTGCTGTGTACATTTCTGACCAGCATATTATATAATTGTATTTGTCAGGTATCCATATTTCATAATTTCTTTCTGCTACTTTTATTAAAATTCGTGAAGAACATTGAAAAATTGATCAGCATGCAATGTATTACACATCACCATTTTGTGTTTGCTTGTTTCTTCTCCCCATTACTGAAGTACCCTTCAGATTGTTTTGGAATCCTGGCCAAGACTCGACAAGTAAATCTTTTCTTCCAGCCATACTGCTGCATTAGGATGCCATAGTAAGCCTAACATCAACTATCTGAATTCTCGAGACTGCTCCCATGCCGACATGGCTTTGCTGCGGTGACAGCAAGTGCAAAGACAAGCCACTTTCGCACCACTGCACTGGTGGGAAGAATGAAAAGTAGAAATTCATCCTCCTTGCAGGACATGAGAATGGAGAGGGATTTGAATGCCAGTGGCAAACTGATATGAGTTTGAGCACCAAGAAGACCGCCATATCACGCAAGGGAGCTAGATGGGACCTTTCCCACTCCTCCTTAAAACACTGTTTACTTTGCATGTTTATCTTATCCTCTTCCTCTTCACTCACACCTTGCCACTCCAATCAAGTCCGGTTCTTCTAACTCAAAAGGCAAACTTGAAACCGAATCACTTTTTTCCGCAACACATTTTTCAAGTCAAGTGGGGCCAATTGCGGTATAGAGGTGTCTTCTGTTTATAACATTTGAGTTTTGGTTCATCCTGCAGTTGTAGTCTGAATGGCTTTACTATAGATATTAATGCGATATCGAGGCAGGGCCTACAACGTGTACATTGACCTTGTAATCACTTTTGTCATAGTGCAGGTACATGTACCCTACATGGGTATGTACTCTTACTTGTGGGTATGTCAAGAGTTGCCTTTGGTTGAAAGCCACTGAGTTTATGGCACAGTTACTGTAAAACGAGTAATGTTCGCATGCATTTTAATTTCATGAATTTTGCAAGAGCCGAGTTTTGCGAAATTAAAATGCACACTAAAGATCTTGTCTACACTACATGCATTGAATGTCAGAGGCAACTCGCGAAAATTTCATGACGCGAATAAGGCCATTGGCTCCCATTTGCGAAAATTTCATGCCGCGAAAATATTACGTTTTACAGTACTGTCGTGTGGGATATAGCTCACACTTTCATAGGGGCTGGCAAGAAGACTCACATTAGTGTCTGAGCACTTACAAACATGATTTAAAACAAGTTCTTTCCATCAGTGTGAAACATCCATTTATTTGTGTGTGTGTGTGTTGTGTGTCTCTCACTCTCTCAAGCACACACACTGGAACACACTCAACACTTTCCCCGAGATGAAGCAGCAGTGCTGACACCAATATACAATTCCGTCTCGTTAGTGAGCAGCAGGGGATGAGGACGCAAAGATCAATACCAATGAATTATCCTCCCCGCTTACCCGACCTTGAAGCCGTTTTCACTTCCTCAGGTCTCTCCTCCATCTTTCTCGTCCACCTCCTCCTTCTCCCCCCGCCCCCCCCCCCCCTCCCCCATTGCTCCAGAATGCCAAGCTTCCACAGCCCTGGAGTCAATTTTCCTTGGCTTTGCCCCGGAAGAGTTGTGAACATTCAATTCCCTTCCTTTCCCCGTTTGCTCATCACCCTTCCAGGGGGAGAGGGAGGAATTAAAGCCAGAGGCCCTTGGAGCTGGCAATTACATCTCCCGTTGCCACGGTGAGAGGAGGGGGAAGGTGTGGGACATCTTGGCTCTGATTTTTTTTTTCTCGCTCGATGCCTCTCGTATCCGACATCTTGCCCCTGTCAATCTGTAATCCGACTGACTCATGCTCCTTGCCAAACAATTATTGATTTGTCCAGCTCTGAGGCCCGGGCTGCCGATTGAGCTTTGGGATGCCATCCAAAAAACGGCAACATTCTCAGCATCTTCATTCCCATTTCTCTCTCTCTCTGTCTATACAGATTTGCCCTCGGCCATTTTCCTCTGTATCTTTATCCATTTCACTTTCAAAACTTACATTTTTCCCCTCCTCGAATCATAACAAAAAACCCTTTGGTCATTTTATTTCATCTATTCCTGATTCACTGTCCTTCCTTTAATTGTTTCAAGCTTCTCCTGCTATTCAAGATCATCATCACTTGCCTATCCTGTGAAATTCTGCTAACATTTAGTTTACAATGTTGAGACCAACAACAGGACCACATTGTATATCAGAAATGGGGCTAGAGACACATTTCTAAACGCTAGTCTTGCACCTCAATTTTCATCTCATGGTCTTGCCAAAACAATTTCCTCGCACATCCTCTATGCTTGGGGCCACTCATGGAGAACAAGCCATGAGGTTTCCTAAACAAATGTCATGCTAGCTCTGCCAATTCCAGATTTAAAAGGAAAACTATTTCCTACTTTGTTCCTCAAATCGACTTTTATTACTTAAGGCAAAAAAATTAATTGATCATAAAGGAGCTTTTGTTCACAATGATGAGGAAAGAATAAGTTATATGATGCACGAATAATGTTCACATTCTTTTATGAATGCCTTCATTCTATTGCAAGTCCAATATATAGTATTTGCTTTGTCTTGTTACTTGTAACTCTCAGAAAATGATCTCATAGAAAACTGTGGCAATCATATGGGCCTCATCTCTGGAAAATTGGATTTAAAACTAATAAGATTTCCTTGTGAGCTATGGCAAAATGATTTCATTGCTTTGCAATGGGGTCTATGAATAATGGATTTAATTTCTTTGAAGTCTTGCATAGTCTGGGGAGAGCAAACTGAATATCTCCTCCAAAGGACTTGCCAAGGAGGATATTGGTGACTCGCCAAAGTCACTTGATACCAAAACAATGCTGTAACTTTAAAGGACAAGTTCACCTTCATAGATATGTGGATTGAGTGAATGCAGCAATATTAGCAGAACACATCAGTAAGAGTTTGAGGAAAATCGGACAATCTGTTCAAAAGTTATGAATTTTTGAAGTTTCTGCTCAGTCCCTGCTGGATGAGAAGACTACTACAACTTGTGATGTCACATGTGTACAACAATATAAAGATAATGTAAAGAAAATTCAACATGTTTTCACTTTTCTCGCATAACAAGAGAACACTTGACTTGCCTCTTTCAGAAGGCAGGGGGAATAATATTACCCTTAATATAAGTCAGTGACAAGTCAAGGAAATGTGCACTTTTTTCAAAAAATAAAATTTTATGAATTTCTCTTCATATTTTCCTTATATCGTTCTACGCATACAACATCATACACTGTGGTAGTCTCCTCATCCGGCAGTGACTGTGCAGATACTTTAAAAATTAATTACTTTTGAACGGACTGTCAGATTTTCCCCAAACTTTCGCTGATATGTTCTACTAATATTGCTGAATTTACTCAATTCACATGTATATGAAGGTAAACTTGTCCTTTAATGATGGCAGCTCCTTTGGTATTCATCTTGATTATAATGACACACATGAAAATATATATATATATATATATATATATATATATATATATATATATGAAATATATAAATCACCCAGCAGATTACATTGGACAGAAAATTTCACGTATCAAATCTTTTGATCATATAAATCTCACATGCAGCAGAGAAAGCTCAAGATTTCCTCGAATAATAATCAACATTCTTTGAGTGACTACAAGCATCAAGTTATCTTCTGCGAAAAGATAAATGAATATCTAATTTTTTTTTTCATATATGGCAAAAATATTGCCCCTGATGTGTTTTCAATGCAAATTATTCATTTGCAGTTAATGGCAGGATACTTCAACGTCTCAACTGGGGGGAAAACCCTTTTCTTCTCCCGACCCCATGGTTTCTGGTGAGGATTGCTTCCTCACTGTGACAATAAAGCATCATCTTCATTCAAAAGAGGAAAGTAAAGAAAGAAAATAAATCCTATTCATTTTTCAACTGTCATGAACATACAAGATAGTCTATATGGCAGAATGGATGCAAACATTGCCTTGGTATATTTCCTCTTTTCATCACTCAAAGCAGGTGTATGTTGGATATGAAACTTTTACTCCACTCCAAATCATAAACCATGATTTTCCAGAAAAAAAAATCTAAAGCCTATGTATAGTTTCAAAGGTCAACATTTTTTAGTGGTTGCTTTATTCTACAAATGCCTATGTATTCTTGATTGTCGGCTAGAATCAGTAAAGCAAAATTATAAAGATATCAAAAGCCACGCAAACCAAAGAGCACCATGTTCTTCTTCTGTTTTTTAAGGCCATCAACACAAAACTTATATAAACCTGATCCCTGCCTATTATTCCTTTGTTTGTTTGTTGTTGTCTTTCTTTTTTTCTGGGGGGGGGGGGGGAGGGCTGTAAAATCCTCATGCACAGAACATATTCATGGTTCTGCTTATACATGTAATGCCCATTTGCATAAGAAGGAAAACCGTTGATCTCACTGCCCTCTGTTGTTTTGTAATATGGGGGGGTACATGCAGAATGACAAAGAAGCATGTTATAACATCAACAACATCTCACTTATTTTTCTGGCACAACATTATATTCAAATTGGACAGTTTCATTCTAGAAGCAACTAGAAGAGGCAATTAGAGGAGGCATGTCTTTTTTTTTCTTTCACTACCAATCCCATTAGATGGTTTGAGATGAATTCTGAGCCAAAGCTATTCCAGGGGTATGGGAAAAAAAAAGTGATGCCTTGAGATGAAAAGTGGTGGAGGTTGTGAGGGGGTTCGGAATAGAAGGTAACAACCTGGAAAACTTGGTACATGTATGGTCCACTTTGGGCAAAAAAAAAAAAAATCAGGAAAGGGTACAGTGATTACCACCTCCTGACCCAGTTACATTGTCTGACCCAAATAGGCCTGTATGTGCCTCCAGCCGAATTGCTTCTGAGCTCCAGTAAGAAAAGGCAATTACCACTAATGACACTGATTATGCAAACTAACCAGATGCTCCCTTGAGGCCCGTAACGATGGGAACAGTCGTCATTTGGAGAAACAAGGAGAAGGCCAAAAGGCCAGGAGGAGAAAGAAGAGGAAAAGGAGGAGAAATAAAGAAAGACAGAACAACCAAACAACCAAAACTTTTAGACAGAAAAGCATGAAATCAGAAGGATGACAGTATGGATGACAACAATGATGAGCGTAATAATGCTACGAAGAGAACTGTCACTGACTCAATAATGGTAGAATTTTTCTGCAAATTTCTGCTCATTAACTCTGTATGGTAATCCCAAAAAAGTCTATCATCATTCTTGACATACTTCGACAAACAGAATGAGAACTCTACTGCTGCAGATTTTCTGCGTATTTATCAAACCTCTGTCTTCCGCCTGTCAATGCGTTTTAAGAATGAAAAGAGTGGAATGCATGAATCAAAACTGTAATTGATTTGGAAATCCTTAAAGAGAGAGAGAGAGAGAGAGCAAGCAAAAGGGGCCTAGATAAATGTGCCACCAAGCTGAAGGATAAAGTGACATATTTCAGCTCAAAAAACAAGGATAAAGAAATAAGAATGAAGAAGTTTGCCACAAAATATTGAGGTGGCTGGCAGTGGCTGGGAGGACGAGTATTGATCTAGTGAATGAAAATTGAAGCAGTGCATCTGTCAACACGAAATGACTTCTTATGAAATTCATTATTAGGGATTGTATCGCTCTGATCCTGCCTTTTGCACTCACTGTCTTGTTTTCCTCTCTTTTTATCTTTCTCTACTTTTTGGCACACCACGACTGCATCCTGAAACCAGGGCAATATTCTCGACGATGAGCCTCAAATGTCGAAGACCGCCCAGACTTCTGACGCATCTCTACACTACTCCACATCTTATGTCTCCATCTAAATGAATTTCAAATTTTCATCAGAATTGAATCTGATTTCATTTTCTTCTTCTTTTTTTTTCTCTCTCTCCGTCTCTTTAATATTTGGCAGAGTTCTCATTGTATCTCAACTCTGGACCATATTTTCTGAAAATTGAAAGGAATATCCCAGGCAGCAGAACAATTTGACTCAATCTGCTTTGCTCGGCTTAATCATCATCTTCATCATCCTCATCATCATCAGCATCATCCGCATCATGATAGTGTGGCAGCGTTTCCATGACGAAACTTGGCACAAGATGTGATGAGTGGAGGAAATCAGACATGGCCTGAAACAAGCGACACACATTCATCCATGTTAATGGAGCCACAGACTGCTGATATATTTGATATAAATCATTTCAGTATCATTTGCCCTGGATGAGGAGTTATGGGGATGCAGAAAAACAATGCAGAGATAGACAGGGAGTAGAATTACTTCCAACAGCCTGTAGGTTATAAACTGAGGTAGTCATGAAAAAAAAACACCCAACATTTCTTAAGTACCCTAGAAAAAAAAAAGAGTTTGATCTGTATTTAAAAGTATCCTTCTTGACTTCAGAAAACTACATCTGCTGAACATCAGACTGTGCAATGCTCTATGCTGTATACTTTGTGGTAAACTATACTGTAGGCCCTATACACTGATGTATGCTAACTACACTTGAACAGTGTGTGCTACGATATACACAAAACCATACACCATGCTGTTGACTACACCGTACACTACACAATACACTATGCCATACACTGTGCAGTTCTTTATACACTGTACCATACATGGGCTGTACACTACATGCTGTATAGAATCAATTAGAAACTGAAACATTGGTGCACTACACAAACTGCTGACTCCATCTCTGTATCTAATAATTTATTTCATTCCACGATGAATTCATTTTTTTTTTTTGATATATAATACAGGGCTCATGTTCTTCATCTCACGTGAGCAAAGGATGACATGTTTCCTGTTATCCCCGGTTTAACATAACATACATGTACAACCCATGTTTCCATCATAAAACCAGTTTAGCAATACAGACTTTTTACTCAGTACCCTGCTAAATTCTGCCCTTATACAGCAATCACACACACATACATACATACACACAGATGCTATTGTCCCATACACGTATATGCAGGGTCAAAATATTGATGCTAACCTGCTTTCACAAATTAGTCACTTCGATGAAAATGTCACGAGTCATTTGACTGCTCAAGCGTCATTACGTGGGTAGATGCATATTTGCATCATTTACAATAAAAGGGAGAAAATATGGGGCTGGATTTGAGGTATATCCCTTTCATCTCATGAAAATATACCAATAGAGTTTGAGTTGAAGGTGAATGACTTCTTGTGCAAACACCTTGTTCACACTGGAACTGCAGCTGAATCTTTATCAAAGACTGTCGTTATAAAAATGACTGGAATGGTACTGATGTGAACAGTGCTTTGATGAAAAATGCCCTCCAGTCTTTACAAAAAAAAAAGAAAAAAATGTGCATTATCTTTTATTTTCATCTCTTTACCTCTGAGATACCCAGCTTTATCTGGTCGGTGATTCACTGAGCAAATTTGATTTTCTCATTATCAACAGCTTTGCTCGCTGATAAGGAGACCAGTGGCCAGAGCCTCCCTCTTATGGGGAGGTTTTAGCGCTCGTAAGACCAAATCCCTCGGAGCACCCCTGGGAAGAAGAGCAGCATTGTAGCAACAGGAACTACACAGACTATTATGAGAGAACAAAACGTAAATATTGTGGGCTTTATTCTACCCCCCCCCCCAAAAAAAAAAAAAGATGAAAACATAATCACAACCATATCTAGGGGAAACATATAATTTTCTCTTCTTCTTTTTTTCAGTATCAATGCTAGATCATTTCTCTCTTTCTTTTTCCGAGAGAGCTCATTCTGTGACTGAAGAAGTGGCTCAAGCCAGCCATCATTTTCTGGAAAGCACTGCAAAAGGTACGAGTGTGAGAGTTTCTTCTTCCAGGAACATAATATGAAAGGGTAAGTGTAGTGGAAGCAATCTTCTTATACCAGGCACAAATGTCTTGCAATCAAATTTCAGACACATGCAAAATAAAAAAGAAAGAAAAAAATGGTAATCAATCTCCAGGATTTCTATATCTGCACCTGCTCTCTGCAAATTCTCAAAAGGGAATTATTGGTAACAGGAATGCACTTAGGCTCCATTCTCCTGGTGCACAAATGAAAGTCAAACACTATCCTACATTCAGCCCTATTCATGCCACGTAGATACCATATTTTTTTCTCTTTTTTAAACATCCTAGCATATAGACCAGGGGGGTGTTTCATCAACGTTTGTCAGCGCTGACAACTGTCAGTGCGGACAATTTCAGCAAAATCCTTGGTTTTGATTGGCTGAGATGCTCTGGTCACTGACTGTTACTATGGTGATTCAAGTTGTCAGCACTGACAAACATTGATGAAACACCCCCCAGAAGATCAGGCATAAATCCTGTATCACAAATCAATTCAACTTGGTTATCTATTCTAGCGTGTTGGATTGTATTTGATCAGATTGTTATCACCTCCCAAGTGGCTTCTATGCAGACTGGCACAACTAAACCAGTGATAAACATAACCCCTGCCATCCATATTGCCTTCTCTACTTTGGCATCCTTGCCATAATCATTATCATTTATTTGACCAAACGGAAATAGAAACATGATGAACAAATTGTAGATGTTCTAAAATGAGGATACATGAACAGATTACAAGGAATGGGGTAACATAGATAAGACTCACCAATGTGGATAAAAGGAATCTAGACATCGGACAAAATGATTTTTAAAAAATGACTACTGTAAAACCACAAATTTCATGCATGCGTTTTCAATTTTGCCAATACTGCGAGAGTCAAGATTCGCAAAATTAAGATGCACATGAAAGTTCTTGTCTACACTGTATGCATTTAATGGCCGCGGCAAATTCGTTAAAATTTCATGCTGCGACAAAGGACATCAGCTCAAATCTGAAAAGAAAAAAAAATTCTTGCTTTAGAGTACAACTTTTCTGCATGTTTCTTCCACGTCAATGCCTCCAAAGCTTCAATCAATAGATGGCAGCAGACATCACATCAAATCATCTTCTATAAACCACTACATGGTAACTACAATGCAGGATGCTACATAAGCACTTGCCCGATTGCCCGGGGCAAGAGAAAATCAAATTCGGGCAAGCATTTTTGAACATTGAGAACAAATGCTTGCCCGAATTGGGCAAGCAAAAAAGTTTTGAAGATACATTTTTTTCACTTATTCCCCCAACAAACCCACAAAATCAACCATACAGAAGCCAAACGATAACGGCTGTTTAGTGATGCAACACATCATTTCAGCAACTTTCCAACACTTACGTGAAGAAGCCCCAATGCATTTCAACGGCAACACATGATCAGACCAAGTTTGCTGTGCTGTTTATTCAAAATGATAGTGTTTTATTGAGTCCTTGACTTAAACATGATTTTCTAAATTATTTCCTTATATTTTTTTTTTTTTTACTTTCTTTTCGGGCAAGTAAAATTACTATTCGGGCAAGTGTTTCACAGCAAATTTGAAAGTCTGCTTGCCCGACTGGGCAAGTGGTAAAATAAAGTTATGTAGCATCCTGCAATGCATTCCCTTAATTGTCGAATGTGAAGACTGCAGCTGTCCACTGAACCATCTCTGTTGGTCCTCTCAGATTCAGGAACCTCCATATTACATTACCATGGCAACATTTGATTACTCACACAAACATTCACTGAACAACCTGGTATTATATGCTATACTAAATAGAATGTGTTTCTGTGTGATGCCATTTAAAAACACCATAGACATGACATTGATATGGCGATACCACAAGGGAGATCAGTCCCCACAAAGGCCATGTCATCCTGGGAAAATATGATATCTGTACATGAATACCTGCCTTATGGAGACTTGTGCTATTTAAGATCTGAAAAGTGAAAACAAAAAATATGAAATGCATGATGTATAACAGATGTGCCAGAACAAACATGGACTATGGATTAATTACTAAATTTATGTATAGGTATGTAAATATGAACATTGTATATATGCATTTACAATGTAAAAACGTGATGGCTTTTGGAATACTGTATATGCCGAGTATTTTGCAAGGTTTTTATTTTCGTGAATTTTGCAAGTCGGGTGCTATATGCGAAATTAAAGACACGTGAAAATATTGACTCTGATCCCGATGTGAATGTGACGTACACATGGGCAATTCCGCGGTTAGTAACGTTACATTTGAACAAATTTAGATATTTGTTTTTACTACAAAATTACCATTTATTCATTTCAAGTCAAAATTATGTCAAAAACATATTCATCCTTCCCATGTTTATGATACAGAAAAGAATGAATACAATCCAAGAAATATTAGAATTGCTATGGCAACTTAAAGGGCTGGTTAGTAACGTTACGCAAAAAGGACATGACAAAAAAATCAATGTCTTGTTACAAAAAGTGTGCAAAAATTCAAGTGACTTCAAACAACGTGTTGCATTAATTTCAATTATTGCATCATGACAAATGTTCATGCAAATGTTTTTAGCAGTTCGACCGATGATTTTTTAGCTAGACCCCCAAAAGCATGGTTAGTAACGTTACGGTTAGTAACGTTACATTTGTCCGGAGTAATTCCGCAGGTCATTTCACCCTTTTGTAATTGACAAAATGTCACATGACTTCTGGAGTGTTTAAATGTATTCATCTTTTACCCTTTAGCAAAGCTTGGAGGAAAAAATTTCTAAGGAACCCACTGTAATTTGCATTTAAGTGAATTTCAGCATCCCCAGTCCCACATGTACATTTTAGATGATGGTTTTAGATCTCGCAAAATCAATAAATACGAAAAATAAAATCTACTGAATTTGAAAGACCTAAATGATTGATGAACATCCATGGCATTAGTTGATACCTAAATCAAGGAGTAAGATAAAGAGGCACATTTCTTTTATCCATGTCATGTCCACCTAACTGCGGAATTGCCCACATGTACATTTCTCCGTTCAGTACAGGACTCCACGATCGCGAATTCAACCACTCTCG
The DNA here is from genome assembly GCF_040938485.1 of Diadema antillarum. Lineage (NCBI taxonomy): Eukaryota > Metazoa > Echinodermata > Echinoidea > Diadematoida > Diadematidae > Diadema > Diadema antillarum. The sequence goes on along the minus strand of NW_027272290.1, from coordinate 465,340 downwards.
AAATCGTCGGGATTTCCCGATTCGCGAAAATTTAGACTCACGAAATAAATGGCGTTTACAGTATTTTCTTCTGGTATTAGTGTAAAAACTATGTAAAACACTCTTAGTATCACATCTGTCATTATTGTCAACACTTACATGTAAGATCATGACAGTTTTGATGAGCCACATATGTCTCAGGGAGGCAAATTGGTGTGTTACATGCACCTCAATAGGTGATTGTTATGGATTTTTACAGTTTTGGTGCCATCATTACTGAATAAGAAGAAGGCTGAATGAGTTTGGGATTTAATGATACAAAAATAGCACAGAAAGGTAATTCGACACTATTTTAGCTTTTCTAGTATAATGAGTGAAGACTTGACTTATCCCCATCAGATGGGGGGGGGGGGGGGGGGCGGGGGATATTACCCTTCTCATACACAAATGCATATCAGCAATAAGTCATGGGAATGTGTGCTTTTCATTGCAAATGACTAAATAGGAATGAATATATATTTATGAAATACAAAGAGAAATACTTGCAATACACTCCACGAGTGGCTTATACGACATCACTACATGAGCTTCACCACTGCAGTGATCCAATATTACATCAGGTGTGTGTATATGCCTACAAGAGTGTTTGCATACATTTACTCCATGCTACCGAAGTGGGCTGTGCACAACGCAGCAAGACTCTACAACAGGGCTTCCCACTGCAGCCCTAAATGGGTTTGTCACACGCAATGAAACGGCAATTTCGGCTGACGTCACTCGCGCGGGCCAAATTGAACAATCTCAATTTGCCAGAAATCTCGACCGAAAAAGCAAGCCCCGACTATTCCTCCCGAAGGGGACAACAATCACACCTGTTATCCCTGCCCATGATGGATGCACAACAATTTGCGGATATCCGCAGTCGCTGCATCCGCGGCCGCAAGACCCCGACAATGCTTTCTGATTGTTCGTGTTCCATTTGACCTCTCTCTTTCTCTCTTGTTCTTTCTTTTTTTCTTTCTTTTTTTTCATCCGTATTCTCTATTTTTCTAGCTTTTCTTGAAAAGCTACATACACCTGATAGCAGAATTTTTCATTACATCTGCAGGAAACAGTGGTAACACATACGACATTGAATCTTGCATTGCAGACAATGCCAAATTAAGAATGATTGGAGTAAAGCAAAATTATTGCCATCGGTAAGTGATTAACCCCATCACGCCCTTCCCCCTCCCACATTTTTTTTTTCTCTCTATAATTCCAGTGTGCCCAAAGTTTTGATGGTAAAAACTGCTGATTATTTAAGTCTTTGACTGCAATGTTGAGCAGTTTAGGGATGAGAAAGAATAAATCAAACAGCGCCAGTATAAGGGACAGAAAACAGACATAAATTCACTCTTGCCTTCACAGGGAGCTCATCAAGTACCATTTATGACTCAGATTAGCTGCCTTCCAGGGACAATCACACCATGACATAGATTGCACCAATTTTTTTCTTCCTTTTATCATTCTCTGTCTTTGCCCCCTGCTCTATCTCAACTTAAATCAGCATCATTCTCCCAGTGAAGCGCGTCTCTTTTGGTGTAGAGTTGTCAAGAGGATGGGGAGCCCAGTGGGTGGAACTGCCGTCTGAACGACACACGATGATGAGCACATGGGGTGTAACATAATCCGTCTCATGTCTGGCGCAACAATGTCTTGGGAATTATCTCATCTTTATCCCACGTAAATGAGTGAATCATATTCGGTAATGAACGTATAAAGAAACACGATATTTAAAAACTAGAAATGTCGCTATGGCGACTGGTATGCCTCCGCCATAATGCATGATTCTCCTAATAGGTCTATAGTACATGTGGACAATGTGTGATTACATTTTCACAAAATTGGCAAAATATCAAAATGACATGTTTGCCACAAATGTATTGAATGTTTACCTTCCTTGACCTATGTTTAATTGGATGAATAGGAGAGCATGTATTTGGGGATTTAAGAACTTTAACTTGACTTTGACCCTTTCATAAGTTTATGCACCATGAGTAATTTTCAAGGTATGGAGAAAAAGTGCAATTTCTGTAATGAACATTGACCTTTTGACCTTTGACCTTCTTGGCAAAAAAAAAAAAATCCCAGAGAATCTCTATTGGGTTATACATGCATACATCAAGTCAAAAAAAAAATAATCTTGCTGGCATTGCATAAATATAAGGAAAATAGTAAAATTTTGAAGTATTGCCCTTGACCTTTGACCCCTGACCTTTGACCCAATGAACCCTAAATTCCCCTAAATATATACTATGTTCCATGAAGATACCTTGAACAATTTCCAAGATACAGAGAATAAGTGAAATTTTAACATTTTACTTGACCTTTTGACCTTTGACCTCATGACCCCAAACTTTCACCAGAGAATCTTAATTGGGTAATACATGTATACACTAAGTTTCAAGAAAATATCTTCAGGCATTGCATAGATATGGGGGAAATAGTGAAATTTTAAGCATTTGACCTTGACCTTTTGACCTTTGACCTTGAGCATGTGCACCCAAAAGTTGATAGGCACAACTTCACCCCCTAATACACATACATACCAAGTTTCATTAGGATACCTCAAAAGGTTTTGGTAGTTACCCTGTCCACAAAATTCATTACGGACGGACGGACGGACGGACGGAAGGACGGAAGGACAGACGGACAGAAGGACGGACGGACGGACGGACGGACGGACGGACGGACAACCCGAAAACATAATGCCTCCGGCACCACTTCGTGGCGGAGGCATAAAAATACAACTAAATAAGGAGGCAAAGTCTTCGCAGCAGACAAATTACACTCATAGATCTCCCTTGATGTCTGGTACAAAATCTCTCATGCACATGCATTCTCACGTTTCCCCTTCCCAAATTTCCCTTCCATAATGAATGCGATTGGTGACTTTGCAGATATCGATACCAAATTCTCGCGATATTATTATTCTTGCTGCCATCAATAACCCGTCCTATTGAGTCTGCCTGTCATTTCTGTACCTTTATTTCTTTCCTTCACTTCTTGCCTTCCCCCCCCCCCCCTTTCTGTTCTTCTAACACGACCTGGTTCCTTGCTGTGTGCCTTTCTCACTATATTTGTATGACTTTGAATTCTAAATCTCAGTTGTCCTTTTTTTTTTTCTCTCTCTCCCTTCCATCTTGCTCTCTATCCTTTTCTCCTTCCCGATTATCTCGCTCCTCTTCTAATTTGCTCTCTCTCAGTCTTATTTACTCGTAGCACCTCTCACATTCTCTCGTTACATTCCTCCATCTCACAACTGCACGCATCCCAAAATATCTCTCCTCGCTCTTGAACGTTTCATCCCCCCCCCCCTCCTCCCATCTTCTCCTTTCCGATAATGCTTAACCAGGCACAATGTTGAATATTATATTCCTGTGACCATCTCCCATATTGTATGCTCATCCTTCGGAGAGGAAGGGGGAGATGGGGGGTGCAGGGGTTATTACATTTCCTCTGCTGTCGTGCCCTCATCCTCTGTACGATGACTCATACCATTAATCTCTGTGCATAACATGTGCAGGTACACAGCAGTGTATGTGGGGTGGGGTGGGGGGGGGGGGGGTCTGGTCAATGGTATCCCTGCCGCACACACTTGTGCTGCTTATCCCGGGAAGCACTTGTTACAGAGCGTGCTAAAAATTCACATTGCACGTTTACTCTCTGGAGAAGAGTGATGGTCACAATGGGGAAGGGGGGGGGGGGGAGTGGGGTTAGGATGGTCATAATATCTTGTTCCTATATTTGAAAGGAGCTTACAGCATATCACTGCAAGGCTTCAACTACTGATCAGAAGTGAGGCAGTAATTTCATACATTCAATTCAATTAATTCAATTCAATTCAATTCAATTCAATTCAATCAGTGTGTACATGTGCAGGTACACAATTCAATTCAATTCAATTCAATCAGTGTGTACAAGTGCAGGTACACACTCAAGACTGAGATTTAAGTCTTAAGGGTTAGGATGGTCATAATATTTTGTTCCTATATTTGAAAGGAGCTTACAGCATATCACTGCAAGGCTTCAACTACTGATCAGAAGTGAGGCAGTAATTTCATACATTGTGCAGGTACACACTCAAGACTGAGATTTAAGCATTTCGCACCATGGACCTGCAATTTCAGACACAGGAAAGTAGTTAACACAAAAAACAAACAACAATGCATGCCACTAGCAAAGAGGTCAAAGGTGCAATTGCTGAAGATATACAGTAGCCATCTTGCAGGGAGCAAACAACCATAGTTTACATTCTATATAGAGTCCTTTGTTTTCCTTGAGTTACTGTCAGAGATTTAAAAAATGGCTTTCAACAGAATCAGTCTTGTCAGAAATTACAGTTTCAGCTGAATGTATGTCATCCAAAATCAATAATTCATAGTCAAACTTCTTATATCTAAAGCATCACTTCCCATGCTGTATTGCTGGATGGACTTCATTTCCCTTTCCAACATGTTGGTTTGACTAGATGAGAAACCATGTATTGTCCCATTACTGAGTTTATGCTATATAACCTTGAAATCAGTGCAGTATCATAAGCAAGAGTCAATTTGTGTTTTTCATATTTTTGACTCATCAATTCTTAATCATTTTCTTTGCTACCAAAAGAAAAAAAAACCTGATGTGCACTGCCATCGATGTTGCACAACAACAATGAATTTTCTCTTACAATGATTTCCCGTTACACGCTGGGTGTCATGCATTAACTCAACATCTCTGCTCTCAAGGGGAACAATAGCAGCGACATGCTCGTTTCGAACGGCGGTTCCCTCTCGTCCATCATTCGATGGACAGAATGAGCAGAATAGTCATCGAAATGACTCAGAACAGCTGCCCGAGGGGCATTTGACTGCATTGCTGGCAGCGCCTGTGACGTGATCAGCCTAAGATATGAACTCACTGCTCGTAATCGTCACTTTGCGGGGAAAAACAAAAACTTTAAGACAGAGAGCAGGATGGTAATTGGTTTCTAACATCTTGACAGTAAGATGAAGAGATGTATCATAGCACTCTTATCTCACTCTTGTCTCCCTTTCTATTTCTTTATCTTTCCCTCTTCCTATCATTTATACCTCACTAGCTATAATGCACACTCACACACACATACACACCCACATATGATCTTAAAGTCATAATTTACCATTTGCTGTTGAAACAAAAACCCAGCATTAGTCCTTTAAAATAGTGCTAAAATGTTTTGTGACACAACAGACCTACACATATGCATCAAATGTGATATCTTGAAATCTTCACTGCTCCCAAAGGTAAACAGTACCTTTAAACAGCAGCCACAAAACCAGATAATTGTATTTGCAAAGGGACATAATGGCACATGAGTGGATTGCTTGAGTCTGATATCTCTGACGCCAAATGCCCACCTTCCATTGTTCCATGTTGTTATTAAAACTCCATCAAGATTAATAAGCTGTTGGATGTAAAGCAACTTTATCTGTGTTTATTCATCACAATACAATGAAAGATACATTTTGAAAGCTTGTAAATAATGTAAAACCACCTTGCTGTACTGGGTGTTGTTGTTGTTGTTGATTCTTTTTCTTCTTTTTCTTCTTCTTCTTCTTCTTCTTATTATTATTATTATCATTATTATTTCCTCCTCCTCCTCTTCTCTTGCAGTAGGCCTACTTACTTCACATACAGGGCGGTGAGTTGGCTCAGTCGGTAGCGCGTCTGCCTCACGATCACGCGGCCCGGGTTCGAACCCGAGTCTGGACTGAGCAATGTTGTGTGTAAGCATACCGTCCCCTCTAGCATTAGCAAGAGGCAAAACACTCTGTCCCTCGCATAGAACATAAAATGGAGGTCCCGTGTATGAGAGAGTAACAACTCATGCACGTAAAAGATCCCGCTTCATTCATTCATCGTAAAGAGCAGGGTGTTTAACCCAGTGAAGTGGTCCCACCTCAAATCCAACTGGACCCCATGGAAGACCAGCTTAACGAAGCTGAATATGGGCTATCCAGCCATCTTCTCAGATGGAAAATGAACAAACAAACAAACATACACAAACAGCAACACCACTTGATTGCAATAACACAAATCCCAATTGGACAGAAATCTGTCATGAAGACTGCAGAAGTACAATAAAGCTAATTTGGGGAACAGTTGAACTAGGTTAGTAAGTGATCTTTTATTCATTGGGATTGGATTTCTAGTTAATATGTGTTACTACCCTGGGATAACATCAACAATCTCTCTAGCCAACTCCATATGATTCAAGCCTCGCTATTCAGGCATAACTGTTTCAGAAGTCTTTGCGGTGTTTTGTTTTGTCTTGTTTTTGTTTGGGTTTTTTTTTTTTTGCATTCTGATAAGAATCATTGACTTCGCATATGAAGACTTTTCTTCACTGTGTTTCATCTCATTTATCTATTTCTTCTCCAATTATCTTTGAGGTTTCTTTATATTTTTTGTGTCATTTGAAAACTGCAGTTCAAATGTGGTGATGTGTCATTTGCACAATGCATGTTGTTACATGCAGCAAGTGGTACAGAAGATTTTCATCCAAACCCCACCAGTACCCATCAAGATATAACTCTGCAGTACCATGTTGTTGTTGTTGGGGTTTTTTTTTTTGGGGGGGGGGGGTGGAAGGGATGCTATATGATAATCACATCTATTTGTCATGGATTCAAACAAGCATGACCCTTTTTTTTTTTGGTCATTTATGTTTCTCTTTCTGCTGCCATGCCTACTACCTCAAGTTCTCTAATCAAAAAGTCCACCAAGTATTCCGGAGGCATTTCATTGTTGGTGTAAGCCAGCTTGTTGGTCAAGACTCAAGCAAAAGTGATTGTTCTCCTGATTTGCATACTCTTCACACATCTGTACAGAGAGAGGGAGAGACATAGAAATGGTGACACAATTTTTGCTCCTGCAACAATAATTGCTCTGGTCTTATTTTCTCCAAGGACTTAGGGTTAGGGTTGTGATACGGTTTCAGGTTTAGTTTGATGTGAGGATTGGGATTAGGGATTAGGGTTCAGGTTATGTTTGGAAGTACAATTTACGTTTGGCTTAACATGTAGATATTTCATGGAAGCAATTGTCACAGGAGCAAATGTCATGGAAGGAACCCATACACACATGCACTTAAACACAAAAATGAAAAGCAAGGAAAGTGTATCACAACTGGGGAACTTAATTCAGAGGTGTCCACTCATCATCTCTAGACAAATGCAGGCACAGGTGCCGATGCAGACGGGTATTAGAAAGACTTGGGAAGTCTGTGACTGATCTAGGATGCCTCCATCTTGCGGAATATTCCATTTTTACGTGTAGTCACAGCGATTGATTCTTTTTGATCAATTTTCTTTTTCTTTTCCAGGGGAAGTCCTCCTGCGGGGTCAACTTCCTGCTCCCGCAAGCATATAAAGGAGTCAAATTTCAAGCCCCAGTTCACCCTCACTCCTAATTGTGTTTGCAGCTCCCCATCTCAATCTCTCCCTCTTGCCACTTTTTTTTTCTTTCTTCCTCATCTCAATTTCGGTCCATTCCTTCATGCAAGGTGTCTGCCGTTCATTCACTAGTCCAGGGATTCTACTCGCCAATTCCTTCAGTCGGTCCACTGGTTCATTTGCTCCTTCCTTCGCAGACACTTTGGGCATTCCCCATCACGGGATAACACTTCACGGCGAGCGACGAGATGACATCGCTTAGGATGGATTACGGGGAGAGAGTCGAGACATCGTATGACAACCACAGCGAATGGTGTGACCCGTCATTAGCCAAAGATGCCCATTCCATACTCAAACACAGCACAGAAATTTCATTGAAACAGTCTCTCTCTCTCTCTCTCTGCCTCTCTCTTGGCATCTCCCTATCTTTCTCTCTCTTACATTTTTTTTTCTTCACCTAACGAATAATCCATAAACAAACGACCACTGTACCCAGAGGACTTTTTAATAACATTTGACACACAACACCCTCCTCTTGGTCTGATAATTGATACATGGCTTAGCAAGCATGACCAAGAATACTAACCTACACCCTATTTTCTCGACAATTCTTGTGCACGAGTTGCCCAGCAAACACACACTCTAAAATAATATTCATTTGTGTGCTACATAGCACTTTGGTTAATATGGTCCCTATTCAGATAAAACTGTTTGAAGTTGCCTGTCTTCGATTTCCCGTAAATAGGTGAGAATTTGTTGTGTTATTTTGTCCCCCTTTAGCCCAGTTTACATTATATTGGGAATAAAATAACCATTAAAGTACAGTTGGTGACAGTTAGTCTTGCCCTCTCTACCTATAACATCAGGGCATATCACAGGGTTGCCAACAGATCAAACTGTCATGCAAGATGTATGCCTAACATTTTGCAAATTGGGACTCGTAAGACAATTTTGCAAGTGGCCGAATTCCCAATTGACAACCACTTGGACTGACTGAGAAATAAGTATGGTCACTTTGAATTAGAGAAAAAAAAAATGTGCTTCCCTACCTTGGATACGATATACAAGGCAGTTGTGTTATGGCAAGCATTATTTCCCAGAGTTGTCAATTTTGCAAATCTGGGTCAACTCACAAAACTCGCTACATTAAAAAAACTGAGCAATTGTACCACACATACAGTGTCAAAGAGTAAAGAACAATTTTGCAGACACAAAAAAAAATTGTATTTTGGCTAAAAAATAGGAAAGCTGCATATATACATGAAGCAAACTATATCAAGTTTCAAGGAAACACAGTGTATGTATTTCATTCAAAACACCCATTTTCATAATTAGATGAGAAAAACAAATGCAAACTAGAAACATCCGATACTGTGATATTGCAAGCTCAAAATGTACCCAACCAGCTGTTTTCCAGCCTCTCCACACACACTCAGTTCTACACATTACGGAGTGGACCAAAAGAAAAGTAGGTTTGAGGGGGCTATGCATGTAATCCGTGCTTTATTGGGGTGTGGTTAATGAGGGATGGAAAGAAGTCATCATCTTCGGACCAACGACCTGTGACTACCGCTTCCGCGCCGAGGACGGCCTCCCTCCTCGACGGAGGGAGCCCCCAGTTGGCTCCTTTGCTAGCAAAAAAGAAAGAGACCCCCACGTCCGCCCCCCTGGAACTAATTGGAGGAGAGAGCTTGGGGAAAACAAATTACTTCTCCACACTTTGCCGGCGTTCCATAAAAAAACTTCTCTTACTCCGTAAACTAGGATATAGAAGCACAAGTCTAACTGTCTCTCTAGCTTGACAAAACCTCCCCGTCTTTTCCCTTCTCTCTCTTTGTCTTTTGATTCTCTCTGCCAGTCATAGACTTGGTGTGACCTAAAGACATCTTGTTCTGTTTCAAAAGTGACGCATCATCTTGAAAGTGACTCACAGCACTTCGATTATGTCCAAAGGAATAGTCCCGATGCCTCTGTGTGGAACTAATCATATTTGCGATGCTTGTGTGGGCAAGAGAAGGAAAAGCAGTTATCATAGTAAACTGCTCTGACAATTTGATGGCACCAACAAGGGATTGTGCTAATTGCAGTGCAAAAAAAGAAAAAATGCACAATTATGAGACAATAAACTAAGAGGTAGTTTCTCTTGTTTGTGGTAGCATCGTGGCTGTTTGAAAATGCGTCTGTCGATGAGAAATTTTCTGTGGAGTGTCCTCTCCGTGAATGCTATCTCACATGACACATTGATGATTATGTGGGAGGACCTACATAACACATGAAGAACATTACAACCATATTCTTCCCACTCACATTCTATATCAAGGGAGAGGGTTGGGAACACATACAGATATTTAAGGCCCGGTCACACTGCCCAAAAGTCGCGTAAACGAATGAATCGCGCAAGAAATTTGGTTGTGCGTGCTTGTCCGTCGAGGATTTTCGCTGATTTATGTGATGAAAATCATCAACGAATTGCGCAAGAACTACGGAAAGATCACGCAAAAATCACGAACAAACCACGCCCTTTCAGCTCACAGGCACGCAAAGGCCCCAAATAAAGCGAATTCGCAGTTGTGCGCGACGACTGAGGCCCACGGAAAACCACGCATAATCTGCGCATTATCACTAATGAATCGCACATGATTCACACATGAACGCGATAGCGGCAAAATTTTTGCGAACGATCACTTATATTCCACGCATATTTCGCGCATTGTTCGCGTAAGAACTATGCAAAAATTACCTAAAACAGCGCAATACTTCATAAACTTTTGCGCGAAGCCGAGTTTTGAGCGGCTCAAAACCTTTAATTGCGTAAAGCGCTGATCCGGACAACTACAAAGGTTCCACATCAGACAAACTCATGAAATGCGCAAATCGCGCATACATGTCTCGCGTAAGGCTTGAATTTCTTATGTGATTCATGCGTTTACGTGACTTTTGGGCAGTGGGACCGGGTCTTTAGGGTACATGTACATTCCTGTCAGTGGCTATGTATGCACTGTGATACACCTGCTGTGACTTACATTTTGTACATTCAATTCTGTCATACCAGAAAATCTAGAAAATCTCTTGAAAATCTGTCTTACAAGAAAATCTGTTTGTGAGTATACATGCAGAGTGTTTGCATTTCATTCCGCCAAGGAGGTTATGTTTTTGCTGGCATTGGGTTTGTCAATCTGTTTGGCAAAATAACTCAAAAAGTTGTGAAACGATTTGGATGAGATTTTGAGGAAACTTGATGATGCCATAAGGGACATGTGATCAAATTTTGGTAGTGATCTTGGTCACCATCAGGATCCAGGAATTGAAAAAAAAAAAATTTGGAAGAAATCTTTATCACTGGGAAATAGGCTAACGAACAAGAGAATTCAAGCTGTGTGTACTTGAGGTGTGTACATGCACACTTCAAGTGCACGCTTGAGGTACAGCAAGTAGTTAAGGGGGAGACACTAAAAAGGATTCTTTATCACTGGGAAATAGGGCTGTTCTTAGCATATAAGTATAAATGGGTGGATATGAGCAGGGAGGTGTAAGAAAAGGAGAGACAACTACTGCTCTCCTTTGAAGTCATGCGCGGCACCGCCGAGAAGTTATGCGCTTAACTACAGGTGGAAATCAGGTGCTTTGACAAAAGAGAGCATCAATAATCAGGACTAGCGCTCTCAAATCTAGAAATACTTGCCCCTACTGCACTTCGCTCTCTCTCTTTCAATGTGATGGCAACAATGAATTTGTGTACCTTGAATTGGAGCAGCGAATCAAAATGCAGTGTAAAACTGACAATTTTAAAGGGTGTGTACAGTTCTGGTCGAGGTGAAGATTTAGCTTTTAATGTTTTGTGAGATATTCAGAAACCACTCTATGAGATGTCAAAGAGCATGCAGTTCTAAGGGGTATCAAAAGTTTATTCGATGAAAATCGGTTTTGAAATGGCTGAGATATCCAAAAACAAGGTGAAACAAAGAGATACTAATAAAGTTGGGGCATGTCGCCTTTTATTATTTGCACTTTTTTGGATATCTCAGCCATTTGAAAACCAATCTTCATCAAATAAACGTTGAATCCTTCTTAAAATAACATGCTCTTTCATATTTCATACGAGGCTTTTCATTATCTCACTTAGGAATGTTCAAAACATGAATCCCTACCTCAACCAGTACTGTACAGTCCCTTTAACAGCAAATAGTTTAAAAGCACGCTGGTGCACGCTTTAGCGGAGTACTTTATTTGAAAGATCAAAATATCCCAGATTAAAGGACAGAAAACTAACATGCGGAAATGTGCACATTATAGAAAAATATTAGGTTTTTAAGATGGCCTAATTTTCATTTCATTTCAATTTGCGCATTACGAAGAAACTAGAAATACATGTTTATAATATTGAATTCTTTCCTAAACTACTCTTAATCAATTCAAGTATTTCATTTAAAATTTTACAGGGAAATAAAGCTTGTAATTCAACGACAGGTGAAATGTGTTCTTCGTCTCCGAACTTCGCCTTGCAACTAGAGCGATGCAGAGCATGACTTCAAAGCGTATAGTGGAATGCTATACATCCCACTGTAATGCTTTGAACCCAAACATGTGTTTGCATGAATTATGAAGAGTTGTCTCTCCTTTTCTAACACCTCCCTGATATGAGCTGCTTGGCGGAGGTCTGCACTCTCCATGTGCTTTTCTACTTTCTATCATGTTTCTGGTTATTGGTGCTGTCTGTAAAAATATATCATATACATATTTATGTGTGTTCATTGATGGAAAGAGAGTTAAAGAGGGTGAGAGATACTGGTAAATTGACACACACATATACATGTGTGTGTGTGTGTGTGTGTGTGTGTGTGTGTGTGTGTGTGTGTGTGTGTGTGTGTGTGTGTGTGTGTGTGTGTGTGTGTGTGTGTGCATATTATATCTACAGGTGTATATAAAATGCACAAATTCTCACTATTAAATTTCTTCTGAGATAAACAGTCAAACCTGTCTTAGCAGCCACCTGTCTATAGCGGCCACTTTAAAATCTCCTACACTAAATTTCTGTGTTATAGACCCTTTACATAGCGGTCACCTGCCTAACGCGGCTAGCGGCCACTCGTTTTGTATCCCGTGGTGAATATCTAACTGGGTATAGCGGCCACAAAAATTTAGCTCAACCGTTAAAATCAGCCATGAATACGTTAGCTTTTACATTCACTGCTTGAATTCTACCAAGTCCTATCAAAAGAACAGAAGTAGGCTAAAGGAAAATTTAAAATGACGTAAATTGTACCCCAAAAATCCCCACATTTATAGCTGCTAATGCAAACATATTTGCTGCTTTGTTTTGTTTCCAAAGAATAACATGCGGCATTTTATGCTATTATGCAATGCAAGTTTTAACATTCAAAATGGCCACCAACCTATTTATAGTTGCCACCTGTCTATAGTGGCCACTTTTGCAGTTTTCCTTGGGTGGCTGCTATAGACAGGTATGACTGTGTTTGCACAAATTAACCAGTCACACAAAGGGATTAAAGACGAGGTGCTATACTCACAGTGTTTGGAGGTTGTTTAGGCCATCGAATGATCGGGGCGCAATGTAGCTGATAGAGTTCATACTCAGATTCCTGCAATACACATGAATAAATAAATTAAAAGATTGAATTTATTCACTCCATTACAGTTGCGGTTAAACATACAGATATGCAATGATCAAAACAATATGGTTTACAGAAAAAAACAAAACATTGAAAGATACAGAAGGTGATCCGAGAGGATACTCAGATCACCTAACAAGTCATGGTTGCACATTGGTTGCACCATGTAGTCAATCAGCCGAGGGTTTGTGTGTATGTGTGTGGTTGGGGTGTGTGTGTGTGTGTGTTAATAACAAACTGGAATCATTATTCCATTTCCTTTCTTTGGTATTGTGGAAGTGAATAAAATATCATGGGGGAATTCCAGCAAAACTGATTAAGTGGGGGAAAAAAAATCATATGGCAATGCGAAAAGACTTTAGATTTTTAAATCAATTACATATTAAATGATATATCTGTTTTTGAGATTGTATCTACTTCTAGGATAAGATAGGATTTGGATCTTGATGCTTGAAATAGTATAGCCTGATTACAGCTATTGGGAGCTAGAAATGTACATATCTAATATCAATCATACTTGACATATGAATAAATATGTAAAGCAGAATATGTCAGGTAGAAAGGGCACCATTGAATTCGATTGAATGCATTTTTTGAAACATGCAAACAAAAAATAAATAAATAAATAAAACCCATCACACGCCGGCAAAAATTGATTAAAGTGCAAAGCTACCCCATGTTTGCATTAACATCAATAATCACTCAAAATTCATGACCTTAATACCACCTTCTTGTGTGTTTGAGAGATTCAAATATCAAGATATTTGCTCCAGTTTCTGAACCATCTACTCCCACTTCCACACACACATTGCATACACAAGGACAAGTTTTCATATATGAGAGGTTTTACTCTCTTATATTAGGCATGGTATACCCACACACATCCAATACAAGAGACAAACCACATCATAATTTTGCAGCCCTGATATACTACATATTAAATAGAGGGCTTTACATTTTCCACTTGCACATATGCACTACACAGTCAGAGGTTATACAGGTGCACAACTGCATTTGCCGAAGCAGAGGTATACAAATAGTGGACACTAGGGTCGTATCTGGCTGCAAACTAGATTGGATGACCGCTGGATCTAAATCTGTTGCTCTGTTGCCGCCGTCCCTCTTCCCTCAGAACGTCCCCACTCTTTTTTTTCCTTTCTTTTCTAAATTTGCAATCGCCAGAGTCATATCGAGTTCACTGCGAGGAATGGCTGGCATGGACAAGATTCCATCGCATCATTTAGCGGTTAACAGCGGGAGTGGCGAATTCATTCAGACTCGCCTCTGTTTGAATTCTCTTTCATCCACTCTTCTTCCCCCTCCCTCTCTTTCTCCTCCCTGACCCCCCCCCCCCACCCGTTAGCAACCCAGCATTGCAATGTCCTACAAATATGTATACCTCTACATGCTGTACTTCATCAGCCAGATTTACTGCCCACTTTGCAATTGAGAATTTCTTAGTACATACTGCTGTCGATTTCATGAAAGGGAAATGGGCATACAATATACTAATATACATAAAGAATTCCACATACAATTTTCATATTCTTAGCATAGAGCACATGACTTTATTCTATTTTTTTCAGAATGCAGGGGGTATTACCCTTAACACATGTCCGTAACATGTGGAAGAAAGGTGCACTTTTCATTAAGAATCAAATCATGTGAAATTCTCTGTGCATTTGCCTTATATTGTTGTTCTACTGTGACATCACCAATTGCTGTACTCTACTTATGCACTGACAAATCCATGGATTTTGACATAGTATCTTTAATCACAGGTCACAGATAATCACACTATTCAGTTGTATAGTGCTTGCATTCTCTTACACGAGATTCAGGCTCTTCAACAATTTCTGAATGTACAGTGTCAATCACATCACAATCACTGCGAAAAATTCCACTTTAATGATGACAAAACACTTAGAGCTATTTTACCTTCTTTTTTTTTTAATGAAAGAGAGCAATTTATAACCATAAACCATGGCTCTTTGAGAATAGTTTCAATTTGTTTCAATGCAAGCACCATGAAAATTCACATCTAACATTGACATACACTACAGGCATCTGTACACAAAATAAAAAAGGGCATGTTCACAATGGGTGTGTGTCGAGCACACTGTATAACATGATATATTTGCAGCATTAATTCTTAGCGAATTGGAGCCAACTGCCTTTTTTGCAGCCTTTTTTGTGGCATGAAATTTTCGCGAACTGCCACTGGCATTCAATGTATATAGAGTAGACAAGAACTTTCGCGTGCATTTTAATTCTGCGAATCTTGGCGCTCACAAAATTCGCGAAATTAAAGTGCACGCAAACATTCCTCGTTTTACAGTACCATCCTGTACCATACCATTAGTAGAGGAATGCTCGGATGCTCTCAAAGTGAACCGTACGGTACCATGCCAAAAGTGGACCACTTCCCGACGTGCTCCAAAAGTGTACCATACCGTACATACTGTGCCAGAGAGTACTGAATGCCAAGTCGTCAAAAACCATACCGCACCAGAAGTTAACATGAGAGGAATGTGCATAACACACACTAGGTCATGATACGAAAAAGTTGATTCTCCTAATTAGGGACACCTATATGTAACATAATCATGCACGGTGAATGACCCCAATGATAAAAATCATGTGACCCCTCCAACTCGAGTCCGAAACTAGCTCATGAAGTACGCTATCTCCACCGGGTGCTCAGATACCCCAAATCTGGTCGTGTATAGTACGGTATATTTCAGTTTGCTTTTGAGTGCTTGAACATAACCAAAGTGATGGCTGTCGTTGCTCAAATAAATTTCCTAGTGTAACAAGCAGACTTAACTGGTTATTGCGCTTTGGGCAACAAACTACTAATGTTGAACATGAAGCCTTATACAAATTTCAATAACACAAATACATAGCACTAGAGTTTCTAAAACAATCACACAAGTAACTTGAGTTATACTAGTCAAATCATCTTCACCACGGTATAAGTAATCTTTATGTAGGGAAGAAAAAGATTAAAATTACCACCCATATTGTTGAGGTCCCAAAGTACGCATTACGAATGCAATGGCCTTCGGGTATTGATTCGGTTGGGACGTGCTAATGTGAATGTTAATGATCCTCTCTCAACTCACGTCAATCTTGTATTGACGTGCTAATGAAGAGTCGCCCCCATCCCCTCTTTTTATCAGGTTGAATAAGGCAGGGGGGTGTTCACCTGATCAATCACGGCCATTATCACACCAATCTCTTATACCAACACCGGTAATGGATTCCCAACTTTCACCCCTGTTGAGTGTGCCCGACATTCCCTTTTCCTCTTTTCAATCTCATCATCGTGGACAGGTTCACTACATTGCAGGGACAGGGAAAGTGCTGAGTTGGCAGTCTGCTGAGCGCATAAACATGAGCTTGGGTCATCATCCCGTATAGACCGGTTTACTTCTGAATAAAAAAGTGCCATCAAGAAGTTACCATGGCAAACTAATATAACATGACTTCGGGACTAAAATTTATTTCAGGCAAACAGCCAAGTGACACAGTAGCACGCAAATCACCCAGAGAATTGTAGCAATAAACCACTTTAAAGATTAGCAATGCGAGTTCATACAAAATGCATGTACATCTAATGCGGCTGTATATACCATAAATATCCGGAGTATATTTTGCGATGTTTTTATCTTCATGAATATTTTCAGAGTCCACCGGTCTTTGTGCCATTAACGAAAAGTAAAAATATTGTATCTTATAATAATGATGCATTGTATATTATATCGGAGGTGGGAAATTGCTCTTTTCCCTCCTGCAAAGTAATAATACTTTTTTCTCTCTCTCATTCTGTCAAAGTTGTTCATGATCACTATTTCAACCATTCACTAAAGTGTCTCAAAAGTCCCAATTACTCATATTATACTCGCAAAATATATGGTGTATACAGTACGCAGCAACCTCCTTGCATCATAGAATTATAGATGAATGCATTTCAAACTATAGCTTAAACCACATGGGGAACTTGTTAAAATCTAATCTGGCCTTAATTTAAAAAAAGAAAAAGAAAAAAAGTTTAATGTGTGCCTGTCAGATGCAGGAGGAAAAAAAAAACACGCCAAGGTGAAAAAAAAAGGATGAAACGAAAACAGATAAAATGTTTTGGAGGCCATTAAATGCCATTCACACGTGCACGAGATGAGAGGAGACGGCCCAGTCGAAGCATTTGGTCGTTTTGTCTGACATTTATGATGATGCATTCAAATGCCAACTTAGATGTAGTTTACAGGCACAGAGCCCCCCCCTCCCCCTCCCCCCCCCCCCCCCTCCCTGCATCTGCCAGAATCATGGACTAGGTTCATCTGAAAGACAGATTCTTGACTGGTGACAGATGAAGCACAAGAATGAGAAAGAGAGAGAAAAAAAAATAGACAACCCTGAAATATTTTATTTCTGCCATATCATGTCTAGTACCTCAGCTCAATACTATATGATGCAACCTTTTCAGCTCTTGCTTTTTATTCTTATCAAACTCTGTGGCTGTACATTTGTAGGTATAAATATTTGAATGACTGTGGACAATACCACACAGTAATTTGTTGCCACTCTTCTCATTGACAAATTCCCACAGTAATAGACACCACGGTAATTCAAATGGTAATGACTCATTCATGAAGTATCATGGTATTTCTGGTAAGCACTGCGCACATGCATATCTCCTACTGCAGGGCTGCACACTAACCCACTTTTTTTTTCTTTCTGTTTTTTCGACTGGTCCGACAGACAGGCCGGACTACTGTAAAAGTGGATATCTTCGCACTACTAATTTATTGCGCTTAGCCCGTTAATAAGAGTTTCGCATGTTTTTAATTCTGCGGAATCAAGACATCACGCACAGGAACATTTTTATGGCAAGCAAAAATATTCGCGTGCTTTTCTTTTCGTGCTAGTTTTTGGTTGCGCGAAATGCACGAAAATTACAACACCACGAAAATTTCCACTTTTACAGTAGTAGGCACCCAGTTTTTCCAATTTTTACTGCTGCTCTATTCCTGAAAAAGTTACTGGTCCAACAGTGATTTCTGAAGGCCCTGGACCGTCGGACCAGTGCCAGTGTGCAGCGTTACCTATTGGGAAAAGGCAGGCAGTATGTCAGGTCATGTGGTATTACATACACCACTGTAAAGACTGGTGTATTTTGTGACAAGATTCACACTTGAATCTTGCATGCATATTTCACGCAAAGTTAGAAATCACCACCCAAACTACCTTGGTATTTTGCAATGTATTTCATGGTGAATTTGCATTCGCATTACTAATTAAATCGCAAAATATTTGAAATACTGCAGAATTTCACCGCCAACGTAAATACACCTATTGATACCAAAGCATCTGGTGCTACAGTGGAAACTCGATATAAAGAGAGCTGATATGACAAAATATGTGATATAACAAACTAATTTCTCCTGTCCCAATAAATTTACTTTCTTTGTGTTGCATTGTTTATTGACTACTGATTTAACAAAATATCTGAAATAAAGAACGAATTGTCTTGGTCCCAAGGATCTCGTTATACTGAGTTTCCACTGTACCTGGCGCTCAATCCTGGTCATGTGTGAAGCAGAGGAGACCAAGCTGTGGTGTGAAGGCATAGAGCCTTGAGAGAGAGAGAGAGAGACATATTACACAGTGTATTCTCTGTGCACATATCTACCAATGTCCACATCTCACTTCCAGGAAGGAAGAAAAAAAAAATCTATATTTCTGTCATCTGAGTTTGGGGTTGGGTGTACTATATCTCTCAGCTCATCCCTGGCATGATAGTCTACCCTTCCTAGACCTTTTATTTATCTTCTCACCTCCCCCTCATTCTCATTTCTTCTTCTTTATTATATTCACAGATCATATGATTTCATGATAAGTGATGAAATCAATCAAGATAACCCTCAAACTTAACATCCACATGACGTAAATCTAATACAGATTAAACACAAACAGTTCCATCAAACTTCAAAAGGTCTCGCAGCTTTTATGAGCATTAGCAGGAAATTCTTCAAGATGTCCATGTTTCACACAAGGGGTTTCTTTTGAACTTTGGCAAGGAAAACTTTGGAGTGAGGGAAAGCCTATCCAAATTATAATACTTCGGTGGATTAAAGATTTCTTTTGGTTTATTTCCATCAAACTGTTCACCTCTTCCGAGTGAGAGCAGCCACAGGAAGTACAAATTGTAGGTTAACATATGACCGACAATATCATTACTGTTAGAAAGCATTACAAGCAAGTCAAAGGTTGCAAAATTATGTGACAATTAAAACTAGTCCAAGGAGTACATTAGACTAGACAGAAGTCAACAAGAGAGAGAGAGAAAAAAAAAAAGCTCTTCAGATTTCATATGCTGTCTATAGAGAGCAACATTATTTTGTATGAAAGAAAGCAATGGGGCATCAGGAAAACAAAACAATGCAAGACATGACAAGGAAACATACAAACAAAGAAAGTACATGTGAGGCGACTGCTACGGGCAAAGTACATCATGTTAGGAACTAATGTTCCGTCGTGTAATGAATTGCAAATGTCACCCAAGATGGGATGTGATTGCGATAAAATCAATTTCTGGAGCCATCCACCTTGTCAGATGGGAGAAGAAGAAGAAGAAGGGGCTGGGGAGGAGGAGGAGGGGGAAAGGATGACGTGTGATATGATGTGGAAATCTGTGACGCGGGAGACGGATGCCATCCTGGGGTGAACTAAACGGGAAGAGAGTGCAGCTAACTCCTCGAGTCAATCCCGCCCGCGCATGCACTATCCGTCCTCGCCACAGTCTATACGCACGGCTATTTGCCCCACTTAGTGCTAGATGGTGGGGGCGGGGTATCCACGAGGAATGGTTTCCTATCCGTAGTGTATTTAATAAATTGCTCATGTACGGTACGCACGAATGTGCGTACAGCATCTTTTGGGCAATCTAACAGGCATAGCAGCAACCCTGGAAGCATCATACCAGTCGAATCAGACACACTTAGGAATTGCAACCGTCGAAACACAACAACAACAACATTATATCAAACAATGTAGAACAGGACGTGTTCTCTGAACTGAATTTCTGGAGACATATGACACCAATGTAAGGAGAGTACTACATCATGGTCGAGAATTTAATGAGAATTACAAATTGTAGCAAAAGAACTTTTGGAAAGAAACTATCCTTCTTTCTATTTATGAATTCAAAACTGGTCCTTGTCTAACTTGGAAATTTTGGAAAAAGGAGCCTTTTCTGTCTTTATACTTTTGATGGCAGGACTTCAGTATTCACTCAATCATAAAAGACTCAAATTATGACAGAAGATCAGAGAATCGGTTAGTGGATACCAGATTCAGCCTTGTCTCGTTGAATGCTTCTACATAGATCCCAAAACATGTTGTGGCATTGAACTGCACAAACAACCCCACTGATTTTGGCGGGGGCAAAGAATGGCTCATTACTGGCATTTTACAGCTGATTTGATTAGCTTGTTTGACATTCGCACGACACACGACAGGCCCCCACGATAGCAGAGTAACCTTTGCAAATGACATTTACAACATTATTAGCGCATGCATCACCGTCATTATCCGAGATATTTCCCATCCGTAATGTACCAGTCGCCGCTATGTTTATTGACAGAGAGGAAGGTAGAAAGCAAGGGGGGCCCCCCTCGTACAACCTCACACAGAGTCCTCATCAATACTGCCGGGCCAGTCAGGATTCATGATTTTTCACATGCAGTGGTACATCACAACGTTACTACCATTCATTGCGATGCCAACTTTCAGTCTTGTAGAATATTAAAGCCTAATTGACGCTAAGCATGCCAGAATGAAGGCATAACTAAGAGCCCACACCAATGTCAACAAAACGGACAAAATGGGAGTACACTTTTGAAAATTTGGAATTATCATCAATCTTTCGTATTTCATCATATTACCAGATGTTTATAACAGTGAGAAAAATGTTGAATAAAGCTTATGCTTCCAAAAGTGAATACGACATATTCCTAGTAAATAGGAAGAGAAGACTTTCCTGCTTTCTTAATTAAAAGTAACATGACATGTTCTGATTACATGTGAAGAGAATACTTAGCAATTTTAATAAAGTGGCAAGTGCAACGGAACCTGTTCATTGGCATGGATATTAAAGGTACTTGTGAATTCAAGGATCTTTTCAGAATTTTACACTAGGCCTATTCATTCCAAAATGTGACACTACAAAATGCAAAACTTGACAGTCACATATACTCATACTCCTGTGAAACATTGTGATGGTATTATACCACCCCTGAGAATCTTTCACGTTTTGGCTCATGAGACTTTGCTGGCACAACTGGCTAAGCCATCTATCTGTAGATCTGTTTCCGTGCAGCCACACAGAGTACGGAGTATCATAGAAATCACAAGTTTTCTGTAGTGAAAGTTCTCGAAGCAAACCTGTTAATAATAATAATAATAATACATAACATTTATAAAGCGCTTAATATCATATTTCTAAGCGCTGGGGAAAAACAAAGATAGAGAACGAGTGAAGAAGAAAACAATAAGCAATCCACATATAAGTACAGCAACAATCATATATATGACAACAATTACAAACACTAGTACACTACCGACACAGATAACACTTCCTAAAGAGATATGTTTTGAGGTTTGACTTAAATGAATCTAGTGTATTGGCTTGTCGGATGCTGACGGGAAGATTGTTCCATAGTTTAGGAGCAAGAGAGGAAAAGGCACGATCACCATAACGTGTGTTGGTACGAGGTCCAGAGGATAACTGAAGATTGGCAGTGGTGGCGGAACGAAGACGTCTGGTTGTGGAGGATGTGGATGCAGAGCGGAGAGAAACAAGATCTTGAAGGTAGGGTGGTGCGAGGTTGTGGTTGATTTTGAAAATGAGAAGGAGAACTTCAGCAAACACTTTAGGGAAATTAACAGAAATCACACTTTGGTGTGGATTTTTAGTTTGTAGATGTTTCAGGTAGCATTTTGCATATCATAAGCTCTAACTATAATCTCAAATGTTTACTCAAATCATGATTTTTTTAAACACATGATCTATAGGCCTATACTGTGACATTATCACTTTCCTCCTTTTTATGTCTGTTTGTTTGTTTTTCAAGCAAAGTGTTTGTAAAAAAAAAAAAAAAAGATGTTCTTTCTATACACACCAAACAACATGATAGCATACATGTACTCTGTACTTTCATTTCACTCCCTGGCTAATAATATGATTAAAATTACTTTTTCTAGTCTTCTTCGCTTTTTGAGAAAATATGAAAATATATATCACATTCTTTACTGAAAGCTCAACAAAAGCAGATGATATAGATCACAATTACATGACCAGCTCATCAGAGTGCTCTGTGCAACTATGCAGTTTTTGCTCAGACATTCAAGAATATGATTTTTTTTTTCTAAATGGCGACACCCCCTCTATCTTGAAAATTTCCATCGCTTTAAATTCAAACTTCCCCTATTAACAAATTGCTGAACATCCCTTTAAGTATTGCCAGAACAAATCTCACAATCAGAACACTCGATATCAATGCATTGTGCATGAAGGAAAACTCTTTAAAAAGTTAGAAGGCATTAGTCAGGGAATAGATAAAAACATTCCCTCATCATCCTGAAACATTCCTTGAACACGCATTGATGCTTCGCACCGGGGTAAAGCTGAACAATGCGGAAGAGGACTTTTCACGCCTCTGCAGAGTCACTGTTTGTTGATGTGCAGGGTTGCTCTTGTCTTGGTAGGTTAATTGCCAATCATCTCATTCCTCCTTTTATTTGTCCAGGGCCAAACTGCTGCCGCCCCCTGAACTTGGAGGGATCTGTGATGGATCATGGGGGCTTTGGACTTTGACAGGCATGTTCCTGGGATGCCAGCCAGCTGCTGCACCCACCCCTACTGTATATGTGCAAGTAGGGTGGGTAGCAAGAAGTTGAGCTCTTTCAGATTGGTGAAAGAACTTAATACATCTGCTAAGGAGGTTATGTTTTTGTCGGCATCGGTTTCTTCGTCTGTCTATTTGCAAAATAACTGAAAGGGTTGTGTACGGATTTGGATGAAACTTACAGGAAAAGTTGATAATGACACAAGAAACATACGATTAAATTTTGGCAGTGATCCGGAAATTTTTATGAATTTTTGAAGGATTTAGAATCTTTCTGCACTTAGGTTCAATGAACTTGGAAGTTCAAGCTGCGTGCAAATTTGAGGTTTGCATATGCGCACTAAAGTATGCGCTCTGTGTGAAGTGCTGTGCAGCAAGAAGCTGATGAGGTAGTCAACACCAGGATTCTTATCTTTGTTACTGGGAAATTGGGCGATTCTCAGCATTTGTATATGGGGAGGAAATGAGCTGCTTGGCGGAGGTCTGGACTCTCCGAGTGCTTTTTTAGTTGATCACGTTGTGGAAGATATATTCCTTCTTAGTAAAAGGTGTAGGTCTGAAGGCAAATCTGAGTCATTTTCTCCTAACATGTACTTTTCTGAGACTGCATTGGGCCAACTATGGTCTATAGACCGTGTGCTTTATGGATACTATATAATTAAGGAGTATACAGTATGTAAAAGTGATCTGCATGGGAAATCATTCTGTGTACAAACACTCATACATTATCATATTGTCAAATCAAGAAAATTTATTTGTTGCCATATTGAATATGACTTTTGTCAAGTATTCGTCACTTGCTGGTTTGTTCTGCAAACCCATCCATGTATGCCAGTGATATTCATGAATATGATATTAATTCATCATTATTATCACCATCATTATCATGATCACTATTGCTAGCATCATCATCATTATCACTGCCTTCTCCCAAGTCCAGGTCAGGGTTATTTACATGTCATGGTGTGACATACAGTGATAGTTCGGTATGATAATTTGAATGTCAGTTGTCATTTCACTCCGTTACATCTCTCAGAAACGAGCCAAAACCCTCACTATCTAATATGAATAGTGTGATGGAGTGAGTATTATGAACATAGCTGAGTATGCTTTCTAAGATGGTGACACTATCATTCATCCCCCTTCTGAGCAGCGAACACTTGATGGTTATAGATTGCCCTGTCAGTTTCATTAGCAATGCAGACTGCTTTAATTAAATACAGGCTCGTAGCTGAGTGAAGGGCTTAATTGCATTCTCTCTGCTATCATTTCATGCCTTAACCTTATTTCCAATGCTTCTAGACGAAAGGGCTCATAGTTTTGTGTCCACTCACAGGCCCAAAGTAAAACATACATGCTCCTGAGCTAAAATGTGCATTAATAGGTGAAATATCCCTGACTATTGTAAATATGTTTCATGCTGTCAAATACCATCTTTGATATTCAATGACCTGACCGCGCGGGTATTATTGCAGCGTTCTCTTTTAATACTAGCCAAATGGTTCAAATGGGAGTCACTCTGCTTTTTAAAGGAAAATATAAGTCGACAGATGTATCTAAATATCTTCACATTTGATTAATTAACTATGTCTGTATCACACACATCATCCTCTGTTGGATCCATATCAAACTTAAATGATTTGGTGCTGGATGAAAAATCTCATTTAAGTCATCAATAAAGTAGTATGTTTTATCCTCATCAGACAAAAAAAAAAGCTAAGACAGGGAGACAGAAAGACACACACACACACACACACACACACACACACACACACACACACACACACACACACACACACACGAAAAACAAATGCATGAAAATTGTATAAAAACATAACATCAGATCACGGCTTATATTACAGCTATGCCCAAACAACATTCACAGCATAATTTGGGAATGAATCATTTGAAAGTAAAATTTTCACCCACTTACGCCCTCACTCCCTCTCTATCTCCATCTCTTTCTCCTCTCTTCTCTCCTCTTCTCTCTCATGAAAGATATGACATCAAACATTCCCTACCAGCAAGCACAAGGTGTTTGTCGAGCAGTCACATGGGAGAGTTCCCGTGTCAAGTATCGCAGCTAAAGAGCGTGTGATGTTGGCAAAAATAAGAAAAGAATATATGTTGGAAAAAAAAGTCGGGGAAATTTGATATTCACCCTTCTTTCCCATTATACCTACTGGACTGCTCAAAAATACTCTTCGCAGATCTTGAGAGCTAGAGATCATACACTGCCCTCCTTTAGAAAGGTCCCATGAGTTTGCATACATTGCCAAGATTTGTTAGGCCCACATTTTGATGGGCTGGGATTCAAACCAACCATCACCAAGTGTATCACCACCTCCATCAAAATAGTGATGTAAAAGTTATTATTAAAGGCATAATTTACCATTTTCAGATGAAACAAAAACCCAGCATTAGTGCTTCGAAATAGTTATAAAATGTGGGTATAAAGAGATAGAAACAACCAATGTAAAAATTTGAACCAGTATAATCTATGTTAAGTATTGTTAAATATACAAAATGTGAACAATAGTTATGATAAAAACGCTTCCAGACTAAACTGTATACAGTTATACTTTATTAAGAAACATAGTGATATCTCCTTAAATTTCAGGCTTTATTGTGGAAATTTTATATGGTAGGATGTTTTGTGATACAACATATGCATCAAATGTGGTTCATCTTGACTATTTTTCAAATCACTGCTCCCACAGGTAAACAGGACCTTTAAAATCCTTTCTATTCCACTTTGGCAACAAGCAGGGCAAGTGAAAAGATACCAACTCAGACTTACCATTTCACGACTGGATGATTAAAGATAATATAAAGTTTTGGTACCTCAAAAGTTTCCCTGAGTTTCCTTGTCTTAGTTTGTGTTTCAGGTTAAAGTACCTTTCATATAACTAACACTGTGAGACTTACTCGCCCCAAAGTACTCTCATGTCTTAGTAATCATGCAATAATGGTTTCGTACCAGAGCTGAGCGGGCTCTGAAAAATTCGAACGAGCCGTTAGTTTGACTCGACGCGGTACCGCGACAATCAATATACACGTATTGTACGAAACCATTATTGCGTGATTACTAAGACATGAGAGCACTTTGGGGCGAGTAAGTCTCACAGTGTTAGTTATATGAAAGGTACTTTAACCTGAAACACAAAACTAAGACAAGGAAACTCAGGGAAACTTTTGAGGTACCAAAACTTTATATTATCTTTAACATAGCTGGCTTGAACATACTAAAGAATAATCTCATAAAGATGGGTACTAAAGACCAAATTCTACTCAAATCTCAATATAGGTGTAATCTACACAGGCTGGTCTGTCCTAAGAATTTACAAAGGGTGGATCACTTGTTGATGGTTTTGAAAAAAAATGATGAAAGAAAGAATTTATACTTTACCCATATGTAAGTTATAAACTATTTTTAAAAAAAGCACAGTGGACTGACTCACTCAAGTAAAATACTGCAATGTGTAGTAGCATCATTTATAATGGACTTATGATTCTCTGTACAGCATTCATGATTAACACAAATATTTAACATCTCTCTGTAATCTTCTTCCACTGCAGCATTTAATTGACACAAGCAGAATTCTCCTCCTCTCTCTCTCTCTCTCTTTCTTTCACTATCTCACACATATTCAAACATTTAAAAAAAATCAACAAAGGAAAGGTTTATGACAATCCCACAATGAACATATATGGTGTAGCAGCTTACAAACCTCATGCGACTTGAAAGTGCAACAGTTTTCATCCCCTTCGTGACACACCTTCCATACAAGTGTCACACATAATGTCGCTTGATGTATCACACTTCAGACCCCCTGACAAAACCTTTCGGTCTGAAAAGGGAGGACGGCCATCAAAGCCCCAAATTTTTCGGACTCCCAAGCGCAAATGTTATCTTGACTTAAATCTCAGAACTCTTTGATCCTCAGTGGCCTCTATTCCAACCCTGCTTTGTACTTTGATTGTAACGAGAAATTGTGATATTCCAAAAAAATGCCGACAAAACTCTTTCAAATGAATGGTAATATGTGCCTCTTCCCCCGCCCCCCCCCCCCCCCCCCCTTCTGCATGAGAATAACAAGGGTAAAAAACTTTCATGATATGTAGTAGGATGCCTTGGCTTATCTTGCTCTGTTGTCACTGTCTTTTTTACAACAGTAGCTTGGTATATTCCCATCAACATGCAATCTGCAGACCTATGTATCTGTATGGTACATCATAAACAACAACAACAGCTTGGTATCTTTCATTTTTTTTCCCTTTTTTTAAATCTAAGGTATGATCTTAGCCAAGTACATTACGAACAAAATCCATGCTCAGTCTCTGAGTACTTCAGTCAGAACATTAGATAATGATGGTCTACATTTGAGTCTATAGATATGCTCATACTATAAAGCTGAAAACAAGTTTTTATGAGCCTCAAACATACATTTATATCTCAGCCAACAAAACGAAAAAAAAATGACAAAAATTTGCAATGCAGTCACATACAAAAAGAGCACTGCACATGAATCAAACCAAAATCAATCATTTTGCAGTCGAACAATGTTTTGACATGAAAGCCAACACAGACATTTTGTGGCATTTGACTGGTGGCTGGTTTGTGAAAGCAATGTGTCTGAGTAGTTGAAAAGACGACCCCTCCACTGCAACAGGGACGCAGCTACTGTACATTGGCACTGCCTTGTGAACAGAATGCGCCTTTAAAGTTAAGACCACCACTCTTGTCACAGTAACCATTTAGTCTCCCGACGTCATCCCTCTTTCCTTTCTATAGTCTCCAAAGTACTTTAGGCTTTGAGGCTGTCTCTTGTTGTTAGTCACAATGAGTGATCAGATTCGTGAAATTGCTCCGAAAATGCAACAATGGCCCAAAGTGCAAATGGCTTCACAGGGGGAAAAAAAAGAAATACAGAAGGCATGAATAAAAAAAAAATAATAAACTGCATTTATAGCTGACTTGCAAACTGAAGAACACAGTCTCCCAATGTATGACATTTCTTCAAGTCATAGCCAAAGTTACAAATTCTCTCTCCCCCCCCCCACATCACCAATGTGAAATAATTCCTGCTCATTATCAGAATGAGGGAGAACGAGAAATGAACACATCTGTGATGAATGCGCTCGTATCGATTCATTCAGAATTTATACACCATGCGATTATACCATTGACATGGGTTGTATGAGACGATGATATATAATGCTTCACAGTTTACTGACAAAAAGGAAAACCCACAAAGAAACCTTGAACCAACAGGTCTCGGTAGGCGGATTCTCCATGAATGAGTAAAATCTAACAGGTGTGCTCTTTCATGAAGTTTGAATGCCTAAGACTTTTCGATGGGTGTCTGATAGTCATTCATGCAGCGACACATCCATCATTCACAGAATATGAAGAAAGAGCAAAGAGCAAAATGCTATCCACTCCTCCTGCCGCTATACCTACTTTAATGTTAAAGGATAAGTTCACCTTTATATAAGCACAGACTATAGTGAACACATCAGTGAAATGTGTTGTTTGAAGGTTTGCATGGTGAAGTAAATGAGGAAGAAAGATTTGCGGTGACACCATGTGTATGTAGTCCTTAATCGGATCGCTGTTTGGCAGAAGAGCCTAGAAAGAGGAGAAACGAAGAGGGAAGCGACATATGGGGGTTGTGAGGAGGGCAGAAAGTGAAGAGTGGGAGACAGTAATGGGCTAGAGGTTGAAGTTGCACTAGTGGAGACGGTAGAGAAAGGAACACAGAGAGTGGTAAGGAAGAATAGTGTGAGAATCAAGTAGGATGTTCGGACATCGTTAGCAGGGGAAAGATGAAAGAGAAGGGAAGAGGAAGAGGAAGGAGTTGAATGTTGGAGAATCATGGAGATAGGGGAGAGCAGTAAAGATTCATGAAACCAAGAGAAGAAAAACGAAGTCGGCGAACAGTGTGGCTATGGAATCCCTCTGATTTACGTATTGAATTTCAATTTGTTCTTTTCTACTTCTTTTCTTTGTCCCCCCCCCCCCCCCGCCTCTCTCTCTCTCTCTCTCTCTATCTCCCTTCTATCAACATATTCTCATCTCTCCTCTACTTACCCTTCCTTCGAGGGATTATTCGTCCTTTCTCCATTGATTCCGCATTCCATAGCCACACTGTTCGCCGACTTCGTTTTTCTTCTCTTGGTTTCATGAATCTTTACTGCTCTCCCCTATCTCCATGATTCTCCAACATTCAACTCCTTCCTCTTCCTCTTCCCTTCTCTTTCATCTTTCCCCTGCTAACGATGTCCGAACATCCTACTTGATTCTCACACTATTCTTCCTTACCACTCTCTGTGTTCCTTTCTCTACCGTCTCCACTAGTGCAACTTCAACCTCTAGCCCATTACTGTCTCCCACTCTTCACTTTCTGCCCTCCTCACAACCCCCATATGTCGCTTCCCTCTTCGTTTCTCCTCTTTCTAGGCTCTTCTGCCAAACAGCGATCCGATTAAGGACTACATACACATGGTGTCACCGCAAATCTTTCTTCCACATCAGTGAAAGTTTGAGCAAAATCAGACATTCCATTCAAAAGTTATGAATTTGCAGTGCTGCCATCACTGGATGAGAAGACTATACTACAATTTGTGATGTTGCATGCAAGGAACAAAGAAAATATAAATAAAATTCAATATGTTTTCACTTTTCTTGCATAATAAAAGCGCTTGACTTGCCCCTTTCAGAAGGCAGAGGGGAATAATATAAACTTTAACATCTATAGGTAAGCAACAAGTCGAGGGAATGTGTACTTTAAAAAAAAAAACAATTTTATGGAATTCTCTTTAAATTTTCTTTATATAGGTCATTATCATCAAATAGAGAAAAATAAAATCTTTTGAATGAAACTGGACTCATTACATAACAAGAACATTTTTTTGAAGATATTCACAAAAACATGATGTATACAATGTAGTTTAATCATCTTGGAATTTTGTTTTTCAGCAGA
The DNA here is from genome assembly GCF_040938485.1 of Diadema antillarum. NCBI lineage: Eukaryota > Metazoa > Echinodermata > Echinoidea > Diadematoida > Diadematidae > Diadema > Diadema antillarum. The sequence goes on along the minus strand of NW_027272290.1, from coordinate 435,377 downwards.
TTCAATCTCAAATATCTGAAGTTGATAAAAATGGATACATACATGTACGTGGTCATGTCGATTTTTGCATTCATAGTCATAATATCATTATATACTGTAAATACATACATGTACATACATGTACACATACACACACACACACACACACACACACACACACACACACACATTAATAAACTGGCAGCATTCTTGATTTCTTGGAAGGTGACAAGAGATACAAAATTAATACAGTGAGCAATTGTAAGTATGCACACATGCACACACACACACACACACACACACACACACACACACACATACAAATGCATCTTATTGCCCATTTAAATCTTTACACATTGCAGCTTCTGACAGTTTATTTTTGTTATACAGGGTGGCCCAAAAAGAACGGAACGCCTAAGATCTTTAATTTCAGCAATATCGTTGCAAATATGTCATCATGTTGCATACTGTTAGAAAGGTAATTCTTTTCCAATAGAGTGACACCAAGCTCTTTAATTTCAGTTAATGCCTTATGATTTTAGGCCCATTTTTGTCAACCATTGCAATTTTCAAAATGTAATCATTTTGCACTCTCAGAGATACAGAAACCAGTGAGAATTCAGCTTACCGTAGAACCAGTAGCGTTCGCAATGTGCGGAATGTGGGGCGGACAGTGTTATTGTCGTCAGGTCGTCTCATTCACAATGGTAACGGACAATGACAGTCACATTCCACACATTGTGAACGTTACTGGTTCTATGGCAAGCCGAATTCTCGCTCATTTTGGTATCTCTGAGAGTGCAAAATGATCACATTTTGAAAATTGCAAGGGATGACAAAAATGGTCATAAAACCATGATGCATTAACCAAAATTAAAGAACTTGGTGTCATTCTTTTGGAAAAAGAATGGCCTTTCTAATAGTATACAAAATAATGACATGTTAGGAACAATATTGCTAAAATTGAAAATCTTAGGCGTTCCGTTCTTTTTGGGCCACCCTGTATAGTGCTTACATTGCATGTTAACTTCAGCAGAATGGCTGGTTCAAGAAATGTGCTTTAATGTGATAGAGAAAAGGGAGAGACTGATAGAGAGAGAGAGAGAGCATAATCTCTCTTTAACATGCTTCTTTCTCTTCCCCCCCCCCCCCACCATCTCTCTTTCTCTCTGTGATTTCATTCATTGTGACAGCTGTATGCGCACACATTAATGAATCTGACATTGACAATTTGGCGCGACGCTTTCCCGCGTGCACCGCATCCCGTCTCGCCCCTATTTCTTTGTTTTTAACACGCCAGTATGCTGAGGTGTACTGGACGCCCTTACACATGCCCCCAGTTCATCACACCTTTGAGTATCTCATGTGCCTAGCAAAGCACCGTCCTGAAATGTCCCTTTTTTTTTTTCGCTGTATCTACTGTCACTGTCGATGCTAATTGTTTATGGTGCCTTCTTGTTAAGTTTCCATTGTATTGCATGGGCATATAGATAGGAAATTATGTACCCATTTGATGTTGTTTTATTTTCTTCCCTTTTTTTCAATTATCATAACATGAATTTACAGATAAATGAATATGTTAATTAGATGCTTTTAGCAGAATGATGCGCTAGCACTGGCTCACCCTCAACAGCATTGGGAGCATGCAGACGTCATATGGTATATTTCCCTGGGCATGTTTTTTCAAGCCCAGAGATACACACAAACACCTCAGTGGGTGTTCTGCATTCTCAGCATCCTATAGCTTGACCATGCATCAGTCAAACCCCCTACCCCTCCCCCTTTTCCTCGTTTTTCATCTGTCCTTAATAACACAAACACAGTTCAATACTAATCAGGTAAAAAATAAGAAAAAAAAAAATCAGCAATGTTTTTAGACAGTCAACTGATCCTGTGGGATGGATAAAAGGTCACAAGTCCATTTCGGAAATAATCCCCACTAAAATGTACATATCGATAATAATGTATTCATATCCCATAGGATGGCTTTCCATCAGAAGACACCAAATAGTGTATACCCACTGGTTTAGAGCTACAGTGTAAATACATGTAGTATTTGTATTGTATGTATTTTCTTGTTAATAATGCTCATTTTCACAAGACAACTCTCTCACCTTACTACTGGTACATGTCCCACGTACTAACATCCCTGTTGGTACAATTGTAGTTTCCATTGCAAACATACTAATATGTGAGTTTAGGTGTCTAACTCTGTGTGTGTGTGTGTGTGTGTCTGTCTGTCTGTCTGTCTGATGTATATTTGTGTGTCTATGACATGAGTGAGAGTCACTACTCCAAACTTGCTCCAAATGTGCCAGTATTCTCAAAGTTTTTGAGTGACATACAACTTGTATGAGCTGCAGGGTGGCAAATGGACCTGGTGCTTGCATAGCAGCATCCCTCATGCTGACAAAGGTCAAAGGGGGTCATTCCCAGAATACATTGGCACAGCAACAATATTCCCCCCCCCCCCCCTCCTTCCCCCATTCATCAGTGCTGGAACAATTATGCACAGCAGGCATGCTGCATTTTTGTCAGGATGTTTGAGGTTTCTGTTGTTGTTTTAAACTCCATGCCACATAGAAGACAGTCTTCACCAAGTAATATTATGAATAACTTCAGTAATCACAGACACTGTATTTTCTGGAATGACATGCGTGCTGGAATTCGTACTAATTGTGAATTTGCATGTTACCACTATTACCAAATTAAAGATTTTAAAGCAGTAGAATAACAGTAACATGACATAACTTTAAATGTCACCATAGCAACATTTCTAACAGCTGAAAGTGCTGGTATGAAGAGACAAAATGATGATATTTGTGATGCATCAATGCTGCCAACATTCTGTACATCATAATTGAGAAGGTTCAATAATGGAAAATCAGTATTGACTCGCGTGTTGCTTATATCACAGGGAGAAACATAATCCCCAATCATGGAAATATCTACATCTCGTCAGAACATGAAAAAAACCCACCAAACTTTTCTACTTTGCTGTTTTCAATGGAAGAGAGCGTGGGCTACACATAATTTGGTGTTGATTGATACAATGGTATAAATACATGACGGATGTACACTATAGTACCTTAACATCTATATCTTGGACTGATATTGATTATACAGTATGTCATTCCTTGGCAATTCTTTTCCTTTTTAACCCACTCAGGACCCCTACTTTCAAACGCTGTTGACATCATTACAAAGACAGGTTGCCTGTGGTAGTAAATGACTCAGCAAGACATGTATGTATATCACATAAAGCTCTCTGCAAATGGCTACAGGTTTGTGAGATGTCCCAGTAGTCTTGTTTTCAGACTTTCCCTATGTCTCCACCATAGTACATGCTGGATGTTGTAACGTGAAGGGATGTATGATTGTTTGTTCATATCATGGTACATTAGGACTCTTGGGTGAGCATCCTCTGAGAAAGTTCCTCTACCTAAATGACATAAAATTTTTGCACTCTACACACCTCCGTATTTGTACACCCACATGTCAAGGTTTATGTGTAACTGTGACATTCAGTGTAACAATGATGATGATGTACGTACCTAAAATAAAATGAGTTCCTGCGTGATAATGATAGTAATTATGATATAATCAGATACTACAGCAATAATAATCAGGACATAAATGCTAACATGATCACAAGTACACTCTGATTCTCTATGATACCAAACTACAAACCACATGTCTGGGATCACATACATATGGAATAAGGCAGGATAATGTCAGATGAAAACAAAACATGCCAGGGTCTAAACAATGAGACTATCGGATCTCATGACAAGGAGTATTTCCTTGTTTTCAACAGTGATGGCTGACATATACTCCCATTTCACCAAGAGACTTATGGCTGAACAGCTGTAACTTCACATCTTAGGGAGACAAGCTGCAGTATCTGTGAAAGGCATGCTAATCTCAAGATAAGCACTAGCTGGAACTTTACCCCTTCCAACTTTTCCATTGCTATACCACTGGCAGCTAATGAGGTGTGGTCAACAGTGGTTATAGGAGATAGTCTATACAAGATATTCCTTTTTACTTAGTAAGGGTGTGTCATCCTGTCTACCACCATAAGTTCTTCTACTGTACAATCTGTATGGCTTGTACACTGCCAGGACGTACCTAAGTGAAATGCAAATTATTTGAATATCCAAATCAGTGGCTCTTGTAGGTCATGTAATGTGGTTCCAGTATGAAATGAATGATGCCCTTTGATTCTCTATGAGGAAAAAAATAACACATAAGAAAAATAACCAAAAAAACAAACAAACAAACAAATCCTGAAGAAAATATGATGAAAAATACATGCATCTTCGTAATCTTATAATGAAGGCATAGCCAATTATAGAATTGATGCTTGCTGACACATTGGTATTTCATAACAAAGTGGATTTGGTTGAACAATTAAGGTTCAAAGAATATTTCATTTCTTTCTTTCTTTCTTTTTTTGATAGCACAGTTCTGGCATCAAGATCGTGCCTTAAAAGTATTGACTTTCTCACTTGCTTAAGACTGAAATCCAAAAAAAGTCCTTGGCTTTTCATAAGTTTCCAATAACAACCTGTCAGCACAGAGATTGATTTTGATTATGATACAAAATATGATACAAAATATCATAGCTGTACAGTTGACAGGAACACACAACATGAAGACAGTGTTGATTCCACTTGGTATAATGCCATGTCCTGCCCATCAAAACCAGGATGATATTCACTTGTGTTACTAAAAGGCTTGCATTTGCTTTTGACAACTACATGTACAAATTGTCTGTGGAGCAATCAAATGATACAGAGGCTTAGGGCAGACATACAATATAAATTTCAATCTAAAGTCATCTTGTGATGACATTTTCGTGTACAAACAGAATCCCTCATATCCTAGATAAAGCAGTTCAGGATTTCTTTGTTTTTCCACTTTCTGTAAAGATATAGACCTGTGTATATTATGCATCTACAAATGCGTTGATATAGAGAGCTGTATTTACATCTTTAAATCCATCATTCTAAGCCACAAGATGTTATTTCTGTACTATAAAGCCTACGCACTGCTTATTAAGAAGGGGGCTATGACCTTTGAAAGTAAAGTACCCCTGAACCTGTCTGAAGTGTTACATGGATAAACCAGCAGCCAGCAAAGAAGGAGGAAGTGAGGCATCATCCACATGGCTGGGCTGGGACCGGTCCTGATGCTCCCGGCACGAGATCAGACATAACAGTCCCATCCTGTGCTTGCTAATTTCTCCCCACTCCCTATACCCCCCCCCCCCCTCAACCAGCCACACATCCTTAGCTCCTCCTGCTATGCTTCTCCTCTTGCTCTGCCACCCCCAAACTCACATCATCATCATCATCATCCTCATTTCTTTCCCCCCTGTTGGTTTCATCGCCATAATTTCATCTCTTCTGCCTGGCTGAACCACCCCTGGAGGGGTTACTATGGGATACTCGACAGGATGGAGCAGACACCATAGGCATCCCGCTTCATCCTCTCCCCATCTCATACAGATATTTGCCATGTTCTCCCTCTCCCCCCATCCCCCCCCCCCCCCCCAAAGTGAGCTATCCATCACCAGAACTTGCACTTTCCAATTTTACTGTTGACAAGATTTCTGTCTTTAAAAATATAATAATGAATGCCATTTGCACAAATCTTTTATCTCATTGAAAGAAGAATGGGAAAAAAAATCGGGGCACATCATATCCAGAAGACATCATGCTTCATGCTACATTGTTTTTATCACTGAAGAAAAAACAACAAAAGCGAGGGGAGTATTTGCATTATGTAGCCTGGTGCTGCCTCCAAGGAATGGAGATAGCACAGGGGAACATACTTTATATTGCCCTTAAATATCCCATACCCTACTCGTCCAAGAAAAAGAAAGAAAAATAAGTATGTCTTTTGAATACAGAGGTCTTTTTATTTTAATGAATGAACAATCATCCTCTGCAGGATGGATACACATTTTCTGTCAAACTGTATTGCACTTTAACGTTTTGAGTAAAAATATTTTTCATTTTCTCAGAAAGAAGAGTTTTTAAAGACAGGGCCCTACATTGTATTTACTGCACTATATGTTATTTTGATATACTGTCTATAGTACTATAGGCTACATTCAAGCCCATCTTGAGTTAGAAAGTGGAGTAGGGTACAGCATGATGCAACACTTGAGTACATACTGTCAACAACTTTTGGTTGGCTGACACTCTAAGGTCTCAAGTATCGTGAATATTTACACAAGCATTTTGACGAGTTCTTCTTTCAACCCGTAGCTGGAGGTTTCTGATCCATTTTATGTTGTCTTTATTTTTTCACTCTAGAATCTTGCTCAATCGTTTCTTCATCTTGACCGAAATTCATCACATAAGTACAGAATATATACAGAGGTCATCATCACTTTATTATGATCAAACTATCATACCTTCTTCCTCCTTGCTATTGTTATTCTATTGTTCTTACCAGAGGGTTCAAATTCCACTCCCACAGAAACCTACGGGGTGGGGGAATTTTTTTTTGCACCATACTTCTACAGAACGAAACATACACACTGTAGTGATGTTAGCAGAGCAGATGTTTTCTTTAGCAGCAAGGGCACAAAGGGTCATTTCTTGTACTTTTTTTTTCCTTCCCTCAGACTGCCAGTTATTGACCTAACCCGCTTCCAAGATAAATACAACTCAACCTGTATAAAATATGCATCAATCACAGTTCTACTTTTTCGTATATAAATCTTTTCTTTTTTCCATTTCATTTCAAGTCCTGTTCCACCTTTTCCATTCTGAATACATAGATACATAATTATACACACACAAGAAAAGAAAAGATTTCCATAAGACTGTATGATGGTTCAGTGTGTGTGTGTGTGTGTGTGTGTGTGTGTGTGTGTGTGTGTGTGAGGAAGTGGAAATGTATAAATATGCCTTTGAGGTTGATTTGTTCTCTTAACATTTCTGAGTAATTCTCTGGAAATTCTGATCTGTTTTGAGGACCAGAGGGTAAAAAAATCCTTCCAGTGAATACTGTCTACTTCTTCTTTCCATAGGTACCTACAATAAGTAGTAATGTTACAACAGTGTCTACCCTAGTGAAATGCTTTCATATTTGTTTTGAAAATAACACTTCCACGCATTCTCTGAAGGAAGAGAAAGTGTATTCATGAACACATGTTTATTTATACAATTCTTGTCTTTCCATTTATAGGAGAAATTACGAAAGCAATACGCAAAGAAATCCTACTCATGAAATCAAGGCAGCCATTTTCGGCTGTCAAATCGAAACAAGATAAATGGGCTACTGACATTTAAGGTATCTTTCATTTTCCTATTAGTCATCCCTACCCACTCTAAATTGACACCCATCTACCAGACTCTAATCTTCTTTATATAGCACTCTCAGCTCGAAGCTTTCACCTTCTAATTCCCATTGCATATAAATGTGCGCACAGTCTTGTAAGGGAATACTTTTATATTCTGTTTACGAATAAGAAAAGTATTTGATATCATTTCATATGAATATGGAAACTTATCATTGAAGTCAACAGATATATATAAATACATTTAGAAGGTTGTGAGTGGGTGAGCCAACGACAGACAAACGACCAGATCATGGACCAGAGCGAAAGCATTTGTCGCTTATTGATCACAGCATGATCCATCAATCAATCGTTAAGAGTGTGTGTGGGATGAGAGCGGTAATGAGCGTAGTTGTCTGTGTCAAACTTGGAGGGCTTTCACGGGTATAACAGAACTCGTTTGTAAACGTGTTTAGAAACTTGCTTCATGCTTGTCAAGTCATTTCTGATACTAGAATATGTGTTTGCCTGAAAATGAATTTAACCGTTGAGGACGGAGCTGATTTTGCTATGACACGCATTTCCCACAGACATCTGCCCGAGTATACTCGGGACTCTCCTCAATGGATTAATTGAGTGTCTCCCAAACACAAGTATCATACATATGATGCTTAACCAGTCTTGGACCATTGGCTTTTTTCCAGTCAAGATTCTTATTGTTGTTATTGCTGTAGTTTTGGGGGCAAGATGTTGTAGTTTGCATTTGTTACACACTGAATGATTTGTAATGTCATTTGCAATGACAGTGGTCTTTGAGCTTTTGAGACTCATTTCAGTACATGAAAACTCCATAACTCTATACAGTGTTCAGAAGTGCATTAAAAAAGGTAACTACGAGCATTTCTTAGCCAGTGTGAAAGTAATAAATCTTCATATGCAAACATGTGCATGCATCTATGTGTGCGAGTGTACGTGTGTGTCTATTAGCCAGTATGTGGGTTGCTAGGCTAAAAGGTATTCAAAGAACATTCAACACTACATTTGTAATACACTCCATCATGCTCTCTGAAAGTACAGGTCATGTGGAATACAACCAGGAATATCACAATTACTACATTCATAATACAGCATCATGTTTTCTAATATAGCATTCATTTCCCGCACTTTATTATTGTGTGCTTCCAAATTCCATCCTCAAGATTTGTCCATGCAGCCATGCACTTTGTCGAGTCTCACATTCCTCGTCCGTGCAAATGTACCAAGTATTCTCCTTTTTATAGTGGAAAGTATTCTCCCGTCAAACATTTCTCCTCCTCACACATGATATGTGCAGACAGAAGATGAAAAGAAGGAGAAAAAAAAGGGGGTGGGGGCATGGTCACTGTGAATGACAGTGAAAAGGAGGCTGACCTTTTTCTTCAGCAGGGCAAACATGCTAATGTGCCTTAGCTCTGTTGACTTAGCCCTGCTCAGTGTCATAACATGACAGGGGGAAATCCGTTTGTTATGTCAATACCTCCAACTGTCGGGGATTGTAGGGTGCTACCTGGGCCAACACTCTTGCTACCAATCAATGGATGTCAACATGAGCATAAAGTGCAGAGGGTGTGGGACTGGCTGGCTGCACTTTTTCTGTGTGTGCTGTCAAACCATAATTTTGGGAGAATTTCATGAGGAGCCAAGATTCACAAAATCAAAACGCATGCCAGAGTTCTTCTCTACACTATGCATTGAATGCCAATGGCAATTCACAAAAATTTCATGTAGCGAAAAAGGCTGTCGGCTCCAATTAGCCAAAATTTCTTGTCACTAATGTTTTTTGTTTGACACTATCTAAACTTGCAGTTACATTTTCCCTTGTAATTTTACAGTCTTTGGTTTGACATTACTTTAGGGAGCAACAAAGCGAATAAAGATTCCTTTAATACCACTTGTACACTACATATTCTATCTTACATTAAGCTGTGGACAGCTTGATGAAAAAAAAAATACTGTCATCTGTTCTCTTCTCACTGTAAACCGACACTTCGCAATCTACTTATAAAAATGACAAGAATCTCATTTATACCAATCAAATGCTTGTCTGTAACCATGAATTAAAGTCCTGTAGATCCTTTTAGGGTTGTCAACATTCACTAATCAAAATCAAGGACATTCCAAAGAGCGATCTCATCAGGAATATACAAAATTGTACCATAATTTTACACACATCTCAATAGGCATAATGAGATTTCCAAATTATGGATGTTTTTCTTTACTCTTGTCAGGACATGAAGAGATATTGATTCTTCTTTTTTTTTTCGGTGAGAATCCTGCCAATTCAAAAAGACCTGGCAGCTCTATACTCTAAATATATTTCCAAAGTAGCAGTCCTTTGAAGCTGCACTGGTCATTTTCACTTTTTATATGCTTCCCTAATAACTTTCAAGGTAAAAAAAAAGAAAAGATATTTACATTCCAAAAGCCACACATGGCATTTTTCGAACATTTTTATATCAAGTTAGCATCTATCACAGTCAACCCAACGTGACACTAAAACTGTCAAGGGCTAGATTGTCATGTAAAGTGAGGGCTTTCACACATTTGTAACCACCCGTCATCACAAAACTGCACTTAGCGACCACAAACTCGTAATCTCATTTTGATATTTCTTTACTCTCTACAATGTACTAAACTTTGACAATCATCATATGATTTGTCCCACTTGGAAAAAAAAAATGTACCCCAGGTCAGGAGCGCTACGAATGCTTGCCACCAGATATAAAACGTAGGCATCCTTGACTATATCTCTTTTTCTCTGTCTCTTTCTCACACACACACACACACACACACACACACACAACATACAAATACACACAAAAAACCTAACAAATACAACAAACAAATTTCTAAGTTGGGGGGTGATGACACACGAGTCAATGACAGGTCAAATTTTTGAAATGCTGGTACTAGATCTGAGAATCCAAGTTTGTGCGACGGCATCTCTGCAGCTCTTCTGATGCTACATATCTCACAACAGCATAAAGTCGGGTCTGTGCAAGTAGACTAAGCAGACTGATCTCAAACAGCTGAAATGTTATCCTTCCTTCCTGTTACTGTCACTTAGAATTAAGACCGAAGAACATAATGATGAATTAAAAGTGTATGGGTCAATCTTAATACAATGTAAAATCACTTTTGCATGAGGCATAAATCATGGGGGAGCTATGCCTCTAACATAACTCAATTAAAGATCAACAACTTGATTTTTACAATATTTTCATATTTAAAAAAAAAAGTAATATCGACTGTAATGTGAAAACACTTGTGGAGTAATTGTCTTTGGCACATCTGGGTTTCACCTTTATCAACACAGCGTTCAATTATGTGTTACCCTAATGCAAATACTAGTCACGTTTTGTATGTCTATGTCCATATGCCACTCTTGTAGCTAGTCAAACTTGTTGAAATCAAAGACAGCTTGAGTAAGAAAAAAACAATTTTAGCAAAACTATCAAAATGTTCTGTGAAGCTGGTAATGGGGAAAAAACCTGTAGCAATCTGCATCTTGCAAACCAACATGACTCATTGTGTACATACAACAAATACTAATACACACATATTATGCATTCATATCCACACACACAAATACACACATATTATGCATTCATATCCACACACACAAATACACACATATTATGCATTCATATCCACACACACAAATACACACATATTATGCATTCATATCCACACACACAAATACACACATATTATGCATTCATATCCACACACACAAATACACACATATTATGCATTCATATCCACACACACAAATACACAAACATGTAAAATCACATACTAACAAATTGTATTGCTTTCAATGTTGAAGAGAAACTATGGCAGAAATTTGATATTTCAACGTCTATTTCACTTCGTTATTAATTTCTAAAAAAAGTAAACATTTTGTACCACTATTATCAGCATACAACAATACGCTTAGAGGATCAGAAATACATAACCACAATTACATAATTGTAATATAGCAATATAAAGTGATAATACAGCAAGGCAAAAAAACAACAGTACATGTATGTTATTCTATTAGTTACAAGCCCGATAATTCTTTGTTCAAAGGAATATTTTTGAAGGGCAGAAGTTTTCTAAAATGTTGATTTCAAGTGTATTTCTAAAGTCAAAGCCTTCATGCTAAAATGCTTGCTTGTACATTTGTTTTTTGTTTGCTTTGGGGACATTATTTCAAATAGCCACTAAAAACATTAGTTTTGTCACATACTTCCTTACAGTCTTTTATATTCTTTCTGTTTTTGTTTTTGTTTTTGCCTTGATACTCCTCTGGGGAGCTATCATTCATGCAAAAATTAGATAACCTATATAGATTGCAGAATATGGGTCAATATGGATCTATGGTCTCATTTAGCTCTTCCTTGTGAGATGAGGCGGTAATAAAGTAAAGATTGTAATGAATGCAATATTGACCTCAATGGAGAGTGAAAAGGAGAAAGAGAAAGAGAAAGAAAGACAGAGGTGGGAGAGAGAGAAAGAGAGCACAAAAATGATAATTAGAATCATATACATGAGGAACTTATCAATAATCAATCAATACCGCAGGATACGACGGATGACTATAATTAGGTCACCTCAGAAATGTCTGAACCAATTGAACCAAATTTTGACTGGAAAATAACTTCTGCCCAGCCTGCATCAATGCTGCTGGTTCGGGAGATTGCATGAATTCATCCAAAAGCACAAAAAACACAGAAAGATAAATAACAAAATTTATTTGTGGTATATAAGTATAAAAAGGTTAGATATTTCTTTCTCGAATACCAAAGTGGCATTCACGATATGACTGTCCTCAGTCATTCGTCATAGTACGGTTACTTCTAGCCCTGAGGGTGGGCATTGAATGTTGTGAGCAACAGCATCATACCAAAACAAAAGAATGATGTGTACGCAGCAACCACAACATTAAAAAAAAATGTTTTTCCACAAATTTCGCTATAAGATTTTAGGGCACTTTGCTCAATCAGCTATTTAGAATACCAGTTTGGTAGTTAGCTTTCTATCTGGAAGAAAAACATACATGCGTTTCCAGTACTCCTATGTACATCATTTATTTATCTCTGATGCCATGTGAACACAAATTTTACTGACATACATGAGCTTGTGACCTTTGGGATCTACATGCTAGCAACCTTCAGTAATCTTTCATGTATTCTCAAGGACAACAAAATTTGTTTTGGCGAAATAGCATATGCAAACATCTGCAGATTCGAGATACACTTCATCACTTGCATCAGATCTCATCAGTGGGTTCGCCATTTCTTTGGTTTTAAGAACAACACAGTATGCAAGAGGAATGCAGGCACAAAAGTGGGGGAACAGTCGCAAAAGAAGTGTACACAGAAGACTCAACCTCCAGAGGTTGATTGAGCAAAATGTCAACTATTCGTAGCCGCGGCTCAGCAGATTTCTGTGGCACCACGATGTCTTGCTACTACACGCTCTTCTGAAAAATCATAAAACATGATGGGTTTGACGCGGAAGATAGCAGAGGCGATCAGAGGAGATGGCATCGTCATCGAGCACTCGGTGGAGACCAGTTTGATTTAGACAGACGCTTTTTTGCCTTACTGCTCTCTCATTTTGCTGTAGTTAAGACCATATAAATAGGCCTTTTCTCCTTCCCTTGGTGCCTGGAGTAAGCGGTGGCTGCTTTGATACTGGGCTTAAAGAGGCTCAATGAGGAAATGGAGTGATTACTCCCAATTCACAAGCCATCAAGTTTGAAGAAGCTTTGCCCAGATACACTGACCATTCTCTTGGGGTTAAAAAAAGGCAAAAACAAAACAAAATGCAACATCCTCACCAAACTGACCATTAGTCTATATTCAAGGACCTCTACAGATTGCTCACCTGCTGCTGGCATTCAGAAATGAAGCTTTAGATCATTTTTTTTTCTTTTTTTATCTGGTTTGGAAATTTGTTCTATTTTACAGTGCAATATATTTGAGAAATACTAGCCAACTTTCATCCTCACATAAATCTGTCAAAGTTGCACTGTTGTTGTTATTCTTTCCACTTTTATCATTTTCATCAAAATTGCTAAAACGTCTCAAAGAAAGACTACTCATCAGTAATCGGGCGGAGGAATTAATCAACTCTGTGTTTCATGGCATTTCAGTTAAATATGTTCAATCTCCCTGCATAATCCCACTGAATCCTAAACTTCTGCTGTGGTGCTCGGTCTTGAGACCATAATCATTATTACACAGACAACTGGCTATTGAGTATGATGTGCTCTGAACGGGCATGAAAATGTAAAGTGTGTATTTACGAAAGCAGTGTTTAGAAGTGAAAAACCATATCACAGCCAGTCATCACAGCTCACCTTGAAACACAAACACATGCATACTTGCCATATAGGTTGTACACAAAATATTCAAAATTGAGATATTCACTCGGGAATAACATTATGTTTGAAACTCTTAGTTTTTTGTATGTGTGTGTTTTTTTTTAACACGATCAATGGAGAATTGTGAGATGGTGACATCTTTGGCTCACTCATTTGCACATTCATATCAACTGTTTGACAACTTTCTGGCAAAACTTTAACGTGAAAATTCACAATTTCATAACTTCCCTGATTTTGATTCAATTTTGATCATATTTTCAATGTTGTGTAGAAAATACAAGTAGTAAGATTTTACTCTCGCTTTTCAGACTAACTTTTAAAGGGACATTCCAGACGATTTTCATAATTTCACGTCATGTAGTACATAAATCAACAACTCCATGTATAGATTTGTGGAATTTATTGTGGTTCTTGAGCAGAGAAACAATACTTTGAAAAACCTTAAACAAATTACACTGAACAAGGATGATGACATAGAGGTTCACATATTTCAGAAATGTAGCAGTGTAATTCCATTACAATGCTGCTTGCTTGCGAGTTCACCTGTGTATAATCTATGCATGCCTTCTTCTTTTGTTCTGCTTCCTCAAGCCCCAACTCATGCATTCTTATGGTGACTCTGCCATGTCATCATCCTTGTTCATTGCAAGTTGTTCTAAATTTTGAAAATATTCTTATTTTTTATCCTAATTAGCAAAAATTCTGAAACTCTGTCCTCAGTATAACTAATTTATAGTTGTTCAAATGTAAAAATCTGAAAATCATCCGGAGGTCTCCTTTAACTGGTCTTGAATTCTCCTTCAAGCACAGTTACACTCCGTGTTTTCATCCAGAACATAGGGGACAAATTTCATTTTAAATAGTCCAAGTACCAACAGAGTTTATGATCTCTAGCAGTTTTTCAAAATATATTTTTCAAAATCTCTTAAAAGTGGTTCAGATTTTGCCCCTACTACACGGGTAAAACTGGGATAGTTAGATTGATATGTTAAGTGAATAAATCCTAAATAGCAAGTTTAATGACAGTTAGATTGTAGTGTTGGATAAAACATTTGATTCAACTCATTTGCATGCAGTGCTGTTGCCTAAGCTGCCAACTGGTGCTCATGACATCACTATCGCAATTAAGTGTTGCAGATAATTGTAACAGTATGAAGGCACAAGATTTTTTTTTTTTTTTAGTGCTAAACAGTACAATCAGGAGCAGGGGGCTTTGTGTGGACAAACCTCATGGGAAAAAAAGAAAGACATTTTTTTTTGCATCACCAAAGGTCAGATTTAATCAAATTCATTTGTCAATTTGTGAGAAATCGAGCTGCAAAGCATTGTGAAGGCACAAACCATCAGCCAAATCAGACATGGGACAGGCATCCTATACTGTCATTGACATTCCCTCGAAAACAGAACCCTCGATAGACCACTACTAAGTTGTCCACAGTCAGATATGATAATAACAGTCAATCAGATCACACTGAATGTGGCAGCTAGCTTTCAACTGCATCTCATCTTCAATAACCACATGTCACGAAACTAGCACCTTTAATTTGTAATTACCTTTGATGCCATCCATAGTGACAGCATTTTCAGGTTGCTGTAGCTTTCATCTCTCTTGCTGAACACTGAATAATTAGACTCTCTAGCATCCACAGAAGTGTCTGCTAAATTACGTTTCGCATATCATCTCACAGGCATATTCCATTTGGATTTAGCGATCCCACTGTGATCTTTCCCATGAGGAAAAAAAAAAATGGATGAGTCATGATATGTTTTGCGACGCATCGTTGAACGGCCCACAACAATGATCAAAACAATATCTATCGCCTGCCCAGGCCGATGCCACGGCCACATCAATTATAACCCCATGCAGGTTCTGACACTGCATCGTCTGTAAATTCTATATTAATCCCAGGCATCCTTTTGCTATATAATTACCCTTTACACACATTTGACAATCCAATCCTTCACAAATATCCCATCACTTCTCTTTCACCCCCCCCCCCCCCATCTTCTAGATGTCAATGTGAATGACCTTTACTCTGCCTATTTATACTAAGTAGTCAAGAATTTAGGTAGACAAAACTGGGATTACAACGAAAGTTGAGGGAAAAGTAAAAAAAAAAAGAATTATCAAATTATCTTTAGACACAAAGTCTAAATAGTCATACACATCTATCTTACACATCCAGTATGTTTCACCATAGAAAAGTTTTGTGGTCATTTGTTGTCATGTTTAGTCTGTTAACACAAATGAAGAACATGTAACCTGCAACAACACATACCCTCCTTCATGCTCTGTCGAGCACCAAAGATACACCACTGTAGATTTATTTTCCAGCATCACAAATGGAGAAAAGACAAATGTTCAGATGATCTGTTTTTGTTTTGTTTTTATTCCCAGGCCATGTTAGGAAGTTGTCCTGACTGAAAACCCACCCCAAAGTCAGCTGGGCGCACACAGGAAGTCCCGCTGCTACCGTCAAAAGTTCCCCCCTGCTGCTGCTACACCTGAGTCAAATCAATTTACGCAGCACGCAACTAATGAGCACCGATTCACGCTTCAATTCCATGGCACATTATGTGTACCTATCTCTCACTCGCTCTTTCCCCTCTTTTTATCTTATCGTTCCCTTTTCTCCCTCGCTCTGTCAGTCTCTCTTCAACTCTTCCTCTTTCATCTCCCACTCTCTCTCTCTCTCAATCTCTTCAAGTCATCTCTTCTTTTTCTCCCTCACTCTCTCCCTCCCAATCTTGTTGATTTATCTCTCCTTTTTCTCTCCCCCCCCCCCCCCACCCAATCTCTTTAAAGGTAGGGAATCCCATTTGCACGTCTTAAATGAAGAGTTGTATAAATACAGTGGTATGTTGAAGAGAATATCATTTTAGAAACTCCCATAAAGTATTGAAAGTGGAAGGTAACATTTAGTACATTTTTTTGACGGTTAGATTTTGAATTGAATTGTTTTCGGGGCTCACCGTAAATTCCAGTACATTACTAGGCTACATTTGCAGACCCATGTACTGCATGTGTGTCCATCATGTATATTTTGTGAAGAAAGTTCATCAACACTTACAAACATTTCTATATACATTCTTACCACACACTCTATGTTATTACATCAACTCTAGTACTTTTAGATTTGTGTTTATAGATCACAAATACAGAAGAATGCAACAAAAAGGCTTAAGTGTGGCTGACACACAGAACTACTGAGTAGTTGAGTTTTGTGCATTATTCAAATTTTAGATAACGGTTGACTTCCAAATTTCTAAGCAGTGGCCTAAGCAAGTCCCCTGAGGTTCATATTTAATGTTTTGCTGCATTTTGGGAGGTCTGTAAAAGGTATCCCCTACCTTTAAAGGAATGGTATAATTTTGGTTGAGATGGGAATTCAGACTTAAACTTCTTTCAAGATAATTAGAAACTACTTATATGCAGAGCAAACAATTCTGACAGGAATTCAAAGTTTAATTGATGAAAATCAGTTTTGAAATGGCAAAGATATAAAAAAACAAAGCAAATCAAAATGTTTTTAACAAAAATAAAAGGTGTGTCCTACCTTACATTACAACCTATTTTTGGATATCTCAGCCATTTCGAAATCAATTTTCATCAAATAAACATTGAGTTCCTCTTAGAATTGTATGCTCTTTTATATTTCAAAAGAGGTTTCTCATCATCTCACAAAAAGTTTGGAAACCAGAAGCCCCATCTCAACCAAAACTATACAAAACTACTGTAAAACGAGGAATGTTCACGTGCATTTTAATTTCGCGAATTTCGCGAGCCAAGATTCGGGAAATCATAATATACATGAAAGTTCTTGTCTACACTATATGCATTGTATGTCAGAGGCAACTCGCGAAAATTTCATGCCACGAAAATATTGTTTTACAGAATATTATCCCTTTAATCTATCTCTCCTTTTTTTTTTCCCTTCTCTTCCCCCTTGCTCTTCCAGTCTCCCTCATCCAATCCACCTGCTGATCACAATCCACAATACCTAGTGTAATACAGACATCCTGCTCTTCAACTTGTTACCATACCTTTATAGCACCTGACAATGCCATGCATCACAGACATAGAAATATCGCACTGTAGGGAAACTTTCACTACAGCGCACAGACACAAAAATGGGGGGGGGGGGGGGGGGGAGAGATTCAAGACATGTCAAAATATGTACAATATACACATCTCTAAAATAAAATAAAAAAACAGATGAAACTAGCCCAGTGGAAAAAAATACCATTTTTGCCAGTGCCTTACCTGCACTGTTTTGTTTGTGTTGTTTTATTGTTTTGTTTTTGCTGACAGAAGAACTCTAAAATACAGAATGGCACTGATACATTTTACACTGAGTAACAGCTCAACTTGTGTGCAAAACTAATTATACCTGCGTCCTGGGCCAGAAGTATGTTGGAAAGATAGTACTCTGGAGCATGATAGTTGGCTGAATCTTACAACTATACAAATGGCAAGTCACTTCCAGTTCCTCCTGGAGATCCTGAGCATTAAAGAGCTGTCTGCTCAAGGTTGCAATGACTGACATCTGGGCAGCACAGAACTAACATTGAGTGTAATTACAATTAAAAGTCTTTAGATGCTATTATAGGTGCATGAATACCACCTTTTGCTCTTAATATATAAATGAACTTTCAGAACTCTCAATGCTGTGAACATACATTTCTTCTTCTTTTTTTGTGCAGTCAATACATGTGTTGTCATCATGGTAAAGTTTCACCCTCCCATGGCAGTATGCAGGGTTGGTGCTTCGTTTGAGAGAGTCACGGATGTGTGTGCATCCTCTGCAGCTGGTGAAGCAGTGAAGAGACTTCCCATGTCCAAGGGCACTCAAATCTCTAACCCACACTGACAAGTGAAGTGTGATGGCCAGCCGGCTATCAAGCCCAACATCTTGGAGGTCGTCTTTTTCGATCGAGCTTACTTTGAAAGTCGCACCCACGTCGTTGATTATCATACGAATGAATTTCCAGTTGAATTCTCCATCCCATTAGATGATTTAATGTGTTCTCATGTAAAAAGTATGATGTTCATGATTGTGCTGATTAGCACATCATTAATGTTTACACAAACTGATCTAATCATGCCATATTGATCAGTGAGAACCAGGAATAACATTAATTTATATATTTATGGCAACCCCTATTCCAGCACTGAATACAACTTCAGAGAAATTGAGGAGGGAGATATGCAACCACCTAGCCAATGGACAGAATCCTAAAACAATTGAATGTCACTTCACATTTTACAGTCAACAGTCAAGTAGTAACTGTGCACCATTCTCTGCATGCTGTCCCTTTATTGCTTCATTTTGTGAGGCACATCTTCCTTAAATTGACAGACCTTGTCCCCCAAATGCCCCGACAACAATGCACCCTTCTTTTCCAGGCGGGGTCGAGAGCATGCACAACACTCAAAAACCACTTTTCCTCCCCTCCCAAGAAAATGAAGGCAAGAAAAAGAAAAAGAAAAAAATATACAAGAGGGATCAACAAATATCTGTCTCGGCAGTCTGCTAAAACAATCCACTTGAATTGCACGTGAAATTAAACTTGACAGAAGCGAATGGGGACAGCAGATACCACGGCGCCAGCGGTACGAGGGATGCCCCCGGACGCGGGAGACGGAGAAGTTGCCGCTGGAACCTATCTCTGACGACATAAATTTGGCCGAGATCGCCTCCGTGCAGTAGGAAAAGGGGGGAGAACCTCCACTTACACATATACCCTTCAGCCGTCTGACATATTCCCGATTTTGTGGGGCCAAAGCCATGTCAGAAGATGGAATGCAAGGGGGGAGGTGAAACCATTCGTGATTGTCTCTATTTCCTAAACTAGCCGAAGCTAAGATCCAGATAGTCTGGCCTCGTGGATGTGCACAGTAGTGATGAGGAATGGGTTATTACCAATGGCCTGTCTGAAAGATCTCCTGTTAAATCCATTCCACATTTAAAAGCTAGCTGCCCTCTTTTACTATTGGGCATCTTGGGGGGAATCTGAAAGAGATATTGGCTCACTGTGCTCAGAGGGGAACTCCATTCCATAAATTTCATAGTTGATTTTCAATTAAAGGATTATGGTGATAGAAACAGAATTGTGAATATGTCATTAAAATCATGCAACAAAAATCAAATGAGTTCCAGAATTTTTGGAGGTAATGTCAGTCACAATGCCTTTGGTTTAGGGCCTATACAGTTTCACTTATACATGTACTTATCTTTATGATACTACCCATTCCCTCTAGTACTCCCCCTCCCCCTTTTCTCCAGAGTTGAGGATATGTAATCTGAAGATATTTTTCATATTTGAACCAACGGTTCAAATCTAATTTCAACGGTTTACAATGGTTATCGCGTCAAAGCTCAGTGACAAAATCTTCATCATGCATGCTTCAGTCTATTCCACTTTTTCAACCCCACATTCAAAATCATTTTATTTCACATGCCAAATAGAATACATCACGTTTACAAGAGAATACATAGCACTTGAAGGATCAGAAAAGGCCATATGAAGCCTATTGAGGCCGAATCCCTTACAACAACTAGGATGCAAATTGCAATTGAACAGAGAAATGCAATTACAGAGTACAAGCACAGGTTAAGAAGTATGACAACAATGAAAAAAAATGACAAATCATACGCTTACAAGACTATTCAATTGCACTTTGGATTAAAAACATTTTATATTTACACTGTAGGTGCTACATTTAGAAGATGACAATGTTGGACATTCTTTAATACCAGTTGGTAACTCATTCCAGCATTTCGTTCCAATGTATCTAATTGTAGTCTTTGAGAACTTATATCTGTAAAAAGGTAAATATATGTTATGGGCACATCTAGTGTTGTAAGTGTACAATGCACTATCTAGGGTAAACGAATTATGGAACATGAACCTCACAGTAACATATCTACATGTAAAAAGAAGAGCATCACTACTTCCCCATACTTAGGTGACCCACATCCACCCACAACACCCAAAAAAGAAAAGAAAATGCAGTGTGACAACACTAACACACTGGCCTCTATCACTAGTTTAGCAGCAATCTTTGTATTCTAGTAGATGGAGGGTTCTGGGATGACCCGACACACCACTAATACCCCTTTCATACCAGACGCTGAATAGTGGATGACGTCCGGAGGTCGTCCACTGTTCACCCTAGACCACTGTTGGTATGAAAGGGATACCGAAAAAGATACCCGGGTGAACATTGAATGAACGGTGGATGAACAGTGGATGCGATACGTGCTAGGACCGTCTAGCACGAACAGTGGATGAACGCTGGTTGTCATTTCGGTATGAAAGGTTTCAACTACACAAACAGTGGATGTCGACCTGAACCGGAAATCTTAGAACTCATAAGCGCGCTTTGTATTACATACGTTTATCGTGTAGGCCTACACACAATTCATTGTACAGTATGCATGCATGTAATGTGAATGCAGGTACACGTAATAACGTTAAAATCAGTCATGACGATATTAATAGTCTGTAATCAATAATTAAGAAGTGTGATTTTGACCTTTTAATGTTAAAAACCCTAAGTAATATTTTGACTTGATTTTAAGGGTGTAATATATGTGACAGTGCACCTCAAAACGAACATAAAGTCGCACACACTGATTTTGCGTGAGGACTGAAAATAAGTGAAATGGGTCAACCTAGCCGAACATGACTTTTTCATATTTTCTGAAAGAGCGGGTCTTCTTTCACATTATGCTAAAATGTGGTACCATAAAACGGGCAGGAAAGTGTGTTTTTTTAGCAGTTTATCTCGAACATTTTTGGTAGAATAGTGTGATTAGGTGTGTCTTTAGAATCCCTTTTTCATTTCTGAAAAACCTTGTCCACACTCTTCACTTTCAACTCTAATAACTTTTGAAAAGATAGTGCTACTGCTTTGAAAGTTGGCGTTAATTATGGACAGAATGTGTTCATAGGGTATGTTTAATTTCAGTTAAATCTGATAATCCCTTCATTGTTGTTACTCATGTGGTTTACTTCCTATTTTTTGTCCCATTCATCGCACAGCCAGCACGCTTTGGTAAAGATTAAGCGCTTGAATAGACACTGTACTTCAGAGCCTCATTTCTCAGTTCACACTTTTCCTGAGTTTGTGCTTTCTTTCCTATATTTAGATAGGTTAGGAGAGTCCATTTGATTTGAGTTATACATCATTTTAAAGCTTAAAGTCTGCTCTTTCAGAATATGGTCTTAACTAAAAATTCATGTCTGGCGACTTTTTGTTTGTTTTGAGGTGCAGGGTCACATATACTGCAGTAAGACAGGAAGAGACAATTTTAAAAGACAACGTGTGCCGAGCTCACCCAAGCGCACTCTAGACTAGCCTCTGGTATGAAACGGTGCTGTGCCCGCACCTCGTGTTTTCTTAACGAATCACACCCCAGACGTCCGTCTAGAGTGCGCTCGCTCGGGTGATGTCTTGAGAAGTTTGGTATGAAAGGGGTATAAATGGAGGCCTGCTCTATTTGGGAGTTGTCTCTCCCTCTCTCTGTCAATATCTTTCCAACATTCTCTGAGGAGTTTCTTTAACTTTGCCCAAAACTAGTTTAAAAACATTAGATTTTCGAATGATATTTCTGCCTAGCAAGTGATTTCTGTATACCCATTTCATGCTAGTCACTCGGGGATCACCTGGGAGATTCAATGGGGAATCAACTGGGGAATACACATTCACAAAAAATGTCTTCCATACTAGCGAATGAAATTCTACTCAGTCCTAGGTGAACTTCTCTCATCCCCTCTCTTGCAGTACAAGTACACATTATACTGGATACGCCGTTATATTCGCGTTCAGATATTTTCGCGAATTAGGAGGTCATAGACATTTTCGCAAGATGTTGTTTTCGCGATTGACGCTGATGTAAATGCACTATCATCCAAGCGCATCAAGATGTTTTCGTGTGTTGTTAAATTCATGATCTAACTGTGATTCGCAAAATTCGTGAAAATTAAACCCTCACAAAAATAACAGCTTATACAGTATATGACGCATACACGAAACGGCCCGCAAGACGTTGTTGGTATGCTGCCGACCTTTGCTTTTCACTCAGTAGTTTACCTGCACGGAGTTCGCAAGGATATTCATGAGTTAACCAGGGATGGTTTGAAGGCAAGATTTCTGAAAAATCACATCATTTTTATACCCAGGAGTTTACCGATGATGCCTTTCATGATACAGAGTAACCTGCAAGTTCCAGAGAGATCTCAAGTGAAATTTGCTAAAAGCATAAAAGAGGTACATAAAATCGGAAGGCAAGCTACAATCATGTATTTCCTAAACATGCTCGGTCAGTAGTGGTGCACACTTGTTTTCCAATGGAGTACGCTCAATTTTTTTTTTTTTTTTTTTTTGGGGGGGGGGGGTATAATACTTGCATTCTGAGAGTTGCACATTTGATTGACGGGCCATGACATTTCTATCTTAGCTGTTGCATGGAAAATAAGTCATAGTTATTAAGAGTTAGGCAGAAGATGACAACATTTCCTCATCTAGATGGCTCATGATGCTCATCATGATTAAAAGCATGATCCAGAAGCATGATTACGAATGAGAAATTTATGAATTCAGAAACTCGTTCTGTCTGTTTACATGTATCTCTCTCTCTCTCTGTCTCTCTGTCTGTCTGTCTATCTCTCCATTTCCCTCTCCATCTCCAAGAAATCTGCACACTCCCCCTTGGCCCTTTGGCCTGGATGTGACGTCTGCAATTTCTCCCACCAGTGCCAAACTACCGAAACAGCAGCTGAAAATGCGCTTCATTCACTGCACTCACCATCAAATCAGAGTCAATTTACCACATCAGGGCCATCGTCCCAAAACTCATCCGCACGGTTCTCATTGCAACTGTTGAGGCACTAGCCTCCTCATACACATTCGCACACACAGACACACACACACACAAACACACACACTTGTAATCTAAATGCGCAAGACTGGGGAAAAACCAAGTGACATTTTAGCAAGAGTCTTGAAAGCAAATCTGTTTGCATACTGGAAAGAGGTACAAAGCTATGAGATATCAACCAAGTTTGGCATAAAATGGCACAATGTGACCCCCCCCCCCCCTACATCTTGTGCTTTCTCTTCCATATAACAGCACTCTGATTTGTTAAATATGAATGCACAGTTACAATACAATTTCTCTTGATCATGTGTGTTCATATAATTTGAACAAACTTACAAGCAACTGCATCTGAACATTATATTTTGGCAAAACTGATGTATTTTTCTTCTTGTGAATTATCACAAATAATTCTAAATATAGCCCCTGCATGCAGACGAGGACCCGTTCATGGGTAGGGCAGCTGAGGTTTTATCTTTATTTGAATGTCAAACCGTCCACACTGTGTTCAAGTGCCTCTGCTGTATTCAACATGTTGTGTTTTCCTGTTTTGCTTTTTCTTGCTGTTTTCTTTAAAAAAAAAAGACTTGAAGTAGGATAAATTGACAGATGAAATGAATGATATATCCAATCATAATACCACTGGACCTTCTGTTCTTGTACTCAAGTGCTATGAGCATCCCATTGCAATCTACGGCTAGGAAGAAAAGGAGCTCTTGTTCCCCAGACCCCAGCCTGCATAATACATTTGGTTTTCCACTTTCTCCCGTTTAGCGGCACCAGCCCCTACCTGGCAGCAGGTCATCTTGCACATGAGTGACACCAACCGATGATTAACTGGTAAAACAGCCGAAAAACTGGCGCCAAGAAAACAGAAGAGGAGGGTAAATGGATGAGGAAGCCAAGTCACGATTAATCTTTCATGGAAGTTCATAATGGACAAGGACTCTATTCTATTGCAATCCTTGAAAAACATTGTTCATATGACAAAGACTGTTCATATGATGACTATGTTCCCACATGCAAACAGACTTTCAAAGCAATGTATTCATCTTTAAAAATTCGTTATCACCATCAATATTTTGTCTGTTGAAATGATGAGGTTGTCAAGTTGCCTCGAACACTATGACTTTAGTGGCAACTTAATGCCCTTATCATTCTCACCTGACGATTTCATATCACTCAATTACACTGTACCTTAAATTTTGGGGCACATCAAGTTGTTGTATGTATATGAGACTGAGCAGAGCGGTTTAGAAATCTGCGTAGGAGGATTCATTTTGGGAAAGAAATACAAATGGGGGGGGGGGTACACAAGGAGGGATTTATTTTTTGAGTTTGCGAGAATGAGTCTTATGTCATCACTGTACAGTGATGGGCTTCATTCACGGTACAAAGAGGTCTGCAAACCTCAGGTCCCTGCACCCCCTCCCCATCCCCTCCCCTCTGCTCCCCTCCCTTTTCCCCTACTCCTCCCCCTCCCCCGCCCCATTCCTTCTAGAAGTGATGGTCATTGCATCACCTAAGCATAAAGGTGAGGAGAAATTAACCCACATCATTAGTGATGTGCCTTGTCAAGTCTCATTACTCCATGGGAGAACAGAATTACCATGGCAACCATTGATGCGAGCTATTCAGTCCAGCTAATCATGTGGCCCAGATCTCTTGAATGCTAATGGTGTTTCTTTGTAACAACAACAGGCAGGCAACAATGAGCTGAATGTGGACCCTTCTTCATCTTTTGAGTACTTCTTCAAAGTATTGGTACTCAATTCACAATACTTCTCTATTCAGCCCTCCCAAATTCATCTGTATCTCTTCTCTCAACCCCCCCCCCCCTCTACTTCTCCCTTGGCTTTCTTCTTTTTTTCTCTATTTCTATTTTTCCTCTTTTTCTCCCTGTCTTGTTTATTCTCTCTCTGAACACCTACTCTCTTCTACTCTTGTTCTTCTTTTTCTTCTTCCTCCTCCTCTTCATCTTCTTCATCTTAGCCTTATTTCTACTTCCTTCCTATTATACTCCTCCCTACCTCTCTCTGTTTTCTTTCCCTCCCTCTCTCTCTCTCTCCCTCCCTCCTTCACTCCCTCCTCTCTCCCCTCTTTCCACTCCCTGTCTCATTCCCCCTTCCTCTCTTTCTCGCTCTATCTCTCTCTAACCATCTAACTCTTTATCTCCACGTCATCTGAACGTTTTCTCTCATGCAATTCCATTCCACGGCAGTTGTATTTACTGCCAATCTCAGCTGCCTCATACTCAAATTCCCAAAGTAATACTGCAAGACTGCTAAGTATTTGCTCACTGGTCGAGCTCTTCTGGGTTTGCTCTCCGTTTCCCCGCATCACTCAGAGCCTGGATGAAGTCTAGGAGTGTGACGTTTAAAGGACAAGTTCACCCAAATATACGTGTGGATTGAGTGAATGCAGCCATGTTAGTCAAAAATATCAGTGAAGTTTGAGGAAAATCAGACAATCTGTTCAAAAGTCAAGAGCTTTTAAAGTTTCAGCATGGCCATTGCTGGCCGGTGGACAACAACACTTAGTGACATCACTGCAGGACAACAACATAGAAAATATAAAGAAAATTCCACATAATTTCATTTCTTATGAGAAGCACACATTTCTTCAACTTGTGACTGATACATTTTAAGAGAAATATTGTTCCCCTGCTTTCTCAAAGAGGTAAATAAAATGCTCTTTCATTTTGCTCAAAATGTTAAATTCTGTTTAAATATTTTCTTTATATCATTTTCCTGCAGTGGTGTCACAAACTGTTGTAGTCTTCTCATCCAGTGATAGCGGCACTGAACCTTTAAAAAGAATCATGACATTTGAATGGCTGGTCCGAATTTCCTCAAACTTTCATGGATGCCGTTCTACTAATACTGCTGCATGGTCACTCAATCCACATATTTGGGTGAACTTGCCCTTTAAGTGCACCCATGAGGTCAGAGTAGCCCTTGCCCATCACACACCTACCCCATGCTGCCAGCCACTGAACATCTAGCATAGCTGGATCAAATGTCGATTCAATGACAGGATCACGTGCAGATTTCCCACTACGCAGCCCATTTAAAGGGACTGTGCAGTTCTGGTTGAGGTGAGGATTTAGCTTTTAACGTTTTGCGAGATATTCAGAAACCACTCTATGATATGTCAAAGAGCATGCAATTCTAAGGGGTATCAAAAGTTTATTTGATGAAAATCGGTTTTGAATTGGCTGAGATATCCAAAAACAAGGTGAAACAAAGAGATCCTAATAAAAGGCATGGCCTGTCGCCTTTTATTATTATCACTTTTTTGGATATCTCAGCCATTTGAAAACCAATTTTCATCAAATAAATGTTGAATCCTTTGTAAAATTACATGCTCTTTCATATTTCATAAGAGGTTTCTCATTATCTCACTTAAGAATGTTATAAACCTGAATCCCTACCTCAACCAGTACTGTACAGTCCCTTTAAACCCAATATCCTTTTCACAATCTGCAACCCCTACCAATGGCAGAACGACAAGATCAGGATGAAGAGTTTGTGATGATATTTCACAGTGAACAAAGTAACCCAGACATCAAGCCTAATCACATAGCCCACACCCTAAAATGACATTTTTTAAAGATTGATTTTGAAATGAGACGATAAAACTGATAATTCCTGTGTGTGGACACACAAAACACAAATCACTAGTTATTCCAATTTGCAGCGTGATGCCAGAATAAAATTACCTTATTCTGATTTTAACTCTCATGATATTTGTCTCAGGAAATGTGTGTGTGAAGAGCATGCAAATAAGAACTGGATTTTTAAACATTAATTTCATTCAATGGTTCAACTTATGAGACAATCCTGGGTGACAGTGCCAAAAAACATGCTTGAGACATTTGTTCAGTCAGGCGCAGTTTGGAGATTTGTAGTGCTTTGCATGCAGCACAGTGTGTTTTCTTTCCTGACGTATGTAAAGCAGCAAATGAAATGAAACTTATTTTTTGCATTTCGATCCCCAAACCAATAATTCTTGTATGTATGTGAAAGGGCCTATATAGGATGGTCATCTGCATTGAACATTTATACAAAAACTGAACTCCGAGATTGTAGACTGCAATGATTCACTCATTATGATTTTTGTTTACATAACCCAATTTGATGTTGCCTGAAGCTGAGCTGTCAACAAATTTCTTGGTAGTTACACACAGCTGGTCCTCACATACAGCCTAACGATTCATTCCACAATATCAACATCAAGTTGCTAATTTAACGGGTGTCTGTCTCGCTGATCATTAACATTATGATAGACTTCAAGGTTATTGGTGCACGGAAGATAATTACAATATATATACAAAGCACACTAAGCCAATACATTATGTGGAGACATGGATAAAATGAGGAGGGGATAAGATATTAGGGCAGAACTAAATTTTCCCTCTAAATTTTGTTTCATAATTGAGAACTGTCAATTGAGAACTGTCAAATATTTAGGAGTCTATAAATCATCTTCCCCTTGTCTACAGCAACACATAGGTCAAATCTGAAACTAGCATCACTATATGAATGAATTACCTGTATCCCCATAGGCTAGTACTATAGCTACTTCAGTTTCAATACTGAATGATGGCATTTTGCTCATGAGATATGATCTTAAAAACATTTGCTACATATTGGTCTGCAAACAATTTGGTCTTACTTACACAGGTAATAAATGATGCATACATTAGGGCCTACACATACTTACATGTATAGTACCTTCAGAATCATACTTTTGAGATTTCCTTCATACAAACTGTATGTTGTATGCTACAGAGGGGCAATGGTTTTTAACACATGCATTCTCTTTCTTTTCTTTTTTTTCTCCCTTTTTTGAGGGGGGGGGGGAGGGGAGGGGTGCTTAAAACTACAATCCACATCTTCTACAAGAACTATTACCCAACTAGGCTTATCATTCAGACCACATATTGCTTTACAAGTCATTACAAGAAGTGGGAGGCGAAATGGAGACTAGTCAGCTATCTGTAGTACTTGGTGGTCAGGTGCAAAGCTGGAAAAGAGTTTTGCATTCTGTCCAAGGTTAAAAGAGGTCATTTCCTTCTCAGAAAAAGGGGCCCCCCACAAAAGTCTTTATTGCCCACAGTCCTCTCCCCATCGCCCCTCCCACTCCCCCACATACACATATTTTTCACACTGCCGTCTACTACCAGTTACATACAACTGTTCTCCACTCCAAGTGATTAAACCCTGTGATTATATCACAACATGCATTTTTACTGTATAAAGCAAGATATTTTCACAGCATGAAATTTTTGCGAATCGGAGCCAATGGCCTTTTTTGCTGCATGAAATTTCTGTGAATTGTAACTGGCATTCAATGCATACAGTGGAGACAAGAACGTTCGCACGCATTTTAATTCCCGGAATCTTGGCTCTCACGAAATTAAAATGCACATGAACATTCCTGGTTTTACAGTACTCACTCACACTTAAAATTAGCAGATTTTGAAAATAGAATTTTGCAATGAAATGCCCAAGAATGTCAATTCTCCCTCGTGAACAAAGAAAAAAAAACCTCTTGGGATACACACGGCAATAAACAAAATCAGTCTGGTTCCACTTTTTTTTCCTCAAAGCTCTCCATGTTAACATTTTTTTAAAGGGAACTGATGCGATAATTTGATTCTTTTCTTTAATTAATTCAATTTTTCCTCCCATGATGTAACTTGCTACGCTTGATGCTAGATACTAGTGTGTCTGGGGTCATGCTCCCATCATTACTTTAGGCACGCACAGTTCAGAAATTTGAAGTGCTTTGCTTGCAGCCAAATACATTTTTCCTTCTGGTCATGTGTGAATGTTTGTGAATGGTACTGATTCTTGCAATGCGATCCAAAGACTAATAACTCTTTGTGTGTGAAGATTTCTGATGGATTGACCAAATTCAACAAGTGCATGCAAGTGCCGCTGTTGAGATCACCTGATTTAACCCGTTGTCTATGGGAACCAGTTGCCCCCTGTTTTGAAGCAATGGGAATTCGAGCAATCTCGGAAGCAAAGGGTTAAAAAGAATATCACAAACAGCAGCATGTGATGAGTGGAGTGTACGAAGGGAGACACTGCCTTCTTTTTTTCTCTCTTTTGGAAGACTTCTTCTTGAAGACAGAGATACATGTAGCATTTGGAAGTCAAACCAGCCTGCTGTGTGATGAAATTCAGAACTAGTATCTGCACTATACATGTAATAAAACTGCTGTAAAACTAGAAATGTTCGCATACATTCTAATTTCGTGAATTTTGCAAGAGCCAAAATTCGCAAACTTAAAATGCATGCTAAAATTCTTGTCTACGCTATGTATATGCATTGAATGCCAGTGGCAATTCGTGAAAATTTCATGCCACGTAAAAAGACCGTGGGCTTCAATTTGTGAGATAATTTCATGACATGAAAATATCTTGCTTTACTGTAAATGGTAGCAGTCTACATTATTTCGTAGGCTTTCATCAGGCCACAGGGGAGATTAGGAAAAGCAACACAAGAGGATCACTGAAAGCGACTTCTCTTTTTCTTCTCTTTTCCTTGGAATACAACTATGTACCATATTTAGTCCTCAATCTATGGTGGAAGGTTTAGCGAATACAAGGTCTACAGTGGTAGCTGTGGTATCCTAATGGACCATATCCAGATATTGCAGCGTCAAATGGCTATATCCATTCCATATGATATCTTCATTACTCTGATGGTCGGTACCTTCAAAGGTTGGCCATCTACAATGACCACCAGTTTCCACACGGCTCAACAGCCAGTGAAGAGAGCAAAGAAGGACACGCCCTCAGCACAAGAAGAAGTATTCTTCGTCAGTCAGGTGATGGCACCATCCACATTTTTTTTTCTTTTTTTAATCATCTCTGTCGCTCTGTTATTTTGTGAAGCTGTATCCATAAAAAGAGCGCTGCAGAAAAGTTCACATCATACACTGTAGCTAGACTCCTACACTAAAGGGGCAAAATAGACTCACACGTTGAATGACACACAGATTATCTGCTTTACGTAATTTATCATTCAGCTTCCGAAATGATCTCTATTTGCCCCCCTCCCACCTTCTCCAACTTTCCCTCAAGCTGCAGAGACTTTCTTTCTTTATTCAAGAGTACTTCTTACTTTCTCTCTCTCTCTCTCCCTCCTTCGAGGGAGACCAAGCTAGGCACCCATTGAATGGGTCCGGTGAAGTGGAGCTGTGTGTGGGTCATTTGCTGGGGGTGATCTATTCTCTGGGCAGGGCAGCAGAGGGAGTTACAATAGGTCCTCACTAGAGAAGGGGCATGACTGACTAATTATAATGACGGCTCTCAATCAGAGGAGGCCTCCCTTTCTTTTCCTCATCCTCTCCCTCCCAA
Organism: Diadema antillarum; assembly: GCF_040938485.1. Taxonomy (NCBI): domain Eukaryota; kingdom Metazoa; phylum Echinodermata; class Echinoidea; order Diadematoida; family Diadematidae; genus Diadema; species Diadema antillarum. The sequence goes on along the minus strand of NW_027272290.1, from coordinate 404,426 downwards.
AACCCCACCCCTCCCCCTACTCATTCATATCTCACTGGGGTCAATACCACAGAGGTTATAACAGCACCTGCATAAGTTGACATCATTTAGCCCATGACAGGAAAACAGGTACATGTACATGTACCAATGATTTCATCAGCTACAAACACCTTTCATGAAGTACAGTGTATAATTATGTGATCGATGTATATAAGAAACAGGTCTGCATACAATGTATATGCCAAGACATCTGATTTTTTTTTAAATAAAGATTACTTCCATTTCAGCAGAAAGGTTTTGCTCCCCATCCATAATACTGTCATTGTCCAAAATATCAAACAGAACATAAATGATATGTGTGTGTGTGTCATCTGAAGATGTGATGGAAGTAATCTTTTATTTTATCATGCACATCCACAAATTTCTTCTCCATTTCCTCATTCAATCAGGTATCATATTTTCTGTTTAGGGAATGAGAAGTTTTAATTCAATGAGCTTAGATGCTTAAAGGACAAGTTCACCTTCATAAACATAAGGATTGAGAGAATGTAGCAATATTAGTAGAACACATCATTGAAAGTTTGAGGAAAATCAGACAATCCGTTCAAAAGTTATGAATTTTTGAAGTTTTTGTGCAGTACCCGCTGGATGAGAAGACTACTGCAGTGTATGAATAACTTAGATGTCACATGCATACAACAATATAAGGAAAATATAAAGAGAATTTCACAAAATTCCATCTTTTGAAAAAAGTACACATTCCCCTGACTCGTTACCGATGAATGTTACGGGTAATATTATTCCCCCTGCCTTTAGAAAGAGGCAAGTCAATTGCTCTTTTATTATGCGAAAAAAGTGAAAATATGTTGAATTTTCTTTTATATTTTCTTTATACTGTTGTACGCATATGACTCACAAGCTGTAGTAGTCTCCTCATCCAGCGGTTCCAACACAAAAATTTAAAAAATTCATAACTTTTGCATCGATTGTCCAATTTTCCTCAAACTTTCACTGATGTGTTCTACTAATATTGTTGCATTTTCTCAATCCTTATGTTTATGAAGGTGAACTTGTCCTTTAACCCAGGAACTAGCTAGGAAAAGAAAACATTCCACTCACTGTAACCCTACTTTGATCAGAGATAAATGTATCTTACCCAATATACTTGAGAAAATTGCCTTGCTCAAGTGAGAAAAAAAAATTCATCCATATGAGCTTATTTCATTTTTTTTTTCTACTGTGTAATGCAATGATATACTGGCCAGAGGCTCAGTGTGAGCGGTCCTCAGAGGGACAGATCAAACTGACCGCTGACTGCAACCTCATTATCACGCCAATATGAAATTCCACACCTCAGTGGACCCCACGCAATACTGCAGACCGCAGCAGTAGTCAGTATTCCATCAGAACCAGTTACAGCGGCAAAGCACAACTTGGCGGCGAGATATTCCATCAAAATTCACATATTTCGTGAGTTGATGAGCGGCGCACAGTCGGCGCGGGATCCGAGGGCGATAAAAATTCATTGTTGTGATGCCTGCTTTCACTTTGCATCTTTGATGAGTGTCCTCTTTTTACTTTCATGGCAGAGTGTTTCCCTGGAAACCGATTGCCTTCATTTCTGGAGGTGCAAAATGCATAGCTTAGAAGTTTCCTCAGCTATTCTCTCTGGGGGTAGATGGCATTGTAAATGTTTTAACAAGCAAACATAAAGCTGCCCTTGTGGTCAGTTCTAGGTTGTGCACTCTGTCCATCCTAACACCTGTGATCACTCTTTTGTCATCTCTATTTAGCTTTCAGTAAGTCATTCTCAAACAAAACCTCATGGGAACATTGACTCAACGAATGAGAAAAAGATCAGAGTAATAAACATGAGTGACATCTATCAATGACAAGCTTTACACAATCATTGTTTATACACATTGAAAACTCATACATATTCATGCGCACACATACACACACACACACACACACACACACACACACACACACACACACACACATACTTGTAAACACACACATGAGTCTGTGTGGCTACTATTATGACAATAATCTTATGACAACAATCACAGTCCATATGGACTTTGGTCAGTCAAAGTAACATATGTTTACCACTTAAGTCTAGAAATGGTATAAAATACATCAATAAAATATATGGGCTGTTATTATCTTTTCTACTAAATATCAGGCCATTCAGTTGAAAAACACAAATTTTTCAATGAACGCTATTGACCTTCATATGTTCATACAAAGATGCCATTTCAGTGTTGCATACATTTGCCCCAAATTCTTCATTTTGGCAAAAATTGTATGAGATGGCTTGTATAAAGCAATTTTGGAATAAAGTTGTTCTATAAAGAGATCTTAATGTATCTCTCATGATGTATCTCAGGATTATGCACATTGAAAACAGAAAATAACCTGGCATCCCTGCAAAGTACCCTTTTGCTGTGGAAATACCCAAATGCGATGCAACAAGATTCTGCAAACCTAGCACATCTATCAAATAATAGAAGTGAGACGAAGACACAAAACTCTGTGTGATTGTACTTACAGCACTTTAACAGAGTCCATGCCCTCAAAAGCTCCCTGTCGCAGCGTTTTTATTCCATTGTTGCTTAGATCCCTGTGCAGGATGAAATCATGAAAGTAAAGATAAAAACAGATAATATATTTGTAAGACCAAAACACAAATCATGTACTGTATATGCCAAATATTTCCCGAGGTTTTTGTTTTCACGAATTTCGCGAATCAGGTGCTATTCACAAAATTGAAGACATGCAAAAAATATTGACTCTGATCCCGATATGGATGTGACGTAGGCATGTACATTTCTCCGTTCAGTATAGGACTCCAGGATCGCGAATTTAACCACTCGCAAAATCGTCGGGAATTCCGGATTCGCGAAAATTAAGACTCGCGAAATATATGGCGTATACAGTAAACCTTACAATAGTAAGGCAAGGCAAGCAATAAGATCTGCCAACCAATTGTAGGGCAGGACTGGCACTGCTTTTTTCAAAGTGGAGAGGGGGGGTGTCATTAGCTGACAAGCAAAACAACAAAAAAGGACCTTCAGCTGCCAATTTTGTGGTACAACTTCTGACAAAAGGCTAGGGCTTATCAAAAAAAAAAAAACTTAAAGGGTGTGTACAGTTCTGGTCGAGGTGAGGATTTAGCTTTTAACATTTTGCGAGATATTCAGAAACCACTCTATGAGATGTCAAAGAGCATGCAATTCTAAAGGGTATCAAAAGTTTATTTGATGAAAATCGGTTTTGAAATGGTTGAGATATCCAAAACCAAGGTGAAACAAAGAGATCCCAATAAAGTTGTGGCCTGTCGCCTTTTATTGTTATCACTTTTTTGGATATCTCAGTCATTTCAAAACCAATTTTCATCAAATAAACGTTGAATCCTTCTTAAAATTACATGCTCTTTCAAATTTCATAAAAGGTTTCTCATTATCTCACTTAGAAATGTTCAAAAACATGAATCCCTTACCTCAACCAGTACTGTACAGTCCCTTTAACCACATTTTTCTTGTGCCACTTCAAGGGTTAAAAAAAAAGGGGGGGCAAGTGGTTAGACCCTAGTATATATTCCTATATGTATGTACATTGTTTGTACAACTGTATTATGCAACAACAAAATAAGTGGGGGGGGGGGGGGGGCTCCCCCAGTTGCACCAACCCTGTAGGGGATAGATCATTACTTACAGATCTAGGATGCTCAAAAAACTCAAATAGATCACAAAGACGGATAGCTACACTGCAGCTACACTGCAGGAGCTTCAAATAATATCACAAGTGGTTGAATTCACGATTGTGAGTATGGCAATATACATGTAGAAGGAAACAAATATACAATGTACATGTGCATGTCACATTCATGTTGGTATCATCTGAGTTGATATTTTCACAGGTTGTTTTCTAAAGTTCCTGCATAGCACCCAACTCGTGAAATTCGTGAAAACAAAGTCCGCGAAATTCGTGAAAACAAAGTCCTCGCAATATGGTGTACATAATAGTTACAGTGCTATGTGGAGTCGAGCAGGCCATTGCAAGGTGTTGAACTTTCCATCCATACAGAGAAACCTACTAAAATGTGATATTTACATGAATTCAACACAGTATTTTTACAACTCGTTGCTACCATCTCACTCTTAACAGATCTCTTACAGTACATGCCAAGGAGAGGGGGGGGGGGGAGGAGGAGAGATCTGCTGCCAGGTAATTGGAAAATTTTAACCAAAAATGACACTTTAATGAGCCATCTACAAGTAAGTTTGTGATAATACCCATTTCCACACATTATCACTCGGCACTATACCTGTCAAAATCAATTTTCATGAGGCCTATCAATTCTGGCAGAAGCACATTATACCTCCTGTTCTCGCACAAGCCTTCCCTGGGAGGAAAAAAAAAGAATCAGCTTGAAATAGGCGATATTTTGGACAGCACAGGTAATCATTTTTCCATTAGACAAGTAGGCTTTTCTCCCATCAACAATGATTTAGGGCTGTTTTACGCATACCCTTGTCACATCCTGCCAGTAGTAAAAATGTTTTAAGATGGGCAATAAAATCAGTCTGGAAGTGATAGCATGTCTCTTTCCCAATAAACAGAATTTCTTAAAACTGATTTAAATCATGACGTGCTGCTCCTGCTTTTACAGACAAAAAAGGAAAGAGTTGAACATGAAGTACACAATGTTGATACAATTAAAAAGCTTGATGACAAGATACGTGTACATACAGTAGGTACATTTCTCCTTCCTACATGTACATGACCACCTATTCCCCCCCCCAAAAAAAAAAAAAAAAAAATAATAATAATAATAATAATAAATAAATAAATAAATAAAATAAAATAAAATAAAAGGCTAAAAAGTTGAACACCAAAAATGTAAAATGCAGCAAAATTGGACAAATATATTCAGAACAGGCGGTACGGGCATCGTTCTTGTTTAATACAATAACAGTGTTTCCAGCAAAGGAATTCAACACTATTCCAAAGTGTAATGAAACAAATTTGACATTCGTAATAATCTTTTCCAATTTAAGACAAACTTAGAACACTTTTTTTTTTCTTATGTTATTTTGTTCAGATTTTTTTTTTACGGAACTTTTCAAAAGTGTTTATAACACTGAGCAATAATGAATGTCATGTACATTGTATGCATTACTGGTTGTAGAGTGACATAAATTATGTATTCAGTAAATAAATTACGTACATAATGCACACAGTATAAAATGTATTCACACACTGCATGACTACTGTCCTCAGTTTAACAGTGCTCACTATCTTCTAGTTCATCATTACTGATGATATCAACACACAAATATCATTGAGAAGCAGACACATGACCATAATCCAAGGCAATGTGAAATTGCATTATGGATTATCTGTCTACTGCAAAGGGCATCAAACTCGACTTGTATTGATTGGGATGGCAACTCAATAAAAACCCTGGTTGTCAAGATTGATTTCATGCAAATTGTGTCATTTGAACATCTCTTCAGAAACTATGTCCAATAGAAGAGTCTCACAATGCATAATCTACGGCACTTGTCATGTCCTTTTATTCTTTTCCCATTCGTTGTTATGAACTAATCTATACCCTCTTGAGGCTTGTAGGATTTGTTTGTTTTCTGAACAAAATCCTGCCTCAAACAGTAAAGAGAAGCAATCCTGCTCTCCTTCCAAAGCAAAGTGTGCGTGTTTATGATCCTGATAAGTAGGCCTACTGAAAAACCAGAAGTTTTTGTGTGCATAATTCGTAAATGAATTTTTGCGAGGAGCCAAGATTTGTGAAAGCGAAATGCACACGAATGTTTTAGTCTGCATAGAGCACCTGAATGCCGGCGGCAACTCGCAAAAGGATTCGTGCCGTAAGAAAGGGCCTCTGGCTCCAATTTGAGGAAGTTTCATGAAGCGAATGTTTCTGGTTTTACAGAACCGGTACATTTTTCAACTTGTGGAGCAGACTGCCTAACACATGTACTATAGCTGAAAATGACAGACAGTCTATTGCAGAATGCAGTCTAGTGGATCTATAACTGCAGAGACTCCAACTCTCCCGCTTTCGACATCTCCTGCCAAAAGCCCATTTTTGCAGAATCTCCCATTCTCCCGCTTGAGATTTGATTTCTCCCGCTTGAAATGATTTCTTACTTAATTTCATTATATGTTGAAAAATAAGCCTTAGAAAGCGTGAGAGAGCATCTCGAACCCTACACCGCAAGGAACTTCGCGCTCGTGATGTGCCCTTCGCGCACATCAAGTTGGAGTCTCCCGTTTGCTAGGGGTTTCGGGCGGGAGAATCTCCAGATCAGAAGGTGCTTGGGGTTGGAGTCTCTGTAACTGCAAGCATGGCACTGGGTCAGTTTGTGTTTACATGAATGACATTGGAGAGTGAAAAGAGAAAGAGTGAAAGAAAAGATGAATAAAAAAGAAAAGGAAGAGGAGGAGGAGGAAGAGATGAGGTAGACAGAGGGAGATGAGAAAAATGAGGTGTAGAAAGGAGGTGGATAGACACGGAGGGAAAGGAAGAGAGCGGGCTGATAAAGCAAGAATCATCATCATAAACAGGAATAGGAATGACTGCTTGGCAGGTGTATCAAAATTCAATACCACATACAGGGTGGGCAATTGCAAAGAAGCTTGTAAGTTGTAAGCGTGGATTCTCAATCATCTCTTTTTTGACAGCACAAACATGCAGTGTGGGTTTAAAGATGACAGTGAACACTGATGTAAAACTTAGGTATCTTTCACATATTTGGTATCAAGAAAAATGTACATCAGGCATGTAATGTGTCACATGACATGTGTAATATGTAACACATGTTGTACAATATATGTACATGATCTCAATTATATGTTATGATTGTGTCAAATTTTGACTGAAAAAAAATTTATTTACTTCATCAGTGATGCTGAAACTGCAGCTCTGAAAATACCTGCAGGGTCTATTGGCAGGTTTTTAAAAGGAGATTTTGGTTTGAGCTCAGTGTAAAGGAGAATACTGGATGAAACAGACTGAAATATTAAGACAGCACATAAATACCACAAGGAGAAGGACAGTCTTGCTTTTATTCTTTACAGTAGTGAAACAGCAAGCAAATCACCAAGTACACCCTACAATCACAATGTTGTATACACGGTGCGTGGCAAATGTATCCTGGAGCAGCATATGTTGGCACTTCCTTGAACAGTTCAACAGAAAATCAACATGAATCTAAATTGTTTTGACAAGAAATCAAACACACATTTTAACGAACAACGACAAATTCTCATTCTCTACATTCCATGGCATGTTACAGTACATGCAGATCTGTAGATCCGTACAGAAAATTATTGGAGGTGGGATTGGCTACAGTATGATTTGCAGCAGGGGAGAACAAATTTAACATGTTTAAACACAGCAGCCATAAATTGCCATTTTATCAGAACTTGCAAATCAATTTTCTCAGAGTCAGATGTATAACTAAACATACTGAAGACAAACGAAAGCAGGTACAGCAACATTTTGTTTACTCTCCATTGTCTACGAGTCGACTGTAAACCCCTAGCACCCACGGTATGCTGCCTTATCGTTTCCGTACCTGTAATAAATCTCTGTAAAAGCGTACACGTGTTAAAAGCCTCGGGGGGCCACAAATTACCATGCAGACTTTGTACACAGCATTGTGTTTGTCGCATGAGCTGCTTCCAGTTTCGTCATTACCACCTGCAACTCTTGGGCTGGTTGTACACAATGTTAACTTGGCATTTTAGGGTAGTGATCTGAGGGGGTCTACTAAAAAATTGACTGTACTAAAAGCAGAAATTACCAATCAATGGCAGTCATGTGTCAGTACTTCATCTGTACAGCACAAGGTAGATCTCGCTAGTTGCAGCAAACTTTATATTTTTAATCTTTTTCGGGGGGGGGGGGGGGGGAGGGAGGATAGGGTTACAAGAGGGTGTCCCCATCAGCTTGGCATGATGTGTGTTTAATATGGGAAATCTGTCTTCTGTAATTTTTTTTTTTTTTGCTTGGTTCTTATTCATTTGGAGGTCCTACTATTCCAGTTATGCTTTTTCAGGGACTAAATTTCAAAATGAGCAAAACAGATAATGATACAGACCAGCAAGCATAAGGTGTACAAATAAAGAAAGTGCTCAAAAAAACATAAATAAAAAACGAAATTATATGAAACCAACCCAACACATGCTGTCCCTCCACAATCCTCTCTCCCCTTTTACAGGCCTGTATGCAGACACAGTATACAGTAGATGATACACTACACAAATGCACGCATCTCCTGTGAACACTGGATGGTGAGGGAGATCACCACGACGACCGGCAGCTTGAATGTGGGGCATGCACGGCTAATGTGTCAATATTTCATGGCACGGGAGTCACTCTGGCAACATGGAATCATAAATCATGCTGTCCATTGTCACTGACATAACATGCTCTAATGGAGATGTCAATCAAAGAATTGCCTACTCAGTACAATGTGTACAATGTGCTTATCTTCATACGTAGCCTGAGCAAAATGTGCAATAGTTCTAAGACCACTCCATAATGCAAAAAAGAAGAAGGAGAAAAAAAAAACACCAAGTGGGATGAAATGGAGACATTGTTCCACTGAAAGGGGCAGGTACACATTGCTGCTGTTGTTTAACAAAGGAGATTCTTTTACAAAATTTGCAGAGCATACGCAGACAAACAGAGAAGTCTGACACTAGCACCAGTCAGGCCAAAATTCACAGAATCTATTGAACCAACAGCGTTTCTCTGACAATGTTGACACAGCACACGCAGAAGGGCTACTGAATTCAAATTGTTAAAACTGCACAATTTCCAGCCCAGTCGAATGGCTAAAGAATTTCCACATATCGTGCTATGTCAGTCTTTTCCAAGATGACATCCCTGGTCTACTATCTCAAGACTACTAGTAGTTTGTAAGTATTCTAGAGGGTGAATAACCCAGATTCAGAGTCATAATGGAGGGGGTAGCGTTGACTGGTTTATTTGACAAGGCTTCTGTTACCATCACTGACACACAAAGCGACTTCTTGTGCCTATCGAAGGATTGCACTCTCCCCATGCCTACTCAAGTCAAGTCATCTTTCCATCTCCATGCAAAATGCAACAGAGGAGTGCCCTGGGATCAGCTACAACAAAGATAATGAAAGACTAACGGTCCCTGGGAAATGAACTGAAAGTTCAGGTCTAAAAATCACTATCATGCAAGCCTATGGCAAAAAAAAAAAAAAAATTGCTTAAGTGACAAACAAGGTTATGGTGAAACTTCTGTTTCAACAAAGCCATTTCCATGCTGATAGAAAAAGGAAAGCATACAAACATATGTTCGGTTATAATGCCACTGTGATCACACATGATATAATTCAGGCATTACAAGGCAAGTGGGAAATAAAGCCCTTTTTACACTTGTGTTTCTTAATCCCATACTTTCTCTGACCCAGGACTATCGTTAGTCCCGTACCAATTTTTTCAGCTTTTTACACTCGCCAATAAATCCCGTGCTAAGCTCTTGTCCTGGGCTAAGGAGAAAACTGACCTTTTTACACTCGTATTTCTTAGTCCCGTACTTTCCAAACCGCATGAATATTCATGATTATGCTGTGCACTGTACAAGTACACGTACGCCCCGGCAGCACTTGATTACCTCGTTTCTGATTGGTCAGTGGGGGGTCGGACTTCGTCTCCGTCGCTTAGCCACGGATTATTTTTTCATTCTGTTTACACTCGCTTGCTTGGCGCAGCAATTGCAGTGCTAACCCTGCTTTTTTGCAGGGCCAGATAGTACGGGACTATCGGTGGGGCTAGCCCACTTTGGCAAAAACAAGTGTAAACAGAAAGTGAACTAAGGAAAGTCCGGTACCAACGGTGGGGCTACAATTTTGTAAGGCCCCCCCCCCCCCCTAGCCCCACCGTTGGTACGGGACTAAGCGAAAATTTGCTAGTGTAAAAAGCCCTATAGACGCTTTGTGATGTCCTGCACTATTCTTGAACCATAGAGCATGATGTACCAAGGTGATCCTGTTTTATAGCAGGTGGCTATCATTTGTGCCCATTCTGCAGGGGTCTGGGGTGTGTGTGAAACTGACCACTTCGCGCAAGATTCGCACCCTATTCTCTGTTAGGAGCAAGAAAGGGAAAGGAAAGGGAGCAGGTAAGGTGACAGAATTGTGCATTTTTACCAACAAGCATGAAATTTGGCACAGTGGTAGATCATCATGTTTCAAACATTTCCAGGATAGGAGCCACCTGAAAAACTCTGTTCCGATCAGTACAGGAGGAGACAGCCTCTATCATTTAACCTTTGACATTCAAACCTCAATTTACAAAATGTAGATCCTTCCGGGTCATCATTTTGAATTGACACAGAAATGCACCTGATTGTTGACTTTGAGGAAGAACATGATCCAACTCAATTTGAACAACTTGTGTTACCTTTTGATCTTTGACCTTCGACTTCTTGATACACAAAACTCCTGGAATGTAGGCCCTATGACATGATAGTCATGGTTACTCATACGAATGGAAAATTCAACTACTTATTTTCAAATGGTTCTCATGTTATTGAGGATTTAATGATCGGAGGGGATTTGGTGGCCATTTTTTAAAATGGCAACCATGACTGACCTTTGACCTTTTCAGGTGGCTCTTATCCTCAAAATCTTTCTCATGACAATTCTACAATTGTACCGAATTTAATATTTGTACATGTAGGTAAAAGTGCATTATTCAAGCCAAATAAAGCTGTTATCTGCCTAGCTAATATACGAAGTATGACTTGTGACTCTCTCACTTTGCCATCCATAGCATGTCCTTTTAGAGAAAATTCTATAGTCCTAATGTCCTAAAAGAATGTGAGAAGCCCATTAAACATATATACAGCTTGTACATACTGTATCTCGCTTTTATACACCTGTAGTTCTTGGTTCACAGGGAACACCTGACCACGCATCAAAAGGATTGGAGAATGCCACAAGAGTTTAATGTCTAACCACTTCAGTTTGGGAGGTTCAGGTTTACGATATTTTGTGACAATATTGCTGGTCTAACTCATCTGGATGTCACTAACACACAGTTCAATCGACAGTATTCAATACGACACATTTATACAATATATTAAAAAACTTATGTATTCACATTTTCCTTGCCTAACCATTCATAAGAGCTTCAACATTTGAATTTGTTCATTCCAACTTCCTAACAGAAAACCAGTTATGGACTCCCTACTGACATTTAGGAAATAATTACAGATGGTTTGTGACCCTGGTTGCGACCCCATGGGTCCCATAACTGATGATGGATGACCCCACATGAACTTAGATGCTCTCTTTTTTTTACCCCAACTCATCTGGGTGATCTTGTGCACAAGCGGTGGCGCTACCTGGCTTTCAGACAAGATGAGATCCCCATCCTATGTAAGTCTAGGGTACAATGTATCATCTCATCCTATGTTTTGTTTTGTAAATACTGTTGATTTTTTGTATTTTGTTACAATTGTTGAAGCGCTTTGTGTCTGTTTAGAAAAAGCGCTATATAAATATCGATTATTATTATTATTATCCTCCTCACAAAGAAAAGGGTTGCAAAGACAGACATGACTGTAAAAAAAAAAAAGTTCTTCACAGAAGGAAAAAGTAGAACAAAGATGGCTAGTTCTCGTTACCACGATGAAATAAGAAAAATATGAAGATGGAGGATCGAGCTGGAGAAAGAGGAGAAAAAGGAACAAGTGATGATATTTATTGAACTGATGAGGAAAAAGAAAGAAATTCAATATAACATGCCCTACTTCTTTTGATGTATCGAATTGTCCCTTTGTGAGAACGATCACCTACAGACTACATGTAGGGTTACAATGTAGTCAATCAACAAAATGCATGCTACACTTTTTTTTAAACAACCAATACCTACAGTTGTACATGTACACTTCACATACAATTCAACTGTAGGGCCTACACACCATTGTACATGTACAAATTTTACGTACATGTACGAAAAACTTCAGTCTCATTTAAACGAGATAAATTGTATGTACAATGTACCTATTTAATCCTATTTTCCTAAACTAGATTGACAGTAATACATACAATGCATGGAGAGCACATACAATTGTATACCAACTAGCTCTAGCACTGATAAGTTTGCTTGTATACTTCATACATTGTCACTGTGTAGGAAGCAAACACACACAACATGCAATGGGGACCTTTTAAACAGGTTGACCTGATGGGGACGCTCAAGTTCACATAACTCAAAGGCAATGCAGTCATCATGAAACGGCAACAGTCTCTGGAGAATATCAATCCAATCGACAACAACAAAATAATAATAAAAGAACATTGTTATGAAAAAGCACTGGTACACTGTACAATTTGTCCCAGTTTGGCACGTACGCATCCTCACGCTGACTTGACAGCCCTACATTGGACAACGCTTCTGGGACTATGTATTTTAAAAAAGAAGGAAAAAAATATAAAGCTGAGGTTTCTTTTTATACTTGATTATCATCACATTTCAAGTTCAAGTTCAAGTTCATTTCAATTTCATTTCCAACAAACAAAATAATTGGAAGTACAATGAAACATTCGTATACACAGATGTCAGAAAATCAGTACCACAATGCGATGAACAGAAATAACATTATAAAACAGATACAGGTAAATTTCCAACAGAGATACAAAAAATAACTCATGTCACTGAGGTAAATGCATAAACAATATTGCTGGAAATGGAGGGGACTGCTAAAAAGCGGAGCTTGTAGAATGCAGTCCCCTCGTACAAAAAAAAAAAATACATATAAAAATACATTTTAATATGATAGGGTGCATTTATCAACTCACTCCTAGCACAGAATTAAGGTTTCCAAGCAACTTTAAGGGAGTTTTGAGCAGATGATAAATGCAAAGCTGTTTTGATAATAAATGGGGATAGAAACGCTTTTCTAAGATGCTGAAAAAAGTGCAATCGCAAGCTTTACACATTTCTGTAGAGTTCTTTGGCATCTTTGGTATCAAACACTTCTGCATTGTAACTTTGCAATTGTTACTTTTTACAGTTTCTTAGTTTCTAGTTGTTGATCACTGACCCCCCCCCCCCCCCCAAATGTCGTATTTCATGTTTATGTACTTGTAAACTCATGGGAAAGTTGTGAGGGGATGATATCATAGCCTCATCTACTAGTAATTTGGATATCTATTTTGTGATTGCAACAGGTAAATTAACATGGAATACTTTAGAATGACAGAGAAGCTCTATCCAGTTATAATAACAACCTGAATTGACGATGCAGAATTAAATGTCATTTTTGTTATACCAAATAACAATTTGTTAGATATCCTCTTTAAGATGAGGACAGCTGATGGCATATACACAAATGTGTTACCTTCAAGAGATGGACAGAGGCTTTTAACTGTGTAATCTCATAGGTCCACAGTAATCTGCAGCGCAGAGTTAAAACCATAAATAGAGCCCAAGTATGTGGCCCACAAAGGCAGCAAAAGATTGCCAAGAACAGGCCAACAGTGTGTCCTTATGATGACAAATGACTCCCGAGGACGAAAAGATACCACGAAAACTATTGTACCGGTTGCTTTAGAATTGCGGGGTCTACAGCACTGGCTCTTCCTATTCATTCTCTCCCCTAAATGCAGCTATGGGCGGCAGGATTTTTTTCTTTCTTTTTTTTCAGTCAAAAGGACTAAGATTTCACCAGGGATTTAATGTTGATGAGTTTAATTCATGGGGAGCAAAAGGGGTAAAGAATTGAGAAGAAGTGAAGTTTAGCTAAACAAATGCTTTTTCAATCAAAAAAAAAAAAAAAGATTTACAACTGGCAAGAGATATGCATTTGCTATTTACAACTTGATTAAGAGCAATGATCATGAAAACGATATCAATGCCCTCTCCATAGTACAATAAAAATGACAATAGAGTTCAAATACATCCTACGAATACAATTCCACTACATGTTATGCAGACTGGTGCATTTGAGCACTCCTAAAATGTGACCTTGTTTGATGTATAACGTACATGCACATTTAGTTCTTTGCAATTTATGTTCTGCTGTGGCACAGGGATATCTTATTTAAGAAGATAACGTAATTAATTACGGTATTATGGTTGTCCTTTCAAATGAAGCCTTGCACATGTGTCTCTAAACACAGGCATTTAAAGTTAACCTGCCGCTCCTTGTTAACGTTGGCTTTGAGGGAAGTATAAAAATGAAACACACAGTCCTAAAGATGTTTCATATTTGACCTTTTTTTTTTAAACGAAGTCATGGAATCATACAAGTTTCACATGCCTTCACAAACAGGTCTCAATTGCACCTGTACATCAATACCAGGTACATGTAGATGAAGTTGATGTCATCGCCTTCAAGTCCCAAGTCGCCCACATGCACATCATGACTACTTTCTCCTCATACACTGTACATACACTGTACATACAATGTACAAGTATTGTACTGTATGTACAGTACACTGAGTGATATCACAGGATAATACCAAAATTATGTAGAGTTGTTTGAACTTGAGCAAAAACTTTTAAGGGTATAGAGTAGGCCTATACAGCAAGAGTATAATGCAGTACCCTGGTATATTTTGCAGTGTTTTTGTTTTCACAACTCTTACAACTTACATTTGTTCTGCTACTTGCAATGTAATTGATTGAAAGCTCAGAAAAATCTTGTCAAGTGATTTGCTTCATGTCTTGTCTCTGAGGTTAGAAATTACAAACTTTTAGCTTATGAGGAAGAACACTTACAACATTTTTCATTCCACCACTAGCAATATTGCCTCACTAGTCCTAATTCATAAAATATCATACCCAATTTACAGAGACTCCAACTCTCCCGTTTTCGACGGGAGATCTCCCGCCGAAAACCCATTTTTGCAAAGTCTCCCGTTCTCCCGCTTGAGATTTAATTTCTCCCGCCCTGGCTCTGTGTCTCCCGGTAGAAAGGATTTCTTACTTATTGCTATCGTATGTTGAAAAAATAAGCCTTATATAGCACGAAAGAGCATGTAGAACTCTAGGAACTTCGCGCTTTGCACACATCAACTTGGATTCTCCCGTTTGCAAGGGGTTTCAGGCTGGAGAATCTCCAGATCAGAGGGTGCTTTGGGTTGGAGTCTCTGAATTTATACACAAAATACACAGGGGGGGGGGGGGACAGCAGACACTATCAATTACCACCTGATGGCATGACTTTAATCAACTGTTAAAACAAAACTAAACAAAACAAAACAATAACGCACAAGATTGGCAGGCATTGCAGTGACCTGCAGTTGTATTTCAGTCTTTATCATATATCATAGAAACATCATGCTGTTGACATACAGTAAAATGTACAATCTTTGTATCTCACATCACACGAGATCTGGTAAGCACATTAATTGGCCTATAGTGTTAAGCTCCTTTATGATGCAAACGAAAGGCATGAAAAAGAATTGAAAAGAAAAACAGAAATAAATTATGCTGGCACCCCATACAGAGATGTGAGGCAGACAAAGAATTACATGTAGTTTGCCATGCACAAGAGATGCAAACATGGCATCTTTTGTTCCATGTAATTGCAGATGCCGTTGCGATTGTGACGTCAAACAATCGTGCAGGGATGTGGACATCCATACTACAATGTACAATGTAGATGCCCTTGAACTGCTGGGAGAGACAACAATATACATATTTGCAGCCACAGTGGCCATGAAGAATCAGTGACTTACAACATACACCGTACATACCGGTACGGTACAATGTAAATATCTCGTCACATGCATGTATGGATGTACATTGTTACAGACGGATAGTAGAATCCATTGCAGTATTTAAAAAACCAAGACATGACACACATTTCACATCACACATGCTTTCAGAGTCACTACAGCATGTTTCAAACCTATGTGTGTATAACTTCAGAGATGTACACTGTATGCAAATTGTAAAACTGTAGGGTGTACATTCCCCAGGATGTAAATATTTGAAAGTACTCTACACCAATCACACTGCAAGAAATTGGATGTGTAAACCTATTGTACAACCTCTTGCGAATGAAATAAAAGAGAAATGAGTGGATCAGTGAGTGACTGGTTACACTGTATCTTTGAAGGTCTTTGGAATGTACAACGTAGGGGACAATTTGCTGAACCTGCTCTCAAGTCACCCAAGTTCAACTTAATTCCTTTTTGATTCATTACAAATATCTCACTTTCTCTCATTACACTGTCCTCTGAGTCAAAATCAAAATTATTTTTACAATATAACAATCATAGTCTCTTTGAAGTAGCCCCCCCCCCCCCGATAGTATGATTCATAAATTCTTCATACAACTGCAAAACTACATGACAGCATATTAACAATGAAAATTATAATAATAATAAAAATGATAATAATAATGATATTAATAATGATAATAATAATAACTAGAAAAGCACTCAGAGAGTACAAACCTCTGCACACAAAATAGGCCTGTGCATCATTCGTTTTATAAAATGGGCCCGTAAATTCACGAAATTCAACCTTTTTCCCCATCATGTGTCCAGTACACTACATTGTACAACACCATAAACTGTACAAGGCTTGAGCCATGCGTTCGGATTTTACTGGACCCATGACTCAGTGTGAATCAGTAAAAATCAATGCATGATAATTAACCAATCAGACTGCACAGATTCTAAAGCCAATTTTATAAAAAAACTTAATAGCAAAGCATGGGATGGGAACTCTTAGGACTCAAATCAGAGCATCAACGCTCTGCTACTCAACTGATGATGGGGGTCTTCTGCATGTGTGTCCCAGATTCTCAGAATAAACAGGGCAACAAGATCCTGTGTTTATCTGGGGTCAGTTGAGGTCATGAGAAGTCTTTACCCATGGTCTGGCTGAAGAAAGATGATTTATGTACAACCAGCCCCACCCCCCCCCCCTCCCCCCCCCCCCCCCCCCCCCCCCCAGAGTGGAAACATAGAGCATTAGACAGGGCTGGACTTCAAGAAAATCACTCTACCCATAGCACCACACACACACACACACACACAGAGACACACACACACACACACACACACACGCCAAGTGGTGGGCTATACAGAAATCTGTACACACGATGCTACAGGTGTGTACTTCTATATGTCTTGTCTAGCCACCATGTGGTATAGGCCTACATTGTTCAACTAATTATACATAATTTAAGTGAGAACCTGATGGGTATTGAACCACAAACATTTTCCCCACCATCTGTCATACCTGGGCCCAAAACCTGAGATTGCTCCTCTTCTTGTAACTGTGACAAGCAAAATTGATCTGGCAGCAACTAAACTGATCTAAAAAAAAAACACAAAAACACACTCAAAAAAACACAAAAAACACAAAAAAATGCACACACACACACACACACACACATAAATGGTAGGCCTGTACAAATGAAAATAATAGATTTAAAGAACAAAATATACAAGATTGCACTGTAGGCCTACATCATTCGTGCTGCTGATAAACCAGGAAAGAACAAGCAAGTAAGTAAATCAAGGGGAAATTTTTTCTTTAAAAATGATACCTCAATCATTGCACAAATCTGCAAGTATATTCTTAATGTTCACTTTTTTGACATTTTAAACTTTGCTACTATATTTTTAATGTACATGGTGCATTGTAGTACATATCATATTGTGTACATTTTTGCACTGCATGTCTTCAGTTAGAGAGATATGTGAGCTGTTTCTCGAGAAGTTCAAATTTCAACTTTTCATTTAAGGTAATTTGTGCAACAAAAACTTTTGGTAAAGCAATCACTTGTTTTACTGAAATATGCAGTCAACACTAAAAGAAATTTATTTCAGAACAGCATGGATTTGGTGTGTGTGTGTGTGTGTGTGTGCATGTATATGTGGGGGCATTGACGTTGGAGCTCCTTAGTGTACATGTATGTATTTGCTATCATTTCAAACAGTTTTATTAAAAGAAATACAGCAGGATGGACAACTACATGTACATATACAATGTGAACATTGCCATGCTCTTGCAATTGGAAGACTGGGTATACTTTTATGTGAATGCTTTCTACATGTATTCATGGGCAGATTTTGAGGAGACATCTATGTATTGTGCTCTCATAGGGTCGAGGCTGGAAAGCCGACATTAGACATCACAACTGTGCTGGACTGTAGCACAGATATTGGGTAGAGATGGTAATCGAGGGTTACAATTGTAGCTGGGGTCAGAAACGGGGGACATCAGCTCCATTTCATTGCCATTGGTGCACCATGAACCCATCCATTCCCCGCGCTCGCTTCGAGTAAAGTATTACGCAGGACCCCTAGCTGGCTTCCTCGCTTTTTACAGCTACCAGAACCCCCCTGAAAGACAGCTCCATCTATCATCATATTGACTTATTCATAAATGGCCGATACTCTTTGGCAGCAGCCATGTCTGCCCTCCTCCCCGGAGCGCCGCCAGTTGTCGAGCGAGCTGGTTGAATTGAGCCCGTACAAGACAGATGACAGAATATAAGAGGGGGAGGGAGAAGCAGAGATAGAGTGGGAGAGAGGGTCACACCGTACAAACCAATGGAGCTGGGTCCCCATGACTACTACCGGTAGGTTGTATGTATTTTTCCCCTTCCCTCCCCCTGTGACTGCCAGATTTCTAAATACAGCTGTGTGCTACAGTGTATCACCACCCTGTGACTGTATGTATGTGTGTGTGTGTGTGTGTATGCTACTGCCGCAGACTACATTGTCCTTAGGACAATTATCATATGCACGGCTTTACTCCGTTCAATTCTGGGGAAGGGGGAGGGGAGTTTGAAAAAGGGTGAGACTCCCAGAGAGAAAAAAGTGAAGAGAGCGACAGAGATAGAATGTAGAAAAAAAAATCAAGCTGCTGACCGGGATACTGTACCTTTGTCGTAAACCAATTACACAAGAAGAGAATATGGTATCATAATTTTGCTGATTATGCAAAGGAATAGGGAACAGCAGTTCCTCATGCAAGTTGCAAAAAAGGTTCAGGAGTTATTTGGACCAAGTGAAATTATGTGTAATAGTGTACATACTGTGTGAGTGCATGTACTATATTACACAATTATGCATTATGTACTGTAGAACGAGGAATGTTTGCATGCATTTTAATTTCGCAAATTTCGTGAGAGCCAAGATTTGCGAATTTACAATGCACACGAAGGCTCTTGTCTACACTATATGCATTGAATGCCAGAGGCACTTTGCGAAAATTCTATGCCATGAAAAAGGCCGCTGGCTCCAATCCACAAAAATTCCATGCCGCTAAAATATCATGTTTTACAGTATGTGTGCATGTGCATATGAATGACACAAATTTCTGCTTCTCCATTAGTATCAGTCAACACTGCTGTCATAAAAAGAACAGGAGAATACAATTACCTCTGAGGCAGCGGGAATCAGTGCAGGATCCATCACCCAAAAGGTGTTCCCTGTCGCTGTGCCAGGAAAATTCACCTCCACCACCAGTAATGAATGCAACTCTGATTATAGTCCTGACAGCAACATCATACTGTTGATTATTACGGCCAGCAATGATTACTCTACCCTCCTGAACATACCATCAAACAACTGATAGCAAGCTAAGGTATGTAGATTGTACCAGGTATATTAGAGACCCAGCTGGGTGGGCACCTTTTTTCAGAAAATGCATAGATCTACAACACAGTGTAGTTCTACATCTTCGGTAGAAAATCATTGAGGAGCATATCTGTAGGTCAGTGTGTTGGAGCCTTTCTTGTTTACACTGAAAATGCAGTTCATCACCATTCCTTCTGTAACATTACTTCAGAAGAATCATGATCCCTATAAAAGCATCTTACTCATCTTAGTTCAGACAATAGGCCTAACATCTGAAGGGTTTGAAGTACACTGTTCAATGTGTACATGTACAATTGTAGGTGCATTTGTGCTTAGCTACAATTGTATACCCCCATGCAGCTATACAATTGTAGCTCTTTAAAACAGGGAAATATCCTAGTATCATACATACATCGTGTATCTATTCATTCAAATTGGAAGTACAACGTTGTATACTACAAATGGTATTAAGAGAAAACAGCCAGGTACCATGCCGCAAGAAAGGCATACAATATATAACACAAAGAAGAAAACTTACAGTCTGATAAACGGTGCACAGTTTTCTGAATCATTAAAGGGAAGCAGTCCTGAGATTTTCACTGTACTGATAATTAAGAAGAGTAAAAAATATAAACTCACCAATTTATACGCTTGGACATCAAAAATTGTCTCCGTACGCGATTTTTGAAAAATAATTCCTGCAAGCGATCGTGAAAGAGCCGGCAAAAAGATGCTACGTAGTGCATGCCCTACTCACCAAGTTGACAGCCGTGCCTCTAAAAACCAATTTAAGTGTTCAAATGATTAGTTGCAATTTTATCATATAATGTGAAAGTTTGTGGTTTCATAATTTTAAACAGAATATTTCAAGCTTAGATATATATAATTTACGAAAAATTGATATTGTAAACATAAATTTATATGTATTTTTAAACCAAATATACCATGAACTTGACATCAAATAGGCACGGTCGTTTTCTAGCTTCCGTCCGTGTTGCATACTTCTTAGCGTGGAAACCACTCTCGCGCGCAAATCCTTACCATACCAATGTATACATACACAGGTACAGTACACTCGACTCCGTCCAGTCGATTTTGGCATTCAAACCGAAGATAACCTGTGCATGAGAGAGTCGAATTCTTCAAAGAAAATATTGTTTGTATCTCAATATTTCTGTAAGTAGTCAGATAATCGCCTTTCCTCGAAAAAAAAAAAATATGACGTGAGCCGGGAAGGGTAAACACAGGGGGTCGTAGGGATATGATTTCGCTCCACTTTGCCGTGCATGTCCAGTCGGCACTGGCAGCAGCTAGCTCAGTGGCACTGTACTGCAGTCCAACCCCGGCTGCAGGCCCACGGTAAATTAAACATAGCTAGCCACTTTCCTTACCTCTCTACGCTTTTTTCCCTCGGTTCTCTTCGAAGTCGATGCTCGAGGTGTTTCTGTTTTATAACTCATGTGAGCAAATGGTCAGGATTGCATCTGGTTTCAGGAGTTTTCTCGGTTTATAACCGAGGGCCACAGCCTGCCGGTCCACGTAAAAACATCGCTTCACAAATTGTCCACGCACAGGTAGGTCACAACACGATTTCGAGATTTTGTAGGCCCTAAGTTTCTTATGTTCGGCATCGTTGTACCGATATTTCCCAGCCATACAGCTCACCTTTCACGATACTTTTGTTGGTCTGGGATGGAAAAAAGGATTTTCCTGGGAAATTTTCTGCACGATTCGAGCAAAACTACTGATGTAAGATAGCCTGACCAGACGACGCTGAATGCGGTCGCCCCTGTAGTGTACTAGCAGGCCTGTGTAGAATCGTTTCTACCTACAAATATGTACACTGTGTACGTACTATAGAACATGCATGAGCGGCTACAGGTAGGGCTGCAGCTGCGCTTGAGACTGGAAAAGTGCGAAGGGCAAACCGCGTACGGGGTGCGTACGCGTATCTACCGTAGATCTATCATCTAGTTGTACCGTCCACACGTGCCAATATAATACACAATACATACACACACACACACAAACACACACACACACACACAACGTAGAAACAATGTCAAATACGAGTCGGAGTAGCCACCGACGTCTTCATGCATCCGGGTAAACTAGGGAGCGTACGGATAACGAGCAGAACACGGCTGGGAAGAGTTGTGCATCGACGACGTATGACTCTCCGCCAAGACTTGCTCATTAGCATATTCACCATGCAGAGTCACACTTTTTCAACCAAAATGTACGAGCTTATTTGGTGATTTTAAAGTTTGTTTTTGGTGAAAGTAGTTCATTGGAGGTACCAACAACAACATATTTTTTTTAATTTCGTGAGGACTGTGTCCCTTTAATGTTCAGGTCAACATTATAGGAAACAACATGAATCACAAAAACACCACTCCATAATAAAGTATGCACAAGTGGTGGTGAACTTCAGAAGCATCCTACATTGTATACATGTAGATGTAACAAAGGTCACTGTATTGACAGAACTAATTCTCCTACATTTATACAACTGAAGAGTTTGTTCGCAAAAACCGATAAGTTCATATTTGCCAAATGGAGATATTTGCTATTAAAGGTCAAGAAAAATAAAGAGAATAATAAGATAAATTTTGCTTCTTTTGACCATAACTTCAAAAATGTACCTTTATATGTAGTGCCCTACAAGTGTATATATTATTTAAAAGGTATTATTTTGTACTTTATGACAGAGACCATACTTCGAAATCTTCAAAAATGGACTTATCTGTTTTTGCGCACAAACTCTTCAACTGTACCTACAATCTGTAGTGGTTTGTAATTGGGTCTAAAAGTTGCACCACAAATTGCACTCACTTTTAAATATTGAATCCCATTCCCAAATCTAAATACAATGTGCAATGTACAACTGTATATTAAAGACAACTTGCTGACACTGTCAACAAGCAAGGATTGGTGGCATGTAAGCCTTTGTACATATCCTTTCTGTGATTGTTCCTAAGATTTCTGAGGCTACGATGTAGGCCTACACAGTACATGTACAAAAATATGTACATTCTACACCTCACTGTTACATATCAATGGGCTTAAATGTATTATGTAATATAAGTGAATAACAGGGAGAAGTAAATAGAGTGGCAATAAAAAGAGACACCTTGATATAAAATATGCCTACACATGATAGATACAATGGAGAAGAGTAGCACACTGCTTTGTGCTTTCATTGGACTGTTGGATATAACACATTTGATTTTTGTCCAGTATGTTCGATAACCAGCCTCTCCATAGAAACATACAAGCTAAAAGTATGAAGAACTAGAATTGCAAGAAAGAAAGAAAGAACGAAAAAAAAAAAAGGTCCACTGACACAGTAAATCTGGCTTTCTACATACTGACTAAATATGGGTCTACTTTCCCCAAAAGATGCAATGATACGTAGTATACAATGTATAATGCAAGCATAGCTGGCGGTTTGTGTTGGCTTCCTGATCACCTCATAATCTGACCACTGACCCCTCATTCTCTCCACTTCCAACCCCCCTCCCCCCCCCCCCACTCCTTTCTCTGCTAAATTACCCACTTTGTTACAATGTTTGAAGTCAAGCCAGCAAGATATTCACACAAGCTGACAGCCATTGTGTTCTGTCCACTGAAGTGTAAGGGGCTGAGACAATGGAGTGGGCGGATGTGACCACAATGGTACACAATGGTGAGGGGTTGGACAAGCCATTAGGGGGGCTCAGAGTTGCAAATAGAAAATGTACCCATACCTTCAAACATACCTTGTGGTGTGCTCTAAAAACACTAGGAAACCTCTGAATATGAATTTCTCTTGATCTCTTCCTCTCTGTTATGTCATAATGTCTTGTGAAGAGAGAACCACTTTTCCTTCGCATAAACTTGAGAAAGTATTTCAATGGTTTCACAATAGGCGTTTTCACATCAGCCTGATGTTTCGAAATATAGGGGCAGTGATTTTCCGTTTCAAAAAATTGCCTTTTCCGTTTCAGAAAATCATGAATTCCGTTTCAACATGGTGAAAAAACGGAAATTCCGTTTTCCCATATGAATTGTACATACAAAAAATGCAAATTCCGTTACATGTATTTGCATGCAAAAATGAACAAAAATTGAATGATTGCTATTTGAAGTTTGTGTACCTGTGTAATCGTGTATACATTCATACATGTTATGCATAGTGTATACCTGATGATTTCCAACCTCTGTACATACCACACACCCATGAAGACAAATGAAATGAAACATCAGTATGACAATTTATTTATTTTGACTGTCAAAACATGCACTGGGCTGTCACTTAACTTTTTTCCTTGGTTGCCAGCCGGGCAACCTATAGAGTTTTTTAGGTTGCCAAATGGCGGTTTAACAAATAGGTTGCCACAGTGATAATGTTCGAAGAGTATTGCATAATGTGTAAATCTGCAAGGTTAATTATGGCGATGATAAAGAAGGCTGTTTACACTGCTGTTTACACGACTGTTTACTACACTGCTGTCTACAAATTAGAAAAAAATATACAAAGTAAAATAAGTCTCTGAGTCTCAGCAAGTGACTTTATGCTAGTCAAGTGTTTTTATTCCTTTGATTAGAAGCTGCAAACAGAATACATGATAATCAGTTTAATAAGCAGTGTTGATAAAAACTTCAGCACTAAAAGAACGATCAATCTACCTGAATCTTTCTTCAGTCAATACATTGTAATCCAGTTAATCATGCCGTGGGACAGGACATATTTGTGTATCACTATCAAAGCCTGGCCTGCAGTATCAACAACTATCATTATGAATGTCCTCTTTCTTGACTTGCTAGTCAAGTGACTTACAGTGTACTACTGTCTAGTCAAGTCTTTCTATTCCTTCAGAAGGTCTAAACAGATGAAAAATTTCAGCACTAAAGGAACAATCAATTTATCTTTCTTCAGTCAATAATCCAGACAAGAAACTAGCACTCATTTCACTCTGATCTTTCCCCATTCTGGCCTCGGTCCCCCCCCCCCCAACCCCCCCCCCCCAAAAAAAAAAGAGGAAAACACACACATTGCAACACAACAAAAACCTCTCCCCTACACCTTCCCGATTTCCATGTTTCTGTCAGGTGAAACGACATGTTCAAATACAAAAATAAAACAACAGTACATATTGATTGAAACTCAACACCCATTCATGCCAGCCAGGCCAGGCTGCCATAAACTTCAAAGCACATTCCGACAGCTGGCTGGTTGGAAGAGGAATTTGCGCGCGCGTGTCAATTTCTTGACTGGAGAGAGGGTTTGGGAACAGCCCCTTTCCCTGTTCATCTCTTAGGGTGCGTTCGAGCGCTCTAAAGCGAACCAAAGCGAACTGAACTACATGGTAAAGCGTACCGTACCGTCCCATGCCAATTTTGGTGCGTTTGAGCGCTCTGTGGAGAAAGCGTACCTCACGAGTTATTTTTAGAAAAGGTCACGCTTGTTTGTAGCGAGAAGGTCATTCACCTTGCGCTTGACCTACTTACAGCTGCCCCGAACAAAGAGAATGATGTTTTTGCATTGTGACGTATGCGCATGATACGTGCATGCTTTACAACGAACTTATGGTACGCTTTGGTACGCTTTTGGAGCACATCGGGAAGTGATCCACTTTTGGCTCGGTACAGTACGGTACGGTACACTTTAGGAGCGTTCGAATGCTCCTCTAGCGTGGTACGGTACGGTACAGTTCACTTTAGGAGAGCGCTCGAACGCGCCCCAACACCCCAGACAGTTCATGACCTCCAAGAATGCGCCAGTACGCGCGGTTTCTTCTGTTGATTGGTCTCTCTCTCTCCACCCCACCCATGCCAGTCTGGCATGGCACCTTGGCATCGTGGGATTTTTCTTTTTTTTGCATGAACTTGGAGTTCGATCTATCACTGCACTCTTCTCTCCTGAATCATGCATTGTGTGCGCTGTGCTCTAGCTCTACACACGACATAGCAGGCAGGCATAGCAAGTCACCACTCCACTCACCTGCTGACAGCTTACCGTGAGCAGAAAACAGTTAGACAGTTTCTTCTGTTGCCGCTACTTTTACTGCCAAAATACTGGCTTTATCATCACACATTATTCGGCGAGACACACGTTGTGCTTTGGAATATAAATGGACTTTCTTCTATGGTTATGATTGTTGGTGTTGGATCAAACTGAGTAAGTGTTCAACAGTTATTGAAATCGTGACATCGCTAGATCTACAGCGCCGTTAGACATCGCTAGAACTTGCAACTAACACAACTTGGCTTAGAAACTCAGTTTCCGCAGTCTGTGAATATCGTGGGCATGTAATAATGATTAATTTGCAGCTTCTGTTGGATTTATTTTTACTTTTACATGTGTTTTATTTTGTTAAAAAGTGATTTTCCGTGATTTTCCGTGTGGAATATTTTTTCCGTTTCAAAAGGCCGTTTCCGCGTTTTCCGTCCGTTTTCCGCGATCGCGGAAAATCACTGTCCCTAGAAATAGCGCACTATTTTCTGACTTGGGAAATTGGAAAATATCTCAAGCTTGGATCTTTATCAGGCTGATGTGAAAATGCCTCATGATAACTCACTGAGAAGAAAAACAAGAGGAGAGTGTAATAAAGAGGAGAGTCCTGCATACAGGTTTACATAGATTGCATACTGGGTCAGCATTGTGCAAGGGCATACAATGTACAAGTTTGTACTTGCTGCACTACGGTATGTTTCTTGATTGGGGGCAGCATCACCACGCTTGGTAAAGTGTCAGCCCTGTTGCAGATGCATTGTGGGATAGCTCTGTGGCAAAGTCATACGTGAATCTGGTCTGGGCTAAATCTTGCTCTCATGGCCAGCTGGCGAACAGTGGACATTTATAAACACAAGAGCAATGTACCACTGGTACACAAATCGCGTAGCGAACAACTGTAGTCTAGAACAAAGTGCCATGCAGAGCTACGCATTTGGCGCTACATACATGTATTACATTGTACAGTACATGTCATGCAAGTATGGCAACTGCAATACATGTACAAAACACATCGTTGACTATAGCCTTTGATTCATCTGCCATTTACGTGTTATCTTTTTAATTTCTACAACTCTAACTGAAACTTGTGCAGATGGAACACTCACTCATCTTGGGCCTTTGTGGAAATGACAGTCCCTTACTGCCTCAGGTAAAGGCAGTTTTGACTGGGAAAGAATTTCTTCCCATTGAAAAACACAAACATGACCTCGTATCACCGGCTGTGAAAGGAGCTGAAACATACTAGTACAGTGTTATTGAGCCCAGAGACGCAGTACAGAGCTTGCTGGAAGCTTCAACGAGGTCACGTCTTTCATCCAGGGGCATTTTTTGACGATTTCTTCCCTTATCATTGTGTGACCAACAAATTGCAGCTTTGCAGTTATGACTCCAATGGCTACAACTCAGTCAAACTGAAAAACTGTACACATCTCTCTTTTTGCCAAATTCAAACAGAGGAAAAGAGTAGTAGGAAATTAATATGCATGCATGACAACTGCAAGCAACAATGCCACCATAGTGCATCTGTGATCGGGATCTTCAACACTGTTTTGCATATCAGTGGTACCGAGAATTAAGTCACTTTGGACCACTTTCTTATTTAACCTTTTTTGGGGGGAAGGGGGGGGGGGGGGGGGGGGTGGGGGGAAGGGGGGTCTAGTCCATATTATAATGTAGGTCCTATACATTGTATGTTTTATCTTTTGTGCAGTTTACTAAAGATTTGTCCAAGACATAATTCCCGAGATAGTTACTTCCCAAATGTAATATCTACGGCATTTATCCACTTGAAGTGCAATGTGTACAATGAACATTGTATACCCTGGCCATGACAACATTTCCTTTCCTTTTCCTTTCAAATCAATTGTTGACACACAGGACTTAAACACCACACATCAGCAACAACAACAAAACAGAAATAATAATAAATAAATGAATAATATAATGATAACAAATGTATATATATAGCAAGAGGAATAGAGACTTGTAAACTATTGGTTTTCCAAATTCAAAGGTTAAAAGAATGCAGTGATGATGAATTAAGCATACAAATGTACATATAATTGGCGTTTGGTTATCATTGCTGATTTTTTTTTTTCTAGCTAAAAACGGATACTTTGAATCATTTGAATTATAATATCTTAGAATGCCTGACTGCTCTTTCACCAGATGATATTTTACATTGTATATTAATGATTTCCCAGTAAAACTGCTCTCAAGGAATAGAGTCCATAATCCAAACTGCTACCGATATTTATAATCTATGAGCAATTTGCTAAAATCTTATCAACTGCTCATTACTCTTCAAACAGGGATTTCCAACCCCTATCCTCACTAGATATGCATATTAGCTTTACGCCACTAAACAGAAATCAATAATGATATGGTTGTAAACATACAAGGTAGTAATACTAAATGGCCATAAGCTGCATGACGGAGAGCTACAACTGTAGCAGTCACATCTACATCTAAATGATGAAATACATATTGTAGTCCATATTTCTGTTTATCAGTCTCTTTTAATACGTTATTATTTTTCTTTCAAGAGCAGGCCCACTTGATGTGGCATTGAAATGTCTTTACAGGGAAATTAATATTCCATCTTACCGATGGCCCCTGGTACGTGTGGGTGCAAATATTCCTCAATGCTGTTTTGCAAATGTCTGAATATGGTTTCATATGGGGGAGGAAATGATTGAGTGAGGACCTGGTGATATTTTGGTCAAAACAATAATAGCCAATTAGGCATCTTCCTATGCCCCCCCCCCCCCCCCCCCCCCCGCAAAATGCATGTGCGCATGTACAGTTACATTTGTACATGTATCCATAATGCATAAAGTACCAGTATTGTAACAAGAGTGGGGCAGTGTAGAGTGATACATGTATGTCAAAAGTAGTGGGGGAGGCCATTTAAGGTAGTCTCTCCACAAATTAGTGCAAAATAATTGTCTCTTTTACAAGTACCGTATCTATATTTGGCTCTAACTCAAAATGTTATGTCAGCAAATCAGTTACCATCACTGTAGTATTCATGCATACAGCTGTAGGCTGATCAATGATCTCTCTACATATTATACAGATGTGTAGTATTAAAATGTATGTGTACTTGTACAATTGTACAACTGAATCAATACAATCATTACAGGTCAAGTCATTCCTGAGAAGTACCTAGGAAGGCCAATCAATAAAAACACTTCAGTATTATTATACAGAAAGCCAAATCAGCTGATAGGCAACAACAAATGTGTACATTATACATTGATTAGTCTTAATTTTCAAGAAATCAACCAATGTGATTCTACGTGATTCAGAATGAATAAACAACTGAAAAAACAGAAACACCAACTGTGCATCCTAAAATCATATTTTTTTTTTTTCAGAATCATACAGAATAGTTTGCACAAGTGTATGCCACTTGCACAATGAAAAAAAAAAATATATAGGGCAAGTCCAAGATAAGGTCCCCTCAGAAGGCAAAATTTCATCTTTGCTCAATATTGACAGGTTTGGTATCATTTTGAAGCTTATGAGTTGAAGTTTTGATTTCCATGGAGGAAAAAATGATATTATGTAAGTTTATGCAAATTTCAAGGGCTTCATTTGCATAAATGTGTTACGTATGGGACATTTATAAAAATTCATATTAATTCAAAGGAAAGCAAATGATATTTGATTAATATGTGGACATAAGAAGTTCATCAAATAGTTTAACTTGGTATAAAAATTTAGGGATTATGCAAATGATTATGCAAATTAGCTCGTGTCCTATCATGAGATGTCCCATACGTAACAAATTGAGGTCATTTTTTTAGGTTTTTTCTGAAATTGCTAAGGATATTTTAATGCCCTTTTGGAAAGTTCTAATTTATTGTTTAGAGAAATTAAATACCATAGAAAAAAGAAAAAACAGTAAAAGAAATATATTCTATTAGGCATTGAAATAATGTTACGTATGGGACAAATGCGTTACGTATGGGACATCCTCATACATATTGCATGTGAATGCATGTAGCTAGCTGGGAAGGTCTCTCAGTATACAAATGGTCAATCATCCTGAAGAAAGCATCCCAACATTGTAGCTACTTTTTGAGTTTTAGACACTTGAAACAATGCATGTACTTGACTGAACAATTTTCAGAAAGGGGGAGGGGAAAATGGCCCTTCATCAATGGAAGTAAACACTTTAAACTATTCAATTTTTCAGTAGTAACTATCCTGATAAAAATAGGGCATACATACTCAGGTTGGTCATAAAAAATATAGAATATGATTAAATATGATTATGATAGTAGATATATGGGGGATATTGTTCCCATATCAATCTGGAACAGCATTTGAGTAATTTCAACTGATTCTACCTCAATGATTATGCAAAAATTTGTTTATGGGTATTTTGCAAAATTATTTTGCAAAATACCCATGGGCAATTCCATGGGAATGTGGACATGGCACTAAAATTTCAAGTTTATCACATTGCAAAAGAATTACTCATTATGTATTACCCATATATTGAAGTTAAAGAAACTCAAAGAATTACATCAATTGGTCAAATATTTCTCGAGAAACAGCTACAAATGTTGATGACAATTTTTCAGTCATCCAAATTGCTAAAATGCATGCTTAACTTAATATACATTTTTTTAATAGGGCAATTCCATGAGAAATGTTCACTTTGGTGAAAAAATGAAGTTTTGAGTTTCACTTAAGTTCTCAAATATTCTAAGAAAGTAACATATATATTTTCATTTTTCACTAGTCGCATCTTTGTCATTACAAAATTTTGTATTTTTCTCAGTCAATGAAAATACTGTATGATGTGTTGCAATGACGCAAAAATTTGGCTATTTTTAAAGAGTTTAGTGTTCTTGTCTCTAAAGAAGGCCAGATATGTCCTAGAGGCCTTGCTCAGCTTTTAAATTATAGTCCAGTGTATATATCAACAGAAAATCACAACCAACTTCCTTAGCATTCATCAGTTTTTGACCCATTGATCCTCAAAGTTGTGTGATTTCTATAACATTTGAAGCGTCATGTCCGTTACGTTTTTCACTATAAGTTTTCATAGCCAAGAGGAAATTAGTGTAAAGTTGCTGTAAATTCATTTTCTATGTTAGAATTGAATCCCCTTGCATGTGTGAAAACCACTTTTCTATACCACTTCTAGTTTTCCTGTAAATGGCGTAACGGACATGACACTTTGCGTAACGGACATGACACCTCATATTAGACAAGTGGCAAAAATAACACTGTGGCCCAGTGAAACAGGGTGGTGATTAGTTTTAATTGCTTGAGGATAGTAGAACATTTCTATACTTCAGTAAATAATTAAGTCTGCACATCACTCAATAAAACAAAAACAAGCAGACTTTGCTTTCTGCCACTGGAAGACTGTTGATTTTAGATGATCTTGCTACCCTGTTACACCGGTTTGATCCATTCCCACCTCTTGTAATCCTGACTGATAAACAGCAGCTGTCATTCCAAGGAGTATTTAGACAATGGAGTTTTCATTGTTGGCCTTCCCTTCAATACTTAAAGTGAGCACTTTCTACATATAAGTACATTGTAGACCACATTTAACACATATCCACCATGGAGTCAACACAACAGCCAGGAACTCCTGCACAAATGGATCCTCGTGCATCCAATGAACATGATCACTGATGATACAACAACAAAGAATCCAAATGTCACCAGCATCAATGTCTTCAATGATGGTGTTGCCTCATAATTTAAAAAAAAAGTTTGTGCTGCATCCATACATACCTCTCTCATCTCTATGACTATAAATCCGCACCTTCAGTGGCACGTTAATGAGATATCACTTGCCAAGAGGGCTGAGAATGGAATTGTTTGCTTTATTAAGCGTGTTGACAGTACATGTAGCTCTATCGTCAGAGAAAGTCGGTCTGAATGCTGGCTATCCATTTCATCAATACATCTCAACTAGATGTACCTCTATGCCAAGGGATATACTGGTATATATGACAGCGCACAGCATCGTACAACAAGCACAATTTTGAGATGCTATGAGAAGATGTTTATCCACTGAAAGGTACACTGTATAATCATTTAGTTGGTACGGAAAGCATCCAGTATTTCAAAAAGTCCTAACCTCACAAGCTGGTGAGAATAATGTAACCAGTACACCACTCTGGCAAGCCTTAAGAAGTGCCTAAGCAAGCAATAAGTTGATTATACAATTTGAACGAGTTGAATTTGCCGAGAAGAAAACAAGAAATACTTCGTTGCCCAGGTGACCACTCTACATGGAAATGGATTAATATATGTTGTGAAAATTCTCAGAAAAAAAAGGGGCTTGATCATGCACTTCTAGCCAAGAAAAGAAAGCATTTGTTGACAATGATAAAGAACTGGTACCGGTACTAGCAGTGGAATTTTTACAATAGTCTATCCAAGATTGGATAACAGAGGATGATTCTACTCCAAGGATGACATTAATGCCAAATGAAAGAACTTTGCAGAAATGAAATTTTCATACCTTATTTCTTTCAGATGATAACACTAATTTGATAATGGTACCAAACAATTTTGTGGTCCTGTTTCATTGCATAAAAGTTGATGCAATCCTGAGTGCATTTTAATGATGTTGTATTCAAACTTTTTATTTCATACAGATCTGGTTCGTTCTGTTTTCTTTGCCTATCCGCAGATATGGAGACATGGTCTTCTGTGTTGAACATGTATGCCATTGTGGTACTCTGGGCATTGTACTCCATGTGCTTTAGAGTAGCTGTTAGATCACTGAAACCTGCAATAAAAGGACTTTTTGATGTTTTGTTCAAGAACATAATGTAGTTAGCAGTGTGCAGTTATTTTAATCTTTTTATTTTGAAACAAAGAAGTGAAAATATGGTTCACCTTACAAGGGTGTCATGTCCGTTACGCTAGTGTATAATACTAAGTATCAAATAGTAGGCCACTAAGAGAAACATAACCATAGTATAAGATAGTAATATGTCCTATTTTGCTATGGTGGGTGGTAGTAACTGGAAATTTGTCACTAATTGTAGCTAGCTGGTGCAGGAGCGAATTTCTTTTATATTTCTTTGTTTTGTAAATATATACAAAGACTAACCCCCCTAAAATGATATAAATATAAGAAATATTACATGATTGCAGTTATGATGTGTGTCCCTATGTTCTAACCTTACTATGCAAACAATTGAATATCTGTTATACCTTGTAATAGAAAAATTCTCTTAGCTTACAAAAAGTGGACAAAACTGTCATGTCCGTTACACTCGAAGTGTCACGTCCGTTACGCAATATTTTAAACTATTAAAAAAGAATGAACAGTAAAACTACTCTAAATTAGGACTTTATGAGTAAAGCATGATCTAAGGTTTAATCAAGACCCAAACCAGCTTCATCTTATCCAAAAATTCACAGGAATTTTCATAATGGTAAGTAGATCAAAATGCCTTGTCCATTTAGTGTCATGTCCGTTACGCTCGCTAAAAATGCAATTTCTCAACAACCACTTGATAAATTTCCATGAAATTTTCTGTGTACATTACATATACTTAAATGTGTCTGATAAACTCAATTAGAATCTTTTGGAGACTCCCAATTTCATTGTGTGATGGTTTGAATCACAAAAAAGTGGTCTGAATGTCATGTCCGTTACGCTGGAATTGACCATTAGAACAATTCTGCTAGCACTTCAATTAATTTATTTAAAAGAAGCAAATTGGTTCTACTTCAGTCTCCCGTGAGGAAATTTTTATGCCACCTTCAAAAAATATTTAATCACCACATGAAAGTTCAGCCCTTGAGCCATGTAACGCGAGTTACCGAAACAAGAAATATTTTTCATTCTGAAGGAAGCAGTGGAGGTAATTTGTTGGGAATTATAATTTTCTAAATTCATCATACCCTGATACTGTACACAGGATGTTGACTTGAATAAACACTGTCATCACATTAAAAAATGTCAATGAAAAGTGTAACGCGAGTGACCATGTAACGCGAGTTACCGGCATGTAACGCGAGTTACCGACTATAAACACAAGTTTCCACCAACATAAGCAAATTTTAACACTTAATTGAGCTAGATTGTGGTAAAAACAATCAAATGCAGTGTTATACACACTATGCTGGACTGAAACAAAGGAAGGCAGCCTAATAAACTGTGATTGTATAATACTAGCATCAAGGCCACTGATCACATGCCACATTGAAGAGTTTAGTCATGCTTCTACTGCATGTGTACATGAACATCCAGCAGTGAATGAGAACATAAAATTTATCATCTGAATTTCCTGCATCAGTATTACAGAATTTTTATTACAGAATGCTATAAAGCAGCAAGTGTTGGTTCTAATCCTTATTCTGTGGTCTAGTGAAGATGACGCCTGTCTGGAGATCAGGAGGTTTTGGTTCGAATCCTGCTCGAGTACATTGTATGTATGCCCATGATTTTTTATCATGGCTGCTACTAAAACACTGATCAATTCAGTGCTTATCTACGTCAATGTAGGGCAATTTGTCAATCAGTTGCAATGAAAACATCTCAATGGAAGAATTTCATGAATTTGAATGATAAAATATGCAGTACCCGCTGCATGATATAAGGATTAGAACCAACGCTTCCTGTTAGGCGGAAGTTCGGTGGTCTAGTGGAGATGACGCCTGTCTGGGGAGATCAAGAGGTTGTGGGTTCGAATTCTGTTTGAGTATGTACGCCCATGACTTTTTTATCACGGCTACTACTAAAACACTGATCAATTCAGTGCTTATTTACGTCGATGAAGGGTAATAAGCCAGTTCGTAATTTAGCTCATGTATACATTGGTACAAATAGCCTTTCTTTTTTTTTCTCAGTTGGTTCGGCACTTCACTCATTTTCAAAGTGGCATAATGCATAAGCTTGCCCGATATAACAATTTATGGAATTCGTATTAAAAAAAAGAATGAACTTGCATTTAGATCAGGGGATCAGAATACTCCCATCAGTTTATAATTTAGCAGCCATCCATTTCATTGTTTTGTATTGAATGCAGTAACAGCTTATCTCCTTTTATATAGTGAAATACCATTCTTGCTGTCAGGTGGATGTGCTGGCAAGCATCATTTAGATAAGGATCACATGAATAATCATCGCATCACAGATGCTTATCTCAGTGAATTTAAAAAGCAAAATGCCTGTTGGTACAAATGACCTTTTTCTGCTCATGCGCAAAGTGGAATTACGAACTGGTCTATTTGTCAATCAGTTGCAAAGAAATGTACTAGTTTTCACCCCTCACAAAGATAGGATTTTAATTTTTGAAAGATTGTAAGCTTTTTTGTAAACTTGTAGATAGGGTTTGATACTTTTATTTTTGTTTTAAAAAGACTTTCAAAATTTTTCATCTTTACACTCTGAAAATTACAATGTACTTTGATATACACGTAAATCATCTGGGTATATATTCAAACATATTCAAGGTCTCTATGAGGAGTGAAACTCTTATTAGTCTTAAATGCATTCTTCTCTATCAATTGGGTTTATTAGTAAAATGTTTGTTTAACATTTATTCATTTTACTATCTACCAACCTAAGCATCTCTCAAAATATTCAACACAATATTCAGTGCCATCAGAATAGTTGAATGTCATCAATTTGTGTCACCCTGTGTTAGTGGACATAATGTAACGCGAGTTACCGTAACGCGAGTTACCGACATAAAGGCTCCCTACATTTTACCAGGTCATTGTTACTCAACTTTGATAGTGTTAATTTATGAGTCCTAACCCACTATCAATTCAAGGTAGGAAAACTTTTATCAAGATTGTCTAGTATGAGGAGACTTTCCAAAACGAGGTCTTTATAGAATTGACCATGTCCTTTTTGTGTAACGCGAGTTACCAAAGTGAAATGATTCAAGAATCCCAACATGTTTGTCCTTTATTTTTCTTTTTGGATTCATTTGGTTGGTGTATGTCTACTTAACCCATGATGAAAAAAGTAACTTGTAGATCCTATCAATTACAAAGATATTGGCACATTATCCCATAAATGTACCCATTATTTGTAACGCGAGTTACCGTGGAATTGCCCCCATATAAACTTGCTTCTCCACACACTAAACGAATGGGGGACAAAGGGCAGGCATACTTAGGTTGGTCATAAAAATATAAAAATATGACTGAATATGATTATAATGGTGAATATTCGGGGAATAATGTTTCCTTCACAATCTGGATCAGTATTTGAGTAGTTTCAACTGATTTTACTACAATAATTATGCAAAATACCCATAAACATGGTTCTTCACACACTAAATGAATGGGGGACAAACTGTCCCATACGTAACTGTCCCATACGTAACACGTCATGTCTGTCTTTAATTAGAACCTGTAATAAGAGCTTTTTGCCTAATGACATGAAACTTACCTGTGATAATCTTGAGTGTTGTGACTTTCATCACAGTGAGTTACAAGTTGTAGAATGAAATACTTTCAGAGAGTTTTGAGGTTGAAAAAAATGTTCAAAAAAACAAAAGTTTTCTGGTCCCATACGTAACGGCACATATTTTCTCTTCTAGAATATAATTGTCACAGTCATTTTTCTCAATTTTTTACATGTTTATACTTCTCCTAGATCTCAATCACCATGATGAAGTTCAATATGATCAAAGGCCATTAACACTACTTTTCAGGTCATAAAAGTCTCTGAATGTCCCATACGTAACGCGCGCATTATCTTGGACTTGCCCTATAGGCAAGTACATGTAAAGCCGCAACACAGACATTGTTTTAAACTTCATGTTTTGACAATTCAGGGATAGTCTTTCATTGGTACAGTATTCTCCACTGACATTCAAAAAGAAAAAGAGAGAAAAAAAAGTATTGTGCTTCAAACTGAATACATCAAATATATCCAGAGTTCCTAATACAGTGTCTGATTTTGGACTTTTGAAAACACAAATTTACATGTAAAACCTGAACCAAGTTTAGACCTCCTGTGCAAAATTTGATCGGGTGCAAAGCATGGGTTTTACACAATTGTACTCCGCAGTCAAATTTTGGATGGTGGCATGGTCAAATTATGGGCTGCTTGTTTTATATCCTTGTCCCACATCTGTCTTTGTTAAATATTGTATACCTTGCACATTACAATATGTCCTTCAATATTAAAGTTATGTAAAGCAGAGTACAATGTACATTTGTTTATATAGTGCTGGCCTACTTGAAACAAGCACTCTGGGAATTTGCAAAATCTTTCTTAAATTATATTTTAACCTTCTGGAAAGAAGGGGAAAATGGTGTGAGCGAGATCCCCTTTCATGTGGGCACTACTCTATATTTGCAAGTGATTGAAACGGGTGCTGTTCGCTATTCCGAAGGTTCGCTATTCCGAAGGTTCGTTATTCCGAAGGTTCGTTAATCCGAAACACACAAATTCCCTATACCTAGAGGTTCGTTAATCCAAAAATGAAAAAGGGTTCGTTAATCCGAACATTTGTGGCGTTATTCCGAAGGTCCGTTATTTCGGAGATTCGTTAATCCGAAAATGAAATTCGGAATAATGAACCTTCGGAATAACGAATCCTCGGACTAAAGAGCCTTTGGAATAACGAACCTTCAGAATAATGAGCTGTAACCGACTGAAACATACAGTGTTGTAGCTGTCTGCACAATTTGAACTGAAGTTAGTCATCTATGCGAACGGGACTCAACATAAGAGGTAAAAATCAATGCTAGTTGAAGAAGTTGGTTATATCAAGAAATGCATAAAAATGTGTGTATCTGGCCGTCTGTGTGTTTCTGTTTGTCTGTCTGCTTTATGTGTGGTCTTGTGTTATCTAAGAACTGTATTTCTCATCCGACTTGATTCAACTTGCTCTATAATTTTGTACATTGATTTTTTGCTCACGGTTACTTGAAAGAATCTTCGCATAATTAGATGGCCAACTTCAGTTTCAGATTATGCAGACAGCGTATGCCGTATTCGCTCGCAAGAGTGATTTTGTTTTGAGCGACAACGCGAAAGTCAACATCAATATCATGCTTTCCCAACCACCAATTTGCTTCAAATTTACATGATTGGAAATAAGCCAAGGATATCCTGTGATTTTAGTGCAATTTGGTTCAGTAGAATTTGAGATATCTAGGCCTTACCTTACATGGATACAAAAGTACATTAGACTTATAGTACCGGTACCTTCATTCAATTCAATTCATTGATGTCATAATTTTAAGCAATACAGCCAATATTTTACGTACATGTACAATATTCAATGACCAAATATCAAGGAAAAACGACTAAAAAGCAAGTGGCTTAAAGACTATAATTTTCTTTACCTCTCATGTGTAGGTTTGGTGTTTTGTTAAACTTATAGTTTGTTTTGTATTTGTTTTTGTTTTTTCAAACATAACTTGTAACACCAAATCTCCAAACATTTATTACAACCAATTGATGATGATTTTTTTTTTCTGGGATTTTCAGGAAGCAATATGTGATAAAAAGCTGGGAAAAACAAGCCGATACATCAGTTCACATGTAATAAACTCACAATAAAACGGTGTCCTTGGGCACCAGATCGGCTGCAATGGGACTTGTGAGCTCCCTTCCATCGCAGTACACCACGCGCCCTCCAGTGCCGCCGCCTCCTCGACGTCTCCCACCGCCACCGCTACCCCTCCGCCCCTTGATAACATCGCACATGCATATCGGTGGACACGCCTGGCTCAGTTTCGTTAGCGTCCCAGCAATAATTACGAGCACCAAGGCCCTACAAACACTCTCAAACATCATGGCAAAGATTATCTTATTCCTTTCAAACGCGATGCAATGATAATCTCCGCTGCCAGTTTCCCGAACGCCACCGTATTTAATGCAATCCTATATGCAACAAGACTTAGCAGAATAGACGATCTCCACACTCACGAACGAACGTTACGTTTTCGAGCCACCACGGATATCGCAAGCATGATCTAGACCTACTCATTACCGTTTGTGGCATGAATGTTTTCAATGAGAAGCAATGCACTGCAACTGAAACTACAGGCAGCTTGGTAGTTAAAGTTTCATGCCATCGTCAAATCCAGCTGAATTGTAGTTCCAATCTCGCTGGAAGGTACGGGATACAATATCCACGTAAACCTCTAGATTGCTTTCAGATGGAATCCAATATTGCCAGATCGTGAGAAGACGTAGATAACCTAACACGCAACACAGCACTATACTAGCACGAGAAACGATAAGGCTTTGGGGCACGCTTATCCCCCAAAGAGATGCGGTGTGCGAATGTTGTGCCCTCCGCGCGAGCTCCGTCGTCAAAATGAACATTCAAACGAAGTTTATGACATTATTCCTCGTGGAAAAATCGCCGAATCGGTCTCTGCTCTGTCCCCAAGCTTTTCAAAGGTTGGTGCAGTACACTTGACGGTGATCATGAGGTTAGGGAGAAATGATGACATGCGATCATTCATCGCGAGCAACCAGAGCCACGGTGAACTGCAGTACCATCACCATACCCACCACACGCGGCGGCAATCCGTACACACAGCTAGCTAGGACTTCACGTCGCCAGTTCTGACACGCAGTTTACCGTACAGCAAGCTATCGGCTGCGCGGTCCGCATTGCCAAGTCGTGTGATGGCACCATCACACAATAAAGGAAAAAAAAAAGGAAAAAAGAAAGAAAGAAAGAAAGAGATCGCAATGTTTACGTTTGGTTATAGTGTGAAATCCTGTCCCCACTTAAAATGTGCGTCTTCGATCACAATCGGGTGTTCGGATCTATCCATTCCATAACACAGCCATTATGGATCAAAATTACTTTTTGGCGGACATCGACAAAGTTGATTGTAACACGGCGGTGAATGTTTATTAATTTGTTAACTTTTCGCTCGAAGTAGACGTTTAATTGGAAAAGAAAACATATCGATTTTGTGTCCATCATTACTGAAAGACAAAATTATTTCTTATCATGATGACGCCCATATAAATGCATGATGTATCTACGAAAGAAAGGAAAACAATTACTATGATCACATTCCAAATAATTCAATCTTATCATTGGGCACCCTTTTACACCAAGTAAAGTACTTGGACTTTTTTCCATCTTTTTCTTGTTTCATTATTCACAGCGTCTGGGAGAAGAAAGGGATTTTAACTCGTTTACGGGGGGGGGGGTTGGGGGATGGAGAGGGAGATAGAAACAAGAACTTTAGAGGGCGCTCTCGAGGTTTTCTCATGAACCACAATTTCCTGCGACATCCTGGAGAGCTCTGCAAACTGCGAGCAATGTGCCACCACTAATAGTCCCTTTGACAAAAACACGATGAAACAAGATGTAATAAAATATTATATTTTAATAGTCTGTTTCATTCGTGTTTATTTTTTCTCTTGTTTTTGTCCTGAAGCATTTGACAATTTCTTTAATGATCAGATGATTTCTTTAATGATCAGATCAGTGCCATAGATTTATGGGTGTCACGAGTATAATCATGCCCAAATCACAAATCATGTTTCATTTTGAGATCAATTAGCGTGAAGTATCATAATCCCATGTTATTTCTGATACAGATAGCTTTGGGGTTATTGAGATGCTGTGGTCACTGACTATTACTATGGTGATTCAAGTTGTCAGCGCTGACAAACGTTGATGACCCCCCCCCCCCCCCCCCCCCGAAGAGAATTTTGGAGACACCGAGGTTCATGGTTTTAACCAGAAACTCGAAATTTGGTAGAGTATGTTCTTTTATATTTGGGATCAAAATTTTAAACAAAAGAAGGGGGAAATGTGAAGAGAGAAGTGGTGTGGTGGATGCGATGTTGGATGGTGGTGGTTGCGATGGCAGTAGGCCTATACTACTACAGTGTACTGTATTAGTAAATAAATAAACAGGGCGCGATGTCATTGTATAACATGTACCGATACATGTGCCAATTCACAATAGTGAGCCGACGAAGCATGCAGCGCGCGATGTCAGAATTGCTTTGTGATGTCACAATTGCTTTGATTAGTAGTAATTGTTACATTTCACAGAGCGACATACTAGTATACGAAGCAGCGCTCGATGTCAGAATTGCTCTGTGACGTCACAATTGCTTTATTAGAAATATCGTTACATTTCAGAGTGACATCACAAAGCAGCGCTCGATGTCAGAATTGTTTTGTGATGTCACAATTGCTTTCAAATTGTTACATTTCATAGGGAGACATTACAAAGCAGCGCTCGATGTCAGAATTGCTTTGTGACGTCACAATTACTTTATTAGAAATATTGTTACATTTCACAGAGTGATATCACAAAGCAGCGCTCGATGTCAGAATTGCTTTGTGACGTCACAATTGCTTCACTAAAAATTTAATAATAACTCTATAGTAAAGAGTACAGATAACCATGTACCCAAAGACCTCAGCGAGATATCTACTGTATTCTTAAGACCTTTATGGAACTCTTCAATGCAAATCCCTTATCAAGATGCGCTGGACAGACATCAAATTGCGACTGTAAATCGCAACCTTGACCAATACTTGATAGATTTTAAATCGGTAGATCTGAGCATTATTGACAATTTAAACTCTGAATTGAATGACATACTTAAAGCACCTGCTGTTTTACTTGGTTCTTTTAAACAGAGGAATAGGCAAGTTTCGGAAAAAGAAGAAATGAAACACTCAAAAAAGTGGTTTGATGATAAATGCAAAAATGCAAGAAGAGAATTTAACCATGCCAAAGTAAAATACAGGAATAACAAGTCAACTGCTGTTTTACTTGGTTCTTTTAAACAGAGGAATAGGCAAGTTTCGGAAAAAGAAGAAATGAAACACTCAAAAAAGTGGTTTGATGATAAATGCAAAAATGCAAGAAGAGAATTTAACCATGCCAGAGTGAGATACAGGAATAACAAGTCAACTGGGAATTTCCATGAAATGAATATAGCTGGAAAGTCATATAAGAAAACCCAAAAAAGAGCCAAGTACTTGTACGAAAAACGTTTTGTTAAAAAATTGCGGCGCTTTGAAACAAAGAATACCCAAGAATTTTGGAAGCTGTTGAAAGACCCCCACACAAATATTAAAAATTTGGTTGACTTTGATGCTCTTACTCAGCATTCTATTGATTTAAATTATCTTACAGGACTAATAGTTGTTAATGATTTTCTACCTCAACGTGAGCAGGAAATTACAAATGATTATATTAATATGGAATTCACTGAACAGGAAGTACTCTCTGGGATTAACCAACTCAAACTTAATAAAGCAGCTGGCATTGATTCCATATTAAATGAATTTATTGTTTATGCCAGAGATGACATTTCTCAAACTTTAACAAAATATTTCAACCTGATTTTAACGACTGGTTTCATCCCAGATGAATGGTCTGTTAGTGTTATTTGCCCAGTATTTAAAAGAGGCTCCCCTTCTAATCCTGATAATTATAGAGGTATATCAGTGTTAAGTTGCCTAGGCAAACTTTTTACGTTGCTGCTTAACAATAGGCTTACAAAGTTTTTAGAAGCATCTGGGGCTCTTGGAAGTGAGCAAGCTGGTTTCAGGCAAAATTATTCTACATTAGATCACATTTTTACATTGAAGACAATTATAGATATCTATTTGAGCAGCCAGAAAAAAAAAACCTTTTTTGTGCATTTATAGACTACAGTAAAGCATTTGATTCAATCAATAGAATCAAACTTTGGAAATCACTGATTGCTCATGGCATCGATGGGAAAGTGTTAAATATTATTGTTAATTTGTATAAAAGTGCTAAGTCATGTGTAAAATCACATTGTAACTCTCCGACTCTCTCAATTGTTTCCTTCTTTTATTTTCGATTCGATTTCGATTTCGATTTCGATTCGATTTCGATTTCGATTTATTTTCATATTTCTCGATGAAAAAATACATCTAATATAACAAAATTAAATGAAGTACATGATATCAAGCTGGAGACATACATGAAATATTGCAAATATATAAAACATATAGTGGTCGATCTATGACGTTTTGAATCTGTGAATGGATGCTAATGATGGCTAAAGAAATATGAAGGAACCTACTTAAAAGCGAGCTTGTTGAGCGTAGGTCCCAGTTAAAATCGAGTTAAAGATTAAGATGGGGAGCACGGGTACAACAATGACCGAAACATAGAGGGAAAAAAAGTACATTTATACAGTTATATAGCAAATTCTTCTCTAATGCAGATTTGGGGTCGGAAAAGCCACATGCTTTATTGGTGTAAGACAAGGCGACAATCTCTCGCCTCTCTTATTTGCTCTGTATAAGTAAACGATTTAGTGAGGGAATTACTGAAAAAGTGTAATGGTCTGAAATTAATATCGGAGCTGTCATATGAATTATTGCAGACTGAAGATACTGTTATATATTATAATTCAATTACACTACTATATGCTGATAACACTGCCATAATGGCTGAATGTAAGGATGATTTACAATGTGCTCTTATTAGAATCCTTACACACTTTACTGTATTGATAAAGAACTGTCTGTCAATGTTTCTAAAACTAAAATTGTTATTTTCTCAAGGGGTAAAATTAGAAAGATTCCCACCTTTCATCTAGGAAGTTCGAACTTGGAAGTACTTATGAATACACATATTTGGGTATATGTTTCAATTACAATGGAAGG
The DNA here is from genome assembly GCF_040938485.1 of Diadema antillarum. NCBI lineage: Eukaryota > Metazoa > Echinodermata > Echinoidea > Diadematoida > Diadematidae > Diadema > Diadema antillarum. The sequence goes on along the minus strand of NW_027272290.1, from coordinate 361,205 downwards.
TTTATTAAAGGACAAGTTCACCTTCATAAACATAAGGATTGAGAGAATGTAGCAATATTAGTAGAACACATCATTGAAAGTTTGAGGAAAATCAGACAATCCGTTCAAAAGTTATGAATTGTTGAAGTTTTTTTGCAGTACCCGCTGGATGAGAAGACTACTGCAGTGTATGAATAACTTAGATGTCACATGCGTACAACAATATAAGGAAAATATAAAGAGAATTTCACAAAATTCCATCTTTTGAAAAAAGTACACATTCCCCTACCTCGTTACCGATAAATGTTATGGGTAATATTATTCCCCCTGCCTTTAGAAAGAGGCAAGTCAATTGCTCTTTTATTATGCGAAAAAAGTGAAAATATGTTGAATTTTCTTTTATATTTTCTTTATACTGTTGTACGCATATGACTCACAAGCTGTAGTAGTCTCCTCATCCAGCGGTTCCAACACAAAAATTTAAAAAATTCATAACTTTTGCATCGATTGTCCAATTTTCCTCAAACTTTCACTGATGTGTTCTACTAATATTGTTGCATTTTCTCAATCCTTATGTTTATGAAGGTGAACTTGTCCTTTAAGGCTGAGAAAAAATTATATGATCAGGCTAGCAAAGCAATGTGTTCTCTTATTTCAAAATGTAGAAGACTTGATTTACCCATTGATATCCAACTTAAGTTATTTGACAGCCTGGTCCTCCCCATTGTGACGTATGGTTGTGAAATATCAGGGGCGGATCCAGGAATTCTGTAAAGGGGGGGGGGGGCGTGACTATTATTTTTGGTCCCACTTCCGGGTTTCATTTCATTTTTGTCTTTTTATTTATTTTTTTAACGATAAATAAAGGGGGGCGTGCGCCTCTTCCCCCCCCCCCTGGATCCGCCACTGTATATGGGGCTACTCTCAGTGTGCTTTGGCTGAGAAATTGCATATAAAATTTTGCAAAATAATTCTTATTGTAAACAATCAACTCCAACTTGTATGATCCTTGGTGAACTTGGACGATATCCAATTATGAATTATGTCAAATGTAGGATGGTTAGTTTCTGGTCCAAACTAATTCAGAAAGATAACTCTTTTATAGCTTACATTATGTATTGCCTTATTTCTAACATGCAAAAAGCTCAAAACCTCCAATCACAATGGTTAATTGCTGTTCAAAATGTGTTGAACAATTGTGGGTTTAGTAATATTTGGTTAGCTCAAACATGTAGCCACGTATGGTTAAAAAAAAGTCAGAGATTGAATGATCAATTTATTCAAACTTGGTCTAGTTTTGTTAATGACAGTGATTCCTGTGTCAATTATCGCATTTTCAAATGTAAATCTATGTTTGAACCGTATCTCCTGACCCTCCCTCGCAAATTGGATGCTAGTACCTTGACTAAATTCCGTTTAGCTAACTCTAAACTCCCAGTAGTAGTAGGGAAGTACAGCAATATCAATTATGATGATAGGATATGCCCAATGTGTAACTCAAACAAAATCGGTGATGAATTCCATGTGTTATTTGAATGTAGTTCATTTGATACTCTGAGACAAGCTTTGTTGCCGAGATACTATTATAGAAATCCAAATACCCATATGAATGGAAAAACTATTTAACTGCAAAAGTAAGGTGAAATTGCTAAATCTTTGTGAAATGATTGAGGCTATTGGAGCAAAGTTCAGATCCTCAACGCCGCCCTAGACACCTCCCCCCTTGACCACCAGAATATAGTGCCCTCCCCATAACTACATTATTTTGCTTACACTGACTCATTCCACTACTTTTTGTAATAACAGTCAACCCCCTTTTTTGTTTGTTTATTTTTTAGACCACGAAAATACAATGCCTTCCCATAACCGCATTATTTTTTATACATTGATTCACCCCACTATACTTTTAGTAATAGTTGATACCTCTTCACTCATCTCCCCCACCACCAACCCCTCCCCTGCCAGCTTGATAGTGGTCCCCTTGTTATTAAGATAACTATTCTTTTCTATTGTATTTGTTAAAATTACTGTATCATCAAAAAATGGCGTAATGATGATAAAGTTACAAGAAAATGTATAATGTATATAGTCCAAGTGTATGTAAACTTTATTTTTAAGCCAATAGGAAATCAAATAGTCTTAATTACAGTGTTAATTTTTGTAAAATAATGTTGGCATTCAGTGATTTGAATTTAAAAGTTTGAGCTCGAGTTGTAACTATTACTTTGAACCATTTTTAGAATATTGTAGTAATTGACTGCAAGTTGTGGACTATACCATCTCAACAGAGAATGAGAAGCAAACACGTGCACATGTCATACACATGTCATATAAATATGTATATATGTTGTATCTCATATTTTGTATCTCATACAATGTTAAACCTTTATATGCCCAGTTGGGGCCAAAAGGTGTGTTTTACAATAAAGTTCAAAAGTTCAAAGTTCACAGAGTGACATTACGAAGCAGCGCTCGATGTCCGAATTGCTTTGTGATGTCATAATTGCTGTTAGAAATCGTCTAGTCAAGGGTCAAAATGGTCCTCCCGCTTCGACCCCCCCCCCCCCCCCGCCTCCGATGGTAAGAATCTCAGGACGTCTTTGGTAGGCCTATGCTTGAACCTTTTGAAACTTTTTTTTTTAACTTACTTATATTTTGTTCAAGGTATGTGTGTCCGCATCGCCTAAGTGAAAGGCTGAAATGATTCTCTTCCACATATAACTTCCCATCGGTGATGTACCTGAGCACAACAAGACGTTCCTTACCGAAGAGTTGCAAGCAATTCCCTTTGACTCGACGATTAAAAAAAAAAAAAAAAAAAAAGGTCTGGAAACATCCAATCTACGAATTACAAAGGAATGTCAAACGTTGATACTCTTTTTTCTTTATGTATGTAGGTCGGATTATAATCCCAGTGGGACACCACTGTCCTACCCAATGTTGTCATCGTATTTCGTCAGAAATGCAACACGGACACGATTGTACCACTGATCTCTAGGAAATCAAGAGCAGCGGATTGAGCAACCGTGCCGTAACCTCTCGCGAAATTGAGCACAAAGCCGACAAGAGAGGACGCGCATCACAAGATGGCCGCGTCCATGGTCAGACAAGCTCCCAAGATGTCGAGGATATTTCGGCAGAGTATACCGCTTTTGAGTGGGAAGACTGTTGTCAGAAATCCACCAGCAACCCACCTGATTGTGGCGAGGACTATAACAGAGCGTCAGATGCAAGAAAATAGGATGATATTTTACAAACGGATGGCACAGTTTCTCGGTTTAGGCGTGTTTCTGTACTTCATCACTCCATACGCACAACAACTGAAGGGCGCACGGTTTGAGCCAAGACGGGATAAGAAAAGGAGGAAGCTAGCCGAAGAGAGGGCCGCAGCTGAGGCGAAAACTGATAGCCAGGAGTGGCAAGACTCTTTTCACGGAGAAATACCCGAGCGTACATCGTCATCGTCCAGTGGAATATTGCCCGTGGTCAAAGCAGCAGACGTCACAGATTATGGGATTGGTTACGTGACTCCAAGATCCAAGCAGTTCAATTTTATTGCAGATGCAGTTGAGAAGGCTTCCCCATCTGTCGTTTATATTGAGATTCATGGAAGGTGAATAACGTGTTTGTAATGTTAGTTAGGCCTAAAGTCAATTACCAACCATCCAAGGGGAATTGGGAAGGGCCCAGAACGTGTGAGTAGTGTTTGTGCATAGCCGAGGGCTTTAATTATAAACCTATAAATTTAAACCTAGTCTATAAAGAGTAAAAATACTAAAATATACACTGTACACCATTTGCGGCATTCTTTACAAGGTGCATATTTGCGGCAGGGGCCATTTCAATTTCATTCACAATTTCCAATAACACTTGTGTAACTCCTGCTTTTGTTCTATTAATACATGCAAACTTTATAGTGAGACTAAGCACACATGTTCATTAGCTGTTTTGTTGATGAATGAAAGTGCCCCTGTCAGAAATAGACACCCTGCCGGCTGCCGCAAACTGGGTTGATTACTCTATCATAACCTAAGCCAAAGGTCCTAATGAATATAATCTATAAACCTATATCAAAGGCCCATCAGCATATATTTTTTTTTTTTCATCTGAAATTGCCAGGAAGAATTTTAGAAAGTATCTCATGATAATATCTCTATACATCTACACTTGTAGATTACCACATTGCTTCATTTCTTTTATTTTTTGTTTCTCTTTTTTTGTAAGATTTTGTGCAGCCATCCTCTGGGCTCTAGTACTGTTTATTTTTAATTCATTATTTTTTGAAGTTATTATTTGAAATATCCCATAGTTAAATAAAGAGGGTTCCTGGACAGTTTGTATTATTTGTATGTAATTTTGAATGTGTTGATGGTTATATTTCAATTTATGTACAGTGTAAATATTACTCGAAATTATTCCTTTTATGTCCATGTATACTTATGACATGTGTGATGATGTACAGTATCCGTCACAATAAAGTTTCACTTCTAACGTTAGCTAACGGAGATTATCGTTAGCTAACGTTAGCTAACGGAGCCGCCGGGAAGTCAGCTAACGTTAGGTATCGATAACTAACGTTAGCTGACTAACGTTAGCTATCGATAGCTAACGTTAGCTATCGATATCAACTAACGTTTGCTCATAATGTAGGAGTAGTGAGGGCTAACGTTAGACGGAGAATTTCGTCTGTTCAGAGTTTTATTTTACTGTTCAGTATTACGGTCCTCCTCCGAGCTCCGGAGATCGAGACACACGGAAGGCCGACATAATTTACAACGCTGCGTAGCGGGATGCACCACTGTCCCTACACTGACTATACGGACGTGATAGATCGGCAAAATTAATCTTATTACATTGTATGTATTATCTCATAAACACATCGGCAAAACAATTCACGCTCACCGACTGTTCGAAAAAGCGAAGATTTGGGTGTAGTTTTCATGGACATGAAAACACAGCTACCAGCTCGCGCTCGTCGACACTGTTTGCAAACTCACGATGCATACAGATACATATCGTACACTCAACGATCTATCTTGACAGTGAAATGTTCATAATGTATAACATGTTGAGTGCAGGAAATCCCGATCCCCTTCCCACATACTTCCACCTACCTGTACCAAGTACTAGCTCTGCCAACAGCATGTGTGTGTCGTGTAGTCACGCGCACGTGCGGCGCTTCTGAACTAGTAACTGATTACGGGCGAATCGGTTTCCGTGCTAGAGCATCCCACCTGTTGTACAATGTACTTAGCCTTCAGTTTGTATCATTATGTAATTTGGAGGGGGTTCCGTAAAGCCAGACGTACCAGTGATGCCCACGGAAAATATCCCAAACGATAATAATACTGATACAATGTCAATGTATTTCGGTAGCCCAGCGACCTCCGTGATATAAAGTAGCGTTCCGTGTATTGAAAAACATTATCAACGTTTGTATAGGACTAATTTTTTTCCCATAATCTGTTATTGATTCCATATTCAAAACAATTTCACAACAAATCAATTCACATGTATTACAAAATCCACGATTTAGCATGACATAATTATAATGAAATCAAACCAAGCTGTACTTTCAGCAGAAACAGTACATTCGTAAAGAATGTACAATGCACCAGAGAAAGAAAACATCATACACTGCTTACTTACTTTCGTTAAAATCAAATCGAACTGTACTTTCAGCATGACAGTACAATGTTAGGCCTAATGTTAGAACTAATGTGAGGCCTAACCGATACTTGGGGTGAAAAGCGGCGGTTCGCCGGGCAGACCGATCGAGTGTATCGCCATTTTATTAGGTGATCCGAGTATTTAATTTTTTTTTTTGGACATTTCCCTGTCTTTTTTTTTATTTCGATGTCGTTTCCGATCTTCATTGTGAGATCGGCAAGCATTTATGTTTAGCTAAGGCATTTTTTCTCTCTCTCTGCTGAGAAGATATCGAAGCGTGGATGAGCGTCGGTCCCGTAATTTTGAAATGAATTCTATACCTCTCAATGTGCACCAACACTTTATTTTTTTCTCTCTTTACGATCGCCAAGCTATTAAAAGTGTTTATACTGAGTATTTACAGGACATTATTTGCAGGTTTTCCGAAGAAATATAATTATAACAGTAATATGACATTTATTTATGCGCGCGGGTACCGGGTGTAACTTGACAGTAAACGTGCCTAGCATGTTCAATACGCTGTTAATCTTGCAGTTTATTTATATGCTACGGTAGAATGACTGAATATTATAAAGACTCACTTTTAATTGCAAATAGTTATGTTTATACCTATACCGAGAAAAAAAAACTTTCATTTTCCTTTTTCTATTAAACAGTAAACGGCATGTATGAAATACAAAAACCAAATCAGCTAACGTTAGAGAGACAAAACTACATGTCTACCGGGTAGCCAGCGAGTTTTTCTCTGTGTAGGCCGAATTCAGTGGGTTTTATTCTGCAATTGCATTCGCTACGAGGTTTTGGTATCATACATTAAAGTAGAAAAATAACAAAATTCAAATGTTGATAGTTGTAAAATATTTCATTATGCATGCTACATGCAATTGACACGCTTCATCGTGCTTGAGACTGGAGAATACGGTTGTGTTGCCATTATTTTCGATTCTATAAGTTCCGTGCACATCGCGTTCGATACGCGGATGAAGTGCAAAGATTGTGAACATTGGTCTTAGATTGATATTTGTACTTACTTATAACTCCACACGTTCAAACCTTCATCGACATAATGATTCATTATAGCATCACTTTAATTTCATTTTGTCTTCTTCTCTTAAACTCAGTTAATGGCAATGCCATGTAAGAAAAGCAAAAACTAACGTTAGCTAACGTTAGCTAACGTTATTCTCTACTCTCAGGCAGTTCTGCACTAACGTTAGCAAACGTTAATTTTGATACTGAAGCATGTCAATTCGTTCTAGAGCATATACATAATGAAATATTCTTACAAGTATCAACATTCGCATTTTGCGATTTTGTCTACTTCCATGCATGATACCAAAACATTTTGAAGCAAATGTAATTGCAGAATACAGACCATTGATACCAAAGAGAAAATTCGCTGGGTATCCGGTAGAGACGTGCAGTTCTGGTCCCACTAATCTAACGTTAGCTAACTAACGTTAGCCATTGTGGTTTTTGTTTTTCATACATGCAATTAACTATGTTTAAGAGAAAAGGCAAAATGAAATTAAAGGGATCGTAATATTCTCTTAATGAACGTTTGAACGTGAGTAATTTATATTTGTGTACAAAATTAATATAAGACCAAAGTTCACAATCTTTACGCTTCATCTTCGTGTCCAACACGATATTCACGGAACCTCGCAAAAATTATGGCAACTCAATCCGTATTCTCTACTCTCAAGCACCAACGTTAGCTAATGTTAACGTTATACTGAAGCGTGCCAACTTGTTCTATGAGAGCACGCAAAATGAAATATTTTTACAAGTACCAAAATTGGCATTTTGCGATTTTTGTTTACTTTTATGCATGCTGTTATAGAACAAGTTGACACGCATCAGTATAACGTTAGTGCTTGAGAGTAGAGAGTATACGAGGTGAGTTGCCATTATTTTTGCGAGGTTCCATGAATATCGTGTTGGACACGAAAATGAAGCGTAAAGATTGTGAACTTTGGTCTTATATTTGTACACACATAATCAGCATCCCTTTTAATTTCATATTGCCTTTTCTCCTAAACATAGAAAAACGTATGATAAACAAAAACCACAATAGCTAACGTTATAGCTATAAACGTTAGATTAGTGAGACAGAACTGCATGCACGTCTACCGGGTATACCCAGCGAATTTTCTCTGTGTTATCAATGGTCTGTATTCTGTAACTACATTCGCTTCACAAGATTTTGGTATCATGCATAAAAGTAGACAAAACAAGATTTCGTGAATATCGTGTTGAATACGAGATGAAGCGTAAAGATTGTGAACTTTGGTCTGATTTTTGTATGCACATGTAACCAACACACGTTTAGCATCACTTTAATTTCCTTTGGCCTTTTATAGTTAATGGCATGTATAAAAAAAAAAAACAACATTAGCTAACGTTAGCAAACGTTAAAGAGACAGAACTGCATTGTCTGTACCGGGTATACAGCGAGTCTTGTTGTTATATTGGTTTTATTCTGCAATTACATTCGCTTTACGAGGTTTTGGTTTAAGGCATAAAAGTAGACAAAATCGCAAAATGCCAACGATGATACTTGTAAAAATCATTTTGTTACTGTGCATGCTCAGAAGAAGTTGACACGCTTCAATGTTATAGGGATATGACATGAGAGAATACGGGGTCTGTTGCCGTTATAATTTTTGCGAGGTCTCGTGAATACGCTGTATCATGCTGGTTACGAAGATGAAGAGTAAACATTGTGGTTTTTTGGTCTGGAGTATACCATATATTAAAAAAAAAAACAACTTAGACACGTTCAAAAGTTCATTCACACTAACAGAATTATATATTAGCATCACTTTCATTTCATTACGCCTTTTTTTTTTCTTAAGCATAATGACTATGGAAAACAAAAACCACAATAGATAACGTTTGTAGCTAACGTTAAAGTAGAGAGACAGAACTGAGTGTCTGTCCCGGTTACAGGTTGTTTCGGCAAATTTAAAAGAAGGTTAATAAGGACATGCTTACCGAAACGTCGAGATAGAGAAGGTTCTATTCAGGACCAATCTCCTATCCACGAAAGAATTCAAGGCGTCCCTTGAAACCATCCGCCTGTAAAAGATTAAGACCTCATTGTCTCCGATCACGCAATGATGATGCCACTTCGAGATGCACGATGAAGACAATTTGAATCGCGGCGATCGTTTGTTGACGAACAATAAAAACCTCGGCAAGCGGGAGGGGCAACGAACAAAGGATTGTCTTAATGACTTGCTATAGAGCTTCTCAATGGCAGGAAGAGAGTGTGACAATGGATGCCACCTGTTACGATCCAGGGATGATGAACATGGGATGTAAGTTTTTAGAACGTATATATGCTTATAGTATATAGCAAAGTGAGATACACATTATAGAGAGAATGAAACGTTACCGTTTTTATCGGTAATCGGTAATGATAGACATCATTGAGACTACAGTCATGTTGATATATAACAGTATATATATATATATATATATATATATATATATATATATATAATGAGCAAATATTTTCACTCGGATGTTATATATATATATATTCATAATTAATCTTGCGTGGTCTAATATGAATACTCTTCAGTTTAGAAAACCAAGAGAAAGTTACAATGTATTAAGACAGTCATAAGTAAGTTGGCGCATCGACACGTAAACCTTTTCAGCTTATTCTAGATGTTGGTGACACAACATTTGCTCCTGCAACAGTTGCGCCGGATTATGTTAAGACTGTAGGGCTTTAGATTTAATTTTGATATGATGATTTGGACTTGGGTTAGGGTTACATAATGTTTGTAGGTAGAATTTTGATTGGATTAGTCTTAAGATATTTCATGGGAATTAATGATAACAGTAGGCCTAATAAAATATACTGAGATGGATTTTCATCTTTATCTGTTGAATAACGCGAGCGTGAGCGAACAGATTACAATTTACGAGTATAATTTCTGTCTGTCCATAGTTCATTTCCAGAAATGAGGTATCAAGTCCTGTAACCCATACCTATACAATTGTACTTTCGAAGCAAAATCTAGTTCGTATAGTTGTCAAGGACCTGTGTGAGGAATGTGCTTTCAATCCGTCTTTTGTCGTGTGTTTTTGTCGAAAATGCTAAACCATTATCGTTGATCGGGCGATGCGAGAAAATTCTCCTTTGAAACCGGCAGGCTTTTGTTGTTGTTTTTGTTTCTTGTATACAAGGACTTTGGTTTTGTTTCTGTTAAAGTCCGAACGTAATTAGCTGGCCCAGTTGATGCAGGGAGTTACCAGCTATATGTGACTCTTTTGAAATCGGCAGACCTTTAATCAATGTGCAAGATTTAGCGTCTTCTTTTAATGGAAATCCAGGGAGGTAGGCCTTTATCACGGCTCGCAACTAAGATTTTTGACTTTGGATGATCTTGGTACGCGATATCAGCGTTGATTGACAAGGAAAGACACCTTTGAATCTCGCCAAATCATGCCATTACATGCAGTAATTAAATGAATTACAAGAAAGGCAATACGGAAATACATTGTACATTTAAGTTTGATTTCTGCTGTGCTTGTTCATTTAAAAAGTAATTGAACATCACGACAAACTACATGTAAATGTTTATGAATTTAAGAAAAGACATGAAGACAATACAACTTTGCCAAACTAATATTGAAACTACCTCCCTGTTTTGACATTCCGCGCGCCTTATATTCTCGCTGATGAACATGTCTAAAAGCGTCGTCCCCCCCCCCCTTGAATATCACGAAAAGATTTAGAGTTTCATCGTTTATCACACGCACAACATTGATGGTTCAATCTCGTGTTGTTGCAAGCGTTGCGGAGATGAAGCGAAGAAATGCGTTATCACAGTCATAATGTACATTACACTGCATATTTTTGTTATACCTATCATGATGAAGAAAGAAGATTGCACTGTTATTTATTGACCCACCCCCCCCCCCCACACACACACACACTCACACGTCCACATTGTTTACACGTTACCCCAAAATATAACGTTTTACATTTTAAAGACATGGCCACCTCTGCTATATTGTCTATGCTGTTTATAACTCTGACCAGCTGATGTGGCGAGACTGTCTTTGCAGAGCAATAATTCTGATGCGGCGAGACTACGAACAGTAGACGCGAGCGAAGCATCCTGATCCACTTTCACTGTTCGTACTTCGTAGTCTCGCCGCATCAGACGTGTGGCTCAGCAAAGATAAGTCTCGCCGTATTAGATGTACATAGCGTAGCAGCAAATAATAGCTGCATACTCGTTGAGTTTACTAGTATTACACAGGCGCAACGTGTGGAAAAAAAATAATCATCGTACGAACGACGGATGATGCACATCCGCAAAAGTAGTTATTGTCTGAACAAAGAGAATTTTCTGCGCTCCAAAAAGACATTTCAGAGTCGAAAGAGTCATAACTACCTGCATTAACTGGGCCAGCTAATTACGTTCGGACGTTAAAAGAAACAAAACAAAAGCCCTTGCACAAAAAAGGTCTGCCGATTTCAAAGGAGAATTTTCACGCATCGCTTCAACATCGGACAATGGTCCAGCATAGACAAAAAACAGCAGAAGTCGGACTGAAAGAGACATCCTCACACAGGTCGTTGACAACTAGATTTTGCTTCGAAAGTAAGGCATGAGTTACATGACTTGATAGCTCATTTCTGGATTATGAAGAGACAGAAATTATACTAGCTCAAGTAACTGCAATTCGTTTACCAACGCTCGCGTGATTTAACAGATACGAAATATCCATTCACCATCTGATTATTTGCTACGTCTCCACTTAAAAAAAGTATACAACATGTACATTGAGGTATATTCTGTATAAGTTAGAAAGGTTTACTGTCGACGCGGAAACTTACTTTTAACTGTCTTACTTTCAATCTTCTTTATATTTACCATTTCAAAACTTAAAGTAAACTCACCCACGTATAAGGCGTAGATGCTCTAAACACATTACGACATAATTTATGCCAAAGTACGCTTTCATCTTTCACGAGAGCTTTTGTGTAAGCGAATGCAAAACTTTTTGGGGCGGGGTTGTTTTCAATTGTTTGCTATAGTCATGCGTTCTTTTCAGGCTGTTTCATTTTTCAATTTCATGGATTTTAAACATCGTTTTCTTTAAGTATTCCAGTTCTCTCCCCCGCCCTCCACCTCACTGAAATCAGAAAGTCTACCATAAATCTGATCGATAAATACAACGTGGCATTTAGCGATCATGGTTATGGCAGATCACGGTTATGACATACTCGATTAAGTACACTATAATAATCGACTGATATTTCGACTATGAGCCAAAAGAAAGGCTCTAAAAGTAAAATCATTATGTTGCTTAAAATTGTGATTTTTGCAATGATTCTTTTAACTCAACTCACTTAGCTAATTCTTGGATCGACATTTCCAGGCTAATTACACGCTGTATATTACCAGAACTCCAGTGCGTGCATTCTTTCGTCTAGCACCTGATGGTCCGGCACCTGCTTTTGTGAAAAAAAATTTCACAAGGGTTGGGGGAGGGGTGTCAAGTTTCTTCTATCTGAAGAGACCGCATACAATCTCTTTGCGTTTTCCCCTTATTCTTTGGTTCTTTGTGTTGTGTTTGTGTGCTTCTTTTTGTTGGGTTGTTTGTATTTTCTTTTAAGCATTCATGGGAGGGGAAAGAAGAGTAAAAGAGGGAGAAATGAAATAAGTATGCTACGTATGTTGTACACCAGCATCACAATCATCACCATCACTTCGATCCTTAGCCTTTTTTCATTCAGAAACACGACCACCATCATCACTCGAGAAACACACCGAAGCAAACAAATCACGTAACAAAGTACCAAGAACCTTCCCGACAACAACACAAACGCTACAAAGATCAAGCTGGATAAAACTTCGTTCAAAGTATTTTGTTAGGGCTAACGATCCACTGTATACACAAACGTATTCTGAGGACTAGTCTGAGCTAACGTTAACCCGAGTGATTGTACTACGCTACTATTATTACGTTACATAATAATAGGGTTATATTTATAGGTTTGTGAATTTATAATTACAGTATTTATGATAGTGTAACACCGAGGATCGTGAACTGATTTAGCGAGATATTGCCGATTTTTTTTCTTTCCGATTATTCATGATCTTGAATATTCAACGTGAAATCGGAAAATCCTTTTTTTTTACTTATTTTTTTTCTTTGCGAATGCATATTAGAAGTTCCCCTTTTTGACTAAATATAGGCCTAGTCTTCATCGCTAAAGCGTTTTATTGACAATACTTAATGAACAATGATAAAAAGAAGTGCTTTGTCCAATATACTCATAAAAAAAAAACGTTTCTGCGAGCTCGCTGATATCTGACACAGGGTAACCAACAAACTTCCGTTAGCTAACGTTAGATGCAGGAGAGGGATAGAAATTTCTCAGAGTACATCTAATGAGCTTTAGGTGGCTGTACATAATGTGAGAGAGAGAGAGAGAGCGTGTCTGTAAAGAATTATACAGACTAACGATAGCTAACGTTAGCTAACGTTACGACTCACGCTCCATTGTAGTTACACAAGACACAATTCTTTGCGAATTCATTAAAAAAATATATTTTTGACTGAATATAGGCCTAGCTTTCATCACTTATGCGTTTACTGACACTAATTATTGGACTGAAAAGAGAGGGTTGGTCTGTCCTGTTCAATACTGTCTCCTCAATTCTGCCGTTAGCTAGTAATTTAATATTCATTGTTATCTGACAAAAGGTAGGGACGGGAGAAAGGAAAGATATTTCTCTGCAATGCACACCAAAATGAGATTTGTGGATGGATGTGTGTGTGTATGTGTGTGTGTGTGTGTGTGTTTGAGCGTGGTTAAAATATGTAATGTATATATTAAAAAAAAAACCAAATAACGTTTGTAAAGCTGTAGTTGTATAGGACTAAAGCTAACGTCAGCCCAAGTAATTGCATCATAGGAATAAAAAGATCCGTCTGTCCGGAGTCTTCTTTTCTTTATTTATCCATTAATTCTTTCTATTTTTTTCATTTATTATAATTATTATTTTATTTATCTTTTTACTCTATTGCTCTCACCTCCCTGGGTCAAGGTACACACACCTGCACTACAGGTTGCCACGCGGGCCCAGCAGTGCCATGCGCCGCGTGCTACTCAATTGCGCAATGAAATCTCAGCTCACAGACTGATCGACATCAACACGTGTTCGCTACCAGTTACTGTATTGTATGCAGAGACATTAATGTGCTGTGGCGTGGTATTGTGTCCATACTCAACTCGCGAGCTCGCTATATAAAACGCACGGTACACAGCTATCCAACGAAGAAGTCTAACGTTAATGTTAGGAAGGCCGAATGTACTAACAGTTACAGCTACACAGTCGAATGCAGTGACATAGTAACAGTAAGAACGTGAATGAGAAGGCATCAATCAGACTACCTGTAACAGTGTACGCTGTATTGCCTGTAACGTTAGGAATGATACGAGGCACGATCATGCTCGCAGCTCGATCCATGCACCACAGGAGCGTTAATTTACATGATAAACTGTCCACTAGCAAAGTTACGCTCAATCGAGCGAGCACTACGAATTCCCGATGCCTTCAGGACCGAGATATCGAGTGAGCTTATCGAAGATTAATCGTATTTCTTATAGTTATGCATGATGCAACGTAGGTCTGAGATTTTACGAGACCTAGATCTAGTGCAGTATCTGGAAGAAGTTACCTCTGTGACGCGACCTGCAGGTAGTGGAAGCGTGCGGCACCGCCGCCGCGCTTCCGAGTTTTCCGTTCCGAAAGCAAAGAAGAAAAAATCACGATCGCGAATTCGCTTTTCGGAACCGAGAAAACTCTAACGTTAGTACTCGAGTCCGGTGCACGAGTTTCCATCGAGCCAACACACAAACGAGTTAGCTGCCAGCTAGCTAACGTTAGCTGGCATCTAACGTTAGCTGCCAGCTTGGCAGCTAACGTTAGCTACAGTATCGATAGCTAACGTTAGGTATCGATCGCTAACGTTAGCTTTCGTTAGCTAACGTTAGCCAGGACAATTTTCACGACACCAACGTTAGGTGAAACGTTAGGTGAAACTTTATTGTGACAGATACTGTAATCCTACTTCAGCTTTAATTCATAAGGATCGAATGACGTATTTTGAAAACAAATGTCTTTAAAGTCTAAAGCCTTGAATGAATCTCATCCTTTGAAAACTATTACATTTGTCTGTAACACCATACCTGGTACTATAATCAGTGGCACTGAATTTCGTAATCCACGGTCTCAAAGCGTCTCACAAAATGTTTTTAACTTCAAAGAACTGATACGGAGAGAAATTGATTATTCAATGCTGGTGCTGTAATGACGTCACATGTTTTGATATGAAATTTAAATGCAGTAGATCTTTATCGGCTTAGCGTATAAGACCACGGACTCTCAATATTAAAGGTTCCGAGTTTCCACTCCTCTGGCAGGGGTGGTAAGGTGCGTGGGTAGTAGAGAGCCATGTCCTGGGTCTGTTTCGTGGTTTCATCCCCAGGTTGGTCGCTTCACCCTCCAGCCGATGCTCTCGACACCGATCACTCCATTTGGCATCATGTGAAATGGACTGATAGTTTACCGAGCTACAAAAGAAAACAACAACCGCTAATCATGTTGATAGTTGGACCAAGATCTACATCGATTAGCAGTAGATATTCAGCATGTATTATTTAGAGGTGTTTATTGCAGAATCTTTGTACATTAAAGGCAAAACATCTCACAAGGGCTCAAAATTCATCTTCCACCATTTGGAATTTGATTTGCAATACATGAAAGGGTCTACCAAGGAACTTTTCTGGCAGACACGATTTGCCAGGATGGTGGGTTGTTTTCGAGAATTTTGTTGTATTTCGAGATCAACAGAGTGAAGTAATTTCTATTGTAATGCATACGACGTTCATTCCTGAAGATCCCTCCACGTTCAGTGTCGGCGTGTCGGCAGAACGTTACATGATGATCGATCGTGCCCTGGCAATCGTTTCCCCAACAAGCTGCATGCGATTCGCTCAAGCGCTGAAGCATCAGTGGATAGGGCCTATTGCTGTGACCCGATTATTGATAATCGATGATCATAATACAACTAGGAACCACGATTGGGTATGCTCTGATACAGTAGTACTTCCGGCGAACTTTTCTGGCTAATATTTCGCATTTCGGTCGTTATTTGATTGTAATCATGTTTTGACAGGCTTATTTAATAACACATTTGTTTTCTTTCATGTGTACATTTCAGACAAAAATCGACAGTTCTGCAGGCGTATGAAAACTATGCTTACCCTTCAAACTCTAAAGAAGTACCAGTTTATGAGATGAGTTTATGAGATTAATTTATGATATGCAATCATCAAATCATTAATTTCTGTTGCATGGTCTCCTTCCGATCCAAGCCGTGGTGGACCTTTAAATGAGCCAGCGCTTGAGGGCTGTCAAACAGCTAGGAGCATTACGTACTCCATGAACAAGAACAAGTGAACGAACAGAAGAATAAAGAATTATTGATCTTCAATAAATCAAAACTCGAAAGATAAACAGCGTGATACTTTGATCACCTCTGTCTTTTGCGTCAGTCTTTTGAAGACCGCAAGCCGTAACCATGGTTATTTCCATCGCGCCATGTATAATGTCATTTGCACGCCTTGAACCCAGCTTTATTGGCGCGTTCACACAACTTGCGAGCGAGAAATATGTACGTCGTCAAAGATACGCTTACATGCATTATACTTGCCGTATTCACAGTTTGTTTTTGTTTTTTCACCAGGCATGCAAGCCTTTTGAGCAATGATTGACACCATCCTTTAAAGTAATGCGATGTCTGCATGAGAATTCTTGCCTAGCAATAAAAAAAAAAAACCCGAATACCTCACCACCAACCCAGCATCAGCACCAATCAAAGCAAAACAACCAACCAACCAACCAAACAAACATTAAAGCTACTGTATACACACATACGCACATATGCACACACATATGAATTAATAGCACATATTATTTACATTGTTTATGTGTGTATAGTTAGATAGATAGATGGATGGATAGACTCATACACCCACATCTCTATCTATATACCTAATAATGTGTGTATACATTATATAGATAGATAGATAGATAGATAGATAGATAGATAGACAGACAGGCTGACAGACAGACAGATAGATAGAAAAATAGATAGATAGATAGATAGATAGATAGATAGATGGACAGACTCATACACCCTCATTTCTATCTATATGCTTAAGCTCGGGTAAACAGAACGCTGGATTGCTGATTATGAGCAATAAGAATATTAATTGAACGATTGTTATGCTGGAGATTAATGTTATTTTCATTGCAATTTAGATATTTCTTTACAACTTTATTTGAATTCTGACCGTAAATCATCGTCCAGGCTAACTCGCCAATCGAGTATAAACATGTTAGGAACATCTGGACGAGTTCTTGCTGCAATAGAAGTGTCACTAATTATTGTTGAAGAATCTACGACAGATAAATCATAATCTACCTGTTATGTCCTTTATCTCCACAATACCCCACATACTGATTGCCTGAATTGAAGACTATCCACAGTCGTTGTCGCCACGTTAAACATACGTCATTCGGAAGCTATTAAATGGTGAAATACGCCGGTGCTTAAAGTCGAGCGGAAAGAAAGTCGGACGGGCCCTTGAGCTAAAAGTGGGGTGATATAAGGTGTTATGACTTGTGAGTTTCTTTGCCATGGTTAGTCAGATCTTCATAAGAACATTATTATGCAATATTGTGAAAATGGTATATTGGTAAAATTGGTAGAATGGTATGGTCAAATGTTACACGGATCTAAAGAAGAGACCTCGAAATTGATGGAGGTATGAGGAGAATTGAGTCAGTTACATTCGAAGAAGACGAATGTTTTTATGGGATGAATTCGCCGGAGAGAATCACCAAAAAGAATTTTGACTTTCACATTTTGAAAAGAACCGCTATAATAGTTTTTTTTTTCGTCTGTTTGGACTTAACTAATCCAAACTACACCTCGCTTCTCACAAACAATAAGAGGAATTAAACTTTATCCCATCATGCCCATACGTGTCTCACAATGTCCTCCATTCCCTTGTCGTGGTTATGATAATCGTTAGCAGCACTGACATCAACATCATCATCATCGTCATTATCATCGTCATCATCATATTATCATATCCATGCTATATATGTTCAACCTGTAATTCAGGTTAGTGGTCAACTTTTTGTTCTGCTTAACTGTGTGTCCACCCTGGGGCACCTTTTTTTCCCCACCGTCAATCCCTGTTCATAACATGCATGATTGCACGCAGTCACTCGCAAGTTCTATCTGAAATGTTTCTCTCCCCCCACCCCCTTTTTTTTTGTTTCCCTTTTGTCTCTTCGCACAAATTAACTTCACGTTAACAATGGATTTTTCTGATGTTCTCCTAGAGCCGAAATACTTCACAAAAGCGCTGCTAGTATTCTAGTTGATCTCCAGGGCGAAGTAATTGATTGATAAAGGTGGATGGCCCATATTGGAGTGACACCTTAAATGTCCATGAAAAGAGTTATAGTTTCCTTCTTAGCGTCATCTAACAATTATGAATGATGCGTCGGTAAGTGTACACTGACGTGCTTATTCTTCCAGGAAGACACGGGGGTTAATTAAATTGGATACAGGGCAGCTACCGCAGTGGTATTAATAAGCACAAATAATACACCAAAAAAAAAAAGGAGGCTTAGTGTTTATACGGCTCGACAGGAGAGGGGAATAACAATGGCACGGGCAGTGGTCACAGATGAAATTTGTTTAGAGTCGAGCTTAATTCAAAAGAAACAAATAGCATCGGATGTACTTAGAGATATAATACAGCAGTTGATACGATACAGGTTCTGTTGCATAATGGTTGATCACACGTGTGATGCGTTTCAGTTTTGGTCTCAGCTTTACCTTTACATTCGTTACGATTTCAAAGCCATTCGTTGACGGTTATTCCACAAATCCGACTTATCGCAACGCAAGTATCGCGAATTAGGCTTCTACATGAATATCCGTGCACCCTGCCGTTGCTTTTTGTCGATCTAGGTCGACTGGTCCAGCTATTTAGAAGAATGCGCGTCTCTCCGATTTGATGTACGGCCCTTTCCCGTTGATTTGGCCAGGTCAGACAATGACTATTGCTTAAGCCTATTCATCAGGCCGGTCCCATTAATGATATCGTTTGCTGTGTTCTCAGATGAGAACAGAACGGGCATGGACATGACAATCCGGACCTTGATGGGAAATTATCACTTACTGATGTGTCCATGCTGGAAATTGGTCCGCATTGTATTGCTTCTCTTTTTTGTTTATGTTTCATGTACTGCTTCTTATTTAGGGGAATTGCTTTAGTTTGTTTTAATAGAATTGATCTGGTTTGCTTTGGATTGGGTTTGGTTCGGTGTGATTTGGTTTGGTTTGGTTTGGTTTGGTTTAGTTTATTTTGGTCTGGTTAAGTTTAGTTTGATTTGATTTAGTTTGGTTTGGATTGGATTGGTTAGGTTTGGTTTTCAGGCAATTGAAGGACTTACAGCAGTGTAGCTGAATCACAGTGAATGAAAGTACGTGGGATATGTGATGCTTATTCTTTGTTGAAAGAAATGTCGAAATCAGATCTTAATGGTATTCGTCGCTAGATGACTCTGCAAAAAAGAAAATAACTTGTAATAATAATTGATTTGTAGCTGGTTCATGGCTACAGGGTAGATTGAATGATGGATAGTGGACAGAAAGACATACTTTACTGATAAATGAGAACAAATGTGTTTTGTCTTTACACCTGTTGCGAGAGATTAGTAGGGTTTAAGGATGACATTTTTTTTTCGGGGGGGGGGGGGGGGGCAATGATACAACATGTTCAGGTATGTCAAGGCACTGAACGAGAAAAATGAAATGAGTCAGAAAATGTTGCCAGAATGCAGCGATCTATGCAGCGACTAACAGCACAAGTGCGAGAGAGGGTCGTAGATGATGTAAAAAATAATATAAACAGTGCAGAAAAGCGGTAGATGGCAAAGAGGATAGGTCTAAAGTGCACGAGGCGACCGCATTAACATTCTGTCGAATCGGTATGAAGAAAAGTGAACTCTAATCAATACCATGTGCGATTCGCCAAGCGAGAGATAATTCGCTAAATTAACCATCTATCGACGTGCGGTAAGGAGAGAGAAAGTCAATACGTCATTTTTTCTCTCTTTCATGGCGATTTTCCGGTAACTGGAGAGAAACGAGGTCATTCATTCACGGTGAGCCCTCTCACCCGCTTTGTGACGTAGGTGCAGAAGGTACTATGAAGACCCCCTACCCCTTCCTCCTCTCCCTATCGCCCCCTCCCCCCCCCCCCCCCGTCTTTCTGTCAATGTACAACTGCAAGAATTGTTATTACAGGCCAATAAAGCGCCTAGGAGAATGAAGCTTAATATCCGCATACTTCAGTACATCTTCTTGCGTCTTCTTCTTCTAGAAATCAACAACAACAACAACAACAAGTAGATGTAGGAAGAGGATTTTGCGGTCAGGACAAGGAGAGGTACGGGTGACAAAGACAGCGTTTAACGTTGTAATGGCTCGAGATATGCAACATGTCGAATTTAGTATAAGACGTACGTAGCTGTACGTAGCTGTGATGACAAATGAATTATATAATATTATACTGAAACATACAAACGCTTCCAACGTCGCCCTGTCACAGAATATATGTATTCTTGATCAAAGTCATGCGCCGATGAAACAAGAAGGTATCGTCACTGTCCACAAAATACACAAATGTATTCACCTTTTGGGTAACATGTCACCTTTGTTTATGTTAAACCGTATTTTCACTCATCCTCATGTCTGGACAATTATCAGAAACACCGGTGGCATTATCGGAACATGCAGTCAAACTTTTCCTGCTGAAAATTTTCCAATAAACGCTGAAAGTTTTCCAATAAACTGTCTTTGTACAAAGAGTGAGAAGAGATAGCGGACAAATAAAGGCGTGGGAGTAATGAAGCGTAAGCGCGTGTTATATACAGTTTACGCGGTATATTCACAAGTCCTTCTGAATTACCATAATTTGTTACCATTCTGACAATTTGTCTAGAAACGAAGTGTACTTCAATCTTTGAGTGAAGGTAATTGCATTACGGTGATGAAATATGTATGTTTTGGATATGATAGATTTATTTCAACGTTCTTCATGTCCATGTCTCAATTTCCTCCTCCTCCCCTCTTTTACCCCCCCCCCTTTTTTTTTTCTCCTTGGTTTTCTCTGCCTGAAGCATCGGCTTGACATAATTACAATTACAGTGTTGTCAGGGTTTTTAAATGGTTTACTCGTAGTGACCATGTTATCAAATAAACATTTTTTTTGCTTTTCTTTTATACTATGAGGAATTTTGATGAACATCACGAAAGCGAATAAAATAGAACGAGGAGAACACAACGTGCGAGTGTGTAAGTTTGTTTTGTTCTGAATCAATTCTTTCATGAGGAGTGCATTTCTTCAATAGTAAGGCAAAAGTACAAAAGTGGTGTGCTTGTGTGAATGTATTGGTGTCTGAGTTAGCATCTCAACACCAACTGCCTACACGTGATAGGAATCGAGATTAAAACTCTCTTCTTACCGTGTATCTTCAAAAAAAAAAAAGATTGAACAGATAAAAAAAAAGTCATATGTTGAAAGCATTTCTGATAAGTAACTTTTTCCATACGCCATCCGTAAAGAGAAACTAAGGCACTGGCGAGCTTAGTTCTTCTCTCCATTTTTATAGTAATATATTATATTTCTCTCTATATTTAAGAATTCATAAAGTCACTGTAGGACAATGACATGAGGAAAACGTAAAGAGAATGCAACATACTTGGATTTTTGTAGCATAATGAAAAAGCACTTGACTTACCTCTTTCAGGAAGAAAAACTTGGCGGGTTCACTCACCAGATTTCAACATCCGTCAAAATCGTATGATATACATACAATTACGCTTCTGGGGAATACTGACAGGTGCCTAAAACTATGATAAATGATAGCAGCTCATCGCTTTTTATTTCACAATACCCGCCATCATATCAGTTGACACTCGATTCATTATATTCAAAGAAAAAAAAATGTCATTTGGTTCCCTGATGGTCGAAATCATTGTGCTATAAATATCTGACAGTCAAGTTTCCTACTGTCCGTTCCATTTCATTAGATCCTTGCAGTCAGGCTTCTTTGTTTGTTTTTGCTCGGCGTTTTAATGCCCTGCACAATCGTTTTTGTCAATAGTTCCTAAAATAAACGTGGAAAAAATGAACAAAAGAAAGAAAAAGAGAGAAGATCCGTTCGCGTCATCGCTATTGTTCGGACCACCTGTCCGTTGCCCGGCATTCATCGAAAGTTCCTCGGCGATCCGCTCGTACTTCCGCCGCGAATATCTATGCATGCACGCAAAGACAGCAACATGCCCGTCATCCAGTGTTGGTCGCTTTGTTGTCGTTGTTCTTTACTGCATATAAAAGACGCTGTTGGCCAGATGACCCCCACTTTGTTATCATTTCCTCTCTCCAAGTGCAAATGATGTCGATGCATCGAAAAATTAGAAAAAAAAACAACAAAACAAACCGAAGACATAATATACACTGCAAAAAGTCCGGTGTTAAATAGTGAACACCAAGCTGGTGTTAAATTTTCGGTGCTCATTTATGGTGTTAAATTAATATCTACGGGTGTCATTTCCAAATTTTAAACTGTTTTTTGAAGAGTTTCTTAGTAACTGCACTTCTTGTTGATTTTTAATTTAAACAAGACGATCAAGAATTTTACATTAAAATACTAGATTTTTGAAAAAATGTGAAAATAAATTTACACCAAAGTAACACCAGCTGGTGTGGTCCCTTATTGAAGCTGGACGGGTGTTAAACCATTGATATTAACACCAGCAAATATCAAATCAACACCATGTGGTGTCATTTTTGAATTAACACCAGTACAGTGTCAAAATAACACCAGGTACAGTGTCAAATTAACACCACGAAGTGTCAGGTGAACACTTTTCAACACCATCACAGTGCATTTTTAACACCTGTGGGTGTGGTCCTTTATTGAAGTTTGATCGGTGTTAGATTTAACACCCGTGGTGTTAAATCTAACACCGATGTTTTTACAGTGTACCTTTTTGTAACATCGAGAGAAAAAGAAAAAAAAAAGACATAAAAATGAAATAACAAAGAATAATTGTACAGGCAATGAGCATTTTTTCCTCATTACATCTGAGCGATAAAACATCAATATTTTGATTGCAGTTCGTTTCCCCAAAAACATACACCTTTAGTGTCTGAAAGGACACATGCTGATTTTGTGTGCATAACAAGTTGTGCCAATGGACAGACGACACGCAATATATACTATGGTACATAATGTAAAGAAAATCATTGCTACGCACCTTGCTAGATGTATGAAAGTGGTCATCAAGTAATATGGCTTGTAGGAATGTTGAAATTTTCTGTAATCCTTGGTGGTTTATTAAACGTAATGGATGTACGTAGATTTTTTAGAAATAATAGCTATTCATTGGGTATTTTTCGAATGAGCAGACACACTATTTAAAATGGTGAAGTAATGTCAAAAAGCTCATGATGGAGGCTTTTGACCACATTATACAAACTGCATGTGTGCAATTCTGCATGATTTTGTTATACAGGTTTGTTGTTACTACGAGGAACACGTTTGTCATTTCTTATATAATGCATGTACATTTGTTATGTACTGTATATTATGTTCATGCAGTAAACGTGAAATCATCACTCTCTTGAGAAAAGAAGAATCGTTCAATTATCTTATTTAATCTAATTCCATACTTGGTGGGAACGCGATAACATTTATTAATGTTATTTTTTTATCATCATCATCATCATCATCATCATTATCATCATTATCATATTTTTATTTGTTCTAAGTAGAGGTATCGCGTTTTAGGGGTGTCCGTCTGTCCATTTGGGTGTCTGTCCGTCACTCCAAAAGTACGTGCGCCTCTCTCTCTCGTTCAGGGAAAGGTAAACATATTATTATGTAATGATAATTGGACTGATGGATAAGGTAGGCCTACATGGAACAACTTTAGGTAGACTTTCTCTGAGTCAAAGGTCAAGGGGCACCTGTATTTTGAATCAGAATTACATTTCCAGCTGTATTTTTAGCTAGGAATGTGCAATTCAAACATTACTTGGTAGGAAAGATTGCGAAGGTTTGGATATTGCAGACGATTGCCATAGTATATACATGCACGGCGAAATTCACGTAGATTGACATTATATACCGACGCTGCAACGAATGTGTGTCTCAAGTTGCCTACTTCAAATTTATTTTCTGGAATTCTGTCCAACGGGCAGCTTGACTTATGACGGATTTTCGTGGATAGCAGCGACAAATTTTCCAATTACTGGTAATGCATGGAAAGTGAGTGACCTTTCTGTCCATTACATGTTATTCGTGTGCGTGACATCCCCCTTGTTGGTGTTTTTTGTTGTTGATTTTGATTATTTCTGTTCGTTTTCTTCTCACGTAGGCTGCAGATCTGTACTGAGCCAGAGCTCCAATTTAAGCAAGCGTTCTAAAAATAAAGTACACCATAATCATTTTGTTCCTAGAAATCAAAAGTCCCGACAGACGGGATTAAGTATTACAAAGGGCAACCGACCTCAATCTCTTCTATTTGTTCTAGTGTTGGTAGCGTTTGTAGAAAAATAATCATAATAATTTCAGGCTATTAGGGGGAAACTGGAGGAGCGAGAATTTATCTAGAGATATTACAGCGGCATATATCAGAAGACTTTTGTAGCGATGGTAGAGCGAAATCTCTTTTTAATTTGTAAAGTCTCACAACTTTATATACGGATCTATGTGCTATTACAGTTTACGTCTGTAATCTTTCCAGGGAAAATGTAATTGTTAAGATAGTGATATTAGCCACAATCGTTTTAGCTGCGAAGATGAAATTAGAATAATTATGATAACTTAGGTTGAGAATAGGCTTTGACAAGTGAGCGCTGTCTTCTGATTACTACAAGGGAGGGTACCCATTGGTGATGCACTTGGGTAACATCAAGAGAACGACAGAAGTAAAACATCTTGTCTGGAGATATACAGGACTTGAATCCAGGATCTATTGTGTATGAGTCCCTAGCTTCGTCCACTGTACCCCAAGTAAGGGGTGAAGCGATATGGATAATCTCAAATGATGCGAATTAATTTTTTTTTAAGTACGTCTCGCCCTAGTTATCCCTTTCTGTGCAAATGAGTCAAACTGTGCACAAAAAGTTCACACGCGAATAAATGGACAGGGAAATAAACGTGGCAAACAAAGGGTTCAAAATTCCATAGATTCATGAATAAAGTTTACTGGTTCGGTATAGGGATCGTGGATGCCACATCTTTGAGGTCATCATCTTTCAAGTGAACTGATTGTCACTGATAGTGTTGTTAGGACGCGGACTAATGAAACATCCGGGATCTACATGAGCGTACCTCGATGTATGTATCTACGTAATGCGATCACGTGCGCCCGTCTGGAACTCGTCGATTTTGGGGAAAGCAGACAACATGTTCACCATGTAAAAGTTCACTGTAACCCCACTTCTTTCAGCCCGCACGACCTGATGAAATCGATAATGGCGCAAAGTTTCACGTAATTTTGATATTATGCGTTGCTTGTGACCTTATTCCTTCCTTGGCGTAACTTGACATAATGAGTCCTTTGCGGCAATTTTCAGTACCAGTGCTAAAGGTGCATTGGGCCTTTGCACTGCTGTCGCCACCGCAAGGCATGTTGGCAAATAAAATCGCCTCATTCAGAAGACTCTCCTGTCTTCATCTCCCCACCCCTCCCCCCCCCCCCTCTCTCTCTCTCTCTCTATTGATTCCCCCTCTTTGTTTCCATCTCTCTCCCACTCTCTCTTTCTTGACTGAAAGCTATTCGGTTAACTCCCTTGCGTGTTGCGAAGAGTCATTATCGTCTTCATTCGCCTCACACGGTCGATAAATTTGACAGCTATTGGCTCGATCCTTGGCAATCGGAGGCAAATCTCAGATAGCCGATGCTCTAAGAAGGAGAGGGGAGAGAGGGAGAGGGGGGAGAGAGTGTGGGAGGTTAATGACTCTACGGACACCCGTCGACATATTTTGTCCCTAGTGGGACTACGTGGCTTGGCGACGGCGTCACACCTACTTGCCGCTGAAGTCCCCTCTCTTTTACTTGTCCAAACATCTTTCTCTCCGTTCATTTAGAGAGGACACCGAAAGAAAATATCGCCGGGAGTTAAAGAAACAATCGGGAGAGTGGGACCACGTGGGAATGAGAAGAAGGAGAGTGGCAAGTGGGAGAAGGAATCTGATACAATGCATTGTTGATGCACAGTATTTGGCAAGTGTTCAGTTAATTCTTGCTTCTAGGCACTGAAGTCGAAATGTTCTCGTTCGTAATCATTTTTTATCAATATTACATGTTTATGTTTCTCTTGCAACTTGTGATACACTGATGTATTCCAATTGGCAGTCTTTGCGAAGTGAGCTTTATCCTTAAATCCTCTTTTCTCCCTTTTCTATGAAAGTGCACCTCCTAAGGCTCTCTTATTTCAATCACTTTTTGAATCGGTGATATGGTCCAATTTTTACAAGTTTAAGCTAAGGTCTTACTCTTTTATATTATGTAGAAAGGTGAAAATTCATTTTGGCCTACGTTTTGTGGGTTTCGAGATAGGCGGTCTTGACACAAGCACACACACATACACACACACAACACACGCACACACGCATACACATACATATAATATAATGTATATATTATATCATATATTTATATATGTATATCTATATTGTGTATAAACATACATATATATATATATATATATATACGTATATTATATATATAGTGCATGAGACTGAATGCACTATAACAATATAAGCACCGACAAATTCTGAATTTGCCCCGAAGGCCAGTTATATTCAATGAGGCCGCAGGCCGAATTGAATATAATGGCCTGAGGGCAAATTCAGAATTTGGAGGTGCTTGGTACTTGTTATAGTGCAATACGATGTCATGCACTATGTGTTATATAAAATAGCATACATACCCAGGCAAGATAAATTGAAAAAAATACTAAAGTCTAGCGGTTTAGATCATTTAAGACTCTAACGCTACACGTGTCTAGACAAGCAATAATACCAGTTTTTTTAACCTGTGTAGACAAAATCCTGAAGATTCAAATTCAAACATAGAGTCTAGGGTCTACGTGGTTATATCTAACGATTTCTAGGCCCTACGATAGATTAGGTCTAGGGGCCCTGGCCTAACGTTATACTACTACTAGTACTAGAGTAAGAACCCCAATTTTCGGCCGGCCTCCAATATCCGGACACTTACCACTTATCACAAGGCAGCAAAGTCGACTGTCACAGCACAAGCATATCACATCGTTTCACACACTAGCACACTCGTTCACCACGCGAAAATGCCCGAGTCACCTCCAAAAATCCATCTAAAATCCCAAATTTTGCCATCAAAATCGCGGAATCGCCGCGACTTTTCCAAAGCGCGCGCAAATTAGGGCCCGTGTAAAGAATCGGGGTCGCCGAAAAAGCGCTAAAAATTGAAAAATTACGCCGTTCTGTTGCGAGATTTTCCGCTTATCGCAAGCTCAGGGTGTGATGGTATCCTCGAAAACACAAAAGAAAAACAAAATCTCCGTACGTGCCGATGCAGTGAATAAATGTACAGGGGCTGAATGCAAGTGCAGAGTCCCCAAAATTCGGACACGAACGGGCGCCGCAACATCCCCAATGCGACCTTGCGTCAAGAAGGTATGGCGCGCGCGGATTTTTCAGCGACCTTGTATGCGTACTGACATTGCACGCGTGTCCGGATTTTGGAGACGCTGTCCGAATTTTGGGGAATTGACAAGGTGATAATATTTGGTGATTTTGTTAAATTTTATGATCGGTTTGAGAAAATCAATATTAAGAAAAATTAGTTTGATATATGTAACAAACATTATTATAAATTTCATTTTGTGGAAAATTATTTGAGTTGATTAAATATTGCAAAAAAGCTTAAGTGTCCGAAAATTGGGGCTTTTACTCTAGACCTACGTCACTTTAATACGAGCGACAGAGCTAACGTTAGTTAACACTTAACCCTACAATAGGTCTACCATGGATCTAACACTAGCACTAGCAGTAACACGTTAGACGCCTAAGTTTACTTACTGCACTGTGGGTCCAGGACCAGGACTAGATGATGTTTTGTAGGATTAGGGATCTACTGGATTTAAACACAAGGCTCGTGCCAGGCATCATTGAAGTCACCATTGCTGCACAAGTGGATTCCGAGAGTGTGTTGTAAAAACGTCGTAGAATAGCGTAGCGTGATCAAAGGGCGCTTAGCGTATACCGTACACGCACACGCTACCCATTTCCACGGCACACTTTCGCGTAGAATGTACGGAGAAAGCGGCACAAATCTTGGGTTGACTTGCTCAATATCCGTCGGATTGATTCCTTTTTCAGAATAGTAGGAGTCCAAAATTCGTAGGGCGTATTTGATGGCATCCTTTATGTCCTTATTGTCTAAGATACTGTTTATATAGATCAGTCTCTGTAAAAGTAGCGAACCTGTTTTCAGCTTCCATTTTTTCAGCTTCCATGTTTAAATCTACCGCTGAAAGTCTAGTCCCACACATAGGCCATGGGGTGAGCTGGTTTTTTCGCTTGTTTCGTTCCGACAACTGCGGCACTAAAATGTCTCCACAGCTACGTGTAAACAAATAACCAAAAAGGCTACAGGAAAAAGTTCGACACAAACCCTCCTGCAGTATTTTGGTAATTTAGGGGGAAACGGTGAACTTTTTTGTCACTGAGGAGCTGAATATGTACACTTTGCCGTGTACGATATTCATTCGCGAACGATCATGTGATGTATGTTATCCAATCCGAATCGAGAATTATTGTTTACGAGTCAAAATGGCCGCCCCCTGTGAGCCTGTCGACGCGTCTACGTCGTCTGCTCAGCCGAAACTTATTATGCGTTATTATGCATGTAACATCGATGAAGTTTGAAAATTTCACGGCTATGACAAACCTAAGATAGACGAAACCTATTTTGTGTGCCAAAGAGTGGATCAAATTGAGTGGGGGAGACCGTGAAATCGCAGACCAGAACGAAGTGATTCAGCTGCTCAGGGGGACTGACTGCAACCTACGTAGTAGGATAATTTACAGGTTAGTTTACGTGCGTACAGTCGAGTCGTAGCAGTCGACACTGCAGTGCAGTCTCACTCATAATGTTAATGACCATGATGACTACAAGTACAATTGTACAACGTTTAATAGCTATGTTATGAACGTTGCTTGTGTATGTTATAATGGGCGCTAATGCAGTAGCTTAGCCGTTAGCGTGTCTGTTACTTAGATAAATTATCTTGAATTTCACCTTGGCATGGCATAGCGCCGTTATAAAATGTCGCCTAGATGTAATTTTACATGTTGTTCTATGTACAGCCCAGGTTAGGTTGATGTAGCTGATCGGTGATATTGTTTTGTAAAAGTCTTGACACACAGGACTGGATTGAAAAAGGTCTAAACTGCATGTAAATTTATATTTTCATAATCATGGCCATGGAGTATTAATATTAAAAATCCATCCTGTTTCTCTCACCCCGAAATTGGCGAATCCTCCCTCAAAACACACATTTAGCATCTCATTAAATTAACTTATTAATATTTGATATAAATAGATCTAAAAGACCAACAATGACAATAACATAATTGCAACAATTAAACTCCCTAAAACATATGATTACCATTATGTTGTGCCAAACTATAAAGCAGTGGGTGGTGGTGATAGTGAAAGGCCAAGGATTACTAGTATTAATGATGATAAGGCAGTTGTATTCATAATTATGATAATTGATATTGCATGTGATCAGGTGCTGAAAGCTGTAGATGTAATTTAAAATCAGTAATTGCACTGCAAGTACAAGTTGAAGTAGTTGATGATGACAATGATCATGAGGTGTTAATGATTACCTGGCATAGTACTAGGGCCTGTGTATTGGTAATTACAAGATTCAAATATTGGCAGTCAATAGTCTACCGTACATTTAATGATATATTGAGTGTAATGTTCAACCCCTCCCTCTAGCATTTAGCCTTTTTTCCCCCTAACAAAATCCAACGGCTAATCATTGCTGTTCATTTCTCCATTGTATTAAATAGGATTCCATGAAACGTGCTACAAGAGGTTTATAGATAGCAAACGCCTGAATCTCGCTAGGAAACGAAAGCTGAAGGAGGAGCCTGGTCCGTCAGCAGGAGCATCTGTTTCCTCCCCTAAGACGCTCACATCAAGATCAAGATTTTCTTCTGGAAGCTCTTCAGGTTCTGCTGTGTTGCCTGTGAAATGCATCATTTGCAACAGAGTCAACCTGCTCATTACTTGCCAAGGGAAATAGGTTAATATGATTGATACTGAAGCATGAAAACATTGTCATGTTACTATAAGTTGTCCTTGATAAAATGGAGCAATATATAGGCCTATACACCACTGAAACATTCACACACATACACAAAGAACTTCAGTGCAAAGTTCAGAAACAACAGAATGTACTGTATATGCACCAATGCTTTGGTCAATGTGATTGATATTCAAGAATTGACATCTTACCAAAGTTGTGCATGATAAAGTGTCTTTGTAATACAGATTGCTTCCTGTATTTTGAATGCCAATGTTTATGCAACATGTTTTGACTCCTTGCCTCAGTATGTGATTGTTCGCCCTTTAGCAAACATTTCTGCCCACTATTATGATTTGATTAGGGTTGAATTATTCTAAGAACAAAGATGTTTTCCTAAGTGTGTTTTTTTTTTCATAAAACTGAATGACTACGATTAAAATTTGTTTCTCCCACTCTGGGGAAAAAAAATATGTAACTATTATTAATACTGAAACAGAATGTTCATGTAGAAAGGTCAGTACAATGTAGGTGTGAGTACAAAATCAGTTTGCTAAAACTAATACACACCAGCCAAATGAAAATTGTGCATAAGTTGAGTCAGGTTTGCACAGATCCTCTGATATTGGATGTCAATTGCAATGTTATCATAATTTTTAATGCCAAATCTGTTTTATTCTCTCCAAGATTTTCAGGTACACATTGCCTCCAATGCAGAATCCAACAGTTTTCACTCATGAATGGGTAAACTATAATTTTGCCTTTATTTTATATATTGGCATTTTTCAAAACTTTTACACCCTTTCAAGGATATTTGGACCATGGAATGTTCCAGGAAATTTATTAAAACTAGAAAATTTGACTGATTATCATTTTGAGCTATCTTACATGAAAGGAGGTAGTGTCCCACCATGTTGTAACCTAATGATAGCAATGAAAACTTCAGGAAATTTTATGAAGATTAAATTTTCTAGTGCTAAAGTAATGTATAATATTTCATGAACAACGTGATTGCTATGTGATCTAAGTATATTAAAGCTTCTTAAGAAGAAGAAGAAAAGAAAAACATGTTTACTGATAAACAATATGATCTGTTTAATAGTAATGTCTCATGTGTGTAAATGAGTTTGTATGTGTGCGTGTGAGTGTAGATATGTCAGCGTTTTTGTGCACCTGTGTATGTGTAATGCACTGATCAGTACATGTATTATATCATTGTGTGTGTTCATGTTTATGATAATCTTTTTTATGATGCTGATGTGATAAATGGCCAAGGCATGAAGAATAATATTTTAATACACTTGGGTATATTGAATCTTCATAACTATGTGTGTGCGTATGTGTGTGTGCATGTGAGGGTGTGTGTGTGTGTGTGTGTGTGTACAATAAGATTCTCCCACATGCACGCGGACACACACACAAACAAACACACTGATTTTTTTTAAATTTTTTTTTGCCTTGAATGATTAGTCATTTGATTAATAACATGTCTTTGAACAGAATATAAGGCATTTGCCTTGACCTCTGACGGTCAGTCAGTGCTCTCTCTCATAATATGGTCTTGAACCACTTTGCTCTTGTCCTCCTTTGCATAGCCAGCATCAGGAAAAGCTGAAACATGAGATATAATGCAACTATTAAACCAAAACTTCACTTTTTTTTCTAGGTATATGGCTAAAAGCAGTGCTTTACAAATGTGTACTAGTATGCATTTCAGCTTAGAAACACTATGAGAACTATACTGCGGCTAGCAGCCCCATACGTATAACTGCGGCTAGCAGCCCCATACGCATAACTGCGGCCAGCAGCCCCATACGCATAGCGTCATGGGGCTGTGAACTGTAGCATACAGGATCATGACGGATATTTTATCGCGGACAAATATCAACTTAAAATCGGGAAAAATCTTCAATTTGAAGACTTATTAATAAATTTGAAGTATTGATAACAGAGTTCGTGCAAGGTTTGCTTCTGCAAATAGTTCCTTTCTGTTCAAATTGATGACTAAATGTGACTCGGTCGAGAGGAAACTGGGAGAGCTACACTGAATTGACGGCCAGCGCATGCACACACAGACATCTAATATCCAGTCAATGGATACGAAATTTGTGCGCAGTGATGTGTGCGCCTGCGCTGACCGTCAATTCAGCGTAGCTCTCCCAGATTCCTCTCGACCTAGTCATATTAAGTCATCAAATCGAACAGAAAATGACTATATGTAGAACCAAACCTTGCACGAACCCTGTTGTCAATACTTCAACCTTACTTGTAAGTCTTCAAATTGAAGAATTTTTGTTCGATTTAAGGTTGACATTTGTCCGCGATACTTCCCTGTCATGATCCTAAATGCTACAATCCGCAGCCCCATTACGATATGTGTATTGGGCTGCTGGTCGCAGTTGATAAAATATGGATTTTCGCAAAAACTGCAGGATATTTCGAGGAGAACTTTTTACAGTATATTTAGGATGTACAAAACATCACATTTCCGCATTCAGAAAGTAGTGCCAGTGTTGCTGGAACGAAACCCATTTTCTAAGCCTCTTTTTCAGCTTCACCCCATGGCCTAACAGATAAGTTGCTGGCATAGCCAGCGAGAATCGAGAATAACGATAATATCGAGCATATCGCGGTTGTGGCGCAATCGCGTCGATGAGGTGCGGGATTCAGTACTCGATGATTAAAATGAGGGAGCAAAAACCGATATCAAATCGATAGTGGGTTATCGTCTGCAATCGTTCTATATATATATATATATATATATATATATATATACTGTATACATTTACGCACATATGCACATTATATTAACCTACGTCACATAATAAAAAAAAAGCCGCTAGGCATGGATTTTAGTTAAGGACAGATTCTGAAGGAGCAGCTTTTAAGTCTTAAAATTATGTAAAACTCGATTCTAATGGACTCCCTTAGCCTAAATATTGGAAAGAAGGCAAACACTCTGGAAAAGTCAGAACTGAGAGAAATGGCTCCGAAGTATAGGGTCTACTCAAGCGCTTATCTTTAATCCCAAACTCTGCTAGCTGTGCAATGAATTAGAGGAAAAGAATATGATGCAAACCGCCATAGCAACAACAATGAAGGGATGATCAGATTAAGCTGAAACTGAGCATGCTTCATAAACACATTCTATCCCTGACTAATACCAATTTTCAAAGCAGTATCATCTGATTCTTTTCAAAAGTTCTACAGTTGTATGTAAGAAAAGAGTGTGTGAAAGATCTTAAGAAATAAAAAGGGACCTCTAAGACACCTTTTTTCTTTTTTTGAGTCCTCACGTATGGTCACACATACATACATTCTTATATAATTATGTACATTGAGTAATTTTTTGTCCATGTGTCGGTACAATAATATTAAACGTAGAACAGAACTCTAGCTTATGCTGTCAATACAAAGAAACGCTTTTTGTTTGTCTTTTTACACACAAATTTTCAGGGTCCTTGGCTTTTATCAAGTGTTCTTAATTCGGTGTTCAGAATCAAGAACACTTGGAAAGGGGGGGGGGAGGGGGAAGTTCAAGTTATGTTTGGGTAATGTAGATCGCCTCGCCAACCCCCCCCCCCCCCCCCATTTGATTGTTCCAGTCTCTGCAATGCACTATTTTTTTTTTTAGTTGCAGGGGAGGATGAAACTGTTAATTGGTCACTCTTTAGTTTTTGTTTGTTTGTTTGTTTGTTTGTTTGTTTGTTTTATTCTCCTTCCCCATCTCGGAACTTCGCCGCTGAACAATATCTGATTCGTATCTTGTAATTCAATGTTAAACAAAATACTCTACATTGTTCAGTGATTGTGTTATTTTAATCATGTAAATTGTTGAAAATAGTGTGATTTTGTATAATTTTTCAATAAAACATAAATACAAAAATAAGAACACTTGGAAGAGGAGCCCGAAAATTCGTGTGTCAAAAATAAACTGTTGGTATTGACAGCATGAGCTTGAGTTCTCTTTTATTCTTTATATATATATATATATATATATATATATATATATATATATATATATTTAAAACAAAGAAGGAAAAACTGACCAGAAACAACTGTAATACTATAGCGAAAACTTTGAGCAAAGAAAACGGGTTTTCATCGGGATTCGAACCCGAGACCTCCGGATTACTAGACCGGTGCTCTAACTTTGCTCAAAGTTTTCGCTATATATATATATATATATATATATATAATATGTACATGTATATTGAATTCGTTGTTATTTGCTATGGAGATTGGATTTTTTTGACAAGATACTTGTTTGTTTGACAAGGGATTAATTTTTGACACATACTGATGTATTCTAATTCGTATTCGTAAAGGCCTATTTCCATCATTCTTGAAAACAACGCCCGAAATCGTGTCAAAGATACAGACAGATATTAATATCTTTTAATACCATGTCAGTCGACGCTGAAATTTTCTCCCGATCAAGTCAAAACTGATCATTATAATCTTCACCGCTACACGTTTCCATCGTTCCAATGTCGAGGTCTGTGGGAGGAGACGCAATTAGGCATCCGTGATCCGACCAAAATATGGGGGATAAGCGCATATAATACTTAAAGTTTAATTTTGTTTAGTCTGTGTGCGTATTTAGGAGGAGAAGACGAAGTCACGATGTATTTATGTCCAGTCTCAAGGCTTTTATAATTCGGTCGTTTCGTAACATGGCAAATGC
This sequence comes from Diadema antillarum, assembly GCF_040938485.1. Lineage (NCBI taxonomy): Eukaryota > Metazoa > Echinodermata > Echinoidea > Diadematoida > Diadematidae > Diadema > Diadema antillarum. The sequence continues at coordinate 326,352 of NW_027272290.1, read as the reverse complement.
GAACGTGCTAATCTGAAAACAGGTCAAATATAATTGTCAAAGTTATGTCTTCACCTCTTACGTGTCTCACTACTGTTTTTCCCCATCACGTATAGTGTTACCAGTAGAAAGAAAAAAACATTTTGTGCGAAATCGGTCTCACACGTAAAAATATTTCATCGCATAGACATTTGTTAAAGATAAAAAGGTATATAAGATACAAGAAAGATTCATTGTCGTTTGTGTTTCGAATCGAAGGAAAATGAAAATTGTGTCTTATATTATACAGGTATTCAGGCATGAACAGTTTATTCCAATAAACAAATGTTTATCTTGTATATAATTTTTTGTGAGGTGTACGCTAGATCTCAAACTTCAATTACTGCATTCGAGCGAGCGCCAACTTTCAACCTTGTTTTGGATGTTTTCAGTGTATGGCTGGGGCGTGACACCCAATTTGCGTCTATGCATGCCGTGCGTTAAATGCAGAGCGAACAAATACGGGGAGAAAGCCTCAACACTATGCCATGCATAGTATTCAAACTCAATCCGTATTTAATTATCCATTGTCCACTCACTCTTTTGATCTTCAATACTCTACTACACCGGTAGAATACTTGGTGCAAAAGTCACTTTTCGGCGATGGGTAAGTTCCCCCAACAGGTGCATTAAAAATGTCATCACTATTCGCATCATGTTGTATCCAAAATCACCGGAAATCTGGGAAATTGAGCTTTGAGGAGCTAATTCATTATTTTGTAACTACATTGTAGACACTTTATCTGGACAAAAAAAAAAGAAGAAAAGGATTTGGTCTCCACACGCAAGTCTTCTTCGTATCACCCAGCATAATGTGGTTGTGCTTTTTTTCTTTGTTTTTGTTTTGTTTGTTTGTTGTTGTTGTTTTTTTTTTGGGGGGGGGACGTTATCCTCTCTAGATTTTTGGAGAAGGCGGCTGGCAAGGAAAGACTAAGCTATACTCGGGGATCACTCATACAGAACGCCCATGAGTCAACAAAAGAAATGCAACCCCCGGATGGATGGGCAGAATTCTCCCTGCTGGTCGCCATGAGCGCAGCACAAGCCCCCATACAACCGCAAACACACCCATCACAGGAACAAACAAACACACCACTACCACCACACTCCAACCAGCAACCACACACCACTACCACAATTCCAAACAAACCCAACACCGAAACTCTTCAAGCGTGACGCGCTAAGTATTTTGTAGCCCCAGCAAGTATGCCTACAGCATACAAGTTATTTCACCTATCATAATATTCACTGTACACTCTTCTCCAAGTCCAAAATAAAACCCAATGTACATTATTCTCCAACAGGCATGTATTTTGCCATCAGTACAACAAAATCAACATGATCAGCAGAACATATGATTATCATACAGTCTGAGTGCCAAAGCAAGATTTTGGTTACTTAGTATTTCTTTACATGATTTCGCCGCCACGTGTTCCTATTATAGCCATTTCTAAAGGTGTTATCAGAATATACAAGTTTCATAAAAACACAAGACGAGTTTCAACATTTAAACAAAAAAAGTCACACAATTAACACTAGACAATATAGAAGAACTTCACATCTTGGGAACCGAAATGTTAGCCGAAATACAGTAACTTCACATCTTGGGATGGGGGGGGGGGGGGGGGGGGGGGGGCAATCTTGGCGGTCATCTTTATGGTCATTTTGTATGTCTTTTGGCATAATAAAGTTATTAGTCATATCTTTGTGTTCGTACGTTTCAGACTTTCATCTCTCAAAAAGGATGCTGAAACCGTTTCAGAATACGCGTATAAACGTCCTTTTATATATTCATTATTGGGACGAATTCGCTGAATTATTGGTTTGATAAGGAAATATAGGCCTAAAGGAATTCCAGATTTTGGCAGCCATCTTGTATATCTCAAAACCTTCGAGGATACAAGAGGTGCATCATTCGGATTCGGATTCAGCATGCTCAAAAAAAGAGGAAAGAACCATAGTGTTTTTTTTTTCAACTTTCACCGTTAATGAAGAAATATGAAGACATTTCACAAAATTGTCCCTATTTTTGCTGCCAATTTGGTGGAAAAAAACAACCTGCTATTAAAAGTCAAAAAACAACTGAGCCGGTGAAACGTATTTATGCAACATGTTGTCCTAATGATTCTATGGAAGAATGGACCGGAAGTTATCATAAAACAGCTACTCACAGAAACTGCAGATCTCATCGTAGTTCGAGAGTTTAGAAAGAGAAAGAAAGATTTAAAAAAATGAAGCGAAAAAGCTTGGTTGGCAGTTGGGATTTAGATGTTGATGAATAGATTAACCATACTGCAGCTTATTCATGTCATCTGTAGTTCAAGTAATTTGAGGTTATGAATAAATCTCAGTATAGTGTCTGGGTCGCAACGTTGCTAAAGACATGGCTTAGTTTGTCTCGGAGTCGTTCACCTACGCTTTACCGCAATATTATGTAAAGCCGGTAATATTATTGTTTGCTTAAAATGTCATGTACCGTTATTAAAATATATTAGATACAACTGAATCGGCACAAGTGAACAATAAAACCGTCCCACACTTCATCACCGCATGCGATATCATTACCATTTTAATGATCTGTCTGCTGGCTATTGTATATTGAATTCCATTTTTTTTCCTATTTTGAATGCCTAATCTGCTGTAGGACTATGTGGTTATAAAACTTTCTTCTAATGTGTCTAAGTTGAATATCATGGATTTTACTTCATTCATGAAACAAAGTATGAATAGAGACTGGTTGTAAGTTTGACAACACAAAATGTGTCTAACTAAGATTTGCATGCACATGTTTGTCTAAAAGAGTTGAATCTTAAAGTTGCTCGAAAGCTGAAGTATTTCTAGGTATTGAAACTAAATAAACAAAATCTAATGAAATGTTATATGTTTGTTTGTCTATGATTTCAGGCAAACGCGAAAAACATTCTTTGTTTTCATGTGGTAGTAAAAATGTCATAGTCGCCACAAATAGGCAAACACGAAATGGAAAGGAAGATGATGCGAAATCGATCTGTCAGACTTGCTTATTTTGGTGATTTTTTGTTGTTGTTGTTGGACAATTGAATTTCGGTTAAATTGACCAGAGAAGATGTTTTGTGTGCTCGTCACATCTTTCTTTTGGACTTGTGTGAAGACTAGCAACATGATACTGGCCTCGACCGTGAAGAGAGTGAGACTGTCATAAATAGCGAGGGCATTGTGGCTAGAAAACCTGATCTCGCCGAAGAGAGTGGAGTTGACTTCATCCGAGACGGCCGACAGACGAGACTCGGCCGACGACGTGGATACGTAATCATCATCGAAGAGTGGTTCAGGAGCAGACACCTTGAATTGTTGGAGACACGTATCCATCCCCTACTCCATCAGCTGCCCTGCGAAATGGCAGGCCTCCGATGAGCACGTGGAACTTGAGGCTGAATCGTGGAATCCTAGAGCGAGGCTCAAGAGTCACTCGGGATTTTTTTTTTCTTCTCCCTCTTCTTCTTTTTCTTTTCTTCTTCTTCTTCTCTATTTCTTCATTTTCTTCATTTTCTCTTCTTTTTCTCCTTTTTCTATTTCTTCTTCTCTTTCTTCGTATTTTTTGTCTTTTCCTTCCCTTTGTTTGATTCAAAGTATTCAGTATGCCCAAAAGTATTCAGGGAAAGACGAGAAAAAAGCGGTTGCAACATTTCCCACATAATGGTTACACCGTTGTACTAAGCATCAGTCGTAGTGTAACTGTAAGAACGTATCTTTTTCTGCAATATACCGTGCATACCTTTACATGGCTTTCATTCTTACCTTTACTTGCTGACACAATTTCGAAAAAAAAAATCAAAATGATTTAAGGACTAGTTCATAATATTCAAGATCAACATCCATTTTTCTTGCATACTTCTAAGCTAAAATGCTTTCAGTTTAACAGTATTCTGTTTATATTTCTCCCATATCTTGAGGAAATCTGCTTCCCATGCATGTCGAACATATTATTGATATTGTGCAATTAAGACCAGTGAACAGTGAAAGTGTGATAGCGTTCGGACAAAACGAAAAGAAGTGTGGATTTGAGACAATAAATGCAACTACTAGTATAGATGAGATAATGCTGTCCTCACATGATTCTCCTCTTGGCAGCATACATGAAAACATATCAAATATAATTTCAGCAATTATTCATAAGTATTACAGAACCAGTGACTAGCCAGTCAGTGCAACTCTCCGATAAGGTAGAGAGAATGATATAATTGTTCCCTTTGACTCCATCAGAAAATAAGAATGAGAATTAGCAGAGCTTTACGACAGCCTCACTGTTCTTTCTTATTTTTTTCGTGCTCTTTTAATAAAGATTAATGAGAATAATGAGGTTACGTATTCTTTTCATCTCCCGTGCAGCTCGACTGCAAGTGTTAATAGTAGCACTTTTGTCATTATCATTTCAGTGATTATACTTACTATCATCACTTAATAATACCCCTGCTATTATTGTTTTTTTTGTTACTATAGTTATTATTTTCATTATTATTATTATTGTTATTATCATTATTATTATTATTATTATTATCATCATCATCATCATTATTATTATTATCATTATTATTATTGTTATTATTATCATTATTATTATTAGTAGTAGTAGTAGTAGTAGTAGCAGTAGTAGTAGTATTGTTATCATCATCATCATCATCATTATTGTTATTCATTATTTCATTTCATTTCATTTTATTTCATTTCCGGCCAAAGTATACAATATGACAAATGCATATAAACAAATTAAAGTACAATGTAACTTATGCATATCCAAATGACATTTAAATGCACGTGATTTGTTTACAATGAAACAATAAACATACTTTCGATGAGGTTATTATTAACCTCATTTTTATCATTATTATTATTATTATTATCATCATTATTATCACTCTCATTTCTATCGATATCATTAGCATCATTATGAAGAACCAGTCTCCATAACTATTACCTAGTTGGCTATCCATTGAGTAGCTGTACTCTGAATAACCTTGCTGCCGAGAGAGGGCGCGGTTACTTAATCTCATCTCAATCGGAGCTGATCTCAATGATCTCCATGCCGTATATCTTGTGCGGATGAAAATATTGGCAGTCTCGTAATGCGACGATATACTTTTCTGAGTTGGTAATGTGCATTATGACACTAACCAACGGTATATAAGTGTAATATCAATTATGCGTTCTAGCCACAATTTTACATCCCTTCAAACATAATTTAAATGTGAAAGCCTCGTTTTTGGACAATTCACCAAGTATTCATCAAATTATCTAGATGAATCACATTAGTCGGATATTACAATACTGAGAGAAAGTTTGTCCGAAACTACCTAGTAAACTCTCATCATTCATCTTATCTTCACAGTATCCAAGCTTGTACCATTTGCCTACGGACAACATAATGCGGACAAAATAATGCTGAAGACACGAAAACCATGGAAGGCGTAGATGCTGGAGTTCGATATCGATCCTACGTCTGGTCAACGATTCTGGCCCTCAATAAGCCATCATCAGAACCCTTAAAAATCTTAGGACCCACCCCCCCTTAAAATTTCGTAAATGACCCCAGAATAATCCAGTCATAATAGATTTAACAAAACAGTATAATTCGTCATATCGGTTAATGTTATATTAAGTAATCACACGAAACGAGCAAAATTTACTAAGTGAAATATGAGCACACCATTAATAGCTTGACTCTTTACAGAGTAAAAACGCAAGGCTTTAGGTTACACCTTAGTCTTTTGATGGTTTCACATTTATCAAGAGCAGCGCCTTTGAGACATTAATTGTGATTATGGAGTCAAACATTGATCGCTTACATGAAATCGATGTAAGGCATTTAATATCACTTGTTTGGAGAAGAAATCAATCTTCCACACTAGGAGTACGTCAATGGGTATTATGAATCAAGCCTTGATTTCTTACAAGAATGCAATGAAAGATATACTGTCACCTTGTTCAAGAGGAAATTGATCCCTCGCCTTGAGTGTATAACATTGGGGATCATGAATCAAAGTGTGATCGTTTACCAGAAATCAATGAAAGACAGTCGATGTCACCTTATTCGAGAGGAAACCGATCTCCAACACCGAGCACGATTTGACCTAGATTACTGTAAGCCGAGTGAAAGGCGGCACGTTCTACACTACTAGATTTTCTTTACTCACTTTCGAATAGAAAATGATGACAAAATGTCAAGCAATTGGCTTCCCTTCGATCACATTATAACTAGAAAGCTGATAGCTTAAGGAGCTTGGATATTTGCGCGACCACGGAGTTCATTACACGAAGAAAGCCTATAATCTCGACGAATGCATTTTGCTCCCGTCTAGCTAAACATCAGTATCACGTGCCCACTTTTCGGCGGGCGTCATTACGTGCAAATTCATATCCCCTCGCAATCTTCATATCCATCATCATCAAAACGAGCAAGATTAGTTCAGTTCCACCCCCTTCAAAACACATATACCCAATCACAATCACACACGCACACACACACACACACACACACACACACACACACACACACACACACACACACACACACACACACACACACACACACACCATACACACCCACACACCATAATGCACACGCGGTCATGATCTACCTTATACCATCATTCACACTCATGCAGAATATGTAAACTCATCCACCCGCAGATCCACACCCTTGAGCATGCACGAACTCCCACTTCAAATACCCACGTACACATACACTTTATACGAAGAACACTGTCTCTACATTCATCGAACCGTCCTATTTGAGCGTATACTTTTTATCCACTTTTGTTTAGTTTACCTGTACTCTAAACAAAATCAATACTATCCTCTCCCAAGCCTAGCCCTAAAGCTTCTTTACGTGAAAAAGAAAATATGAAAACTTTCCTCCCAGATTAAACAAGGGGAATATCCATGAAATTCAGTTATTGCAGTACACCAAACTTTAGGCCGACTTGAGGCAGGAGGCCTTCGACGGGACGATAACGATGTCACACCTGGTGGTTAATGTGTAATCTGTGTTAAGTCTTTAGTAGTTCTTATATCACCCAAAAATAACTTCTTTGGGGATTACGCATGATATCATTTCCAATGTATTCTAGCTCTTAGTGTTATCAATTTTAGCATTGTGTGGAAAATCAAAGTACCATTGATAGCGTGTATTTTTTTTCAATAGTCTTTGATATTGTTCTGTTGTTTGATGTCGTTTTTTATGGAGTAATTTCATCTATGACGTCATAGATACCCATCTTGGCAGACACAGCATGCTCATCTATGGGGGAAAGGGTGACAGGAGGAAAGAAAGGAACGACGATTTGACCGCCATTTTTTTTTCTTGGTCGAGCTGACAGAATTGAAGATCTGTAGTCTTCTCTCAACAACCAAAGATGGAAAGTCCAAAAGACAAAAATTTAATGTAGTCACTGCAAATCAGATGGAGTGATGAAGTCAAATAAAGCTTCGCAAGAGCTCCACGGAAGTGCACACAAATCTTTACTTACTTATCTTTTGACATGAAGTTAAAGAGAAAATAAGATTGTGTCTTATTAGTCAAGTTATTTCTGTGTTGTATTCATGATCCCTTTGCAATATTATACCTCAGGGGATTGAGGGGTTGTAGTAGTCATATAATCTTAAAAATAGGAACTAAGAAACATTTCTTTTGTGTGCAGGATAATGTAAGATTTCTTTCTGTACTTCTATCCATAAGGCAATAACTTATTCTCAGGATGAGATTGAAATAGCAAACTATTGAAGAAGAAATCCACTCCAAAATCTTATCAATTTCATGAGAAAGAGAAAAAAATCTCTGCAGATGAGTGCAAAAATGATTCAAATCCTGTAAGAAATAAGGAAGTTATGAAATTCTGAAACTTCAAATATTTTCGGAAAACACTTTTTTACCGGTTATTTTTGAATATTCAAATCAGGAAGTTGATGATGTCATGCCATCACAATTTCTTATTCATTTCATATACAGAAATGACAAATATATCCTATTTCACCAATGAATATAAAAACTTGCCTTAAGAACCACCCCCCCCCCCAAAAAAAAAAAGTTAACTTTAACATACTTTTTTCGGTATGGGAATATGCTCTTACTTGACTTTCAACTTTCAACTTTCAACTTTATTTCCATTTCCATCGAATAAACAGGGAAAATTATATACAATGCATTAACAGAACATATTTGTAACAATTTCAAAGAAAACGTACATGTGATCACGAGTAACAACATAAATTCCTTTTCTAAGGTACGGTATATACATATTATACATAATACAAGGATTAGAATGGAAATGGAGGGTCCCGCTAAGAAGCAAAGTTTGTAGGGTATGGGACCCCCTTGTAGGGTATGGGACTTGTATTAGCTAAAAACAACAAAATTTTCCGAGTTTCATATACAACTGTATAACATACATAAAAATCTGTGAGAGCATGACATCATCAACTGACTCCTATGAATATTCATAAGGACTGGTCAAGAAATGTTTCCCGAAAAACAAAAAAGTAAAGTTTTATAATGTCACATTTTTCTTATTTCATATCCGATTTTTGTGTCATTTTTGTAACGGCATTTTTATCTTTCTTTTGGAGTTCATTTATTTTTGGGGTGGATATCCTCTTTAAAGTAACAAATACTAAAAAGCAATGCTTTCTCTCCTTGTGTTTTCCTTTCATTTCCTTTTTTAAAGTGTAGGTTCAATCACACACTTTTTCTCTTAAAAAATAATGAAACAATGCATTTTCAAAATTTGATCGATCGATGTTGTTTCTTTTGCATCAAAAATGCAGATTAATTTGAAAAAAAAATGCAGGAGCAATATTCTGAAAACTTAACTAAAGAAATGAAAGTAAGAAGCACAATTAAGATACCGCACATCATTAAAATATACAAAACAGCATACCTGTACTCTGAGGAATGTCGAAAGGTTGTGATAGTGAAAAAGCTATCATCGTTTTCGTTTCACGGTTTCCTCAGCTTAAATAAGTGCGTTGGAAGGCCTCGAAAATATGTGTATACACAAGGTATACATTTTGTACTTGGAGAAGATTTTCAATGCGGTGCAGACACTTGTGATTGTTTCGTCACAGCGCGTTTCACCATTCCAGCACACGTGGATTACATATCCTTACACACGTATTGTTATAAAATTGGCTTTAGAATCTCTGCAATCTGATTGGTCAATTGTCATGCATTGATTTTTTACTGATCCACACTGAGCCATGCGTCCGGTAAAATCCGAACGCATGGCTCAAGTTTTGTATAGTGTAGTAGGTGTATCGGACGCTTGATGGGGAAAATGCTTGTATTTCATGAATTTACGGGCCCATTTTATAACACAAATTAATGATGCACAGGCCTATCTCGTGGATCAGTGAGAATTGGATGCTCTCGTTTAACTCTGGAAGTCTTAAACCCACTCGCTGCGCTCGTGGGTTTAAACAGTTCCAAAGTTAAACATCCAATTCCATCCAATTCTCACCGATCCACTCTGTCCTGTGCATCATTTTTGTATATTGTCGCCTTTTTCTAAAGAGTTTATTACGAGCATTTAATTTTGGTCCCATTCACTGCAAATACATCGACATAGTTTAGCTACCTTTTCCGGCGCAGAAAACACTGGTGAGCAAGCTTGACCCCTCACAGGGAAGAAAATTATGAGGGTTCTTCTTCTTCTTTTTTTCATTTTTCTTTCATGCCTGAATCTGTCTTTAGATATCGCTGGTTCAGTGTTGCTCCTCCATCTCCCGCTAAGATCTCCCCCCCCCCCCCCAGACCTTCTCTCTCTCCCCCTCTCACCATCCTTCCATTACTCTCCTGTCCTCTCGTTCTTTCACCTATGTTTTTTCCTCTCTATCGTCTTTCTCTATATCCTTCCTTCTCTCTATCACCTCTAACCGTCTCATTTTCTCTCCTTCTCTGATTTTCTCTCCTATACCCCTTCCCTTTCACGGGCTGGCCGGCCTGTCTTTCTTCCTACTAGTGCGTCAACAATCGCTCTTCGGACGCACTTGAAAAGTTCCCTGGCGGTTTTAGAGTTCTGGCGGGCTCTGTGTCCATACAAATGACGCTTTATGCTGCGTAAAATCTGCGTGGGAGAGAAGAAAACGAACAAGTTGTGCAGAGAGAATGGACACTGAGGAGAAAGAAGGAGATAGGAGAGAGAGAGAGAGAAAGAGAAAGAAAAGATGAAGAGGGGGAGAATTGATATGGGTCACCACAATAACGTCCAGTCCCTCGGACTCTTTCCACCGCGGGCGTAGATCACGTGACATTTCCTCGCACAAGTGTACACAGTGCGGCACAAGCATCTATACAGCTATGATTGTAATTGCTCCCAACGAAGGGAGAAAGGTGATATGACTGCGTTGTTGTCAACTTCACATTTCCTGTTGTTTGCCTTTGCCAAATTCGCATTACGAAATCGCTTTCTGTGACTTGAATTTCCTAGCGTTATTAGATGGCCAATATCATTTTCCGACCTGCTTTCCACCCTTTCTCTGTCTCTTTCTCCTCCTTTCTTCCGTATACACGCACCTTGTGGCAACTGCCGCCTGCTTGATTAGTTGTGCTTTCATTTCTTTATTTCTTTTTTTTTTTACAAATTAATGTTGGCCTATTAATTCAACTATTTGTTATGTCTATTTTTCGTTTATTCATTTACATTTATGAATTTCTTTATTTACAGACTTTTTGTTTCTTCATTTCTTTTATTTATTCATTTAATGTTATCATGACAATATATATTAATACTTTAATAAAGTCATTTTTCATAGGTAGATGAGACACGCTGGGTTTTGGGTTTTTTTTGGAGGGGGTTGTTGTTGGGTGGGTGTTGTTGAACCATCTGTATATATATATATATAATATATCGTCGGCGACCATCCGAACCGTCGTATCTGTCAGCGGCGTGCGAGAACACGTTTTCGAGAAAAACGCGTTTGAAGTTTGGTGGTCCTTTGAAGTCTAGTGTAAAGAAATTTCTTGCTTTTATTCCCGATCTTTTTATATGAAAAGAAAGGCAAATTCCAGACGATTCGTATAATATATGTATTTAAAATCATGTATGAATAAAACTGATGCTACGTTCACAAAAAGAAAGGCCTCCGCACAGGAAGAGTCGAAAAACAGGTATACGACGGTTCGGAGATCGCACTCTCAGTACGCGCGGTCATCCGAACTGACGTATCGGGGTGATACGTCAGTTTGCTGAACGCGCGTACCGAAAGTGCGATCTCCGAACCGACGTATCCTATTCTTATAACACGCGCGTCTATGCGATATGCATGGTTACGTGGTATTTATCTGTAAAACGAGTGATTTCGTGCATATTTTTGTGTGAATGCAACTATTCTGTGTCATAATTTCATGAGATGTAGTACAAATATGTGACCGTGCACCTCAAAACGAACATAAAGTCGCACACACTGATTTTGCGTGAGGACTGAAAATAAGTGAAATGGGTCAACCTAGCCGATCTTGACTTTTTCATATTTTCTGAAAGAGCGGGTCTTCTTTTACATTATGCTAAAATTTGGTATCATAAAACGGGCATTAAAGTGTGTTTTTTTAGCAGTTTATCTCGAACATTTTTGGTAGAATAGCGTCATTAGGTGTGTCTTTAGAATCCCTTTTTCATTTCTGAAAAACCTTGTCCACACTTCACTTTCAACTCTAATAACTTTTGAAAAGATAGTGCTACTGCTTTGAAAGTTGGCACTATGGACAGAATGTGTTAATGAGGCATGCTTAATTTCAGTTTAATCTAATAATCCCTTCATTGTTGTTACTCTGGTGATTTACTTCCTGTTTTTTGTTCCATTCATCGCACAGCCAGCATGGTTTGGTAAAGATTTAAGCGCTTGAATAGACATTGTACTTCAGAGCCTCTTTTCTCAGTTCATATTTTTCCTGAGTTTGTGCTTTCTTTCCAATATTTGGATAGGTTAGGAGAGTCCATTTCATTTGAGTTACACATCATTTTAAAGCTTAAAGTCTGCTCTTTCAGAATATGGTCTTAACTAAAAGTTCATGTCTGGCGACTTTTTGTTTGTTTTGAGGTGCAGGGTCACATATGTCCAAGGTCTAGTTTTGGCATGCATGATGAAACACTGGTAGGGGAGGGGGAGATTCCTCTGCAGATTTTTTGTTTGTTTGTTTTGTTTTGTTTTGTTTTTTTGACATGAATTACGCTTCAGGCATCAGACGAGAGTTCCTTTGATGTAAAAAACAAACAAACAGACAAACAAACAATCAAAAAACCCACTCCATGTTTAGGACACATTATCTTTGATCAGTTTGTATCTAATTTGTATCACGCAAAAAGTGGTTATGCATGTATTGTGAAAGAGGTGGGGCCTATGAAATTATTGCTTTTCCATTGCAGCCTGCCTCTTCTTTTTCCTCTCATTTCATCTTCTCACTGCTCTCCTCCACCTCTTCTCTTTCCCTTGCAACGTTTTAACCCTCTCTCCCACTCTCCAATACTGTAAACAAAAACGAAAATCAAACATCCAAGCCTTGCTATTCTTTGTGATAATTCATGCCGCAATCATGACTGCAATGACCTAACTTTCATTCTTTCTAAGCTGCCATGATGAATACTGTACATTTTAACCCATGAATAAAGATTTTCTTTTATAGCTTACATGCATGGCAGACATAATTCATGATCATTCAGTTGGGTAAAACTCAATTATCAGCTTGCTCATCAGAAATAACATGCAAAAAATTTACTTAGCCACACGTCTGTCTCACATTATTGTTTTTTTATATAATTATACATGTAAACAGTTCAGGACTCTGAAACAGATGCAAATTAATTTTCTACGCAGAAACATCCACACACACAAACATGGATTGTACTTGTTCACACAAATAATAAAAGGTGCATTGTCCTACAGACTTAAATGATATTCAAGTAGTACTATGAATATCATTTCACTTCCAATTATATATGCTGACATTTTAGTGTGCATAATATTATGATTTCCTCACGATATGAGGTCACAGTACATAGAAGAGAAAAACAAAACAAAACAAAGAAAGTGAGTCTTGAGACAAGGCTGCATTAAAATGCAGCAATATTTATTTCAAAATCAATCCATATATCCCATCCAAAAAGAAAAGAAAAGGAATGAACATGTCCTTAAATACAATGGTAAAATTTCATTAAAAATTTTTGAATTTACAGAATGATCAAGATATCTGTGGTAAAATAGATATTGATTTAAATTCATTGATAATGAACATGTCCTTTAATACAATGGTTACATTTCCTCGAACATTTTTAAATGTACAAATCAAAATGTCTTTGGTTAAATAGATATTGATCTAAATCAATTGTTAAACCGATTTTAACATGAGAAAATTGTACACAATGCAGTTTATATTGAAAAACATTCTGAAACATTCATCAGATGGAAATGGCTTAAAGCAGAAGGCCAACTTCCTCCTAATATTAGTGAATCTCTAATAACTCAGGTCTTAGGGCTAAAAAAAAGTACATTGTATGATTTGAGTTGTTATTACAAAATGTGCATGTTTGTGATTGTACTTTCATTTCGATATAACGGTAATATCTACGCAACGGTCCTACAGAAATCAAATCACATTTGGAAGGAGGAATAGAGCTGTTACATGTACATCTTTCACAGGAAAAAATATGACAATTATTGTTAAAGAAATATCAAAGCTTATTATGATATCATAGAATATTTAATAGCTATAGAATAGACAAATCATAACATGGCAAATTGTGGTGGGGAGATAGTGCGGAGTGATAAATTATCAAAAATTTGAATACATAGACTAAATTGCTTTTGCATGCACAAACAACTGTAGGCACCATAGGCAAGCAATAATTAGTGAGAAGTTGGTCAGAGCTGACATTTTGCTGGGATGGATCTGATGGTGCTTCATTGTTCAATTCTGGTACAAAGTGTGTATTGGTATCTCTTGAATGCAGTCCATGTCCTTGGTGATGCCAACTGGAAATGAAGAAAACAAAAAGGAAAACAAGATACATATGGTGCATAAATATTACATTTGTTTTATCATATTATCAAAAGACTGAATTTATCATTTCTTTGAAAGGACAAGATGTCATCCATCTTACAACTCATGTGGATCCATGCGAGGACATATGGGGTGTAAGATGCCCTTATTGTTTTTGTTTTTTTGAACAAAATATCAACAGAGAAAACTGGAGGACGTGCGTGTGGTCCCCCCCCCCCCCCCCCAGACACACACTTTACAGAATTCCTGGACCCACCACTGACAACTGCAAAAAAAAAGAAAAAATTACATATTAGCCAGGATGCTACATTCTATGCTTGTGTATAGTTGATGTCATTCTTTTTATTTGTTATTATATGACAGCAATAGCATCATTTATTCCGGATTACTAATGGTTATTCCAACAAGATTGAGTCAGCAATATCTGGTTGGGTTTCCCGATTAGATTAAGTGCTTTACAAACACTCACCAGTGAGAAGTTGCAGGTCAGAGATGACATTCTGCGGGATGGATCTGACGGTGCTTCATTGTTCAATACTAGCATTGGTATCTCTTGAATGCAGTCCATGTCCTTGGTGATGCCAACTGGAAATGAAGAAACAAAAAGAAAAACAAATGCATATGGTGCACAAACATTATATTTGTTTCCATCATATTTATTGAAAGATTGACTTTATAATTTCTTTTACTAAGATTAACCTTTTAATAGCACAATTTTCAGGTAGCCCTTTGTAAATGTCCACAAACAAGATTTTTTTTTTGCCCAGCAGAGATCGGACAGATTGGTGATCTGCATCAATGCAAAAGCAGTCAAACGGTACATGCATCCTCATTTGAAAATTGCTCATAGATTATCACTCAGCTTGGAAGGTCCAGGTACAAATGGCAGACAAGCTACATTCTCCAGTTGTGTGTTAGCCATTTGCTACAATATGACAAAAAGGATAACATGTCATCCAGATTGCAACCAGCGGTTAATTCATGTGGGGCACATCAGGTGTAAGATGCCCTTTATTTTTGTCTTTTTTTTAACAAAAGAAATAAACAGAAAAACTGGAGGACGTGCGTGTGGTCCCCCCCCCCCCCCCCAACTTTCACAGAATTCCTGGACCCACCCCTGACAACACAAACACTGGTACATGGTAGCCAGGATCCTACATTCTTTGCTTGTGTGTAGTTTATGTCATCCTTTTTAATTGCTATTAAAGTGTATAAGACAGCAATAGCATCATTTAATCTTAATTGCTGATGGATATTCCAACAAGATTAATGCAGCAATATCTGGCTGGGTTTCCCAACAAGATTAAGGCTTTACAAATACTCACCAGTGAGAAGTTGGTCAGAGCTGACATTGCTTCGTTGTTCAATTCTGGTATTGGTATCTCGTGAATGCAGTCCATGTCCTTGGTGATGCCAACTGGAAATGGAGAAAACAAAAAGAAAAAGAAAATACACATGGTGCATAACTATTACATTTTTTTTAAAATCATATTTATTGAAAGATTGACTTTATCATTTCTTTCAAAGGACAAAATGTCATCCAGATTACAACCCATGGTGGATCCATGCGGGGACACATAGGGTTTAAGATGCCCCCCCCTTTTTTTAACAAAAAAATTAACAGAGAAAAACTGGAGGACATGCGTGTGGTCCCCCCCCCCCCCCCCAATTTGCAGAATTCCTGGACCCACCCCTGAAAACTGCAAAAAATACTGGTACATGGGAGCCAGGATGCTACATTCTATGCTTGTGTATAGTTGATGTCATTCTTTTTATTTGCTATTATATGGCAACAATAGCGTCATTTAATCTGGATTACTAAGGGATATTCCAACAGGATTGATTCCGCAATATCTGGTTGGGTTTCCCAACAAGGTCGAGGCTGTACTAACACTCACCATTGAGAAGTTGGTCAGAGCTGACATTCTGCTGGGGTGAATCTGACGGTGCTCCTTCATTGTTCAATACTAGCATTGGTATCTCAGGAAGGCAGCTGATGTCTTTTTTTATGCCAACTGTAAATGAGGAAAACAAAATATACATAGCCTATGTTTATTTTATTGTTTCTATCAGGTTTTTTTTAAAGATTGAATTTATCTTTTTTATATTAAGATTAACCTTTTAATACCACAATTTTCAGAAAGCCCTATTTAAATGTCCACAAACAAGAGGGTTTTTTTTTGCCCATCAGCGGAGATCGGACAGACTGCTGATCGGCATTAATGCAAAAGTAGTCAAACGGTACATGCATCCTCATTTGAGAATTGCTCATAGATTAATTATCACTCTGCTTGGAAGGTCCAGGTACAATTTGCAGACAAGCTACATTCTCCAGTTGTGTGTTAGCCATTTGCTACAATATGACAAGAAGGATAACATGTCATCCAGATTGCAACCAGTGGTTGATTCATGTGGGGCACATCAGGTGTAAGATACCCTTTATTTTTGTCTTTGTTTTAAACAAAAGAAATGAACAGAAAAACTGGAGGACATGCGTGTGGTCCCCCCCCCCCCCCCCAACTTCACAGAATTCCTGGACCCTACCCTGACAACTGCAAAAAAACACTGGCACATCGTAGCCAGGTTACTTCATTCTTTGCTTGTGTGTAGTTTATGTCATCCTTTTTAATTGCTATTAAAGTGTATAAGACAGCAATAGCATCATTTAATCTTAATCACTATTATGGATATTCCAACAAGATTAATGCAGCAATATCTGGTTGGGTTTCCCAACAAGATTAAGGCTTTACAAACACTCACCAGTGAGAAGTTGGTCATAGCTGACATTTTGCTGGGATGGATCTCCTGGTGCTTCGTTGTTCAATTCTGGTATTGGTATCTCGTGAATGCAGTCCATGTCCTTGGTGATGCCAACTGGAAATGAAGAAAACAAAAAGAAAAAGAAAATACACATGGTGCATAAATATTGCATTTTTTAAAAATCATATTTATTGAAAGATTGGCTTTATCATTTCTTTGTCATCCAGATTACAACCCATGGTGGATCCGCGCAGGGACACATGGGGTTTAAGATGCCCTTTTTTTAAACAAAAAATAAACAGAGAAAAACTGGAGGATGTGCATGTGTTCCCCCCCCCCCCCACCAATTTACAGAATTCCTTGACCCACCCCTGACAACTGCAAAAAATACTGGTACATGGTAGCCAGGATGCTACAGTCTTTGCTTGTGTATAGTTGATGTCATTCTTTTTATTTTCTATTATATGACAGCAATAGCATAATTTAACCCGGATTACTAATTGATATTCCAACAAGATTGATTCAACCATATCTGCTTGGGTTTCTGAACAAGATTAAGGCTTTACAAACACTCACCATTGAGAAGTTGGTCAGAGCTGACATTCTGCTGGGATGGATCTAACGGTTCTCCTTCACTGTTCAATACTAGCATTGGTATCTCTAGAATGCAGCTGATGTCCTTTTTGATGCCAACTGTAAATGAGGAAAACAAAATATACATAGTGCATACATTTTACACTGTTACTATCCTATTTTTTTTTTAAAGATGATTTTAAAAAAAAATTAAGATTAACCTTTTAATACCACATTTTCAGATAGCCCTATGTAAATGTCCACAAACAAGAGTTTAAATTTTGCCCATCAGCAGAGATCTGACAGACTGTGGTGATCTGCATTAAATGCAAAAGCAGTCAAGCGGTACATGCATCTTCTTTCCACAGTCAATTGCATGTGCTTATGAAGAATACAAAAACATTGGAAGTGAGGCACAAAAATAGCATTTGCTGATAGGCTTACAAACTCTTTTGTTACGTACAGGGCACCCGAATGGCGTCAGTAAGCCAAAATTCTTTAAACTCAGCCTTGCTGGCTACACACATAGATTTTCAGTTTTGCAGCAAAACAAGGCATTATGAAATTGGAAAAAGTAACCAACACAAAATACAAGCAGATGTGACACAGAAAAAGAAAAGAAACTGATAGAAGGTCTAATCTGTTCATTAAAGTTTTTTTTTTTTTTTTTTTTTTTTTAGGCATAACACAAATAAACATAAATTAAGGCTACACAAGTACACGCTCATGTCTTTATTGTGAAAACTTGGTATACCAGGTTGTGCTGTCTATGAGTTGACACCATAAAAACCTTATATACCAGGCACTACTTCATTGCATTCATACAGTATGGAGTAAGCTACTTCTAACATTGCAGCACAGTTATGAAGTTATTAGAGGCATTGAATAAACACACACACACACTATATACTGTCCATACTTTTTACTACAAGTATGTATTCGTTTGTGTGCGCACAATCTTACCTAAGTTCGCCAGGTAAATGTTGTCATCATCGTCATCATCAGAAGTATCATCTTAGTCACTGCTGTCTGCGGTGCTTGTGTTTCCATCATCGCTACTGCTTTCAGAATTCTTTCCCCCATACACAGCAGTAACTGTGCCTTTCCACAGTTTCCTGTGCCATCGCATTGACACACGAACTCCAAGTCGTGGGAAGCATGCCCTTCCTGAATTTCAGTTGATCAACAGATACGGTATTCCTTGTACCATCTTTGTCCCAAAGGACTTCAACATCTGTTGGTTTCCCTGAGGACAAAGAGCTGTAACAAACAAAAACAAAAACATTCACTACAAGTGTATTAAAAATATATTTTTTAATTTTAGCAGAAATGTTTTACCTCAAGCCTATCTAGTGGTCTATTTTTACATTGATCATAAAAATGCAAAAGCACAATTCAACTCATATTATAAAACGGATAGAGGGCGAAGATCCCCTGTGCTTATGGTACTGCAAAACTACTCTCTAGAATGTGTGGGCACCTATAGCCTAGCTAGGCTAGATCTGACAATTGGAACATTGCGTTAAGACCTCAATTTATATATTTTAATTGTAAAACATCAACGTATTACTATAAGATATCACAGGAGGGGCTTACTCAAGTACTGCCCTCTGGCATGTTAACACACTAAAGCCTTCATTGCAGTGATTTCAATATTATGGAGACTTGGCACTCACAGCGACATAAAAATGCATAAAAATTCATACTCATGATCAGTACCGGTACCGTACCGGTACAAAGCATTTGCAGTTGGCTAGATCTCTGAACAACACACATGTATTTATGGGCCAGCATAATTTAATCCTACTCCTAGAGTCCTAGGAATCCTAGTATCAGGTGAATTTACAGACGTTGGTAATTTATAATCGTTCATTTTACTATAGCCAGTATAGCCTATGCTAGGCCCTTCTACTACTAGATCCTTGGCTTACATTGGCAAATTCACATGAGATACATTACACTCAGATTTGGGTGTTTTTCTTTGTGTGTGCTTGCAAGCTTGGGGCTCAATCGGCCATAAAAATATAAGTAATTAGAACCTATCATCAGAACTCTAGGGTCCTACACTCAATGATGAACCAGCGATTAGCGGCTCTAAATTGTTGGCTGTGACTACGTAACTTAATTGTTAGACTCGTCTAGTAATCTCGTACTTTTTGTGGTAATTCCAGAACAACTCACCCTGAAGTGTTAACAGTTTGGCATTGCCCACACCCACTACGTATGAGGTCCATATATGGACCATAAGCACATAAAGCCAACTCAATGAGATCATTGTGAACGTTGTTTTCTTCTAGATTAGTAAGGGTCTATGATTTTAAACTCTACTAGAGTATCCCTTTGTACCCACATATTTATCTATACACAGGACTACGCCTAACAACACGACGACATATTTGGGGAAACCCACGACAATCTGCGTATTTATCTTGACAAGTGACAATCTTATGGATAGAACTTGCTTGGGTCTGTTCATTTTAATTGAAATCGCACGATTTCATAGCTACTCACAATAAAACTCACCGGTCCTGGGGAGGGTCCAGTTGACGCTCCATCGTCTGCTTCTGCCAGTTCTGGCTGATCCGGGGCGATACGACACCTTCTCTGAACGCGACTCGAAGTTTCGCGTCCACCCGAACCGACGTATAGCGATACGTCGGTTCGGATGAACGCCTTCAGCCAATTCGCGTTCAGGCAAAATGACGTATATCAAATTTCTCTGTTAAAAACACAAAATCCGGTTCCAAAATTTTGTGAGTAGAAAGAGTGTGTGCTGGGCTTTCTTAAAACGGCAAAATCTGAAATTCGAAAAATTTACCGAATTTTGACATATACGACGGTTCGGATGGTCGTCGACGATATATCAAACGGGTTTGATTAAGATCTTTTGTCACACCATGGGCACTGATGAAGAGTGTGACCTTGCCTTTCAGTATTTGAGAGCTATGCTCCGTTTTTAAGATCTTCAAGATCTAGGATTTATTATTATTTTTTACGGCGTTCTTTTTCTACTGATTCGTTTACTATATATATATATATATATATATATATATATATATATATATATATATGTATATATATACATAATACACATGTATATCTTATAACAATTATGTATTATGTATCAATTTATATGTTATCTGTTATGTCTATTTTTCGTTTATTCATTCACATTCATTGATTTGTTCATTTAAGAACGTATTTACTTTTCTTTATTTATCTTATTTATTCATGTATATGTTACATAGTTTGGGTTTTTTTCATGGGAATACTGGCTCGCTGTTGTGTGTGTGTTTTTTTTTTGGGGGGGGGGGGATTGGGTGTTGTTGAATCATCAGTATGTTATAACGATCTAGTATACTTTCATGTAATCAAAGCTCGATTTCAATGCATCCGTTTGGGATAATAGTATAACAAAAGTTATGCTTCCTTAGAACTTCGATTCATTAAAGGAATTTGAAAGCTTCTACACCAATGCGATACATTCATCTCACATGGGTTGCAGGAGTACATGGCTTTTACGCGTATGGACCATGTCCAGTAGTGATAACATGCATCTGCAAAGATTGTTAAGGCAGTTTATCATGAAAAAGAAGACATGCCAGTATTGATGCTCTTTTCGGAAGAGATTGTACATTTCGAACATGGTTTCGCCGCCGTCATTGTATCGTGGTTGTTTTGTTGTTTTGGATTTGTTGTTGTTGCTACTGCTGCATGCTGTTACTGTTAAAGGTGTGGCCAGAATTGCTTTTCGCGAGTAAACTCCAGCCGAATCACAAAATAGCGAGTTGTCGCTGACTGCTGAGGACTGTACTCGAATGATCTTCATCGAAATACCGACAAATTGCGTCATGCGTGTCCTTTAAAGGTGTCAGCATGACTTCTGTGTATCACCTGCGCCAACTTCTAAATGGTCCAGATGTTCCTGCATAAAGGTTCCATCTGAAAGAGAGGGAGAGAGAGAGGTGTAGAGATAGAAAAGAGGATGAATGCCGACAATCTTAGTCTGCGCGGTCAGTTCGTTTACTGAGACTCAACTCGTGATCTTTCCAGTTTTGTGTAAGCGCTGTGATAATCAATATGAATAGCGCTCAAGAATGGGATCAAAGTGTCTTATTTGAGATAGAAGGGAACCTCTGACAGATCTGAGGAAGGCATCTCCGGCTGTGGTCTTACACCGGGTTGTCATGGTTACCAACAGGTTCCATTTACTCTCTCGACTCAAATACACCTCTGTACACCGAACGTTTTTGTAATGATGGAATCCAGGGTGTCTCTCCTCTTCTGTTTCAGCGGCTGCCGTTGCAGGGGTAGGGATAGAGGTACGCTGTATCAGTGTGCAGGTACTTTTAATCTACCCTTCCACCTTTCAAAGGAAAATCAACCGTCAGAGTGCATTGAAGTGCAACTCTGAAATATCGCCACCGTCAACAAAATCTTTCTCATGAAAGACAAGGGTTGTTTTCTACCAAGTAATTAAGATCTGAAAGATTCTGAGCAATTTTTATCAAGAGTTGAGGTCACTGGTAATGATTTAGGGCATTATTGAGGATGTTATGCAATGGTGTTCTTCCAACGGTCTTCTAAAAGATCTCCATGGTGAAGTATTATGATCCAGACACCGTAAGGCGCAAAAGAGCAACAACACATGCTTCTTGTAAGCAAAAATGCGTTTGCGTTTTTTAGTATCCGAAATGAATGTAAAAATGCGATATATCCTGATATAAATTGATACTAATTGCTTGTTTGAACAACAGGCATGGGCCTATAATATCATTGTAGGTACTTTCATCATGAAATATAGATAATAAATTATTTCTCTTGAATTGGTTTTCAATATTGCCGTCATATTGGGTTGATATGAAATACAACGCAAAACACTCTCTAGTCTTTGTTCTTTGACAGCAAGGCCTACAACGCAGACGTGTTTTTTTTTTTTTGCTAATTTCAGTTTCAAATCAATTTATTTTTTTCCATCTGTAAAGAGTAATACATGATACACAATATGCATTTGTCAAGTCATTTGAAAAAAAACCAAAACAAATCATGAAATAAAGAACAAATTATACGGATAATCATTTATCCGGGAAAACAATGCACACTTTGCGATAGAAATCAAGAATAGATAAAGCGATGGAGAAGAGTGATTTACTAAGAAGCAAACTTGTAAAACGTAGATCACTTGATTAAAATCTATACATATAACATATAATATCTAAATATAATACAAGGGTCAATCCACGTCAAATCATCCAATTTTCGGAAAAGTTGTCACCCGACCCCCTCCGATTTTCTTTAAAATCGCACCAAATGTTCCCCAAAGTGTCTGACGGAAAATCCCAAAATATTTTGCCCCAAGGTCAATTGGTTGCTAAGATACAGCCTCACATAGCAACCGGTGCGCATTCAGAAAAAATAGTTAAAAGAAAATTAGGCATTTTTGATTGATTGTGGTGGCATGGATATTTATGCAAAAGTGTTCATTTTCAGGAAATTGAGAGAACTTTATAGTCTTTGCAAGAAAAACTGACTGTGACGCGAAATCGACTTTTCGTTAACGCGCACGAGGTCACCGAAAATGGTGTTAAATGTTAATTTCCAAAATTTTGATGCATATTTAGAGGCTAATATCTTCCACATTTCATCACCTTAGGTTCTAATATATTATGCTGTTGAAGGCTTTGACTTGCTCAGTAATTTTGAAAAAAATCGGCGCATTCATGCCCACCGTTTTTACGGAGAGCGCCCTCAAAGTTGACAAAAATGAAAAATGTGCCAAATTCAAGGTCACGGATCACCCTTCGTCCCACCTAGGAATGGCACCAATTTTTGTGTATTGATAGACATTTACCTATATTATCTTGGGTTACCAAAGAAATTTTGCTCCCGAAATGTTCAGTAGCAAATTTACCCTACCGAAAATGGTCGTAAATGGCCAAATTCCCATGTAATATCACATATTGGGTTTAGAGGACATTTCAAATGTCCAGGCTTTCAAGATAAAAAGGCCTAGCCCTGTGATATTTGCAGTAGGGATAGTCTGTTATACATATTTTAGTAATATATACCACAAAACACTTTCATTACATAATAATGACCTTGAAATTTAATCCAAATTTTGATAAAAACAATAAATTGCTCCATTTTCCTCGTTGCACTGCATACAATAATGTAATACGTGTTTTGTAACACTTTTCACAGAGCAATATTTCAAGAATTACGAAAGCTGACAGCCTACCACATTAAGGTTCTAAAGTATTTGTGCTCTTCTTTCAGATTTTGTGTCAATTTGATCATGAATGTTATACCCTTGACCTTGAAGTGCTTCTAAAAATAGCTGTAAATTTGTTAAATACAAACCTACACACATGACAGGACTGGTGTATTATGGCATGCTATATCTTGTGATTCTTTCACAAACACAAAAGCTTTTTATGGTGTAAATGTATATACTGGAATTAATCTATACATGCTTGCAAGATATGTTACAATCAATTACTTTTTTCTGATAATGACCCTCGATTTATGACCTTCAAAATCATGAGAAATGCCTATTCCTCTCCATAAAGACCTGTATTTAAGTACGTAATAATAGTTGATAATTATGGACATTGCGCCCAACATAATAAGAGTTCTAAGACTCTTATTCTAGCCTGTGAAATGCACATTAAAAGGACTGAGAGTCTTCTTTTTCGGGGGATTTGTTCTGTACCATATGAAAACTTCCAAAATCATTTCAATTCTTATGTATTTTCTTGTTTTTGGAATTTCTTATGTATTTCTTTGTTTTTCTATTTTCTACATCATAACCATGTTTTTTTTTTATTGGAAATTGTCACAGCCCACTTTTCTGACATAACTACAATAGAATTAATCAATCAAAGTGATAGAGATAGTAAAAATGGTCAAGTTTTTATGAGTTTCACCACAAAGCACTGTTTTCCATAGGAAATGCACACAAAATCACAAATATTACTGTCCCCTTTTTTTGATTGAAATTGAGGGTCATTGTCAGAACAAAGTAATTAATTGTAACATATCTTGCAAGCATGTATAGATTAATTCCAGTAGATACATTTACACCATATAAAGCTTTTGTGTTTGTGAAAGAATCACAGCTTAGTATAGCATGCCATAATACACCTGTCATGATTGTGTGTAGGTTTGTAGTTAACAAATTCACAGCTATTTTTAGAAGCACTTCAAGGTCAAGGGTATAACATTCATGATCTAATTGACACAAAATCTGAAAGAAGAGCACAAATACTTTAGAACCTTAATGTGGTACGCTGTCAGCTTTCATAATTCTTGAAATATTGCTCTGTGAAAAGTGTTACAAAACACGTATTACATAATATTGTATGCAGAGCAATGAGGAAAATGGAGCAATTTATTGTTTTTATCAAAATTTGGATTAAATTTCAAGGTCATTATTATGTAATGAAAGTGTTTTGTGGTGTATATTACTAAAATATGTATAACAGACTATCCCTACTGCAAATATCACAGGGCTAGGCCTTTTTATCTTGAAAGCCTGGACATTTGAAATGTCCTCTAAACCCAATTTGTGATATTACATGGGAATTTGGCCATTTACGACCATTTTCGGTAGGGTAAATTTGCCACTGAACATTTCGGGAGCAAAATTTCTTTGGTAACCCAAGATAATATAGGTAAATGTCTATCAATACACAAAAATTGGTGCCATTCCTAGGTGGGACGAAGGGTGATCCGTGACCTTGAATTTGGCACATTTTTCATTTTTGTCAACTTTGAGGGCGCTCTCCGTAAAAACGGTGGGCATGAATGCGCCGATTTTTTTCAAAATTACTGAGCAAGTCAAAGCCTTCAACAGCATAATATATTAGAACCTAAGGTGATGAAATGTGGAAGATATTAGCCTCTAAATATGCATCAAAATTTTGGAAATTAACATTTAACACCATTTTCGGTGACCTCGTGCGCGTTAACGAAAAGTCGATTTCGCGTCACAGTCAGTTTTTCTTGCAAAGACTATAAAGTTCTCTCAATTTCCTGAAAATGAACACTTTTGCATAAATATCCATGCCACCACAATCAATCAAAAATGCCTAATTTTCTTTTAACTAATTTTTCTGAATGCGCACCGGTTGCTATGTGAGGCTGTATCTTAGCAACCAATTGACCTTGGGGCAAAATATTTTGGGATTTTCCGTCAGACACTTTGGGGAACATTTGGTGCGATTTTAAAGAAAATCGGAGGGGGTCGGGTGACAAGCACTGGATGATTTGACATGGATTGACCCACAAGGCTTACAATGACATCATCGAAACTAGTAAACATCGATCGTTCTAGAGAGAGATGAAAAAAATCTGTCACGATGCCGCGATCAAAACGATCATCTCTTCCATTGCCGTTTCTGTAATCTAATTTCTCGATCGTAAAGTTGCAGGAGACCGATGATCAATAGCACGTGGACTAACTGCAGCAGAAGATTAATATCTTGGGTGATATGTGCGGGACGATGTCTAGGAGACGATAATTGTGTGGAGGACGAGGAGGTATGAGCAATGCAATCGATATTTTGCTTCTATTTCATTCCAGACGACCTGCCCGGCACGTGCGCTGCCACGCAGAAAGATACCAAAATAGGGTACAGAATGTCTTTTTTTTTTCTTTCTTCCCAAATTGTTTTTCTCTGCAAATTGGAAGAGAAACAAAGCTCTTTCTTTTAGTTGTCCAACATGTCTTAAGAGAAACAATTGTCATATAATATTGTATACCCAGGATTTTGTTGGAAAAAAAAAAACTTGAGAAAAAGGGCGCTAACCAATGCTAACCGGAGATCATTTTCAAATTCTTGGTAGCTTTCGAGAAGATAGAAATATAGAAGAAAAGTTTTGAAAGTTCCAAACCAAAAGTTCGTCATCTTTTGTTCTTGTAGATACACCTGGTTATAGTGTTATATTGGAGATTGATGTCCAAATTAAATGTTTCGCTGTCTTTAGTGATTAAAAAAGCCCTAGGACAATTTGATATCATATTTTGAATAACAATTGAAAACGTAAATATAAGAACGGTCCAAGTCTAAATTTGTCTATCATCTTTGGAGACCCCTTGCATAGAATATGGAACATACTGAAAAAAAAATGTAGAGAAAAAAGATATATCAGTTGATTCTAAGGATAATGTATTCAGATATATTTCTTCTAACAATTAATCATTAGCTTGTAAACTCTGAGTTAAAAAAATCCTTTTCAAACATTTTCAAATTGTACAATAACAGAAACCCCAGGCCTTGTTGACGTAAGCACCACTAGGAAATGTGTGTGCGTGTGTTCTTTCGATTTCCAGGTATAGGGTCGGGTGTAAATCTAATAATTCTTTCACTTACCTATGATGCAATGAAATTACTTATGATTTAATTAAAATGAATGAGTTCTTTTCACAAGATATGAGTAGGCATACAATTAGGACAAGGAGACAAGTAGTTCACACGGAGGCAACGAATCGAGTGATTGTAGGTCCAGAGGCGTTGGGTTAATGTGCTAAAGTGCTCTATTGTCAAACGAGTTTGCTCATTTACAGTAATTGTGTTGAAGAACTTTCCCCCTCCAGCTATATCTCCCTTTCTCTCTCTAGTGCGCGCGCGCACACACACACACACACATATATCAATTAGTATAATGTCCCTTTTCTGCCGTTTTCGTTCCTATACACTCCAATTTCTCTCTTCCTCCTTCGTTCTCACGTACACAATTGTACATCTATTCGTAGATTCCCTCTCTCCCTCTCCCCTCTCTCTATTGTTTTTTTTTTCTCTCTCTCTTCTCTTATTGCCATTGAGCACCTCAACTTTTTTTTCCACAAAGGAGTCAAATTGCGCGCAAATAATTGTTATGCAGTTGCTGTTTAAATTGGTTCGTAATTGAAGATCAGGGCCCCATTTCATAAAATATTTTAGGATAGCTAAATCTTGCTGGAATGGCAACGTCCCACAGCAACAGCCAATCAGGAAGATGAATTTTTTGTCATTACCATGATATTTGCCATTCCAGCAAGAGTTGCTATCATATCAACTTATTATGAAATGGGACCCAGATTTGACATTTTCTTTTGTTGCTCATATCATTTAAATGATATCATCATTTTGCTAAAATGTCAATGCCATTACAATTGGGCTCATTTCTATCATTAACTACCTAAAAGTAATCGCCAGTGCTGTTATCTACATTTTTGTCATCAGGTTTCCGTTTTCCGTTTGATTTCCTTCAACTCTGAACACTTTCTTTTTGTTTAAAAGTTTATGTATACTACTTAATCTTGGCACGCTAAGCAATTTTATGACACTTAAGTGGAAATTCACAGGTCAGTTTTCGGGGGGGGGGGGGAGTTACCTTTTAGTCAAAAATCAATATCATTCTTTTGAAGTTGAGAGCTGATACATGAGTTTGGTTTCCGTCGCCTTCGAGAATAACACATTAGTTTATCAGTGATTTCTTGTCAACGCCGAGCTACTCACCGGTCTACGAAGAAAATTTTGTCAAAGTGTGGTTACAATTTCCACTAAATCGCGAAATTGACAGATGCTGGAGCTGCTGACTGAGTATCCCAAATGCATGTTGCTACAACAATGATAGGACAGCGATATTCGGAAGATATGTCCAAGGAGAATTCTACAAAATTCACATATTTTTAAAATGAAAAGCGCTCATTCCTTCGATATGTTTCTGACACAGTCTACTAAGGGTAATACAATTCCTCTTGCCTTCTGAAGAAAATAAGTCTAGCATTGTTTTTTTTTTCATTATGTTAGAAAATTAACTATGTTGACATCTTTCAATATTTTCCTTAAACCATTGTCCTCCCGTGACATCACTAATTGTTGACTCTTCTTATTCAGCGTGACTGCACAAGCAGGGATTTAACCAAAACTGTACAAATTCTCCACCTTTGAACAAATTGTTCGATATTCTTCAATCTTCACTGATTGTGTGCTACTAATATTTTAATATTTCTGTATTCACTTAATCGACATTGTATAATATGAGGTAGATTCCCCTGCAAAATTTTCCACGTTCCTCCCCCTTCCCGTTTTTCCCCGTTCGTACAGTTCTAACCCTTAAGACAATTGTTTTTACTGGCCCTTCATTTTCGAATGAGTTACTCGTAGATTCTGTCAGGTTGCAATCAAGTTTTCTAAGTTCATTTAAGCAAGATCTAAAAGCCAGCTTCTCAAAATCCTCCGTTTAATTCGTTATTCATGATTAGTTGAAATGGTTGTGTGTGTATACTCCCAATGAAGCCTCGCTCGAATGACTACATTCATTTATATGACTGAATTGTAACTTTATTTAGCATTGGAACCTTAATTTCAATTATGAACATTATATAATAATTATGCATTACGTAAATTTCATAACATTCTCGACATTCTGTGTGCTCGTATGTTTCGTCATTTTTCGTCATTGACACATTTATACTAAACACATATGTTATTACCAAGGAGCCTATATCCTTTAAGCTTTGCTTTTTAGTAAGTTCCTCATATTACACGTTATTCATAATTCCTTATACATTTATATAATTCCATTTCAAATTGACTGTATTGTGTCAAAATCATTTCTCGAAATCAAATGGAATGTAAAATGTTTGAAAATGTGCTATACGGAACAATGAATGAAAAAAACATGGGTTATTATTCTTCAGTTTTGTAACCTGGTGTTTGAGAGCACAGAAAGGCCGAGTGGACTCTATGCAAAATAATTTTGGTTCAAATCCAGACCGACGCGTACAACATTAAAACAATTTTTTTTTTAACCCAAGTAGTTCATCTTCACTCAGGTTTTTGAATCCATTCCGAGCAATAGTGGCTTGCTGCTGAGAACGGTGCATGCATATTACACTTATAATCAGTGCTAATAAGGGCATCCAGTGTAAGATTAAGACAGTATTGTTACTAATAATAATAATAATTGATATGATTTATATAGCGCCAAATCCACTCTGCAGAGTGCTCTAGGCGCGGAAGGAAGAGAAAGTGAAGGAGATAAAGGACATACAAATATCAAGTACATGTAATGAGTAGTCAAATTGAGGCTTTAAACAAATGAGTTTTTAGACTGCTTTTAAAGGAGTCTGATGAGAACAATTTTTACTACTTTAGTAATTGTCATTATCACTGAGATCACTTTCATTATCAACGTCACTACTAACTTGATGTTGAGATTTTTGTTTTTGAAAAGATTTAGTTTTGACCGTGCAGAATGACAAAGTTCTGACGAGTCAAGATCTCCCATACCTTTGGATTAAAGATAACTCAATAATTTCATTCTAAACAAGCATTTTCTAGATCCTTTTGTATCAAAATTCTCTTGCGACTTATCTCTTAAATTCTTATATATATGTATATATATATATATATATATACACCAATCTATCCCTTTGGGGTTTCATTTTTCTGTATATTCACCTATCTATCTATATCTACCTAGCTATCATAAATGTCTTTTTCTTCTATCGTATTCATTCATACATTCCGCCATGCATTCTTACGTGCATCTTTTATCATAATCATCACATGCCCTTATCAATTATATTTTTGTCCTTCTTTCTTACTTCCTTCAAGAACCATGTTTGAGAGTAACAGGACTATACCAGTCGGTGGACAATTAGCCTCGAGAGATGCTGGTCGAGTACGACCAATGGCGCCCCATCCTCGGAATGGAGCGCCACCAGGGTGTCCGCTCGGCTGAGATGCACAACTTATGACCATTTCAAGTAATTTAAATGACTTCAGAGATGTCATGTGTCTTTAAATCTCTATCCTGATGGAGATTCAATGAAGGGAAAACCTCTACTGCAAATTAAGTATCTTATAGAAAATTATTCCAAGGGCCACCAAATAAAGAAAAAGAAGGTCGATGTCTTTCGTGTGGATATCTTCACCTCTGCTGACGTCTGTATTATATATCTATATCTATATTGTGTATAATCAATACATACTCACATACAGGCATATGTACCAAATACATATGTACGTAACACAGCTAGCTAGCTAGATATATAATAGATCATCTATCACAGTGACGGCCTGGCCGGGTTAAAACTTGTGGCGTTTTTTTACAACAGTTCGGTCTTCTCGAATACCAATGCTGCCCCGTAATGCTGCCCCATTCTTTGGACGAGGGACCATGGTGGCATGCTATTTTAAGGAGAGTCGATGTAATTGGCAACAAGCAGGGTAGCCCAGATCAGGCGGCAGCGCAACGTGAAGACGGTGTTTACGCGGGGGGAGAAAGCATGCCGATGACTTGGCGCTTCCTGTTATTCGAGTGATAGCCCATTGATATCAAAGGGACTTTGTTACCATGGCTTTCGCAGCCGCATAGCTTCACTGCGATCCCCTTTACAGAAACTCGACACGGGGCGGCTAGTATCGGTGTGCAAGTGCTAACACACAGCCGGCTAATACGAGGCTGTAGCAGAGGACCCTAAGTAGACACAAAGAGAGCCCAGAGGGCGGTGTGTTGTGATTGCGGACAAAGGTAAAGAGACAGGTGAAATAGAGTTCAACGGAATCAAATTAAACTATAGCTCCAACCCCACCCCACCTATCTCTCCTTGAATTCTCGAAATAGAAGTTCATGAACTCAAAGTTTTTAAACAGCAGCGGGACATCATTCCTTACATTTTTCATCACGAAACATGTATTTTTTTTTTTTTGGGGGGGGGGTCTGACATTCATTCGGTGAAATTTCCACTAACATTGCAGACCTCTTACTCTTCATCTTTTTCCTTTCGCTCTAATATTTCTCTTCTCTTACATCATCCTCCGTTAACTTAACTTGAAAAGATTCGGTTCCCACAGAAAATGAGAAAGTTCCTACTATGAAAAGAAGAATTTTTGGCTCCACTTTTCATCCATTTTGTCCCATCCTTCCTTCACTGCCATCCCCGCCCCATATCCTCAATGCCCTCTATTATATGTGTGCGAAAATGTGCTTTAGTTGGTGTGTTTTTCCAGGCTATATAACCGTATAATTTGCGTGTCCTGTAATCCCGTGTTAACGTTAATCGACAAACAATCCACACTTGTGGCTCCAGGCAAATATAATTATTCCTTAGACTGACAGTTTCAAAACAACCCAAGTGTGTGCTGTGCAAAAGCTGCGCTTGCTTCGCTGCATCCCGGATGTATAGAATTTCAGGTGAATCCCGAAGCCTTTGAGATCATCCGCCACAGATCTTGACCAATTTCTACCAGCTGTCCGATGTGAAGAGGCTTGTTTTGATATCGGATGATTTCTAGGGTTCCCCGCCAGCGGCCGCTGGTTCCAAAAATAGCGCGCGGGATTCAACACTGAGTGTAAGAAACGAATTGTCCAATCGGACTACTTTACTAGACATTTGAGAGGCTCTTATCGAAATAAGGGCAATTTTGTTTAGGGCAAGATCGAGTAAAAGAGAAGTTAGAAAGAAAATTTGATAGTTCAGAGCAATTAATGTTCCTTAATGAAAATAAAAACAAACATATAATATTATCACGCATTTTCTACATGTTTAGGCAGGTTAAGTTGATGACATAATTATTGCTTTTTCTTTTTAGAGGCCGTCATTAAAATCACTTTGCATTAATGTGATTAAATGTTATAATGATTTTCCAATAACCAGCTCGTGTATTACGCATCACTTAGTTACTGGCATGATACTGCATTTTTCCAATGTATAATCATCTTTGAAAAATCATTTGTAACGTTATATTCACTTTGTGAAAAATGCGGAAATTAAATCAAATAAAATAAAATAAAAAAACACGATATCATGTTAAACTTTCCTGCATTAGGGAGAAGTTTGCTAAACTTTACCAAGCCATTCATTTTCTTTAAGGTAAAAATAGAAATAAACATTATAATTCTTCGGTTAAATAGTGCGAAAATATTATAAATCAAATAAGGGTGAAATTGAAAGGAGAGCCGAAAGTTTTTTGAAACTTCTTCCGAGACGACCGTTAATTGGGATATCGGTATAGGCCTACTGCCTTGACGATACCCTTTGATGCCATTAAATGAACCATAAAATGGTCGTACCTTTGAATCACGGACATCGTTTCATGAAAAGATACAGACTAACATTAAAAAAATTTAACATGTACCAGCAGCATTAAAGGTCCATTTCCGATATCACAGAATCGATGTCTGACTTTAACCTTTGAATTATTATGTATTGCAACTATTGCAGTGAATCCAATTTTTTTTTTCCATTTTTGGAAAATGTTTTCTTCTTTCTCATTCATTTTAAAATTTGTCATTCATGGCCGTAATCATTGTCTTTGTGAATTTCGGTCTAGTAGTTCGCAAAACGCGGCGATTTATTTCCGTTCCCGAGGGAGGAACAAATAGTAATTTCCGCCTCTTCGCTCTACGACGAAGGACATCAATATTATGGTAAGAATGATTTGCCCTTTCAGTGCCGAACCGGGAATGGAAGAGAAAATCTCGAGGGTTGTAGACGTCATTTTGCAAAACATAACTGGAATTGCGGTATATAATCAATAGTACATGCTTACCTGCGTATTTAAAGGGGTATCATATACATCTGTATAATTATTTGCGTGTATATGTGTGTATGCTAATTAGTTTAAGTATTTATCATAACTACCTTAGGTATTACTTCTTCTCTTGATACTCATAATTCTTCTTATGATGCTGAATATGCCTGTGGACATTTCAATGTACCTCTTAACAAGCAGCATATTTGGAACGTGCCGCTTCGATGTAAAGAAATGAGGCCAAACAGTAACCTATGTTGAAACTTTACTGCCTGAGGGAAAAAATGTGCAGTTAAAGGGAAAGAATATATAGATAATGTGAAGATTATGACGCAAAAAAGAGGGAGTAGAAGAGGGAGATGAAAGAAAGAAAGAAAGAAAGAAAGAAAGAAAGAAAGAAAGAAGATGCTTCGCACGATATGAACAAAATGCTATGCACTGAGAGTCGTTAGCTAAAATCATGGATTCCAAAGGGAAGTAGAATCCATATTTACTAAATGCTGGAAATAGCATGATATATTTGCTTTACATCCTCAAACACATACTTTGAGATAACATTGCAAGACGTTTCGACTTACAAAAGATATACCTCTAACTTTGCTGCTTGCTTACATAATTCAAATTCCAACACATACAGACAGACAGACGATCATAGTGTTAGGCGCGCAAGGGGACGTCATTTATACACAGCGCGTGGTCTATGAGGCCGATACCGATAACACTTTACACACACTATCGATGACTATCCGTGAATATGACGTCATATTCATGATATAGTGCACTTTGCCAAGAATATGACGTTACAGTCATATTGTCTTTAGCATAGCAATGTCATTATTGATCACATGACGCTATATGTGGACCAATCAACAAACAGGATTTCATTTAATAGTGACGATGACAATCACGATGATAACAATTCCAATTTACTATGTTTTTATTTACAATGAAAGAAAGAGAGAAAGAGAAAGATCTTAAGAAAGAGACAAGATCAAGAAAAACAAGGAAAAGAAACACTTGGGAGAAAGAAAGGACAAAGAAGAGACATGACAAGGAGAGAAGATTGAATAGTAAGAGAAGGAAGATCATAGTACAGTCCCAAGATAATGACCACTAAGACCTGAGATGTTAAAAGGTGGGATAAGAAATTGACCTTATCCGTATGGGCAAAACAAAGATGTGGGTGTGTCACATTAAGAATTAAAAGGTGCATTCGTTGATTTCTGGGTGCCGAAGATAATTATTTGATAAGTTGTCTTTGATAGCATTAGAACAAAACTGAAATTGCTTCTTCCCCCCCCCCCCCAAAAAAAAAGCAGGTGCTAAGGAATCTTTCTCAGCTTTTCAAACAATCTGTGTAAAGTTCTCTCAATGCAATATTTGATTCAATACCATCATTCGATTTTGCGTGTATTACATAATAGACCAGTTCGTAATTCCACTTTGCGCTTGAGCAGAAAAAGGTCATTTGTACCAACAGGCATTTTGGTTTATTAATTCACTGACATAAGTATCTGTGATGTGATGATTATTCATGTGATCCTTGTCTAAATAGTGCTTGCCAGAACATCCACCTGATAGCAAGCCTGGTATTTGGCAATATCAAAAGAAAAAGGTTGTTATTGCGTTCCATACGAAACAATGAATTAGATGCCTGCTAAAGTGTCAACTGACGGACTATTCTGGTCACCTGTTCTAAACACAAGTTCATGCTTTGTTTAGACACGAATTCCATAAAATGGTATGTCGGGCAAGCTTATGCATTATACAGCTTTAAAATGAGTGAAGTGCCTAACCCACTGAGAAAAAAGAAAGGTCATTTGCACCAAGGTGTACATGAGCTAATTACGAATTGGCTTATATGCAGTCTAGTCAGTTCAAAGTGAACGAAAAATACCTAGCACTAACAATCTATTATTATCATTATTATGATTATGGTTCTTGTTGTTGTTTGCTAGTTCGGGTTTGAATGTAGTAGAAATATTGAAAAATGTCAAAGAGAATAAAACATAAATTAAATGAGCTGCAAACTGAGAGTTAATAGTTTGATAGAACATATTATTATATGGAAACATGCAGAGAGAGGATCCTGGCGACTTGCTGAAATACGCAGCTTGAGGCTCCCTATCAATTAACTTAGACACTAAAGTATGCTTTGAGAGTGCGAGAATAATATGAGAGGGCTACATGTTGGAGCTCACAAGGGGGCGCTAGCAAAGATGAAATGTTGGTCTCCCACTGTTTCGAGGAAATAAATCCATTGAACCTTATACTCCACAGTCATGGAGGGTTCAGTCAATAAAACCGCCTTCTCATCTTATCACACATCGCCGGTTTAGATGTTCGCCTTTTCCTGTTTATCTTTTAGTTCCCCTTCTAAAACGCATAGAGACCTTGCCAAAGGTATTATGCGCTATATTATAAGAACGGCAATGATGATTATAATGATAATATCTTTAACAACAGTCAATAAAAAGACGTAATGTACATTATACATTATCAAAGAAGCATATAGAGTATGTGTGCATATATAGTTTCCTCTTTACTTACAGGTTCACGTAACATAATAATGGTGGGTTCTTTTTTTTCAAGTTTCAACACTGCTTTTCCCTCTACTCTCTTAAGTTTCAACATATCTGTATCAACATGCAGTCTTACAAAAAGGCATACATAATCACGAACGCAGAACCCAATATATTTACATTAGTTTTCTGTGTATAACTTATCAGGTTCACGTTGCTGGCCATCTTAAAAGCTGTTAAGCTTTAATAAAATTATGAACTTACCTTTTGATGTAAATGATGTACTATTCAACATACCAAACAACTTTTTGAACATTAAACTTTATTTGTTACTGTATATGTGTTAAAGAAATAAGGAAACTATAGCATTCAATATATTTACCCGATCTTGCATTATGGGTTCATCTTTGCTTTTTTTTTCTCTCTATTTTTTATTGCTCCGACACGAAGTGTCGCCGGAGCCATTATTCTCTTTTAACTTCATTGTTTCTTTTCGCTTGAAAATTATGGCGGTGTTAACACGGTATTATCACGGATCTTGCGGTGCAAACACGGAGGATGCCGTTCTTTACACGATGAACGGCAATGTGAAAACGGTCCATTTCAAACTACCAAGACCGCCACGAAAAATTAAACATGTTTAATTTTTCTGGCGGTTCCCCGCGGTTTCCCGCGGTTCTCGGGGTTCATGGCGGATGAGTGACGGATGACCAGGGTTTGTGTACGGTGTAAACACGGTCTTTGGCGGAGCACGGCGATTTGCTGAACATGAACCGCCATCTAAACCGGCGATGTGTCATTGCACCTTAAACATGCGCTGAAACGAGTTCTGTAAGTTCTTCGCAGTGTCTCATATTCCCAAATATTGTTCAATGTTGGCAGCCCTGTAAGAGACTTAAAGTCGATTCAACAGACGAGTGCTGCATGGTTTATGAATGTATAGTTTTCGTAATAAGATGGTTTCTTTCCAAGCAAGACGGGAGCTGTTCGGTCGTTTGTGTTCTGTTCGGTGAAGTTGTTCGTCATTTGTGTGTGTGTGTGTGTGTGTGTGTCTTGTTTTGTTTTGTTATGTTTTTGCAAAATCAACAGGGAATCAATCAAAAGTTGAAGGAGGGATTGGGAGAGTGAAAGGAGATAACAGTTCATGAATAACAAAGTCTGTTCCTTCCACCCACCCCCCGCCCATTGTGACCATAGATAGATTGGTAGATAGATAAATAGATAAGTATATAAATATATAAGTTGATTCATTGATTAACAAAAATATATGATAAATGGTATACATAAATGCTGGTCGGTGATTGGTCATAATGTAATCACGTGACTAATGCAGCAGGGATATCGAAATCGTATTAACCATTGAGAGTCATGTCAGGCAATTCCAGAATTTGACAGGCGGCCAACCGGGCTAGAATGAACGATGGTAGACCACAATAACAAAATTACCTTATCTATCACTGTGATGCAGCACTTGTCATTCCCGTGGGAGTTATATTTTGCCCTCGAGACAACGGGGGCACTGTGACAAAGTGGATAAGACTTTTGACTTTCAGTGAGTCAAGAGTTCGAATTTCGTCAAGTGCCTATACGTTATGATTATTATTAACCCAACTCAATCAGGCTTCAGACCTGCCCATTCTACTATGACTGCTTTACTTTGTGTCACAGAAGAAATGCTCCATAACTTAGATAAGGGTGAAATTGTTGGAATGGTCTCCATTGACCTCAAAAAGGCATTCGACACAGTCAATCATGCGACACTTCTTCATAAGTTATCTCTCCTTGGATTGAATAGTTATGAGTGTACACGGTTTAGTAATTAATTATCTCCGTGATCGTGTTCAGTATACTACTATAGACGGCTCCATATCCGAGGCTATTATATGTAACATGTGGAAACCCACAGGGCTCTACGTTAGGGCCCTTGTTATTCAATGTATACATCAACGATTTGTCTGATTGCATGAAGGAATGTAAGGTCCATTTATACGCTGACGATACATGTCTTTATTTACCTGGCAAGGATCTCGGTCAAATACAAAGAGGTCTCAATAACGACTTGACGTGCTTTTCACAATGGTTGGAAGTAAACTCACTTGCTCTGAATGTGAAAAAGTGTGAAGCGATGTTAATAGGTTCCAGATAAAGGATTAGGAACAAGGTGTTGAGAGTCAGCATTGATGAATCTGAGTTTCCCTCTGTTACTTGCTGTAAATAAGGAGTCTATCTTGACCAACATCTTGATTGGAGCCAACAGGTGGATAGGGTGATAAAAAGCATAGTGAAAAGTCTGTATTTTAAAAAGAATACAGTTTTGTATAACTGAAAAAACTGCTTTTGTGTTTTACAAGTCCATTATTCAGAGTAAATTCGATTATTGCAGCGTTGTATGGGGTAATCTGCGAAAAACGGATTCTGAAAAGTTGCAAATTATTCAAAATAGAGTTTTGAAAACTGTCCTTTTGGTTGAACCAAGGTACTCGACTTTAGCAATCTACAGTCGTTTGTCATTAGATACTTTGGAAAAACGAAGATATTAACAATTATTACCCGTATCAGGCATCTGAGCTGTGGTTCTTCGAAATTGTATTCCCCTTGTCTTACGCGCGAGGTTACGCGCCAGCAGGGAGTTGAGGAGCAAATTTTCCATATTCCCTTCTTTGACAAACGCTTATGGGATTTGCGTGTTAAAAACGAGGGGAATATAGCATCCGGGCACTTGAGTCCCAATGAGGAAAATTTGCTGTTGCTGACAGTCTCTCACGCAGAAGTTCCGCTACGAAGGGCAAATTCCCATAGGTTAACACGTAAAACTAAACGGCGATCGCTGCTGCTGTGTGAGCCTTGCTATTTCTACGCGCGCCGCATTCCCGAGTTTCGCAACAGAGGGCAAATTCCCATAGGTTAACACGTAAAAATAGGGGACGCTCCCTGCGCCAGTGTTACAGTTACCTGTTATACGCGCGCCGCGTACCTGAGCTGTGTATATAATAGGTCTATAGGGATGCAGCGCGCAGTGTGGTGTAGAGGTCGAGCTGGTGTCGAGTGGAAAATTGTTAAAATTTTACATTGTAATGATTTATTTTGCTGCTCAAGATGCCTGAAATGGGTAATAATTGTAATATGTACTGTCTACTTTCGGGGGATACGACATTAATTGCCCTCACTAGAATTGTATTGCCCTCGTCTTCGACTCGGGCAATACAATGTCGTATCCCCCTCAAGGCCAGTCCATATTATATTATTATTTTCTGAGAAACAGTGTGAAGAAATTTATATCATGTAAGGTAAAAACAGAAGTTGGGAAAAGAACTCTTTCCTTTAGAGGAGTCTAGAGTTGGAATCGGTTAACTTATGACTTGAAATGTAAGCTCTCTGTGTCCAGTTTCAAACGAGCTCTTGACATAATAATCTCTGCTGTAGCCTATAAAGCAACTGCCCAGGACTTTTTTTCTCTCCTTTTTTTTTCTTTGTCTCTATTTGATACTGTTCAAATAACATGTTACTGTAGGTATTTGTTCCGTTCCCCCCTTTTTTTTTGCTCTACTTTTTTGAAGTTTCGTTGTTTTTGTTCTAACCTGACACTTGTTCTTTTCTTTATTATTGTATATGCAGTTTGTATCTATTTCTGCTATTTTTATGTTGTTCGCTGATTTGCAGAAGAACAGCTTTGCTGAAGCAAATTGCAGTGATTAAATAAAATAAACTGAACTGAACTAAACTGTTCCTAGAAAAGATGTTTTACCCACCATTCACTGGCGTAGCCAGGGGGGGGGGGGGGCGATGGGGGCGATCGCCCCCCTAAGATTTGGACCGGGGATTTGGGAGGCTGAAAAAAAAAATGCGTGTATACTGTATACATGCACATGAAGCGGGTCTCCTTTGCAACCTTCCATCAAATCGTCGGCGTTTTCACGAACCGACGCTATTTCGTTTTTGAGCGAAAATGCAGTTCTGAGAAAATCGCGTTTAAAGATCTCACAAGTTTTAGACAACGTTTTCAATGACTTTTCCTGTCTTGTGTGTGAAAATTTTGACAGGGTGATGAGAGTGGAAGTTGTTCTTCCTATCCATAGTGTAATTTTAGTGTGAATTCAAAAAATTTACGATATTTCTGTCTTCAAACTCACTGCGTCGGTTCGTAAATCCATCGTTTCTTGCGCGCACCATAGGTTATGTACTTAAGCGCGGGTCTCACGAACCGACGTAAGTTGTATTACGCCGGTTCGTGAGACCCGCGCTGTAGGGCCTGTACAATAGGTAACGTGCAATACGCGTGTATTTACGAACCGTCGCTATTTCATTTTCGTATGTGTTTACATACAAATACTATTAGGGCTATACCTGCTTATCAACAATAACCTTATTAATTGAAATTAATTGTCATGTAATGATTGTTGTGATGATTACAATACATTTAGTGATAATTAAGATGATAATACAAGCCAGTTTCTCTTAATTGTTCTAAAAAGAGTGTTGTCATTGTTTTCATCTTCATTTAGTACACGCATGTATTGTTATTATAGCTGTGGTTGATCGTTCCAAAGATTTCTTTGCCCCCCTTTTTTTGTGGATATATTATTATTTAACACTTTTGCATTTGGACATCTATCATTTGGTAATACATGTATTCGGTATACTGTGTTTCATATTTTTTACTTTTTACTGTTTTTTTTTATACTTAATTAACTTTTTTCACATTATTTTTTAATTCAAATTCAGTTCACTTCTTTCATAATAATTATGAATGTTTGTTCTAAGATGAAGGATACCGCTAAATCTTGGGAAAAAGACGTGCCAGTCAATAATAATTACTTGTATTTACTCATCTTTCATACTCATGCATGCACTCTGTTATTTCTTTCTCTGAAATAATATATTAATTTCTTTATTTCTTATTATTCCACATATTTGTGACATTTACTTTGTCACAATTTTTATCAGTGTCATTATTGTCATTTGGCTCGCATGCGAATTCACTCATAATTCCTCATTTTCCATCTTTCTCTTTCCTGCTCAACAGATTCTATGATAGCTGCACCTGATCATATAAAAACATAAACTCATCCTGCATGCACTCTTCGAAACTGATAAACTCCTAAAAATACATGAATATCGACACTATCAGAATTTCAAGCTTCATTTTAAATATATAATAATGGTCATGTTTTATTATGCCTTTTGCAGCAATATATTGAAGAGGTACATTATGTAATCGAAGAAACATAGGTCCTCAATAGAATATCAAATTTGAATTATTCAGAGATGAGTAATGACAATGGGAAGGATAACAATTGTGGAAGAGCTCCATAAATCAATACATATCTAATGGCAAATGGAGATGGAATCAAGATTCAAGAATATGTGTAATTCAAGTTCATTATTATATCAGTTCTTGTGTGTTCACAAAAAGAGGAACACAGTTCGAACATGCACACCAAATCTTACATCGTACATTTACATCTATAGAGTGCGGACGGAACATATACAAGAGAAAGAATAACATTCTCAAATTAATATATCAAGCATAACTACATGTATGTATATGACCACACAAAGATGTTGCTGCATATGCATGAAGCTTGAGAGTGCTGCAACACCCATATGCTCAGATAAAAACTTGATGTATATCATACAAAAGAGAAGAGGTACTGCATGTACATGTAGTTACACTATTCACAGGACAGTAGAGAAAAAGCACGAGAGAGAGAGGGAAATGGGTGTCTAAAATAGGTCGATGTAAGGAGTGCCAAGCCAATTAAGTCTCTAATAGAAGTCATACATATATAAGGAAACAAATTAATCACAACATAAATGATCATGCTCATGTTAACCAATAATTAGCATCTAAAAATGTGTGTAGAAAGCCCATAATATCAGCCTTTCGCCCCGAAGGCTTGTTA
The DNA here is from genome assembly GCF_040938485.1 of Diadema antillarum. NCBI lineage: Eukaryota > Metazoa > Echinodermata > Echinoidea > Diadematoida > Diadematidae > Diadema > Diadema antillarum. Next base: position 285,020 of record NW_027272290.1, on the reverse strand, counting down.
CATATGAGAAAAGAGAAATTTTGGCCGACCCCCCCCCCCCCCCTCCCTGTGAATCCTTAATCCACCAGTACTATAAACACATTCTGAGAATGTGTTTTAGTACATGTACTAGCAAATTCACAAGAGGGTTGGGGAAATTCAGCCAAAATTGTGTGTGGCTAAAATAATTAAAAAGAAAGGTCATCAGCAAAACTACGGGGTGGATGCAGACGAATTTTCATGTGATGACTAAAAAATATGCAGCTAAAGGAAAAAAAAAAAGACGGCGGAGAGGGGCCAAGGCTAATTTGACTCCCCTCCCCCCCCCCCCCCCCACCAAAAAACAAACAAACAAACAAACACCACTGTTTTACAGCACCTTTAAAGGACTCTTAATTTTTTGTTTGTTAAAAACAAACGTCTCGAAGTAAAGAATTCCATATTGTAGGCGAAATGTAGACCGATACAGTGTATAAAGTGTACATCCCAAGCTATTAAAGAAAAAAAAAACAGATTATGAATATCATTTAAAGTAAGAATTTCAGTGTGTTTAATCATCTTTAGTTGAGTTGCAAATGACATGTACATATTTAATAAGAGCAGTAAACTTCGAAGCGCCCCCAAGCCCTTCTATACTTAATTATTCATGTGTAAAGGTAGCGCCAGGGCACTCCGGTGGTCTAGTGGTTATGACGCTGGTCTAGTAATCCAGAGGTCGTGGTTCGAATCCTGCTTGGGCTGCCTGTGATTTTTTTTTTTCACAGCAGCCTACAAACTGCACACTGCAGTTGCGTGCGTTACTACGGATGGAGACAAATGAATAATCTATTATTTTAATATACGATGTTTGACATCCTTATTGCAATCACTTTCTTTAATTGTAAATTTAGAGACATAATGAATTATTATTAAAAGAAATCAAATTTCTGTATTTTGTTGTGAGTTTGCATGGGAACATACACGTATCATAATTTACAATTTTAGTTAGATAAAGAACATCTTATAACAGAACTGTCTAGTGATGGTTGAATAATTATGTCAATTTGTTATAAGTCCTATCATTTACATGGAGTGCATGTTCCCATGTTTATAAGAATCATACGTGACACATTCAAAGTGGGTTGAAGACAACAAAATAATAAATAAAAGAATAAAGGAGAATAGAACTTAATCTGATTACAGCATCATCTAAATATTGCCAATGTGCACTTAGAAATCTATCAAGATTTATCACAAGGTTATGATTACCACACAAAACCTTCAAGATTTATTATCATGAAATACATACCAATGAACACTTAAAAAAATCTAACATTCCATATCCACATGAAGCTTTCCTTGATATAAATGTCTCTCTGTAGTGTTATTAAAGTGTAGCAAAATTGTAATTACGACATCACAGAATGGAATGCCTTGTTTTCACCTTCAATCTTAGGATCTCCTTTCATGTTTCCACTTTACAATCACATTTCACTGTAGATATACCGTCCTTATGTTGTCGCCCTTCATCCCAATTTCTCCCTTCTATCCTATCTGTAGATTGTCTTCTTTCCTAAGCCATTGTATTCACATTCCTTGATGATCAGCACGATGCTGTACTTTTTTCTTCTTCTCTGAAACAGTCCAGCTCTTCGCTACTGCATGGCATCAGTCATCTGAAAGAAAAGACAGAAATTAAGAACTTTCAATTAAAATCAAACATCATGATACAAGATACAACTTTCATTTTGAGAAAAAGAAATCAGCCAACTAAACTGTAGTTGAAATTATTTTGCTCTATTTATATTAAACATAAAACAAAACGGTATACAGGATCAAAGAATGTCAAAAAAATACTGCTGTTTTTGATGCATATTCAAATTGTCTCGCCTTTTACATATTTTAATGATGCAAGATCTTATGTCTAGCACTTAGTAAGTCTCATGTAGAATTTAAATTATTATTCACATGAATAAATCTGCATGTCCTTGTAAACAAGGCATTGCTTTGAAAAAGCTGAATATTACTAATTGCATTTGGGAAAGAGTCTACGACAATCAAACTTGTTTATTATCAGAGACTTTAACATCTTAATTAGACCTAGACTCTACATTACCATTGTATTCACATCCGTTGGTGATGTACACGACCCTGTACTTTTCCTTTTCTTTTCTGAGACAGTCCAGTTCTTCGCTACTACATGGCACCAGTCATCTGAAAGAAAAGAAAGAAATTAAGAACTTTTGATTAAAATCAAACATCATGGCACAAGATACAACTTTAATTTTGAGAAGAAAAAAAAAATCAGCCAACAAAACTGAAGTTGAAATTATTTTGCTCTATTTATATTAAACATAAAACAAAATGGTAGGCCTATGCAGGATCAAAGAATGTCAAAAAATGCTGCTGTTCGTATTTGATGCATATTCAAATTGTCTCTTCATTTACACATTTTACTGATGCAAGATATTATGTTTAGCACTTGGTATGTCTCATGTAGAAATTGAATTATCATTCACATGAATATAAATCTACATGTATTTGTAAACAAGGCATTGCATTGAAATAGCTGAATATTACTACATGTACCTGCATTTGGGAAACAGTCTATGACAATCAAACCTGTTTCTTATCAGAGACTGTAACATCTTAATTAGACCTAGACTCTACATTATCATTCAGCTTTTAAAGGTATTAACCATTCACCTATAAAACACTGGCATTGTCATGTGCATCATATTTCTTTGATACTGCACATATTTTCATGAAGTCTGCACAAGAATGCAAATGAAACACGTCTGCTGTTTGGTATTTATGAGAAAAAAAATCACTAACCCGGAAGTCCTTGGCCTTAGGAATAACACGTGGCGAGTTAGTAGGAATTGACGTTAAAATAGAATAAGAATAGATCTACTAAATAGGCCTTTGCCTCATGAATGTCTGGTCTAATTATAGACTAAGTGAAGTCTAGACCTTTCACTTTTAAGTTACCAGTGGTTCACAAAATTTATATTATAGATCTAGACTACATCTAGATCTAGACATCTAATACTATTAGATCTTGGCAACTTTTGTCTTTGTGACACGAAATTAACACGTCACGGATGATATTGCGGCGATATCCAACAGGATGACAGTACCACTATTACTGACTCAGTAAGTTGACATAGATAACTAACATCAACTTGTTAACGTACGTTAGAGATGGCACCATATACAATAACCGGTGACACTGACACTGACAGATCTAACGACTACGTTTAGACTAACGTTAAAGAGTTAGACTCGCCATCTCAGTAAGTCGGCCAAAGACAAAGTCAATACAGGGCTAAGTCAGTGTTACTGTTATGTTAGGCCTAACAAATGTTAACGGTTACTCGGTTAGGTTAGGTTTACCAGGACTCAAGAGTCCTGGTTAAATCAGTCGAGGGACATTTCTTAGAAGTCCTTCGATTCCAAGAATAAAAAGGGTGAAAGAACAAAGGGAAAAAAGGAAAGAAGAAAGGACAAAAGATTATGTATGGATGCTGTGGAAATCGACAGCGCTACTGTATCACTATCAATCACGCGTGAATATGTAAACGCCATTTGGTTGGGCCGCATTCACAAGTTTTAGGGAAAAAAAGCCCCACCGCTGTGCTTCAAAGGTACTCCACTCGAACTAACGTTAGACATAATGTCACATATCTACACACAGTACGGTACTAGGGCTGAATTCACAAGTATACTATAACACTGCACTGTACAGGAAAGCCACCTAACCTGTAGAGTACTACTCGTAGTGTTTAGGTAGTATCACTAGACCACATACTGTCATAGATGACATCTACACCAACGCTGCACACTGGCACTGGTCCGACGGTCCCTGACCAGGAAAAATCACTGTTGGACACTGACCAGTAACTTTTTCAGGAATGGACAAGTAAAAATTGGGGGGAAAAATGGGTGGACTCTACCTACTATTACCACTAGTCTAGATGTAGATCTAGAGCTAGACTATAGACTCTGTGTTAATTTGACTTGGTCTTAGACTTCAGCTGATCTTAGTTTTAGTAACTGGCATTACAAGTAAAGTCTTAACTTAGACTTAATAGTTAAACTTGAAAGTTAAAGTCTAACATGTCTAACTTTATTCTTTACTCTTCCTTTGAGTTTTACTTTTAGACTTTTTACTTTTTTTTTAGTTTAGTAGGCCTACTTTGTCAATCTCATGATTTCATTTTCAACTCAAGTCAAGGCATAGCCATGAGTGTCTTCGAGACTTTGACATCTTGCATGTCTTGCACACAGACGTTACGACTACAGTACTCAGTAGTCTCAGAAGTAACGACATAAGTTGAAAAGAAACTATAAATAATATGATTTGGGATCTAATTTGAAATTGGATGGCGTTTACAGACTAGGCTTCATAAGCATCACGCGATTGAATACATGGGACTACACTCTACCGCAATTAATGGTTATGGTAGTCCAACTGAAACTGTTATTTTGAGCATGATTTTAATAGGATTATAGCTTACCATTCACTTCACTCGTGGACAGTGGGCTGGCTTAGGTCGTCATTCATCTTTCAGATGGTTTGGTTCTCACTCTGAGATCTGGATTAGGGCCAAAACCTAATTCTAGGCCAGTAAGTTGAACAAAGCTCAAAATAATGCAACTGCGACGGTTCGTAAAACCCGCATTGCTCTTCACCCTAGCAATTCGGGTTTCACGAACCGGCGTATCTTTACTGCGTCGGTTCGTGAAACCCCTTTTTCTCAATTTCTCGATATTTCGAGTACCGTCGTTTTTTTCTTTCTTTGATAAAATTGAGAATAATTAATTTTGTGATCTAAAATTTTGGGATTTGGTAGAGTTTTGAAAGCACTTTCATTTGGTACCAATATCTCGATTTTGAAAATTTTGACCAAAATCGAAATAGCGTCGGTTCGTGAAAACGCCGACGAAATAAGATATTTTTTTGAATATTTCACTCAAAGTGTGCACCAGATCGTTGAATTTCAATTCAAAATATGCAAAATCTCTCGTGCTTGGGAGGGGGTATCCCCCTCCCAAACCCTCCCCCTCTGTGCCTCTTTCCCTAGCTTAGTACACTTTTTAGATTTACAAAAAAACTATGAATAATTCTGAGTGCACAAGACTTATCACATACCTTCCAAAAACTCAAGGTTCCCTCATGTATAAGGGGAATTTCCCCTTTTAATCGACCCTTTCCTCCCTCAGTCCCCTCCCCCCATCAGTTTTTTTTTTTTGATTTCCCAAATGTTGATTCCATCAAATATGCGTATACGAGATATCTCAATTTCAACCTTAAAAAGGCAAAAGCTCCATCGGAAGGGAAAGGTGGAGATAACACTCGCCCACGCCTTCTCCCTGCTCACCCGCCCCTCCTCCCCCCCCCCCCCCCCTTCCGCCTGCCCAGGCATATAAGTAGACTGTGGCTATACCCAGATCGCTTTATTTCAATTCTAAAAACGCAAAAGCTCCGCGAGTGGGAGGCGGAATTCCCCTTCCCCTAAGCTCTACCTCACTAGACTTTATACACTGACACACAGATGGTGCACATTCGGAATAAGAGCTAAATTCCGTGATTTTAACTCTTCGATGAAAAAGTATTGCACCAAAAATTTGCACAAGATCGCTGAATTTCAGGTCTGAAAACGCAAAATCCCCTTCTTGTGGGAGGGGATATGCCCCTATCTACAACCTCGTGTGCATGCTTTTTCTGTTTGATTGCTGAACAGACAGCGTTCATGATATTCAGTGTAAGAATTAATACAAGAAGTGTATTTAAATATAGGCAAATTGTTCAATAATAATCTACACTAAAATATACTGCAACCTCAAACAAGTGGGACTGCTTCAACTCGTTAAAACACGCAAAAACATGCATCAAATTGCACCATTTTGCAACATCAATATGCAAAAAGTTCTCACCATGGGAGGGGGGGACACCCCCCTCCCACACCCTCCCCCTCCCCCTTCGCTCGCTCCGCTCGCTCGGGTTCAGTCGCTTTCATGATATTCAGTGAAAAGAATTAATACAAGAAGATTATTCAAAATGATACCATTTTATATGCAAATTGTTCAATAATAATCTACATCAAAATATACTGCTACCTTACACTAATGTTACTGTTTCACGTCGATAAAACGCGCAAAAACATGCATCAAACTGCATCATTTGCAACATCAAAATGCAAAAAGTTCTCACCGTGGGAGGGGGGACACCCCCTCCCACACCTTTCCCTCTCCCTTCGCTCGCTCCGCTTGCTCGGGTTCAGTCGCGTTCATGATATTCAGTGAAAAGAATTAATACAAGAAGTGTATATAAATCATACCATATTATAGGCAAATTGTTCAATGATAATCTACATCAAAATATACTGCTGCCTTACACTAATGTTACTGTTTCACGTCGATAAAACGCGCAAAAACATGCATCAAATTGCACCATTGCAATATCAAAATGCAAAAAGTTCTCACCGTGGGAGGGGGGACACCCCCTCCCACACCCTCCCCCTCCCCCTTCGCTCGCTCCGCTCGCTCGGGTTCAGTCGCTTTCATGATATTCAGTGAAAAGAATTAATACAAGAAGATTTTTCAAATTGATACCATTTTATATGCAAATTGTTCAATAATAATCTACATCAAAATATACTGCTACCTTACACTAATGTTACTGTTTCACGTCGATAAAACGCGCAAAAACATGCATCAAATTGCATCATTTGCAACATCAAAATGCAAAAAGTTCTCACCGTGGGAGGGGGGACACCCCCTCCCACACCCACCCCTCTCCCTTCGCTCGCTCCGCTTGCTCGGGTTCAGTCGCGTTATGATATTCAGTGAAAAGAATTAATACAAGAAGTGTATTTAAATCATACCATTATAGGCAAATTGTTCAATGATAATCTACATCAAAATATACTGCAACCTTAAACAAGTGGGACTGTTTCAACTCGTTAAAACACGCAAAAACATGCATCAAGTTGCACCATTTGCAACATCAATATGCAAAAAGTTCTCACCGTGGGAGGGGGTACACCCCCTCCCACACCCTCCCCCTCCTCCTTCGCTCGCTCCGCTCGCTCGGGTTCAGTCGCGTTCATGATATTCAGTGAAAAGAATTAATACAAGAAGATTATTTTAATGATACCATTTTATAGGCAAATTGTTCAATAATAATCTACATCAAAATATACTGCTACCTTACACTAATGTTACTGTTTCACGTCGATAAAACGCGCAAAAACATGCATGAAATTGCACCATTTGCAACATCAAAATGCAAAAAGTTCTCACCATGGGAGGGGGGACACCCCCTCCCACACCTTCCCCTCCCCCCTCGCTCGCTCCGCTTGCTCGGGTTCAGTCGCGTTCATGATATTCAGTGAAAAGAATTAATACAAGAAGTGTATTTAAATTATACCATTTTATAGGCAAATTGTTCAATAATAATCTACATCAAAATAAACTGCTACCTTAAACAAGTGGGACTGTTTCACGTCGATAAAACGCGCAAAAGCATGCATCAAATTGCACCATTTACGACATCAAAATGCAAAAAGTTCTTACCGTGGGAGGGGGGACACCCCCCCTCCCACACCCTCCCCCGCCCCCTCGCTCGCTCCGCTCGCTCGGGCTCGGTCGCCTCGCTCCCTCGCAGACTAACCGCCCCCCCTAAGATGAAATCCTGCCTACGCCGTTGCCACCATTCACAAAGAATTGCAGTCGATCTTTATATAAAACCATTTGTTTCCTGTTCAACATGTTTTCAGAATCCACTTTAATTGCTATCAAAACTTACAGACGAATTCCTTTTTTCAATTTTCTATTTTGAAAATGAACATGAAATGTCTACAAAATCTGCATTTTCATTATAATAATAATAATAATAATAAGGTCTTATTTTCCCAGGGTAGCCTCTTCAGTGTTGCCACTGCTCTACCAGAGGGCCCTGCTATTATTATTACCCTAGCGTTGCCAGGTACCCATTTATACACCTGGGTCGAGAGAGACATTGTGGGTAAAACATCTCGTCCAAGGATGTAAGCACTGGGCGGGATTCGAACTCACGGTCCTCCGTTCGGAAGTCGGGAGTCTTATCCACTATGCCACAGCGCCCCCACCTTCCATTAGGAAGTTACAATGTTATAGAAGACATATTATTATTATTATCATCATCATCATCATCATCATCATCATCATCATTAGGGGAAGAGAGCCTTGGGTACAATGCAGTTATGTGCACAATGCAGATAGACCTACAATGTCGTCATTCTGAAATATTATGTTTATTTCTCGCAGTTATCTATTCTGTTGTAAGATTGTAAGATAACACCAGGCTCGGGGCGACAATTTGTGCTGGAGTTGACGGCACAAATTGTCGTTCCTGCGTAATTTGTCGCCTGGCGACAAATTGTGCTGCTTGTGCAGTTCCCAATTTTTGACCTCGATGGCGACAATTTGTGCAGGCAAAAAGGAAACGTTGCTGCACAAATTGTCGTCGGGCATGCACTATGAATTGTGTGGTTGGGGTGGTTGCTCCGGTGTTATGCTTAATAGGTGGGATGGGTATGACTGGTAAGTTATGCGTATACATGTGTTTGTGTGTGTGTGTGTGTGTGGGGGGGGGGGGGGGCTGCATGGTATGTGTTGTGTATGATTTGTAGGTGCGTATTATGTGACTTGTGTATGCGTTTGCGCATATAGCTCTATTCTTTGTCCCATAATAAGTTTGCCGTATATTTTATGCGTGAACGAATAATTTCGACACGCCGTAAATAATTTCTCAATCGTTAGTTGATTTTACCACAAACGAACTTCCACATGCACACCCCAAATACATACGTATTTATAAACAAGCACCAACAAACACTCAAACAAATCCTCATAATGATATAAACTAGCACCTCAACACCAACACACATTCTTCCATAATATGCAATCACACACACACACACACACACACACACACACACACACACACGAACGGACACTCAATTATCAAGGCATGGCACCCTAAACTTCGAAAGGTACAACCTTCAAAACCAGACTTGCAGTGATCATGCAGCCTGCAGTAGTAACAGTACCAGTACACGGATTTGAGGTCAGTACTATCCATGTCATTCCTCCTGTCTATCCTGCCATTGTGCTGTGAGTAAGCCTGGGCAGCCATCTTCGAATTTCCAATAGCATAATAGATCTAGAGCTGTGTAACGTGTTAGAGTCCCACAGACACAGCTGCATTCTTTAGGACACAGACAGCATTCAGCGAAACATGTTTGAGTGATAAAACTCACAGATCTTCGCAGGAGCCTTTCTCCTTCCAATTCTGATAACAAATTTGCTTGTGTCTGAACAATTTTCAACTCCTTTTGCATCAGGAGGAAACCTTGGTGGCAAAACACCCACTTCTGCATTTTCTCTCGCTGGAGATTTTCACTGTCATGGAAGTGTTGCAAATACAAACAGCAAATTTCTTCAAGCTTCATGGGTCACTTCGATACATAGTTTCTCAGTTCCTCATATTAGGTTCAAGCCTGAGCAGAAGAAGAAATCTGTTTACATGTACATAGCCATTCTTCTGATTATCCGATCGCATGATACCGAAACCAATCCAGGACCACGCAAACCAAAATTCCCATGTGGTGTTTGTCAAAAAGCAGTTGGCTGGTCTAACACCAGGACAGCAGTGGCTTGCGATAACTGTGATACCTGGTATCACACTGATTGCATGGGCATGTCATCAGAGTCATATGATCGAGTCAACAAATCCAATGTCACTTGGATATGTAGCAAATGTGATACACCCAACCATAGTCTATTCCTCTTTGATTCATATTTATTTGACTCGGACAACAAATTCAACCTCCTCGATGACTGTAGAAATGATTCAACTCGTATAAGTAGCGCGTCAAGTCAAGAGACTTTAGACACAGTGTCAAACCCAGGATCCCCCGAACATCACTCTTCACCAATTAAGAAAAACCTAAGAAGAAAAACCGAACCAAAACCCCTGAAGGTTTTAACAGTAAACCTACAAAGTTTGTGTGCTAAAAGGGAAGCTTTCTGGGAGGCTGTTGAAAGCAGCCAACCAGACATCATCATTGCAAATGAAACATGGCTCAAACCAACAATTCTAAACTCAGAGATAATGCCTCCTGGATTTAACACCCCATTGAGGAAGGATCGCCCTGACGGCTATGGTGGTGTCCTGCTTGCTACAAGAAAGGATCTAACTGATTGTGAAATCAAAGTTGAGTCTACTTGTGAGCTGACAGCCACCAAGATCCAAGTCTGCGGTCAACAACCCTTGATCGTCATATCGTCATACCGGCCTCCCAAGAACGACATGGCTTACGCGCTGGAAATGTGTCAAGCTATCAGAGATGTCATCATCAGCAACCCATCTGCTGTAGCTTGGGTCAGTGGGGACTTCAACCTCCCAGACATCAACTGGTCGACGGGCTCCATCGAGAGTCATCAGTACACAAACGCAATCAACAAGCACTTCCTGTCCACCTTCTCTGATGATGGGCTCACACAGATCATTGATTTTCCAACACGAGGGGAGAAGACATTAGATCTATTTCCCACCAACAGGCCATCACTGATCACCAAATGCGTACCTTTGCCAGGTGTTAGTGATCATGATATGGTTCTTATTCTCTCTGATACACGTGCAAAGAGACAGAAACCTGTACGCCACAAGATTTTCTTATGGAAAAAGGTTGACATATGCCGCATGAAGTCAGAAGCTCTCACGTTGAGTGAGCATTTTGTTGAGGAAAACTCTGTCCAGACAGATGTTGATACTTTATGGATGAAATTAGCGAATGGACTCCATCAAATTTTGGACACACTAGTCCCGTCTAAGTTTAGCTCAACACGTTTCAGTCAACCATGGATTAATGCCAACATCAAACGCTTATCCAGAAGGAAGAAGCGAGCCTTCAAACAAGCTCGGAAAACTGGAAGATCAGGAGACTGGACAAGATACAAAACCATGAAGAGTATTATGCAGAGGGAGTGTAGAGTGGCTTACAACACATTTATCAGCGACATGCTCAGTGAAGAAGACGGCAAACCTAAAAGATTCTGGTCTTATATAAAAAGCACTAGGTATGAAAACTCAGGTATTGCACCTCTGCTGAAGGACGGCTTTCTCCAGAGTGACGCTCACATTAAGGCCAACCTACTGAATGAACAGTTCTCTTCTGTGTTTACACAAGAGAATGTGTCCAACCTCCCTGACCTGGGTGAAAGCCCTCATGCTGCTGTTCCATTTTTCTCAATCAGTCAAGAAGGGATCAGGAAACTTCTTGCCAACATCAAACCCCACACAGCCTGTGGACCAGACAATTTACCAGCCCGTCTTTTGAAAGAGACTGCAGATGAACTAGCCCCAGCTCTCTGTCTCCTGTTCAACGCAACTCTCCATCAAGGTAAAGTTCCACAGGACTGGAAAACTGCAAATGTTACCCCTGTCTTCAAGAAGGGAGACAAGCACAAGCCGGACAACTATCGCCCGATCTCCCTTACTTCCAACCATCATCTGTAAGACTGTTGAGCACATCATTCACAGCCAGATCATGCGCCATCTTGACACCCATGGCCTACTTGCAGAATCCCAATTTGGCTTCAGGCGCGGTCACTCGTGTGAGTCGCAGCTACTGATTACCGTTCAAGATCTCGCTGCAGGACTCCGAGATAAACAGCAGATCGATGATGTCTTACTAGATCTCTCCAAGGCTTTCGATCGTGTCCCACACAATCGGCTCCTACTCAAACTCCACTTCTACGGAATAAGAGGGCAGCTCCTATCCTGGATCCATGACTTCCTCCAAGGGCGCACCCAACGAGTGACAATCGAATGGGTCAAGAGTGACACTACTAGTGTGTCTTCAGGTGTGCCCCAAGGCACAGTGTTGGGGCCTTTACTTTTTTTTGGGGGGGGGGGGTATTTATAAACGACCTTCCTGAGTATGTATCATCATCTATACGCCTTTACGCTGATGACGCCCTTATATATCGATCCATTGAGTCACTTCAGGACACTGAAGCACTACATCAAGATCTAGCAAATGTCCAGGAATGGGAGAAAAGGTGGCTCATGTCATTTAATCCCGACAAGTGTGAAGTGCTACGAATTTCCAATAAGCGTAGGAACATCATCGCATCAAACCCATATTCGATCCATGGGACAGCACTCCCTGTCGTGGATGAAGCCAAGTACCTTGGCGTCACTATCCAACGAAATCTCAGCTGGAAATCTCACATAAACAACATCTGTAAGAGGAGTAACCGCACCCTCGGTTTTCTTCGGCGCAACCTAAGGAGATGCCCCCAGGCTATTAAAGAGCAAGCCTACAAAACTTACATCAGGCCAACCCTAGAGTACTCATCCTCAGTATGGGACCCACATACCAAAGAACTCATATCACAGATAGAGACAGTGCAACGACGCGCCGCCCGCTTTGTGTTGTCTGATTACAGACAGCAAAGTAGTGTTGCCCTAATGCTACAGAAACTACAGTGGCAGTCACTCAATGACCGCCGTGCCCATAGCAACAAGGTAATCATGCTATATATAATCATGAATGGCCTTGTGGCTATCCCCGCAGCCCCACCCTACATATTCCCAGCTTCAGGAGGAACAAGAGGTCGTGCACCATCTACAAATCAGACAACATCATTGCAGAATCCTAGCATACCAGTACCGGTATAGCTTTTTCCCCGAGTGTGGTCTGTCTATGGAATGCTCTCCCAACTGAAGCGGTGTCAGCCCCATCCATTGAGGTCTTCAAGCACCGCCTCTCGTCAGTCACCCTCCGTTAAAACAGCAAGATGTTTGGTTTTTACTTGCACTTTTATTTTGCCCTCCTCTTTTAATTTTGTGTGTGTGTGTGTGTGTGTTCACACTGTATTCTGCACGTGTTCCCGTGACCGCGCACCTCACTGCACTCAGTACGACTATACTCTACTAAGAGGGATGTACTTTAATGGAAGAAGAAGAAGAAGATCAAGTGCGCGCGCACATACACACTTTCTTGAAACCTCACCGTGACTTTTTACATGGCTTGTTTGCATGGGTGTAGCCATCATGTAAGTTATGTGTTGGTATTCCGATGACTATGTCAAGAATGCACCCCCAAAAAATGTGCTTCGAGGCCAGGGCGGGCGACAATTTGTGCCGTCAGCCCTCTGCACAAATTGTCGCCAGACGACAAATTGTGCAGGGGCGACAATTTGCGCCGTCAGCTCCATGCACAATTTGTCACCTGTTTTGTTCAGGGGGCGACAAGTTGTGTCGCAACAAACGCACTGTTACACGGGGATTCCCCACGATATTACACTTCCGCGCATCTCTGTAGCTGTTGAGCCGAGCTAGCTGGAGGTCATGTGACTAGACTGAAAAGGAGAAGCACTAATAGCAGTCTCGCCAATCATACAACCATAACCCAAGTTGGTAAGCGCCAGTGCTCCAACATGATGTTTCGCTCTACTTTAGCAATTTTAGTATGCACCTTAGTGTGCCTTCCCCTCTGCCTTTGCTTCAAACCGTCCCGTCTGTGTGTCGTGAAAAATAGGATCGGAAATGCCAATCTCACCCTTGCAGTTCGGACAGTCGCCGACGGCACTGTACAAAATACCCCGTCTGCAGTCGTGCAGATATCCTACCGAAACTCCGACTCGGCTAACGCCGCCTGGAGCCAATGGACAAACATCGGTGCGCCGCTGCAAAACCAGTCGTTTCTGTCCAATCCTGCGTGCGTCTACTCAGAGCTAAATCAAACGCAGGTAAATCTTTTAATTGTCACTGTCATATGCTGAACCTCAATACAGTGTGTCAGTACAGTATGGTAGATATCCTTGTCCCCCGTACTTTTACAATGTAAATGTGATATAGCGTAATGTCTGTTCTGCAGCAGGCAGGAGACACACTAACCGCAGCAGCGACCCCATACGGACAAATACGTACCGTAAAGGGGTCGCACAGCAAGGCCTATCCTGTCACGGAAGCACCTGATATGGCTTAGCATTTACGTGACCAGAGACCAAAATACAGGGTTTTATACTGAAATTAGTAGCCTTACTCTTAGATAAGATACTTACAATCACAGCAGGCGAAGTCGATTTACAATATGATCTGTTTTGAGAGCCCTGTGAAAGAGTTTATCCGAGGGTTTTAAAGTCCTACCGCATTTCGTATTGTGGTACGACTTACACAGCGCATGCGCGAATATGGATAAAACGTAGCACATACTATAATACGCAATGTATGCGTGTGGAAAATAACCCGGACGGCTCGCTGAGATCTGAAATGAATATTCATGAGATGTAACAAAAAAGAACGCATGCTGGGCGCTGATTTACTATCGGGCCTACCGGCACTTATTAATTTCGTTTTTAAAGCACATTTTGAATGTGTGGTTCATTATTTATTTGCAATAAAGGAAGTGCACACATAATGAACATCTGGAGATATGACGGATTAAGAAAATAACAGGTGATTTTCATGATAGAGGGTATGTTTGTTTCTTTGTTTGTTTCTTTATTTGTTTGTTTTTTAACAGTCTGCAGGGGCAATGTCCCAGATGTCTCATCTATAAATCAAGTTTCCTTTCACACTGTAAAATGTTGTACATTCACAATGGGCTCCACTCACAAGCTCTGCTTCTTGGGGACTCATATTCATTTTTGCTTCATGTTTATTATCTGCTGTGATTTGATTTGAATACACTTCTGTTACATACATGTCTTGTCTATTTTCAATGTTTCAGGATTGTTTGATTATTTATTAAAGAGACCTTTCTTTTTTCAAAGAATTCCACCGTATGGGAATCCTTTCCTGTCTTTTTCTTTCGGGCATGTCACTTGCTGTTTGATTGTGTGTGTGTGTCTGCACGCATGTGTGTTTAATGATTATTTGTGTGTAACAAGTTGGATGAACTGGAAGCTAAATTTCTATGTACTGTGATATACAGATCAATAAAGTTGACTCTGAGTAGTCCTTCATTTTCTTCATTCATTCATTCATTCATTCATAGCAATGGGACAAGAAGTGTCTTCCGAAATTTTTATATCAGAATGTCATTATTTCCTTTTTTTTAAAATCTGATTTTATCATTTTTGCAGTGTTCTCCTGGATTTTTTTTTTTCATTCTCATGAAATATAGATAAAGTTTTAGACTGGCTTTCATCTTAAAGGTATGATGGATTGGTTAATGAAAAACTAGAAAGTAACCCTTTCAGATCCATCCATATGGTCATGGGGATTGTATTCCACTGCTCCCTATGTCATTTTCAAAACATTTAGTGTCTTTTTTTTTGCACTATTATCGACACTATATCTAATAACACTATACACTCAATTATAGCTTCATATTGATATTGTTATTTATACATACGAGTGTGTGATACACCTTTTATGTATTGGTGATGGTAATGTACAAGCATATTCATACACTTATTCTCTTCCTTCTCATTCGCATTAGGAATAAAATAAGCACTAAATTATTATGTCATGTCCCTAGTACTCATTCTCATGATCGTGATACTATATACCTGGGGAGGGAAGGTGACAATAATGCAAGCCTTTCTATTCGTGTTCAATCAATAATCATTTTTCCTTATCTCATAACCATGCTTGCTTTAATTGATCGATATTTTAATATTATTAATATGTCATCAGAACCTGCCTTGCTTGATAAATTATATAAGATTATGATAGTGATATAATGATTATCATTATCATGATTTGAAATATCTAATCATAACTAGTACCCTGTATGGCTTCAGTTTGCTACTTTCACTGTACTTATTGATGCCATTGCATACTCACTTTATCCAAGATTTGGTGATGGAAACCAAAACAAACGCTCTTGCCAAACCCAGTTGGCAATATCATTAAGGTGTCCTTCTGTTTCACTGTGCTTTCCATTATTTCTACCTGCTCCTCTTTAAACTTAATTCCAGCCTCCTCCTCTAATTCCTTGATAGCATCTTTGAACTCCATGATGATGATACTGATAGCTATGAATGGTCCGAGAACTACGAGCAACATTGTACATATGTACATATATGGCAGATGACGTAAACATGAATATTCATTTGCGCATGCCCAGATCAATTTACTTACGTGATATTTTCAAAATGGCGAGCGGCAGTGTCGATAGTGTCGAGTGGGGTTCCAGCAAAGATGATGGCGATTTCTCTTGTTTTCGGAGGTAATGGTGAGTAATACATAGTCGGCTAAAATATTCAACATTATGGTATTACAACATGTGGCTTTTTGTTGCGAATCCATGTGTCGTTTTGAACGGTGAGTTTGTGACAGAATTGTACGCGTCGCAGTACTTCCTAAAAATCGCATGGGATGCTTCGGGGCGCTGTTACTGTGTTACAGCGCCCCGCGACGGGGTTAGAGACACACCTATCAAGGTTCTGTTTACCGTTGGGAGCAGTTTACATTTTTTTTCAAGATATCACATTTGATGCATATGCGTAGGTCTGGTAGTGTTGTACCAAAAAACATCCTACCATGGAACATTTTCACAATAAAGCCTAAAATATAAGGAGATATCAGTATATTTTCTCAATAAACCGTACTGTAGAGGGTTTAATAATTAGTCTGGAAAAATTGTATAACTATAATTGTTCACATTTTCTATATTAACTCTTTGTGTGTCACGTTCGCACGTCCGACTCGGTTGATGGCGTGCCAACTTTGCATATTCTGCTCAAACGCACAAACCCGTCCAATCCTATCGATAAATCGCCAAATGCCATGGTACAATATCCAAAGCGTTTCTCGCGCTTCCGTTCCTCTCACATATAGCTTGCATTTTTATATGTGGTGATTGACTGTCAAGCGGTGTTCTCTATTGGATTTGCGTGTAAATTGAAAGTTTCTGTCACTGTTTTGTGTGCAAAAGTCATGCCTTTGATGTAGCTACTGGTCATGTGAAAGAAAAAAAAAACAGTCATATACATTTGTCATACAATAACATTACATCAAAGCAAATATTGACATTTTCTCCCCAACTTTACTCACTATTTGTCCGGCACAACAGAAATCTATAGAAGTTACATAGCATAGACTGGAAAACAGAACCTTGTCTCAAAGCATGACTATACAATTGTAGATATGTTGGTGTCTCAGAATAATGTGGCACACATACATGTAGGGGGTCTACACCATGGCACATGAAGAGTTAAAATAATACTTAACATCGATTTTACTGCATCAAATTGTTACAGTGTTTCTTTCTATCCCTAACTCATATTTTAGAACTATTCTAAAGCACTAATGCTAGGTTTTTGTTTCATCTGCAAATGGTAAATAGTAGTTATAGTGTATGATATTCCACATACTAAGAATGTTGCAATAGGATTGGTCCAGAGCTGATCACGTGATGAAGCGTAGTTTTGCCCATCACATCACCTGAGAAGAAAATTTTGTTACACTCTATGTTGATAATCCCTTTTGTTTCGCTGATCTCCACACAGTCCACACAGTCCTAACGCAAGATGAGTATGCGCGAAATAAAAGTGCGTTGCACTGTGGACTATAATAGTTGCACTGTGGACTATAATGTGACCTAGGTCACTTGATAGTACACAGTGCAACGCACTTTCACTTCGGTGCCGCACGGTGCGCGCAGCAAATTCATTGTTTTCTCGTCATCTACGCGCACACGTAGCCTAAGCTCTGAGGATACCTAAAGACAGCTAAAACGGTTTCAGATGTGGAATAGAATGGGAATTTCTAGGACCCTGATAGATGTGGAATGTAAAGCAAATAATCAACTTTAGTTTCAGGCAATGAGACAAACTATGACTTCCTCGGCGATCTGAATGTGTATGCTATCTTTCCTCAGCTGCGCTTCGGAAAGATAGCTACATCCAGATTGCCTCGGAAGTGATAGTTTGTCCCATCACCTTCACCAACGTGGATTATTTGCTTACTATAACCATACAAAACAGTAGGTTTGCCATATTCAAGGCTATTGGGAATTTATGATATCTCAGAAGCAGAGGGATTAAAGGGATGGTACAGTTTCTACTGAGATTGGGCTACAGGCTTCCAACATTAATTTTTTGACTATGATTTTTTTTTCTAATAAATATTCTGAGAAACCTAATATTGGTTGAAGTAAGGATTCAGTCTTTAACAGTTTGCAAGATACTTATGAGTAACCATTTTATGAAATGAGAAGAGCATGTATAATTCTAAGAGGAATTCAAAGTTTATTTGATAAAGATTAGTTTGGATATGGCTGTGATAATGTTTTACTTTGTTTTTGGATATACTGTATCACAGCCATTTCAAAACCAAAACTTTGAATTCCTCATAGAATTGTATGCTCTTTCTCATTTCATAAAGTGGTTACTCTAAGTATCTTGCAAAGGCAGAATCTTTAGTTTCAACCAATATTATCTTGAAGCACTCTCATTCATTGAATCAGGTGGAATCCAGTGACGTTGATGATTGATGACACGTGTCAGGAGTATTCAATGCTACCGAAGGAAAATCAAGCGTTTTTTAACCCCTTGAGGATGAATCCCGAATATACTCGGGCAGGTGTCTATGGGAAATGCATACATTGTAGCAAAATCAGCCCGTTCTCAACAGGTTAAACCACCTGTTGTCACATTTAGAAGAGTCACAAAGTTGTTACAGGTCTAATTAACTCATTCAGTCCTATCAACAATGTGTCTGTGTATAATATTCAAATTATATTGTGACTCTGGTCCTGTGTGGGTGAAAGCTACTGCAGAAGTGGAAAATGATTTGTATTAATATAGTCATGCTGTCTTCTTATGACCCGTTAAAAAATAGACTACTCTGTAGTTGTGATTATTTTTGGGCAGGTGTCCACAGGAGATATTATACATGTGTTAAATAGCAAACTCAGCTAGTTCTCAGTGGTTTAACATGATCCTCATTTGAGGTAATATAAGCTTCGTTTGTCAAAGCATCAAATGGTCAAGTTTACAAAGGTTTGGACACAAATCTTGTAATATTCCCATATACTGTTCAGGTCCCAGTCTAGAATCTGGAGAGAAGTTCAAAGATAGAAAGTCATTTGAGATAGTTGCACGTAGATATTTTTCTGTTGCGGTAATTTTCTAATCTAATCTTGCTTGTCCAAAAAGATATTCATTCAGGCAGCAGATGGCCAGGTCTACTCCTCCACGCAAAGTTCACAGAGTTTTCTCGAGTTCAGTCCCTGGGCCCGAATCGGGACCAACAAGCTACCCGCAGAGAGCGCCAAGGGTCCACTGGTGGACTCTGTCTCAGCCGTGTGGTACGGAAAGATTCTCATGGTGTTTGCTAGATCGCTGAGCGCCAGTGAATCAAGGCTCTACTGGTGCCGAGGTTAGAACATGATATCATCATCATCTTGATCATTGTTATTCCATTAGTTGTAGTATTAGCAGCAGTAGTTTTAACATCAGTAGTGCAATTACAACATATGATTATTGATATTCAATATAGGCTATTAATAGTATCATTAACATAATTAACAACATTATTATCAGTGGCGGATCGAGGCGGGGGTGCACCGGGCGCGCACCCCCTCTTTATTTTTTGTTAAAACAAAAGAAATAAAAAGAAAAAATGGGAGCGCATGCACCCCCCTTTAATTTGTAAATGCGCCTCCCCTTTATGGAATTCATGGATACGCCTCTGATTACTGTTTTCTTTATCATCATAATCTATATTTCTGTGTTCATTGTGTAGCAATGGTTGTAGGATAAGGTACAATTGACTGCAAGAGCAAATGCTGTCAAATTATAATGGGATGGACATTACTTGTTGCAAAAAATGATAAATCAGTCAAATTTAATCCCAAAAGAGGAAGAAAGAAGTCCCATCAAAAGTACAAGGAGAATTGTTTGTGTCTTCCTTTAAACACCAAGTAAGTTTATGACAATTTATGACAGTTTATGACAGTTTGTTGTGTTTATTTGTAAAATAGAAGAGGAATAACAACATTGGTTTTGAAGAGGGAAATATGTCAAATTACTTTTAATGCAAACATTAAGCAGTTTCATTTCGATTATTTCCTTATTCTATCCTCCCCCTCTCCCAAGTTTACTGCAGTACAGAATCATTATCCAGGTTATCCAAAATAGAATGTGTTTATATTCAGACATGATAGGTATGTTTCACTTTCACACATAATAATAGTCCTTGTGCATCAAATGTTTAATAGGTGTGAAGTTTTAATGGTTGAAAAGCACTTCAATAAATGCAAACATGCCAAATGACAAACAAACACTGTGGGAATCCCCCCCCCCTACCCCTTACTCTCATTTCCTCAATAGCCATTGTTGAAACAATACCATACATTGCATTCCTATTCAAACACCTGTCATTACAGTTTCAGAAATTGTGTTTTAAGTAATGATTTTAATGTGCAATTTATTGTTAATGAAACTCTGTTTGTGACTTAATCTTTGCTTGCTGTATGGTACATACACCGTATCAGGCAACCAAGATGAATTAGTCATTTCATGTTGACATTTAGAGCCAGCTGTTGAGGTAACCAACAGAATATCAGCAAACAAGGACCATTGATTTTAAAGTGTTAATAGCTGTGCCATTGAGCTTATCTCTTGATCAAGATATTGGTCCCATAAATGTTGATTCAGTCCGAGAGCTCACAATCTCTGTCCATGAGGCCAGGAAACCACAAACTAAAAGGTAGCCATTCGGTCAGTAATTGTATTGTTATGAAAGTTTGCAAAAGAGTTTGTTGACCTGTAGCCTCTACTGGTTTGTTTGCTAGATGTACCGGTAGTGATAAATTGTGCACACTGAACTTGTTGGTTCAAGAGAATTTGCATGTCTGTTATTGTTGAATCTCTGCTGAAATTTACAGCAACTAATGTTTGGCATCTCTCTCTTTGAAGGTGAGGTCAATGGAAGTAAATTTGAGGTCATTAACCACTGATCATGTGATGTTTTGAAGATATCAGTTTTTCAGCCTATGCATATAATAATTATGGACGTAGATGTAGATCGAGACGTTAATTTGCGCCCATTGTCCGCTTGTCCTTTTTATGCTAACGTTCCACAAATATTACCATATGTGGGGAAAGTTTGTTTGGTGGCCACAAAACAAGTTTGCACATGCACTGAAAGCCTCAGATGTGTGCCAAAACAAACACCTTTTTCAGGTTCCAAAGAACACATATTGATGTGAAAGAAAGGCTTTTGAAATTAGAAGGCAAAGGTTAATTATCCAAAGAAACACACTCATATAACAAATACATTATGCATTATGAATATGTCTGGCATGTATATGTATAGAGAGAAAGCATTAAGTAAATTAGAGTGTGTGTGTGTGTGTGTGGGGGGGGGGGGGTTATGTACCTTTATCTGAAAGTGATTATGCATAGAAAGGAGACTGAAAGAAAAACAAATCAGGAGAAAGAGAAACATGAATGTTTGTGGCCTTTTTACACTTGGTATTGACAAACAGTGCAGCAGTAGTTGTCAATTTCTGTACAAATGTCACATTGGTTTGTTCTCTATATGTTTGTTTGTCATGTTAGAGCATAATATTTGCATTAAAAAATGAAAATTTTCCCCATACTCATCTTAATTTCCCCTTCCCCTGATATTATTTCGTGCAGGAAACCCTACAAGCTTTGGCTCCTGGGGTCTACTGGCTGGCTCGACCATCCTCGGCACCGATGCCACGTTCGTCCTGAACCCCTTCTCGGGCAAGTACGAGGGTTTCATGCTCTCTACGGGAGGCAAGATGCACAGGACATGGCAACACAATGATCACAGCTTTGCCGGCTGGAAGACCATGGGTATGATCCCAGTGATCAGTTACTCTAACTTCATGGTGGAATCATCCATAATGAATGTGTAGCAACCTCTTAAAGGGAAACTCCACTCAAAAGTTTCGATTTACTTTTGATAATGAGCGTGGAGGCAAACCGATTTGAATAGGATAGTGTTACTTTCTATTAAAATCAGACAAAAGAATAAGAAAGTACTGGCTCTGTTGATTTTATTGTTTCATACGTATTCTGTAAAAACTGTGATTTTTGTGATATAATTATGTTATCCCATCCCAAGATACAGTAAATCCCATCAAAAGTGGAGTCTCGTACATGTTGGATATGGTTTAAGTGCACAAAGAATGACGCTCACAGTGCAGTGTTTTGGAATCTGTTGTAGATCAGTATTTCATGTCAGCAAATCTTGTGATTTAACCGCTCTAAAAACATTTGTTAGTTTTTTACAGCAGGATGTGTCCATAGTCAGCTAAAAATAGCAGTGTTTAATTTGTTCAGCTAACCTCATTCATTCATTCTGTTCCTGTGTTTGTTTTCCATTCTGAAATTTAAAAAAATGGAAACCAGCAAATGCCCCAACATTTTCCACTGACATGAGACCTGCTGCTCATGTGATGGGATACGACATTTTCAACGGGAAGCTGATGGTCAGTGGCATGGGCAAAGATGGCATCGTCCGCGAATGCGGCCAGAGCACTTGTGACAAGGTGGACAATCCCTGGGGCTACTGTACATGGGGCTCATGGTACCAAGTCGGGGGAAAGATCCTGTTCACGGGGGCAGGGGTCGAGAATAACTTGATCATGACTCGGAACGTTCACTTCGGCGTGGAGGCTTTCATCGTTGACCAGCCAGGACAGTGAGTGTTTCCAAATTCTCTTTAAACTTTTGTGTGGGAGAAGAAGGGTGTCAGTATGATCAGAATCACTGTGCTTAAGATCTGTGAGCACCCAGCTCAAAACCTCCAAAAGGTGGGCCAAGATTAGTTTCCACTTCATACATAATTTAAAAGAGTAAGCTCTTAGCTTTAAATTGATATACAACTCGTTAAAATTTTGACCATCCTAACCTTTTCAAAAAGTGAGTGAAATAAGAGAGCGCTGTGACTTGCAGTTTCATGGAATAGGGAGAAATGAGGATTGAAAGATTAGGGACACTTAGGCGTACTGTGCACAATTGTCAATGAGAACCCAGTGAAAGCAGCAACTGTCCCAAAAGATATGGCCAGGAAAAACTTCTAATATCTCAATTTTGGTTTTGTTTGAAGCTGCAAAATGTTGACAGAAAGTAGAAAAATGATTACTCTCCCAGGTGAGACAAACTTTAAAAATGTTGGTCTGTCAACCTAAATGACTATTTTGGTCCATTATAAAGAATCCTAAACTGTGACTTCTTTTGGGTTTTGAGCTGTGAAGTCACATGTGCTTGTTGAAGCCAGAGTGTATTGTCACTATTTATGAGCACTGGATTCCACTCACTGCACTTGTAGGATTGGTTGTTCTGTGTAGAGTAGGTGAACTTTGGATTCACACAAATTTCCATAGAATGCTCTTTCATGGCTCGGCCCTTTAGAAGGGGAGTACTGGCATGTTACATCTTGGCTTTTACTTGACTGCAGACATAATGGAGGAATAGACATGTACCGTGTGCTTCGAGAGTTTATTGCAGACTCCTCTTGTCTGGAAGAGTACAGCAGATTAGCTAACTCCTCCAAACCTCTTGTCTAAAAACGAACAGCATGCATGTAGATCATTACAGTAATCATTAATCGTCGGTTGACAATGATAAGGGCATTAAGTTGCCACTATTAAACCTGAAGTGTTCGAGGCAACTTAACGCCCTTCTCCATCTCAGCTGACAAAATGATGAATGAGTATTAAACTCTAACAAGAGCTATCGAAGGCACACACCTCGTGACATTGATCCTAGCTATGTGCAGCTACACAGTATTCATGAGGCATTATGGTGATACATAACAGTGAAAACAGCACATCTAGACACAACTAAATGCTTCTTCCTGCCCTTTTCTTTTCAAAAGTGGAGTGATCATGCACATTTGCTAAAAAAAACCCAAAAAAACCACACACTCACACATAAAAATCTGAAGTAGGACCAGCTTTTCAGGCCCATGAATCATGTCAAGAATCAGCCTTATGGGCACTGTCATGAACCAGTTATCACGATAAATTGATAATTGTTTTTGATATCTGTATGCCATAACTTCTGCATCGTGTTTCCAAACATAGAAGTCAAGACAACAAAACTTGGTGTTAGCAATGTATCATCATGTATCAATAACAGTATGATAAAACTGTACAGAATGGTAAAACAAGATGAGCAGTTCTTTTGAGTGATTTGTTGACAGCGTTTATATTATCATGTTTGTCTTCTTGCAGAGACTGCAAAATAATATATACACAATCTCAAGTGTGTGTGCCTGTATGTCTCTCTCTCTCTCTCTCTCTCTCTCTCTCTGGTGGGAGTAGGGCTCAAAAGTTGCATATACCTCTTTCACAGCAAAACCAAGTTATTGAGCAACCTGCCCCCCTCCCCCCATCCATTTTACAAAATAAGGAAAAGAAGCATTGTGAGGAAAAACAAAGCAAAACAGGAATTCAAATCTTTTTATCATTTAAAAAACAACAACTATTTAAAACTGTTCAAATATGTATCTAGATAGATACATTATCTCGCTTTCAATAGCTTTCAATGATAAATAAAAATGTACTGGTACATGGAAATATGATCATGATCAAGCCATATGACTCTGTCATCTTCTGTCATTCTAATTCTTTCTCTTTTTTTTTGACAGATTGTGGAAGTCGTGGCAACTGGAGCGAGGTGCATCATTTCAAGCCTGGGAGAAGGTTCCCCATGACACCAGCTATGGAGCCATTGCATCGCTTCCGTACTTCACGGTTGATGACAAAGGATGGTGGGAGGCGTATGCACTCAATGCTTCCGGTCAGGTAACACCACCAAAATATTTGCATACATTCTCCAAAGTGTGAGGTGGGCTACCTTTTCAAGAGGCAGAGTTGGCCGTTTGATAGCTCTCGTACAGTACGCTGAAGCAACAATTATACCAAGGCACACAAAGAATTACATGAATTATATCATAACTATTACATGTAGCACATCATACCTTTGGTAACTCTCTATGCACATGAAAATTAGCAAATAATGATACAAAGATTATGAGTGAAGAGAGACTGGTGCATTAGATAGTGTGTAAATAGGACATTTTCTGGAGGTCAGGGTTTTCTGATCCTGTGATGAACTGCCCATCTTAACTCAACTAGGTTGTGGAAATTAGAATCCATGAGTACTCCTGTAACACATTACAGGATTTTTCTCAGCCCCCCCTCTTTCAGAACCTTTGAATCTTCTGGGAAATGCATGATACCAACATTTTTGTTAATCTTTTTCCAAAAAAAAATAAATTTAGACAACAATGACATGCAAGTGTTTTGATGTGAAAATATGCCAGGCATGCAGAAAATCTTAATTCAGATGGAGAAATGACAAAACTATGTGAAATGTTTCCAGATCATCACTGTCCAGCCTCCTCGATCCATCGAGGCCTCACCCCGCACGGTACCATGGGGAAACAATCTCACCGTCTCGTGGTCAGTGTCTGCTGACCAGGTCTTGAGGAGGGATTGGGTGGCTATCTTCCCACGCGATGCCAAGAATGACCAGTATGTTGACTACAGGTGAGCTTTTAACTTCCTTGACCATTGTCACCAAGGAAACTGTGAAACGTATTTAATGGAACACCACTGAGAACAAAGACTTGAAGTCTCCTCAAATGGAATTATAGGCGATGAGGATAAACTGTTACCTGCCTCACCCAAGGACACACCCACTCCTTCCAGCGGACTCAAGATTGGGAATCACTCTTTCATGTTCTTGATGAAGAATACTGGTCACAGATCACAGAAGATTGTGATTATCAAATACTTGAGCACAGTACTTATCTACCTATACAGTGTACTCATAACGAACATGGTTATAACGAAATTCCGGTTACAATGATGTAAAAATTCGGGCTGTAATGTTGTCCACTCTGTACTTTTTTATTGTTTATTTGTTCAGTTATAAAAAGAAATATATATATATATAACAAAGGAAAACTGCTGGTCCCGAGGACTTCGTTATAATGAGAGTCCACTGTACTTGTTTGAAATTGGATGCAACCTGGGTGTTTACAAATATTCCTTGAATATTTCTATAATTTTTTTCAATCTTTTTTCTGTCATCTTTCGTTTCTTCTGTTATCCAAAGTTTATTTATTTGTTCAGTAAGTGAGGGACATTTCACCAGACAAAATTTTGGTTTCTTATTCCCCGCAGTATGAACGTAAATAAGATGTGGAAATATTTTGTGTATTTTGTTTGTTTTTGTGTGTGGTAATTTATGTATCAGGGTTTTCACTTGTCTCTCTCTTTAAGCCATTCCTTGACTGTAAAAAAAAACAAACCCTGAAGCACATAAATACTTTATCTAACTTTATTGAGCATTGCATTAGAAAGTAGTCATACAGGAATAGCTTCTCTGTCACAGTAATATTTGTAACAGCAGATGGATATCATTACCATTATAGTCAATATTGCCAATGCCATTCTTACAAATATTGTTTCATGGACGGTTGTGATCACCTCACTTAGCCATTAGAACAGCAGTGCCCAAGTTTTTGGTTTTTTTTTTGTCTGTGTGTTTGTTTGTTTGTTTGTTTGTTTGCTGTTTGTGTTTTTTTGTGGGGTGGTCATGGGATAGTGATACATTATTAGTCCTCTCGTGGGTAGTCATGTCAGGGAATAATAATTCGATCTCACACAGGGAATTTTCTGAAATCAGTGTAGATAATATAGTTTTATAGTAGGGTTATTTGCAATTGCTAATAATTGTATATACGTGTAGATATATTGGTATGTAAGGTCTTTTTCAACCTTCGCTTTCATACTAGCATCTTCAGTACATTATTTTTTAGTTGATAATAACCCATAACAGAATGATCCATATCAGTTCATCTTCATGTAATCAACAGGCTGTACTTTAGAATAAACACCACCTTACCTTATCAAATCCTTGCTGCGGACCCAAGATCAGATGTTTATCAGTTTATGTAATCAATAGGGTATGTATCATAAGATGTCACCTTCACTTATTGTATATATCTTCTAAATGCTGTACATTTATGATGTCATCATTTTTTACGATATCATTTTACATTCATCACAGGTACGTTCAGGGAGGTTTGAATCCGGGTAAAAAGGCCGTCGCTGTTGGAGCTGTGAACATGGCTTCTTTTCTTCCAAACGGATCCTACGATGTACGCTACCTTGTCAACAGGAATTACATCAGCATCATTGATACAAGTATGTGTACTTTACCACCATTTTGGCTGTTTTGGTAAAAGGCCATAAGTGCAAAAAATATAAGTTTGGGCTTTTTTGTCATTAGGTAGATTTTTCAAGGCCAAAATTTTCATTTCACCAATTCTCATGTTATTTCATTCAGCTTTTGTGTCTGAGATATTTTTCAAGCATAATTATATTGCATATAACTTGTACAGCATTTGAAAGTTAACCAGCAATCAGATAATGCCAGGGTTTTAGAAATTTGACCTTGGAGTTCAGGTGCACTCAACCGTGCAAGTAGATAGGATATCTAAACACAGTAAGATGATTCAAAACACATTTGGTATTATGACTTGCTATATAAAAGCCAACAAATTTCAAATGTCAAAATGTGAATAATTCCTTTTTGTCGAGCCCACCAGGGGTGTGGAGAGACTAAGGGATCACCTGTGGCGTCTGTCCGTCCGTCGTCCGTCCATCCATTGTCCATCCGTAACGCTACAAAAACTTGGATAAATCTCCACTGAGGACTTCAATCAAAGCTCAATCAAGTTCAATCAAACTTTGAGGGAAGAGTGGTTATACAAAGTTACACATTTTACCAAACCTGAAGGTCACCTCAAGGTCAAAGGTCACAGGCAGGGGTCATTGAACTTAAGGGCCCAATGTTAAGTTTTTACGGTGCGTTTCGATTATGGCTTATAACTTTTGATGTATATGTCCGTTCGTTACCAAATTGGATGGTAGGCGTAGATGTCCCTTGGGGAGTTGAAGGTCACCACAAGGGCAAACGTCACAAACAGTGGTCAACGAACTTTTAGGGCCCCAATGTTAAGTTTTTACGGTTCGTTTTGATTATGGCTCATAACTTTTGATGTGTATGTCTGTTTGTTACCAAACTTTTGGGATTTAGAAAAACATTAATTTCTTCCACCCGAATGGGCAAGACACAGTTTGGCACTTGCCTTGTTTGTTCCTGTGTTTGGTAGCAAGGGAATATGTGTGGGTGATATTGATTGGAACAAGTTACAGATTTGGCTGGGATGTTTCATAAGCGCTGTAGAATGATCATTGGATATGTTTGAATTAAATAAGCGAGGGCTGAGGATAATCCAAAGTCAATACGTTGGATGCCCTCTGATTATAGCCCTGGATTTCCATCTGTGCCACCCTAAAAACTCACTCTTTGGCCACAGACATTTTGACACCTTGTCACTGGACAAAGTTCAAAGAGGCCATTCTGTCATCTATTTTTAAGGGTGAGGGGGAGGTTTGGGCTTTAATATACTTCAATCCTGTGAATTTGTTTAAACATTGCAATCTGTTTTCTGTACTACTCCCCACCCCTCAGCGGTAACATACACCGATCAGTCTCAAGAGAGTGAGACGATGCAGCTCTTCCGGGGCATCTACAAGGGCCTGGGGGTCACGAATGACAGCATACAGGCGTGTGTGAAGGAAGGAGAACTCACCATCGAAACCTTCCGCCAGTCATTTGAGGCCTTCGCAAAGGAACAGGTGGGTCATGAGATTAGCAGATTAGAATTAAAGTCAGTCATATTTTCATCTAATTGAATATAAGCAGGGAGAAGTTGAACCATTACCTAGACATAAAACCAATCAATATAGATTTGGAAAATGACTAGGGTGAAATAGAGTGCTGAAATAATGATCTGACAGTCTTTTCTTTTAGCATGGGTTGACACCTTTTCGCAAAGCATTGTGTCTGACAAATTTGTCAGACAAATTTGCTCTCAGCCAATCAGATGCAAGGATTTGATACATGTAGCTTATAACAGTTTTCCAGAAAAAATTATATGATAAAACACTTCGTGAAATGCCTCCATGGTGCTCGCATAAGCATTTGGACCAAGTTAGATTCTTTAGAACAAATTTCCATGGCGATGAATGGCTATGACATCATCTTTTGGACCGTATAATGCAAAACTTTCATATCATACACATGCCACTCTGATTACTTCAGCATGGACGGGTGTCCAGCAATACTCCTGACTCATGGACATGGTGGATGTGGCATCTTGTCCAATTTAGTATGCATGGGACAGGATATGAGGCAAGGGTCTCTTGTTTTTCCCGTCAAGTTTTGTAGGAACTCTGCTCCGGAAATCATTTCATCCTCAAATTGGCACCTCTGATTTTTTTACTGTATTTCTTACATTGGAGCAAAATTAAATGGAACTAATTAGATTGATTAAATCTGCAAATTTAGAAGAAATATTCAAGAATTTGCCAATAGGAGAGAGAATCAGGAGCTCTAATCTTCTCAAGTGTACTAATAACCAATTTTATATTCAGTTATAAATTTACCAATTGAGAGAGGATTGTGAAAAATCTGCAACAAAAACACAGATTACACATGAATAATGAAGGGCTCAAATAATTTTTTTTTGAACTTCCTTAAGAAACATGTACAAAGAATACTAAAAAGTTATGTTTAAAAGGTACATCAGGACACCCATAGCCCTGGGGTTTCTTGGATGCAATGGCTTTGAATTGACTCCATCTTTTCACAGTGCTCCATGGTGATCCTAACCCATTGAATACTAGTCCCTCATATACTCTGGCAGGTGTCAATGGGAAATGTATGTTATAGCAAAATCAGCTTGTCCTTAGTGGGTTAAAGGGGATGGCTAGTAACTGATCAGTGGGAATCAGTGGGAATGCTGGGGGATGATTGTTCCCATTCTTGTGGGATTCATTTAAGAGTACATTATACATATCTATTGTTGTGTGGAAATTATTTGCTTCAGAACGGTCTCATATTCAAGTAATGTGCCGTTTAATGCCAGTCACTGTACAGGCATGCTAACCTGGAAACATTAAATTGCACATTACTTGAATATGAGACCATTCTGAAGCAACTAATTTTCACACAACAATAGATAATTATATAATGTACTCTTAAATATCGTTTGTAAGTCTTTCGTAACTTTACGAACAGCTTTATGAAACACCCCCAGATCTATTGATGGTGTCTATCTATCTCCCTTTATTAGCAGACTGGATGTCTGCTGGCATTATCGCACTTCATTTTCCTTTTCTCCATTTCGCTTCTTACAGATAATCACCGGACTCCATCTCTTCGGCCAGGCCCTGATTGACGTCGCTCACAGTTTGCAGATCTGTGAGGAGACCAAGCTGTTCTTGGAACTCACGACATTCATCAAGGACCTCGTATCATGCACCAGGGACGACTGCACCCACTTCGTCATAGACATCATCAAGGAGCTCCTCATCCTGTACGAAGATCGGTATGAGATCTATGGTGACATCAAGGGCGCATCCAACAACTTCAACATCATCCACGCCTACCAGCAAGGAGGACTGTGCATTGGACGCCTTGTGCGAGCGTGCCTGGGGATGCACATGGAATAGGCCCACTGTGCTCTTTCCCACACAATGGGCACAGTGATGATATCATGATAGTAGTGATGGTAACAAAGATGATATCTTTTCAGAGACTCCAACTCTCCCGCTTTCGACAGGAGATTTCCCGCCGAAAGCCCATTTTTGCAAAATTTCCCGTTCTCCCGCTTGAGATTTAATTCCTCCCACCCTGGCTCTGTGTCTCCCGCTTAAAATGAAGTTACTTATTGCTGTCGTATGTTGAAAAATAAGCCTTAGATAGCACGAGAGAGCATTTAGAATCCTGGACCCCGGTCATAACCTCAAGTTGGAGTCTCCCGTTTGCTAGGGTTTCAGGCAGGAGAATCTCCAGATCAGAAGGTGCTTGGGGTTGGAGTCTCTGTCTTTTAATAATGAGAGTAATTATGGTAACAATGACAAAAGCACAAGGAAATTCTGTCATAAGGATGTCCACACCCTCTCTCAGTTTTTTTCTGCCATCAGGAGATGGGATTATGGTTCACCGAGTTAGGGGATAGATGCATCAGAGCCTGGCTAATGCTGTCTTTGAGTCACAAACATTCCAGGATGCTGCACGGAGTAGATTTTGCTTTCCGTCTAAGTCTTTTTGCATGTTGACAGCGAGTGATTGTACATAACCTTGTTTAAACACAGTGCTTGATGTCTCATACCACTCTAAACAACAATAATGTATCTCTTGTAGCAAAAGCTCAAGTATATTAAGGTCTTCTGCATCTTCCTCTGGTCTTTTTGACTGTTCAGATTCAACGAAGATCCATGTATAGCAAGGAAACTACCATGTGCGGTGGTCCTACCAACCACGTTATGAGAGGGTTCCCCTGTATTTCTAATGGTACAGTCTTGTTTAACCCCATTGAGGACGGTTTGATTTTGCTACAATACTCATTTCCCACAGACCCTTGCCCAGGTATACTCGGGACTCGTCCTCAACGGTAAATACCCAGTGCATCTGCTTTATTAGAAGCCTTTCTCTCTCTTATAGAATGCTGCACCAATAATGGTATCACCCCCAGCGATTCCAGGCATCAGTTTGTTTACACCGGGATTAACAGTATTATGGTGGGTGAAATATCATGTCCAAGGGTATTTGCATCCAGTAGGAAAAATCCTTAAGGATACCCAGATGATTGATTGGTCCAAAGACTCATCCACTGTTAAATCAGTGCCACAATGCTCCTATCGAAGCAGGTGATGCAAACTCAGTAATATTGCGAGATGTTTGTTTCTAAATCAATGCATGTAAATGCACATAATGTATAATTGACAAGTCTTGTTCCATCATGTAAAGAATCCATATGGACTCTTATACCAATCAAACAATCATGTCACATGATTCTACACATGAAATTCCTGAACGGCGTATAAAGAGTAGCTAAAGCATCAATTCAGTGCATGATCTCCAATTAAGATGATGGTGATTCATGTAGCTTACATGCTGTGAAGGCAGAACTTGGTTAGCTTTGGTTGAATTTATTATCACTCATGTGGCTCTCATTTCACATTCTCTTTTTTTTTAATGATTTCTTCGTTTTGCTGACACTCAATTTGTCATGACATCATGCATTACTTATCATTTGGGTATATTCATCTGTGATGATCAGTAATACTTCTAATGCCTGATACATACTCAGTACTTATTGGTAAAATGTACCCACTTATTCAACCATGTATTAAGTTAATAATCTTTTTGTTTTTCATTCTCCTTTTTATCAGATGTTGATAGAAATGCATTCTTGATACCTTTTCACCACTTTTGTGTATTATATTCATACCAAGCAATGTTTCTACGTCTGGGACTTTGCAGGAGGCTTTGCTTAAATCTGAACTTTCACTGTGTGTTCGTACCTCATTTTTGCAATAGAGTGATTATTGTTTTGCATATTTTATTTAGGGGCTTTTTGTCATGCTCAAACTGAAACTTAGTGTTGTTTGCTGAAATAATGTGTACTTAAGCTGTTTGATGTTGAATGTTAAAGTTGGAAAGTACTTTATGTGCATTTATTTAACTTTTTGTGGAAAAGTAAGCTGGAGTAATTGCAATGTGCCGTCAAAAAGCAAGCTGCACAATGCAGTTTGGGGAAATGTACTTCATTTGATATTTCCTGTACAATGTTTATATATAGAACTTTTTTTTTCAGGGGATTGAGAGGGTATTTGAAAGATTTTTATGCAATATTTCTGTAATACCAACTCATTATTCAATCATGTCAAATATGTACCATGCTTTGCTTATGGACACATATGATGGTCTGGTTTTTTTTTTTTTTGTTAATAGACCCATTTACCATTCACCTTCCTGTCCAATGGATTTCTTTCTAATAAAGACTTTTTTTTCTGATATTTTTTTTTCTGCGGTGATGGAACCCCAAGATAACTTGGTAAGTTGCTGATCCAAGTGCAGAACGTTAGGAGTAAAGACGAAATGAAATCATAGAAGACAATATGTTTGACATAGATGTGTCACAAAAGAGTAAACATAGTCACGGCTTTGATGTGAGTGTTACTGTCGTTGTGAAACCTTCTGTCACAAACACAAAAAGTCTATGAATGTGGATATCAGAAAGTTACATGACATTCCAAAACTTTGATTATACATATGTACATTCTACATTGATTATTGGTTATTGTTTGGTTGGTGTTTTTTTTTTCCTTGCCAAATGTTCTATATTCTACCCCGTATAATGCCAGTGTAAGATTTTCAGTTGCATCTTTAACTGAACAGAGCAAATATTTCCTTAGAAGCATTCCAACGAAATGTAATTTGATGTTTATTATGGACATGATATATTGCTGTGTGTATAAAGTTTTAAGGTGTGTTTTCACACCACAGAGTGGACTAAGACAGAGTGGCAAAGATGCCATCAAAAGTTCAAAAGAATTGAATCATACAGTTTCACATAGTGTGGAATTTAATCTTTGATACTTTATCACTGTGAGAATCAATGATGATAATAAACATACATTTTTAGTGGCATTATGAGTTCTGTTGAAATTCTGTTTATTGTGAGATGTCTTTGCAATCAACAAATCAAAGAATTTGTGACATTGCCAGCACAAGAGCAGTTAATAGCTATTATCTAACTTTTTTATTAGTGTTATTGTGGGTGGTCTTTCAAACAGTCAAACTAAACTATTTGTGATGTTGCTAAAATAAGAACATTAAATTTAATGAGTAGTCTTTCTATTGTATAGGCCTATCATATGTCTTTCTTGATTTGTGTCTATTGAAAAGATAATGTGGATGTTCGAGGTTGGCATAGTGTTTTTTTATTTTAAAAAAAGGTGATGATATTGATGATAAATGCATTGAAACAATGTAATGACAGAGACTGTGCAATTATGATGATATTCATGTTTGAAATTAATAATAATGTGATCATGATTGTCATTGGCAATAATTTTATCAATTAAGATGTTCATATTCACTGTTGTTTTCATCGACACTCCAACTGCAGTCATAATTATTTCTATCAAGCTCTACGATTTGATCGTAATTTAAATGTTTATTTTCACTATTGTTTTCATTGACACTCAAACTGCAGTCATGATAACTTTTATCAAGCTCCACGGCATGTCATAATTAGTTTTCATTTTCATTGTTATCATGTTAAAAATGAACAATTGATGTCAACTGGAGGGAAATACACGCATCTCATTCATCAGTTCATGAGACAAATCTAGTGTCAAGGAATAATGAGTTTCTGTGCAGTATTTACACTACATAACTGGTGCGGGTCAATATTTGCATGGTGCCAAGCACTGTATTATTGGCTCAGACCGTTGCCGCATATGTACGTGTATTGCCATATTTTTGTCTATTGTAAAGTGAGCGAATAAAAATAGCACAGCGTCACCGCATCACATTGCTTGTAAAGGGTTGCTCTTTTGGGTCGTTTTCGTCTCCTTTGCTCAGTACTATACGCCCAGTGCCAGGTGTGTGCAAGTGTTTCAGAGGGGATCATACATGTAGTACGATTTGAAAGCAATAATCTCCTAACCATGCCAAAGTGCGTCTGTTTATTGGGTTCCCCGACTGTGTACTCGGACAGGAAGAGGAAGGAGTATGTCTGATTCAGCTACGGCTGTATTCAATCCAAAATGCTCGCGGCTTCTTTTTTTTTTATATATACATGTACGTGTATTTTCAGACGTAACAAGAAAACCTGTCCACCCCATGATCGCAACAAAAAGCATAATTCATATTTCTGACCGTGCGTGGATACTGGGTATGAATAATGATGCTGCAGTCTCACCAAAGTGAATTCAGCTATCTGTCCATTCATCGATTGTCGTCGTATCCTGGAATATACCAACTTGGGTATATACTAGGTGTTACACTGCAAAAAGTCCGGTGTTAAATAGTGAACACCGAGCTGGTGTTAAATTTTCGGTGCTCATTTATGGTGTTAAATTAACACCTACGGGTGTCATTTCCAAATTTTAAACTGTTTTTTGAAGAGTTTCTTAGTAACTGCACTTCTTGTTCATTTTTAATTTAAACAAGACGATCAAGAATTTTACATTAAAATACTAGATTTTTGAAAAAATGTGAAAATAAATTTACACCAAAGTAACACCAGGTGGTGTGGTCCCTTATTGAAGCTGGACGGGTGTTAAACCATTGATATTAACACCAGCAAATATCAAATCAACACCATGTGGTGTCATTTTTGAATTAACACCAGTACAGTGTCAAAATAACACCAGGTACAGTGTCAAATTAACACCAAGAAGTGTCAGGTGAACACTTTTCAACACCACCACAGTGCATTTTTAACACCTGTGGGTGTGGTTCTTTATTGAAGTTTGATCGGTGTTAGATTTAACACCCGTGGTGTCAAATCTAACACCGATGTTTTTACAGTGTACAAAAAAACATTTCCCACTTTTGATCCTTTATAGTTCAAAAACTATATATCAGATAACACTAACATTGATATGAGCAATAGCTCATACAATTTTGTTGGACATAATTTGAAACTGAAAGCATGATTCAGTTTCGTTAAATTCAACATTAGTTTTTTTTCAGTTAGGTTTCAGATTTTGCTCTATTTCCAACCCTCTGTACAAAACTTTAACTTTGCACAGGGGTCATTGGTGTGCATAGGAGTGTGTTTTTGATGCCCAAACAATGGTCCTGGATAATGGCCAGGGTTGGAATGCTCTATTACATATTCATGAGGAATTCCACTATCACAGCTAGTCTTTATTCGTTCTGAAGATTTCATGTGCATGCATTTCACCCTGTTTCATGAATTCAGACTAGCAGTGCCCAGGGCAAAGAGCTGGTAGCCATGTCCATTGTTCAGGGTCATTGTAAGCACACACTCACATACACATCATTTGTTCCTGTGTAAAGTTCAAGTTTTGTACAGAGGGTTAAAATTTGATCAAAATCTGGAACCCTAACACTGAAATAAATCATGGATTTCATGAACTAATGTAGGCTTTCATATTCAAATCACCGACAAAATTGTACACTATTCAGCTATTTCTCATATCAATGACAGTTTTATCTCATATATAGTTTTTGAACTATTAAGATTCAAAAGTGGAAAATATTTGTTGTAACACCTAGTAGTTATATCAATGATTTTACGCATTCCTTCATAGCAAACAGTGTTTCATACTGCCAGAAACCTTGCCGCACGCGTGCGGGTGTGTGCGCGTTTTTTCTAAACTTCTCAGTCTCTCCCTAACATCTTGTGCATGCATTAGCTGTGGTGCACATGCGGCGGCTAGTATACAGAGGTCCAACATATTGAATACATACACACACACACACACACACACACACACACTCACACACACACATACCACTTTTGAAAAAGAAAAGAAAACAGAGTTATTGCGAAAGAGCAAAAGTGGATATGCAGCCAAGGGTAAAGAGAGAGAGAGAGAGAGAGAGAGATAGAAAAGGATTAGGAAAATACTGTCAACAGGCAAATCCACAATAATTTAAACGTACATTCGTTGATCTTTGGGTGCCAACGCTATTTTACAGAGAGAGAACGACGCCGAAAGTGCTTCTTTTACAACAACAACAACAACAACAACAACAACAACAACAACAAAAGAGTGAGGAATCTTTCTAAACATATTTTAGAATTTGTGTATATGGTGCAATTGATTGAACGCCAAGTAATAAGATTCAAATCATCTTGCATGACAAGCCATATCATTGCATACAATGCAATGTGGCTAGTTTACAGTGAAAAGAAATATATACCTAGAACCAAAGATCCTTTATCATCTGTGCACCTTCCAGTTTGAATATGTTTGAAATCGAAACATATCAAGGACAATATATCGTCAGTAAAACAATCGGCCAACAGTGAGTAAATGCTAAGATGATGAAAATTATGATGGAAATATGCAGAGAGAACCTCTGGAAGACTTCCTGAACACTAAATGTATACGCTATATATTTAGCGAGTCTAAGTTTTCGCGAATCGGGATTTCCCGACGATTTCGCGAGTAGTTAAATTCGCGATCGGAGAGTACAGTCAGTGCTGAACGAAGAAATGTATACGTGCACGTCACATTCATATCGGGGATCAGAGTCAGTATTTTCGCGCGCCTTTAGATTCGCGAATAGCACTTGACTCGCGAAAATAAAAACCTCGCAAAATACAGTATTCGCCACGGCACCTCCTCAAGACTTTGTGGATGGCGAGAAGACGAGAAGGCTTATTTGTATGTGGAAACTTGTAAGAGGGCGCCAACAAAGGCCAAATTTTGCCCTCACACTGTTTTGAGAAATATTTCATAAAACCGCCTCCTCGCCTTGTAGTATAACCTCACGCTGAAATGAGTTCAATAAGTTCCCCGCGATGTCCCATTCTGTATTCCCAGATATTGTTCAGTGTTGGAAGCTCTGAAAGAGAACTTGATATCGATTCGGCAGACGAGTTCTGCTCTCAGTGCACATGTTAATGAATATGACGCATCTTTTTTTTTTATCCGATTATTTCTGCCCAATAAAAGAGGGAGCATTTTGCTTGTTAATGCTGTATTTGTTGACGTTTTTTGTGTGTTTTTGCAGTAAAATCCTAGATAAACTGAGTTTATCAGTCGATAAACTAAGCTTTTCGAGAAAATGTGTTTATCGAAAAACTTCATACAAAGTTTATCAAGCGAAAAACTAAGTTTATCGTGCATGTTATACTGAGTTTTTCGGCGATAAACTTGATTTTTCGGTCGATAAGCTAAGTTTATCGATAATCAGAGTTATTCAAGCTTTGTCAGTAGTGGGCGTTTTTTAGCTTATTAGCGTTGCAGTGCTCGTGTGCCGCATTACCAGCTCCAGGCGTTATACAACACTGATAGTTGCATTGCGGTAGTAATGTCGTCAACCTCCCCACGCGCGTCGCCCTGTTATCTCAACGCAACGGACGTCGATCAGCGATCGTTCTTGCCACAGCCGCGGATGATACAAATGGGTATCCAGAGGAGCTGCCAGATCCAGATCTTTGCAATCAAGATGAAATTTACTTTAGTTATTTATATTACATTAATTCAAAATGTTACACTGAAAAACAAACAACTAAAGTATATCCGGTTCATGTTACTGGTACAGCGCCTCGGGGTTAACGGCCATGATGACATGTGAATAAACAATTTACACATATTTCTCATCTAACATGACCTACTTCCGGCTTCCCAAAGATAAAATCAGTTTCAGGAAGAAAAGGCAGACATTCGTACAGGACAAAAGTGATTATTTTGGTGAAACTTATCAACAAAACCAAGGGCAAGGCTCGAACTTTCGAGGCCTAGTAGTCCATACATCGCAACCTATTTAAACGTTGTATTATGGCAATCGCGAGCTGCAAATAAATTCTCTGCAATATCTGCTTGAAATTATTTACCAGTACACAATCCAAAAATAAGCCACATAATGTTCTTCGAAGTTATCATTCAACATAATTCTGTAGAAAGTTATATATTTCACATACCGAACTTCATCTATGAGACTGAGCCAATGATAAAGTGACAAAGTTCACTTTTGGTTTACTTGCGGGATGTTTATTTATTTACTTTAACTCTTCAGCCAGCCGAGTTCCACGTCCTAATCCTGTTAATTCCGTACAAGCGCCCCTTTATGCAGAGCTATGATAACCATGATTATCGATAAACTTAGTTTTTACTCGATAAACAGAGTTTACCGTTAAACATAGTTTCTCTATAAAGTTTATCGAAAAACTCTGTTTATCAAGCGATAAACTTAGTTTACGAAGCGAAAAATTATGCTTAACGAAAAACTGTTTATCGAGCGAAAAACTAAGTTTATCGATAAACTCTGTAAATCACGTGAAAAATTAAATTCATACTGATAAACATAGTTTTTCACTCGATAAACAGAGTTTCTCCTGCATATCATCGAGCTTGCAAAGCTCTTCAATTTGCTGATACAGACGCTTACCATCGGTAGTCTGGTTTCCAGACCCTTTGCCAAATGTACTCCTGCCTCCGACGCAATCGCCGCCTTTGCATGATCACCCAGCTGAACCTGCTACATGTAGGGTGGGAGAAGGCTTAAGGTGCACCATGTATTCTTTCTAGGGTATGTGTTTGGTTCAGGGCCTGCCCATCACAGTCCTGGGACTGGGTAGGCCCTTTTCAGGGCCAAATACCCTAGAGAGAATACGTGGTGCACTGTTAAGCCTTCTACCACCCAACGTTCTACATGTACTTCTTTTGTCGTTAGAGGGCGTTGATATTGTAGGGAGAAAATTATTACGAGCAGACGGTCTGGAAGCCAGACTACTCATGGGTTGCAGGGCCGGGGATTTCCACGATTACACTGTCTTGTAACCATAGAGATGTATACTAATATCTCTATGCTTGTAACACGTTGACTAACCACGATCGCGTGACTGAAAAGATGTCGCAATCAGCTTCTCTCTCGCATCGACAGTTACATGGGTGGTGGATTCTCCGTGCATCCCCAGCCAGGTGAAGCGCAAGTACGTAACAGATCTAGACAGAAAAAATCCGTCTGTTCGGAGATGTTGTTGTCAATTCTTGACTTTAACGGTTAACCTCCAGAGGGATTCCGTGAAGTCAGTCGTAGTCGCCGTGGAACATATCCGATCCCCTACAATGATTACGGACTGATCTTTCCGTCTATAGTGGAGCTAGGCAGAAAAATCCTTCTGATGTCCGGAGGTGTGTTATAATATCTTGTAAAAATACTTTTACGGTTTTATAGGAGAGGGATTCTGTGAAGCCAGACGTAGTCTCCGCGGAACATATTATCCCCAACGATATAACAGACAGATCTTCTGATCTACAGTCCGAGGGCCTATTCGAAAATAATGTCTCGCTCTTCTGTAGCAGTTCTAGCTTGCACCTTCGTGTGTCTTCTCATAGGACTTTCCCTTTGCTTCTTCTTCTTCGTGTATACTGTCCAACACCCCTTAGTAGGGGCCAACCGTCTTTGTGTCGTGAAAAATAGGATCGGAAATGCCGATCTCACTCTTGCTGTTCGAACAATTGCTTACGACACTGCACAAAATACGGCGGCTGATGCTGTCGTGCAGGTATCCTACCGAAACTCCGACTCGCCCAACGCCGCCTGGAGCCAATGGACAAACATCGGTGCGCCGCCGCAAAACCAGTTGCTGTCCAATCCTGTTTGCGTCTACTCAGAGCTAAATCAAACGCAGGTAAATATTTTTGGCTGTAATTTTCAAAAGCTCAGTGTAGAGTACGATGTGTTTTTGTTTGTTTGTATGTTTGTTTTCCCTTCGTATACAACATACTATATAAGCCTGCATTACTGGGGACACATGTCACAATGATCAACAAAATATTGTTAGCTATACATTAATCCGTAAAATGCAGAAAGTGGGTTTGTCATGTTAATGGTATCGGTTAATGGGAATTCATGATATCTCGGACTCCAAGGGGTTAAACACTCTCTTTAATTTAATCAGGAGGAGTCTATCAGATTTAGCCATGAACATTTCCCTAAATAGGCCCTATTTATATTCCATATACTGTTTTGCTGAAAAACACACACACACCAATGTTTTTAGTATTTCACCAGAAGTCTGCACCATATCGCTGAATTTCAGGTCTGAAAATGATCTTCCAAGTTTCGCCACCCCACCCCATCCCCTTCCATCATGAAAGCGGATCGAAGTACGCCAGACAATAATTGCAATATTTGGGCCGATATTAATTGATCAATTGCATGTTTTTAATAAGAAGATAAAAAAACGTGCGCTGGACAAATAGCATGCATGGACATACAGTATTATGTCCTGGCGTGATTTTACTCCTTCTCTCTATCTTTCATGCTGTTCCTTCCTGCATTAAAATTGGCTAGATTAAAAAGTTTGAAAATTGGACATTTCTGTCCAATATCCAGACTTTCTAAGTCAAACTTTTTTTTTTAACACATTGCGCACCCCCCATAAAATCCTGCTTGCGGCCATAATACTCGAGTATAGGTACATGCCTTTTTGGTTGATATTCCCCTTTTTTGTGAGGGTTTAATTATGTCGCCTATACCGTGCCCCCACCCCCCCCCCCCCCACCGTCACCAATGGAAATTCGTGTTCATGCTCTTTCTGTTTGATTGTTAAACACGAAGTTTTCGTGATATTAATTGTAAGAATAAATTCTATGAAAATTAATTTATTCAAATTAGGTCCTTGTAGGCATATTGTTGAAAATATTATTGATTTACGTTAAAATACTGCTGCCTAAGTACTTAACCAGAGGGTTGTTTCAAGTCAAAAAAAAAAAAAATGCCAAACACGCATCAACATCAAAGTGCAAAAAGTTCTAACTGCGGGAGGGAGACACCACTCCCTCACCCTACGCCCCTAGGATCAAATCCTGGCTACGCCACTGCTATCAGCTTCAATGATTAACTTTGGTAACACACATTTAACAGTGCATCAAGGGCATCCAATTCTACTGGCTGATCAGGAACAGCTATAGGATGTCTTGCAGTGGCGGATGGGGGGGGGTGTAGGGAGTTTAAACAGGGAAATCTAGTCCAAATGTAAGTCCGCCTGAAAAAAAGTAAAATCTTACCGGTACAAATTTGACTGAAATCAGATGAAAATAAGGAAATTATGACATTTTGAAGTTTTGTTAATTTCTGCAAAACAGTTTTCGTACAGTGGATATGAATATGCAAATGAGTGAGCTGGCCATAATATGTCATAACTTATTCACACTTTTACATTGATCGTGTACAGAAAAATGACGTAAATTCAATGTTTCCAATACTGTCATTGAAGTGTGGAACATGATGTTATTCCTGGTTGAATAACCCCAGAAAAGTGATAATTTACATATATCGGGATTTGAGACTCGGGCATAATTACGTTTGAATGAAAAACGGGAAATTTCAGAATTCTATGTACGAACTACATGGCAAGTTGTGAGGGGATGACTTGCTCACTTTGCTATTTGCATATTCATAATTAATTATTGACCGTTCAAGAACCGTTTCCTGAAAAATTAGCGAAACTTAAAGGGATGGTACAGTATTGGTGGAGATGAGGATTGGACTTTTAACTTTTTTGCGAAATACCGAGAAAACACTTAAGAAATAGTACAGAGCATACCTTTCTAAGAGGAATTCAAAGTTTATTTGACGAAAATTGGTTTTGGAATCACTGAGATATGCAAAAACAAAGTAAATCAAAGCAATCGTAATATAAGGTGGGTCCCACCTTTTATTAGGATTACTATATTTTGGATATCTCAGCAATTTCAAAGCCAATTTTCATCAAATAAATGTTGAATTACTCTTGGAATTACATGCTCATTCATATTTCATCAGAGGTTTCTCATTATCTGACCAAAACATGTTGGAAACCCTGAAATTTAGTCTCAACCAAAACTATACGATCCCTTTAAAAATGTCATAACTTCCTTATTTTTCGTCCGATTTCGATCAAAATCTAACAGTTGAACTCGTAATATTTTACTCTTTCTTATCAAAACAACTTATATTTGGATTGAATTTTTCCCTTTACCCCCTACCCCCCCCCCCCCCCCCCGAGCTGTCACCTTTGGGGAGAAAGTTGGCCACTCCCCCTTAACAAAAAGAAGAAGAGTTACTACGGTGTGTTATGACTATGTTAACTCTTCCAGTCCCGGCAACAATGTGTCTAACACGTCTAATATACGATGTCATTAGAGTTTTAAGGTGATGGTCGTTTCAGGGTTAAATCAAGGTGTAAGTGGAAAGTGATTTTTTATACTGAATTGTCATGCTTTCTTCTGTTCAAATACCCTCATATGCCCATACGTAAATTGGTCCCAGTCCGAAATCTGGAGAAAAGTTCAAAGTTCAAAGAAAAGTTTATTGGGGATTGTTGGGAGTAGAATAAAAAAAGACATGTTGTAATTTGTATAATTTGTATCTTATTTGTCAAAAAAAAAAAGATATTCATGCAGGCAGCAGATGGCCAGGTCTACTCCTCCACGCAAAGTTTGCAGAACTTTCTCAATTTCAGTCCCTGGGCCCGAATCGGAACCAACATGCTACCCGCAGAGAGCGCCAAGGGTCCACTGGTGGACTCTGTCTCAGCCGTGTGGTACGGGAAGATTCTCATGGTGTTTGCTAGATCGCTGAGCACCAGTGAATCAAGGCTCTACTGGTGTAACCTCTACCGAGGTTAGAACATTATTCGTGTTTATCCATTAGTGTAGGATAATACAGTGTACATTAACCACAAAGAGTAATACCCAGCTATCTAATGAAGAATACGATGGGCAGTGCTTCTTGCAAAACAGATTAATAATTAGTCATACTTCAAAATTTGATGGAATAAGAAAAAAAAAGAGATTGTGAAGAACTCTTGGTGTCATCCGTTAAACATCAATTAAATTGGTGACTAACATTGTAGTTGTGTTTAATTTTATAGCAGACGAAGAATACAGTAATATTACTGACTTTGAAGAGAGCTGATATCGTTCTTTCGTGCAAGTTTAAATCAATTCCAGTGTCGCCCAATTAATCACTTATTCTATCCTTCCCCCTTCCCCAAAGTTTAACACACTACGAGATTATCATACAGGCTTCCTGAGACAGAATACATGTAAAGGAGTGTTGTAGTATTGGTGTAGGTGAGGATTGGGTTTTAAACTTTTTGCGAGATACCAAGAAACCACCTATGAAATAGTACAGAGCATAGCACTCTAAGAGGAATTCAAAGTTTATTTGACAAGTATCAGTTTTTGAAAGGCTGAGACATCCAAACACAAAGTAAAACAAAGCGGTCGTGATAGAAGGTGGGTCACACCTTTCATTAGGATTGCCCTATTTTGGGTATTTCAGCCAGTTCTAAACGAATTTTCATCATATAAACGTCGAATTGCTCGTGGAATTACATGCATGCACTTTCAAAATTCAAAAGAAGTTTCTCATCATCTCACTCAAAAATATAAGAAACCGGAAGCCAAAACTATACGGTCCCTTTAAGGTTTACATTCAGTGAATAATTCAGACTTGAATAAATGCAAACACCATGACAAACAATTACCTTAGAATTCTTTCTCTCTCTCTCTTTCTCTCTTAATCCCATTCTGTCAATAGCCATTGTCAAACCATATTTTCCAGTACATCCATACTACACTCCCAGTCAACCACCTACCATTACAATGTTTATGCCTCCGCCATAAAGTGTCGACGGAGACATTATGTTTTCGGGTTGTCTGTCCGTCAGTCCATCCTTCCGTCCGCTTTCCGTCTGTCCGTCAGTTATTGATTTTGTGGACAGCGTAACTTAAGAACCGTTTGAGGTATCAAAGTGAAGCTTGGCATATTATGTGTGTATGTATGAGCGGATAAAGTTGTGTCTAT
The DNA here is from genome assembly GCF_040938485.1 of Diadema antillarum. NCBI lineage: Eukaryota > Metazoa > Echinodermata > Echinoidea > Diadematoida > Diadematidae > Diadema > Diadema antillarum. The sequence continues at coordinate 240,620 of NW_027272290.1, read as the reverse complement.
CAATTTTTGGGTGCACATGCTCAGGGTCAAGGGTCAAAGGTCAATTTTAATTCTTAAAATTTCATTATTTCCCCATAATGTGCATGTAGGCATTTCCTTTAAACTTAGTGTATCCATGTATTATAAAGGTGCTCCAGGGAAAGGTCAAAGCTCAAAGCTCAAGTGAAAATGCTACATTTTTACTTTTTCTCCATATCTCAAAAATGACTCTAGATTATCTTCATGAAATTTAGTACAAATGCATGTACTGCCTGACAATGATTCTCTTGGGAATTTTGGGGTCAAGGCCTCAAAGGTCAACGGTCAAAGGTCAAATGCTAAGATTCTACTATTTAATGCTGAATTACACTATTTTCTCCGTACCTCGAAGATTACTCAAGGCATACACTCAATCTAGGTATAACGATGCATTCTTCACAATGATTCTGTTGGGAAAGATTTAGGCCATGGAGTCAGAGGTCATGTAAAAATGTTTAAATGTCCCCCAAAAATCCGTATTATGAAAAAAAAGCTTGAAGTATTGTCAAAATTTAATGTTACCAGTTAGTGATTATTTGAAATAGGTTGTGGGCCATGAGGTAAAAGGGTAAGGGTCAAAGTTCAAGTGAAAATGCTCTAATTCCCAAATACTTGCATTCCGAACAATTTAGCCATCCAAATGAAACCTGCTTCAAGAAATGTAAATACTTAACACATTTAACACATTTCATTCTATTTTTTTTTACAAATCATGAGAAACTGTAGTCTCACATTGTCAAGACTTACTATAGACATATTGGGAGAACCATGCGATATGGCGGAGACATTTCATTCTCGTTGCGACATTTCTAGTTGAAAATGAATCAAATAATTCAAATCTGCATTGTGTTGTAAATTAACCTCTTTGTAACTTTGGGATTGATTATTCTGTAAAGAGTATGGTATGAAAGGTATAGGCAACCAAGGTGGGATAAAGTGAATTAGTAATTTTATGTCCAGATTTAGAGCCAGCTTTTGAGGTTACAAACAGATTACCCGCAAACAACAATTATTTTACAAGTTCTTTATATCTCCATGGAGTTTATTTCCTCTGCCTTGATCAAAATAAATTAGTCCCATACAAGTTCCGAGATCCCAACCCTCGGCTATATGACGCCATGAAACCACAAACTAATAGGTTGCTATTTAATCAGTTATTGGTATGAACATGTGGAAAAAGATTGTTGACCTCTAGCCGTTACAGGTTTGTTTGCAAGATGCAGTGATGGTATTGTATCTTGCAGGAAGCGCTCAAAGCTTAGGCTCCTGGGATCTCCTGGCTGGCTCTACCATCCTCGGCACCGATGCCACGTTCGTCCTAAACCCCTTCACGGGCAAGTACGAGGGTTTCATGCTCTCTACGGAAGGCAAGATGCACAGGACATGGCAACACAATGATGAAAGCTTTGCCGACTGGACACCCATGGGTAAGACCTCAATAATCAGTAGCTCTATATAACTTCATGATGGAATCATCCAATCAAATTAATAACATGCATAACCTCTTAAAGGAAAACTGCACTTATATGTTCCAATTCACTTGCAATTAATGAAAGTGGAGGAAAACCAATCAAAATAGTAATACTTCTTTTTAAATTCAGTCAAAAGAATAAGGAATCATTGACTCTGCTAATTTCACTGATTCATATGAATTCCGTCAAAATGGTGATTGAACTCATTTAAGTGACATGATTATGTCTCCCTCCCAAGATTCCGTATCCCCTAAAAAGTGAAGTCATACATGTAGCGTATAGTTAAAGGACAAGTCCACCTTCATATACATGAGGATTTAGAGAATGCAGCAGTATTAGGATAACACATCAGTGAAAGTTTGAGGAAAATTGGACAATCCGTTCAAAAGTTACGAATATTTTAAGTATCTGCGCAGTCACTGCTGGAAGAGAAGACTACTACAGTGTATGATGTCACATGCGTACAACTGTATAAGGAAAATAAAAAGAGAATTTCACAATACTGTACTTTTTGAATAAAGTGCACATTTCTTCGACTTGCTACTGACGTATGTTATGGGTAATATTATTCCCCCTGCCTTCTGAAAGAGAGAAGTCGAGTGTTCTTTTGTTATGCGAGAAAATGGAAATATGTTGAATTTTCTTTATTCTTTCTTTATATCGTTGTACTCATGTGACATCCAATCTATAGTAGTCTTTTCATCCAGCCGTGACTGAGCAGAAACTTCAAAAATTCATAACTTTTTGACGGATTGTCCGATTTTGCTCAACTCTCACTGATGTGTTCTCCTAATATTGCTGCATTCACTCAACCCACATGTCTCTGAAGGTGAACTTGTCCTTTAAGTGCACAATAGGATAAAGCTCACAGTGCAGTATTTCCGGAAATCTTATAACTCAGTGTCAACAGATCTTTACGATTCAACCACTCCAGAAACTTGACCAGTTTTTTTTTACAGTAGGATGTGTGGTCGGCTAAATAGTAAGGCTTGATTTGTTTCGCCTTACCCTAATTCATCCCTTCTTTGTCTATTTTTGTTTGTCACCCTAAATTGCAAAAAAAAAAAAAAAACAAAACAAAACAAAAAAAAACAAACAAAAAAAAAAAACAAATACCAGCAAATGCCCCGACATTTTCCACCGACATGAGACCGGCTGCTCATGTGATGGGGTACGACACTTTCAACGGGAAGCTGATGGTCAGTGGCATGGGCAAGGATGGCATCGTCCACGAATCAGGCCAGATAACGTGTGTCAGTTGGGACATTCCTTACTGGAGCTACTGCACATGGGGCTCATGGTACCAAGTCGGGGGAGAGACCCCATTCGCAGAGGCAGGGGTCAAGAATAACTTGATAATGAGTCGCAATGTTCACTTTGGCGTTGAGGCTTTCATCGTTGACCAGTCAGGACAGTAAGTATTTTAAATCATTTATAAAATTTAGTGGGGAGAGGGAGGGTGTTATTCTGATTTATCGCTGTGCATACACTGCAAAAAGTCCGGTGTTAAATAGTGAACACCGAGCTGGTGTTAAATTTTCGGTGCTCATTTATGGTGTTAAATTAACACCTCCGGGTGTCATTTCCAAATTTTAAACTGTTTTTTGAAGCGTTTCTTAGTAACTGCACTTCTTGTTGATTTTTAATTTAAACAAGATCAAGAATTTTACAATAAAATACTAGATTTTTGAAAAAATGTAAAAATAAATTTACACCAAAGTAACACCAGTTGGTGAGGTCTCTTATTGAAGCTGGACGGGTGTTAAACCATTGATATTAACACCAACAAATATCAAATCAACACCATGTGGTGTCATTTTTTAATTAACACCAGTACAGTGTCAAAATAACACCAGGTACAGTGTCAAATTAACACCACGAAGTGTCAGGTGAACACTTTTCAACACCATCACAGTGCATTTTCAACACCTGTGGGTGTGGTCCTTTATTGAAGTTTGATCGGTGTTAGATTTAACACCCGTGGTGTTAAATCTAACACCGATGTTTTTACAGTGTATAAGCTTTGCTCGTTGAAGCCAATGTTGTCACCAGGGGAGGCACTATGTTTTTCAAAGTGAGGGGACCGACTTTATGGGAGCAGGAACTTCGATTCGTTTTTGATGATGACCTTGGGACATTTTCCTGCCATCAATTATCAATTCATCAATTATGAATTAAAGTTTCTATAAAGTCACTGCTGTATAGGAAGACTACTACAGTTTGATGATGTTACATGCGTTGAACAATATCATAACTAAAATAACAAGAGAATTCCACAAACTTCATTTTTTTTTTGGAAAAAGTAGGCCTACACGTTCCCTTAACTTGTAACTGACACATGTTAAGGATAATATAACTCCTCCTGGCTTCTAAAGAAGGCAAGTCATTAGCTCTTTTATTATGAGAGAAAGTAAAAATATGTTGAATTTCTTTATTTTCTATATATCGTTCTACACATATGACATCACAAGCTCTAGTAGTCTTCACATCTAGCGATTGTAGAACTGAAACTTCAAAAGGTCATAACTTCTGTACGGATCGTCCGGTTTTACTTAAACTTTCACTAATGTGTTCTACTAATATTGTATAGATTGTATAAATTATGAATGGTATGTTAAACATCCCCAAATTTTCAGTCAATTAGTCATGCACGAAGGGATAAGGGTGTAGATTGTAAGATGTGTCCAGGCACAAGTTGTCTAATTCTAAATATGATTCCAATCACTTTCCTCGTTGAAGAAGAGACACACTTAATATGATTTTGTCATGTAACTCCTGAAACAAACGTATTTGGAAGTTTTCTTGACGATTAAAATTTACTGGCACATAGAAGTATGATTAAAATCAGGGCTTAATGTTACTCTAAAACATTTTATTTTCTTTTTGTGTGGCAGATTGTGGAAGGGGTGGCAAATGAAACGAGGTGCGCCATTTCAAGCATGGGAGATACTTCCCCATGACACCAGCCTTGGAGCCATTGCATCGCTTCCATACTTCATGGTCGATGACAAGGGATGGTGGGAAGCATATGCACTCAATGCTTCCGGTCAGGTAACATCACCAAAATGTTCGCATACCGTCAGCTGAGAGCCAGAAAGGCGCTATCGCGTTCAAAGATTTCGGCGTAAATAAAAACAAAACAATCAATTTTCATGAAATTGAAAATTATTTTGAACTCTTTTTATGAATATGAGATTAGTAAGTAAATCTGGAATGAAACAGGAAAATTGATATATGAAGGTTCTAGAGCACAGATTAAATTTAGTGTAGAAAAATATTGTGTTTGGTTTTAAAGAGAAGACAAATGACGCTGTGTTGTGATTTTGATTAAGCAACAACATTTTGGTTACTCTGCAAGTTAAACAACAAAGTTCCTAGGCTTGAATTTATGAAGAAAAAAACACTGACTATCTTGCAGATGAGAGATACATTTATTCTGTATTGGGTGCAGTTTACTCCAACATTTGTTTGTGTATACGACTATACAAATGTTAAAAAATGGGATTATGGGGATTTATGGCTGAAGATTATTGGTTGTAAAATGTTGACATTGAGACAACAAAATAGCCCATGGAGGGCTAAAAGGTTTGGAAATAAAAAGCTTGAAAGTGAAATTAGTAATGATAGCATAGTATTAATGAATGTAAAGAATATGGTTGTGTCGAAATGGTAGCATCAGTTGTGTGAATATGACGTCATCTGAGAAGCACCTCGGAAGTACATGCTACCCACTTTTGTTTTTCAATTTTTCGGTTTTTCGGCACCTATGTTCGGGGGTGTTTTTTTTTTGGGGGGGGGGGTATTTCTATAATGTAGGAAATTAATTGGGACTCTATGGAAATGAAGAAAGTGCGAGGCATGAGAAAAATTTAAAATCAGATGGAGAAATGACAAAAATGTGTGAAATGTTTCCAGATCATCACGATTCAGCCTCCTCGATCCATCGAGGCCTCACCACGCTCGGTGCCATGGGGAGACAGCCTCACCGTCTCGTGGTCAGTGTCTGCTGACCAGGTCATGATAAAGGATTGGGTAGCCATCTTTCCACGCGGTGCCAAGAATGACCAGTATGTTGACTACAGGTGAGTTTTTGTGCGCGGTTTTGACTTTTCTTGACCATCGTCACCGAGGAGCACTTATGAGAAAGGCTTGAAGTTCCCTCAAGAGAACTAGGACACGAACACAACGGGCTGCTACCAGTAAACGCAAGACATAGAATCTGCAGTTTTATCCATCAATCCATTACAGCTGTTGCTCCTGAGGTTGGATTAATCATTTTTCCACTTTCTGGATGATGGAAAATACTTGTCACTTGTCACTAATCAAGCTTGTTATCATCAAGACCTTACTTGTTTGAAATTGGTTGCAACCTCGGTGTTTGCAAATAGTCATCTGATATTTCTATGATTCTGTCAATCTCTTTTCTGCCATATTTTTTTTCTTCTGCTGACCACGTTTTCTTTGTTCATACTGTGAGTTAAAGAAGTAGTCAATACGATGCCTGCCTTGTAATCAGGAGATCGTTGGTTCAACTCCAAACCTTGCATGTAGGCTGTATCATATAATATCACCCTCCCATATTCTACATATTAGCTGAATACATTACACTTATGATGATGTCACTGTTGGCAATGTCATGTATGCCCATCGCAGATACGTTCAGGGAGGTTTGGATCCGGGTGAAGAGGCCGTCCCTGTTGGAGACGTGAGCATGACTGCGTTTCTTCCAAATGGACTTTACGATGTACGCTACCTTGTCAACAAGAACTACATCAGCATCATTGATACAAGTATGTGTACTATGTGTACTCCAGGAAGCCCGAGACAAGAAAATTATCAGAACGTAAACTGATAATGATATTTGAAGTGTACGAAACATTCTAAAAGAAAACTAACTGCCAATCAAAAGTGTAAAGACTTCCACGGTGAAGGAAGCTTCAAGATGCCAAAACTTCTAGGCCAGTTTTCTTGGCTTTTTATCTGTCGTATAGTACTTGTACATTATTATGCTCTATTGCCTATAGGCATGGTCGAGTTGTCCAGAAGATACACAATTACGTGTAAGTGTTTGAAAACTGCCAAATCTCCCTATCCTTCCGGAAACTCGCTGACGATTTAACACATCTACCAAGTACTAACAAGAGGAAACGACGGCAGCCTTGATTTGGACAACATTTTTTGTTTCCTTGCAAACAAAGATTAATGTGATGCACTAGTATAGTATCTTCCTAATTGTCCTTTTGAACCTCCTTGAGTTTGTTGTGTCGATGTTTGTAGGCGTGTTATTTTTTTTTATATTTTTTAGGGGGATGGGGAAGGGAACAGGAGAAGGTGTGTGTGTGTGTGTGTGTGTGTGTGTGTGTGTATCATCCCTAGTGAGAGTATGTATAGTGGGATCTGTATGCCATACTCAAAGAGGTGCTTCCATCGCTGGATGAGAAGACTACTGCAGTTTGTTGTGATGTCACATGCTTAGAACGAGATATATATAAAGAGAATTCCACAAAATGTCATCTTTATTGAAAAGTCCATATTTCCTTGACTTGCTAATGACATATATATGCCATTATTTTTCCTGCCTTCTGAAAGAGGCATGGCAAGTCAAGTGCTCTTCAACCCCCCCCCCCCCCTCCCCCACTCCGTTTTGCGAGAAAAGTGACAACAGCCTCTGTGCCACTTTCAAAATTCACTCTTCGGACGAGGATGTTTTTGACATGGGGAGTCTTATACAACCCCCTTTGAGATTTGTAGTCATGGTGATCTACTTTCTCCACCCCACCCCCCCCCCCCCCCCCAAATCTCAGCGGTGTCATACACCGATCAGTCTCAAGAGAGTGAGGCGGTGCAGCTCTTCCGGGGCATCTACAAGGGCCTGGGGGTCACGAATGACAACATTCAGGAGTGTGTGAAGGAAGGAGAACTCACCATCGACACCTTCCTCCGGTCATTTGAGGCCTTCGAGTTGGGACAGGTGAGTCACGAAATTAGCTGATTGAAAACAGAGTCTGTCATTACTGGAGGAATTATCACACATGATAGACGTACTTTATCTCAGTGAAGAAACAGGGGAAGTTATGCTATTACCTGGACACTGAAACAACCAGCGTTGATTTGGAAAATAAGTAGGAAAAAAATAAACTGGAAAAACACTGAGAGCGCAGACCTCCGCCAAGCGGTTCATCTGGGTGCATGTCAAGGAGACCGACACCCACGAGTCATACAGCCCACGAGTTATATAGCCCACAAGTCATACAGCCCACACGTCGTACAACCCACAAGTCATACAGCCCACAAGTCATACAGCCCACTAGTTATACAACCCACAAGTCATACAGCCCACAAGTCATACAGCCCACTAGTTATACAGCCCACAAGTCATACAGCCCACTAGTTATACAGCACACGACTTTGACACTAAGTGAACAAATTCCATGAGTTCGACATCAAGTAAATTGGGCCAACGAGTTGCACAGCCCAACAAGTTCCAAAAAGGCTCACGAGACGGACTGTATAACTCGTTGTATGAGTTGTATGTTGTATGGGTTGTATGACTCATGGACCTATTTTTAATGTCGGTCTCGTGGGCCGTATATGACTTGTGGGTGTCTGCCTCGTGGAATGACCCCACTCATTTCCATCGTACACGCAGCTGAAAAAAGCCGAATTTCGCTATAACATAGAAGCCTTTTGTTTACGTCATCAGCTCATGTCTGCTAGCATTACCGCACATCATCCTCCTGTTCTCCATCTCGCCTGTTACAGATCAATACCGGTCTGTATCTTCTCGGCGAGGCCCTACGAGACGTCAGAGAAAGTTTGGAGATTTGCCAGGAGACAATGCTGCTCTTCCGCCTGGCGAAATTCATCGACGCCCTCATATCGTGTACCGGGAACAAATGCATCTCCTTCGTCTATGACTCCATTGAGGAACTCTTCATCCTCTACAATGATCGGTATGAGATCTATGGCGACATCAAGGGCGCGTCCAACAACTTCAACATCATCCACGCCTACCAGCAAGGAGGCCTGTGCATTGGGCGCCTTGTTAGAGCATGCCTGGGATTACACGACGAATAGTCCTACGGGGCTCTTCCTCTCCACACAATGGTCACAGCGATGACATTATGATAGTAGCGATGGTAACAAAAATGATGTCTTATATTAATGAGAATGATCATGGTAACAATGACAGCAGCACATCACAAGGGGTTCCATCATGTGGAGGTCCACACCCTCTCTCAGCTGGGCAGGCACCAGGAGATGGAATGGTGGGCGAGTTAGGCGATTAGCGCATCTGAGTCTGACTAGTATACTGTCTTTGAGTCACAAATGTTCGCGCAGTGCGCGCAGTAGATTTGGGTTTCCATCCAGGGGGGTGTTTCATAAAGCTGTTCGTAAAGTTACGAACAACTTACGAGCGACTGGTGATCAGTTTTTGTGCTGAATTATGGAAATTCTGATAAGTATAGCACATCAGAAGTGATCACCAGTCACTCGTAAGATGTTCGTAACTTTACGAACAGCTTTATGAAACAGGGCCCAGGTCTTCTCATGCCTGTTGTATGTTGGCAATGAGTGATTTTACAGACTTTTTCAACGCAATGATTCCTATCTCATGCCACTGTAAACAGTAAAATATTTCTTGTAGCAAAGGCTCAGGTAGGGTCCTCCTCATCCTCCTCATCTTCCTCTGCTCATTGTTTACAACAAGGATTCATGTGTAACAAGGAAACAATTGCGGTCCCACCAACCTTGGTGTACGAGGGTCTCCCTTTATACGTAGTATTATGGTCTTGTTTTCCCAGGGCATCCATTAGAAGCCTTTCTCTAATTTATGTTGCACCACTGGCGCATTTCAGGTATCAATTTAATCAACAGGAACATGGTGGGTAAAACATCTTGTAAAATATCTCTTGTTGTACTCCGATGATGCAAACTCTTGAAGTTTCTATGCAGCAATTACAGGGTGTTTATTTTCTAAAGTAACGCATGTGAACGCACCAATATGTCAAGTACTGTTCCAGCGTACTCAAGAATCCATACGGACTCTAAAACTAATCAAATATGTCCAATCATTGTATACCTGAACTGAGTAAGTAGGTAAATAAGCATCAATGCAGTGTATGATCTCAGATTATAATGATATTGTTTCATGTGGTATGAAGGCAGTGCGTTGACAGCTTTTATTTTTAATTCATTATCACTCTTATCACTCTTATTTCACATTCTCTGTTTCAAAATAATTTCGTCGTTCGGTGACACTCACTTGTCAATGACATCATGCATTTCCTATACGTATGTGTAGTTACTGCGTATCTTTCGGCTATATTCCTTTGTGACGTTCTAGCAATGAATTGGTCAGTTTTAGCTCTGATGTCTTGATGCATACTCAGTACTTATGCACTTATTTGTTTAACCATAGTAAGTCAACCATCCTTTTGTTTCCATTTCACATGCCATCAGATGTTGATTAAATGCATTTTAGATACCATTTCACCATTTTTGTCTATTTACTCATGCAAAGATGGCATTATCTACCTCTGGGACTGTGGTTGTGTCTTGCTGAAATCTAAACTCTGAGTGTGTGTTCTTACTTCATTTTTTCAGTAACTTTAACTGTTCTGTGGAGTGATTATTGTTTTTTATTTATTTATTTAGGGTTTTTGCCATGCTGAAACTGATATTTAATGTTGTTTGCTGAAATAACGTGCGCTTAAACTGTTCGATGTTGAGTCTTAAAATTGGTAAAATACTTTGTGTGCATTTATTCAACGTTCATGTAAAAGTAAGCTGCAGTAATTTCAATATGCCAACAAAAAGCAAGCTATGCACAATGTAGTTTTGGGAGGTTTTGTGCTTCGTTGAATATTTGCTGTAAATATATAATTATATATTTTGAGAGGTGTGGGTGGAGAGGGTATTTGAAGGATTTGAATGCTATATTTCTGTGATATACCAACTCATTATTCAGCCGTGTCAAATATGTACCATGCTTTGCCTATGGGCGTATCGGATGGTACGTCTGTTTTTATTGTCAATAGACCCATTTTACCATTCAATTTCCTAGCTTTCCGACGCATTATTTATAGAAAAGACTTTTCTTAGAATCAGAAAGCTTGCCCAAGGCTTTTCTGAGAGGGACTTGTCTGATATAACAACATTTATGTAACACTTAGATCCTTGTCATTTCGATTGTTTGTTTGTAATTGATCATTTGTCCCATTTTACTATTACGTTATCATTCGTGCAATTTGCGACTCCTTTTACCGTGCAAGCTTGGATCCATGCGATTTGCTCCATTTGCATGCACGCCGAAAGTTCGGCGCATGGTATATGTATGTAAAAACGCTTTCATGCCTATTTTCACGTCGCAGAGTAGAATCAGACAAAAAGAATCAGGTAAAGGTTTCCATCAAAAGTAAGAAAAAAAATCATGAAATCTCAGTGTTTCGCGTAGTGTGGAATTTCATGTGTTACTTTGGTGGGACCAAGACAGGCATAAAGTGTCGTGCGGTTTGTGAACTATGTACGGTTATCTTTAATACATTATTACTGTAGAATTAATGACATACTGATGAACTCACATTCTTTTTTGTTATTGTTGCTGCTGTTTATCGAGCTACATGATGAGTTCTGTTAAATTTCAGACCTTATTTTCTTTCTTTTTTATTGTGATATGTCTTTGAAATAGACAAATCAAAAAAATCATATTGCCCACACAAAAGCATTTAAAGATTTTTTTCCCGATTGATTCAGACCTTTTTGTTATTGTGAATGGTCTTTCCAACAGTCAAACCAAAGTAGGCCTACTTGTGATGTTGCTAACATAAGAACATTTGATACGTATTCTTTCTATTTGATAAGTCTAAATATATATCTTTCTTGATTTGTGTATTTAAAAAAATGTGAATGTTCATGAAAAGCATAGTGTTTATTGACAAAAATAAGTGATGATATTACTGATAAGATCAATGAACTGTTTAATGACAGCGACTATAATTAAAATGATATTTGTATTTGAAATTAATTATAATGCAATCACCCTACTGGAAAGAACACAGTGTGTTCACAGTGTGGTCACATAGTCGACTATGTGAAAACGCTCGAATTTAACAATGTGAAGATGATTTCACACTGGTGTGGTTTTCACAGAATGTTCACATAGTAACGCTGTGTTTCACACTGTGATTTGATGACTCACATTGTGTTCACACTGTTACAACGCACAAATTTAACAGTGTGAAGAGAGATTTCACACTGTGTTCACAATGTGTTTCACATTGTGTTTCTCACACTGTGGGGCACTGTGTTCTTTCCAGCAGGGCATACATTTGCAAAAATTATTTGATAATGGTTCAGATGTTTATTTTCAGTACCATAATAAATGACATTGTAACTACAGTCATATTTTTCTTTCTATCGAGCTCAACGGCATTGTCATGATTAATTTTGATAATTTTCATTGTTATATGAAATCATTCGATGCCAACTAGAGGAAAGTACACACGTCTAGCTTATCAGTTCACGATACAAGTCTAGTGTCACGGAATAATGAGTTTTTGTGCAGTATTGACACTACATAAGTCGTGTGTGTCAATATTTGCGTGGTGTCAAGCACTGTGTTATTGACTCAGACCCGTGCCGCATATACTGTTATAATATTGCCGTATTTTTGTTATTTGCTTTGCCTCTCGTATTAAAGCGAGCGAATAAAAATAGCGCAGTGTCATCGCATCGCATTGCTTGTAATCGCATTGGCCTGCCCTTTCTGTTTGTTTTCTTATTGCTTTCATCTCCTTAGCTCAGTGCTACACCCAGTGCCAGGTGTGTGCAAGTGTTTCAGAGGGGATAATACATGTATTACGATTTGAAAGTAATAATCTCCTTACCACGCCAAAGTGCGTTTATTTATTTATTTGGTTCCTTCACTTCACTCGGACAGGACTGAAGAGGACGGAGTGTGTCTGATTCAGCTATTAATAAATAGGGAACCAATACCTTTATGTTACGTTATTCTCATTCAAATGCTTGATATGTTCGAATTAATCACTGCAAGTGTGAGCCAAATCGGGCAACAAAATAAGAGAACCCAGCTTTGTGAAGTTAGATATATAGAGGGCAGCAGACAGCTTGTGACGTATTTGTGGACATGTCCCCAATGTTTCTAATACTCATAGAATTTTACATTTTTAAACTTTTCTCAACAATGAGTGTGACTACTCTGAAACTCAAATATGGCGTGAAGGAATGCATTTTGAAAGCGCTTGTTTTGGAGTTAAACCATTATGTGAATCAAGAGAAAATTTAGAATACTGAAATTTTGTGTAGAAAATGAATAGAGAGTAGTCCACAAATTCCATCCTGAGTTAATTTGTCGCCCTCTACGGTTCATTTATTCAAAGATCTGTTAGTACCTTCCTTATTCCTTGTGCGATTTTACTCAAATTTGCAATGAAGAAATAAAATATATCAAGTATTTGAATAAGAAAAACATCGCTGCAATGTATTGGTTCCCTTAATTCGATCTAAAATGCTAAATTTCAGACGATTTCATAATGTTATATCATATCCTGCATGAATACACAGTGCCATGCATAGATTAATTGTGGAATCTATTGTGGTCTTTGAGAAGATAAACCCAGGGAGGTTTGAGTCTCACCTCCCTGATAAACCCAAGACAAATTACACTGAACAAGGATTATGACACAGGAGGCTCACAATATTCTAGTAATGTAGCAGTATAATCCATTACCATACCACTTGCTTCTCAACTTCACCTGTGTAGAATTTATGCATGCTTCTTCTTTTCTATTTCCTGGAGCATTCAATCATGCATTCTTATGTGTAGCTGTTATGTCATCATCCTCGTCCATTGTTAAATTTTTACGATTTTTGAAAACACTTTTTCCTCATCACAATCACTCTGAATTTTTAAACTCCGTACTCAGTATAACAAACTTTTTGAACCTTTGTGTGTGTGTGTGTGTGTGTGTGTGTGTCCGTGTTGTGTGCGTGTGTTTGTTTGTGTTTTTTTTTTTTCTGATCTTATCATCACTTTGAAGTTACTCAGCTTGGAATTTTATGTTTAACCCTTTTCAGAAGAATTGAATTTTCATATTTTCTTTTAAACTATTGATGGAAACTGAGGTAGTGACAACCGCTCGCTCAGTTGCATATTCATATCAACCGTTCTAGAACTGTTACGGAAAAATAGCGTACACTTGTATCTTGTAACTTCCTTACTTGAAATCCAAATACAATCAAAATTCACTGTTATAATTATGCTTGTACAATAGCTCCGCCTAGGTAATATTGTGCATTTCCATTGATAGCAGGGCATCGTGTCTAGTGATAAACAGAAGATGATGCGCTCTTTAGTGCTGTTTCAAGAGGTCTCTCCATATTCAACTCTTTCTTTTCAAACCAACTTTTGTCTGGTCCGAAATTCCCTGTAAGGCTTCTGACAAGGAGTGTTCTCTGATAGGGCTTACTAGATCTTTCCCTCCAAATTTTTATAGTCGGATTCATTTTGTTCTTGTAATAACTTTACAAAAAAAAAGCTTCCTTCACAGCGATGACTGTCAATCATTATGATTACTTCTCTCACAAGGAGTGTGAAACTGTCCAATTATTTTGGACCACAAAGCCTAGCATTCCGGTAGTTTTGATGAGGACAAAATAGAGGCTTTTTTTATTACTTTTTTAAAGCAGGATAGTCCCATACAGATCTATTCAAAGACCTGCTTTACAAGGGATCCCGCGTCGATTTACACTACAATGTGCGAACAATCAAAAGCAAGAACAAAACGAACATTACATGGCAAACTTAACGAACAATCGGTATACATGTTAAAGACAAAAACAAAAACAAATGAAAAAAGCTTGCATTTTGAAGAAAATTAAAACAATCCTTAATACATCCGGCACTTTTACAACGAACACATTTACACTGTGCGGGGTGTGTGCGTACGTGTGTGTGTATGTGTGTTGTGTGCAGGGATCCTGCTGGGATAGGTAATTAATGTAAGAGTGAAGTGTCTTTCTTTTGGTAATCATAGTAAAGTAGTATACGGTTAGGAATCATAGGTAGGTCAACTATGGGGAATTTTTTGGGGGGTGGGTTTTATTTTAGATATAATGTACTTCCATTTTTTTCTGTAATCATTTTGTATCATTGCCGTTTCTATGTGTAATACTGAAACATGAAAATGTATCATTATTTCAGTTATTTTTAAAAGAAATTATTCTCTTATGTTGTTTAGTAATACCAATTGATGTTTCTTGCATTATTTGATTTGAAGTGAATAAATATTATTCGAAAAACAAAAGTTCACTATAGTTGAAACAAACGACAGGCACAATCAGTTGTCATTTGGGCAAAAGGAATGACAGTCTCTCTCCCCCCCCCCCCCCCCCCCTCTCACGCTCCCTCTCACGCACATCACAGCCCGGTTTCGTTATACGAGGGAAACGGTGTTTTTTTTCCAACTCTGATATACATACACTGCAAAAAGTCCGGTGTTAAATAGTGAACACCGAGCTGGTGTTAAATTTTCGATGCTCATTTATGGTGTTACTTAACACCTACGGGTGTCATTTCCAAATTTTAAACTGTTTTTTGAAGAGTTTCTTAGTAACTGCACTTCTTGTTGATTTTTAATTTAAACAAGACGATCAAGAATTTTACATTAAAATACTAGATTTTTGAAAAAATGTAAAAATAAATTTACACCAAAGTAACACCAGCTGGTGTGGTCCCTTATTGAAGCTGGACGGGTGTTAAACCATTGATATTAACACCAGCAAATATCAAATCAACACCATGTGGTGTCATTTTTGAATTAACACCAGTATAGTGTCAACATAACACCAGGTACAGTGTCAAATTAACACCACGAAGTGTCAGGTGAACACTTTTCAACACCATCACAGTGCATTTTTAACACCTGTGGGTGTGGTCCTTTATTGAAGTTTGATCGGTGTTAGATTTAACACCCGTGGTGTTAAATCTAACACCGATGTTTTTACAGTGTAGAGTTTAATGCGAAGACGCACTTTCTCGACACTTCTCTCCACCCCCTCCCTCTCCGGATTCCCCCCCCCCCCCCCCCACACACACACATACAGACTTACGAACATTTAACATTTTGTTAACAAAATGGACGTACAGTAACGTCAGATAAATAACGTCGCTTCTTGTTTGCTATTTCGCCATTCTTCAAATCTGTCGAAGTGTCGGTCCTGCCTATCGCGAACTGGCTTAACCCTTTACTGTGCGCTAAGCGGTAATTTCCTGTGTCTCATTTCAGTGCGAACTATGGCTCAGCTAATTGAAAGTTGCCAGACGAGTCTCTGTGCCTCGGGTGTGATTTCTTGTTTCACATCTAATTCTAAATCTAATTTGCAATTTGTATGGTCAAACCAATATGACTTTCTTCGTATTTCAAAATAAATAGTATTTCATATTTCAAAATAAATAATATTTTGGATGTGAACTGTATAAGGAAAATGCGCACATGTTTATGCTTTAATCAACTTTGAAAACAGCTTTGACGTATACAACAGTAGAACGGTTTAGCCATTATCCTGAAACACGCAAACACACATACACAATCATACACACACATACACACACACTTTTTTATGATATTATTTATTTGAATTTCATTCAATATTAGGCACGCACACACACGCACACACACGCACACACATATACACATGTAAACACATACCTTAATAGACAAACATAGAAACAGCGAGACAGGTAGACAGATACTTATTACTGGATATTTGGGAACCCGTCTTGCCTGCCGACCTTTCTACTTAGTGAGCAAAGAAAAACTCCCTACACTCCTCCGACAGTCGAATCATCTTCATAGACATCGGGGGAGCTAAGGCGGGTAGAATAGGTGATGATTCATTAAATAGGGCCTACATAGTTTGCCCTTTGCAGATGAAACAAAAACCCAGTTTTAGTGCTTCAAAATAGTTCTAAAATGTGAGTTAAGGATAGAAACAACCAATGTAAAAAGTTAATCAGTATAATCAATGTTAAGTATTGTTAAAAATAAAAAAATGTGAACAATAGCAATCATTAAATTGTTTCTAGACTAGACCGTCTGCAGTTATGGTTCAGTGAGAATAATAGTGATATCTCTTTATGATTTAGGCTTTATTGCAATGTTTTATGGTAGGATGTTTTGTGATACAACTGACCTACATATATGCACCTAATGTGATGTCTCGAACATTCCTAAAATCACTGCTCCCATTGGTAAACAAGCATTTAATCTGTGTATGCCTACTTGTCGCTCAGTCCTCTGAATTTCCCCCCATCGGCCAAACAGCAAGCTTAAACCCACTTTAATATTGTCGACTGACACAAAAGTGTCAAGAGAATCATCACTCAATGTGCTCGATGAAGCATGTCAAACCTGTCTTTCCTTTTACATACCGTCGCTTCCTCCACGTGAAATACATGTATTCCTCTTCGTTCTGCTATTGCCGGAAAAGTGGCATAAAACTATATTGCCATAACGGCGTGCTTATTGCAATAATGCTGATAAGTATCAAGAACGCGTTAGTTAAGCCTTGAACTTGATAACTGATCGGATGTAACGCGTCATGTCTTTCCCGACGGAGATAAGAATATTGGACAAACGCTTGCTGCGTAAATCTGATTACCTCCAAAATGTAGCAGAACCACCCTTTGCTCTTCAACATGTGTTTTAGACCATACTTGAGTTCGCATGGTGGGGCGGTCACCAACAGTTAGTATTTATAGAGGGGGCTGATCACAGCAAGATCAACGCAACTTCTCAGCATTATGGTGTAAGTCGCTATGTTTAAAACAGCGGCGCACGTTCGTCTAAAGAGATTATCATCGTCAGTCCAAAGTATAAAGGTTGCGGAAAAACAGTGCGACCGATCTTTTTTTTTTCCAATTTCCGTCAGCTAGACGTACGGTCTTCGGATCGGCGCGCTCAGAACTAATCACACGTCGAGATCAGTGGCAATTAAGGATATGAGCTCAATGAGTGCCCTTCATTTCCCGTTTCTCTAACTTTCCCGCGACAAGCTTTAAGGACGAGTAACCATTGTGTTTCCAGAGAGCGATCAGACTGAGGCGACGGCTGGCTTGACAAGGTGAGCGTAAAAGAGCACAGTGAAGTCATAAATAGCCGGCTATCTACGTTCAGTCTGTGTCGGTTTAAAACCTTCGTTGTCTCTCTCCCTAACCAACACCTTGTATATCATACATGCTTATTTAGTTGTGGTGCACATGCAGTTCTCATACAGTGCTTCACTGGATAGTGTTTGGGGTGCTTCGTCGCAAGTCGGTTAGACTCGACGTTAATCGTCTTACATTAGTGTCACTCGCATGCGTCATCCTTCAGTCACCGTGCATGAACACTTTCGAACCGTGGATCATCGAAAACTTCTCTTAAACACATGCACGGGTTCTAAATGTTCGGCTGCAGGTAAGTGCACGTACGCATGATAATCCAGTATAGGCCTTTACAATAGGCCTTTACAGGATGGATACAGATGTTTGTATAGATGTGTATGTATAAATGTATGTCTGTATGTATGTATGTGTGTGTATGTATGTATGTATGTATGTGGTCCTATGTATGTATGTGTGTATTTATAATATGTATAAAGTACGCATGTATGTATATGAGTGTATGTGCTGCCTGCTAGTGCATGCATATGTAAGTTTTACATGTATGTATTAGATGATACATATTGTATTACCATATATGTCCAGCATAATTATACATACCGCATTTAAAAAAAAAAGACAATAGAGTATAATTTTAAGGGGGAAAAAAGCAGATATGCACTGAACAATAAAAAAGGGATAAGGGAGATATTGTCAACAGACGAATCCACAAATATACAATCGAGATATTGCAAGGGGAGTGGGATTGAGACGAATTTATCAGCTTTTTTCAACTTTGTCGTTATCTCACTTGCATTCCTTTAATGTCGATACAATATACTCAGTAGCATATTGATGAAATCATTGCATGCAATTACTACGAAAGATTATCACCGGCACGTATGTATTTGATGTATTGCCATCAATACTGAAACTAATTTTATGTCTATTTGATTCGTTATATTTCCCTTTGCATACAACGCAAAATAGAAAAAAAAGAGAAAAATAAGTTTTTTGTTTGTTTGTTTGTTTGTTTGTTTGTTGGTTTGTTTGTTTGTTATTGCTTTTTATCCGAAGAAACTAGGAAAAGAATGCCCAAAGTCTAGGTCCCACACATTGAAATACCTTCTGTCACTCATGAATTTTTACTTCTCAAGTATCGTGCTGATGACAGGGAGAAGATTGAAAATCTTATGCTTGCTTCGATTTATGCTCGTTGTTATCCACAGCTTGTTATGGATCATCTCTCTCACTCACTCCCTCCCTTTCTTTCTCATTCTTTCTCAATGTCCCCCTTATTTTCTGTTCATTGCACGTCACGAGCTTAACTTATTATTAGATGCTTGCAAGTTAAAAAAATCTCGGAAACGTGCATCTGTCTTCAAATGTTGACTACGGGTGATGCATGGATTGTGACATCTTTACACTGAAAAATACTACGCCCTTGTGTCTTATCCTGCTTTCTTTGATTTTTGACTGAGAGAGTACCTGCTGTAGTAGGTGTTGTTTTTTACTTCGTCACAACCGATTAGAAAGTACATAGCCTAGAAAGTATAGGCCTATATATTGAACTACAGTGTGTATGTCCGGGTCAAGCATATTCCATCACGTTACATATCTCTATCCATCTATGTGTCAGTCTGTCAGTCTGTCAGTCAGCCTGTCTGTCTGTCTGTCTATCCGCCCCCATGTTGCAAAGTAGGTATCTCTTTGGGACTGTCATGTAGTCAATACTCACTTGCTGCACGTGTGCACCCGTGCATTAATCTGAAATGGGTACAAACAGGAAACAGACTGCATGGGTCTACCATGCTTCCAGCATGCGACTCACTAATAATTAATAACCCCAAGTGAGATTGCGGATGGAAAATGCAGACATGTTAATGACTAAAATCTGCCAAAGGGACACACTTCCTTACAAGAACGACTCGACTCCCCCCCCCCCCAAAAAAAAAAAAAAACAACAACAACAACAACAAAAAACAAAAAACAAAACAAAACAAAAACAGAGAAGATAATCATTGTCATATTCATGATCATGTGCTGGGTAGTTACAACCCGAAGGGGATATTAAGCATGTTACAGTCCATCTACATCGGCGACTGTGCAGGTTCAGGGACGGGAGGGCTGACGCAGTCTTCAACGCGTCAAGTCATGGTAATTTGACAAGACATGCCAATTCCCCAGAAGCCAGTCATATATATAAGGACAGTGGGTTGTGTTCGATTCTCGACGAGGAAATGAGGTATACATAGATACGAAAACTACAGGTTTAAGTTACTGATTTGGACCTAAGTTCATAAATTGCTGGAAGTTCATTAAATTACGAGTCGTTCATATTGCTCGCTTTTATATCAAAATTTATACTCAGTCAGTGACAAATTAATTGTCTCTCATCCAACTGTGTTTCCCCGTCCTGAAGTTTCATTATCAACGGACAATGAAAAGACACATAAATGATGTTAATGTCATTGCCTTAATTTGATAGAGTATATATGATTATTAGAGCATAATTATATATTATATACCTCATAGACTTATGAGTTATATAATAGTCTCCAGCAATATAGATATCGCTGGAGACTTTGCACGAAAGCCTTGATATACTTCTTTGTAACATATAGATGCATTCATAACATAATATTATACAACATTGCAACTTATCTATGTTGCAATATAATTATGCAACATAATGCTTTTATGTAACATATCTGACTATGGTATTTTAGAAAAAAAATATTCTTAGTGGTTTTATAATTAGTAATAAAAGATATATGGTTCATAAATCAAATGCTGGTAGGTGCGGTATACCAAAGAATTAATCATAGAACTTCTGGAAAACGTTTGTACATCATAACTCTTCTTAAAGCAATGTTAAAATAGTTTGTGCTCAAGTGTGTTCGTGTTTGCGTGTGTGTGTGTGTGTGTGTGTGTGTGTGTGTGTTTGTGTGTGTGTGTGTGTGTGTGTGTGTGTGTGTGAGTTGTCAATCTGTATAAACGCTACCAGTTCGCATGTTTTTGATGATAGGATTAAGCCCTACTCCCTTATCAATAAACATTTTTAGGGGAATTGCAACCATTTTAATCTTTATCCGTCTGAATCATTTCCGTTACATTCAACAAAAATTGTTATTTATCCATAACATATATTCATTTATAGAATACATGCACATACCTAAACCATTTCACTTTATCTTTTGATAGTTTCGATGCTGTAAAAACGCCACAAAAGTTGTCATAAATTTATTCACTTTATCTTTTAATCTGCAATATCATTTCAAACAACATGCATTGTGTCGTCTTGCTATCTGCCACTAGAGATTGTCCTACTTTTCCTACCAAGTGAAGTATTACGATGAAATCCTATAAAGTCAATCATTCAAAAATGAAAACAGAAAATATATAATCGTGAAAATATGTCTACATAAAGATTTGAGTATTATTATTGTAATACCAGAGAGAACAAAAGAGGGATGAGATATTGGATATTTATTCCAACTTAATCGTGTTAATACCGTATAGACTAGCTTTTGCTTAGCTGGAGGCACCATTAATAGGCACGGTAAGCTGTAGGTGACAGGTTCGAAACTCAGACTGGTTCTTCTTTCACTTGGTCTAACTGATCGAACCTGTGATATTACGTAAGGAAAGTAATTGTAGATACGTAAATGGTGTCATAAGATTCACATGTATGATTCCCATCAAAACTGCGATAGTCCCATTTGGCTAATAGGCCAATAGACTCTAAGCTTGACTAACAGAGATATTATGCCAAGTTTTCCTATATATTATGATTCCTTCATGCTAACATTAAATTTTATATCCAAGAGTCACATACCTGGGCAGAGTTACACACCTTGGCAACATTTAATGAAAGTTGTCGGTCCTGACAAGTTGTTAGTCTCTGACAATTACCATAGTAACAGTCAGTGACCAGCTTCTCAGCCAATCAAAACCAAGGATTTTACTGAAATTTTCAGAGACTGACAACTAACTTGTCAGGGCTGACAACTTTCATGAAACGGTGCCCTGATGACCACATTTATTGGGTATACTGTTTGACATATCATTTATATCATACGACAAAAATAGGTGCACCTGGCACCACCCCTCACACCCTCAGATCTTATACCGATTGCATAATACCCTCCTTAAATGTCACTCTTCCTGATTGGGTTCTTACTTCCTTCTTCACCTCATTTCATTCTTCTATACTAATGTGTCTATTGTGTCTGTCTGTCTGTCTCTCTCTCTGTCTCCCTCGTTTTCTCTTTCCCTTTCTCTTTCTCTTCGTTAATCTAATACTTACTATCGGTTCACTTTGATTCGAAGAATATATCGAGTCAAGATACCATTGTCATGTATGTTTTGTAATCAAATACTATTCAAAATATAATCCAATGTCATTTACCATAATAATCTCGTATGTACCAAGTCGTATACATCAGACATTTGATGCAAATTTTCTCTCTTTTTTTGTGCCCACACTTTGAAACATTACATTATCATACGATTTGAATGGCCAAGTGTTTTAGATATTTTGATACCTTGCAATGGCCCCTATGCATTTGCTTGTTATTGAAAGGTTTGACAGGCATTATGCATGGAGAAAATTCGCCTGTGAACTCAATTGAGTTGATGCGAGTTGTCTCGGTGGAAAGCTTGTGATTCAAAAGCGGAAGATCGGCGGTTCAATTCCCAGTAGGACCTACAGGTGGAAAGCTTTCATACGTTTCCTGAGTCCTTCCTCCAAATTCATAGCACATACACACAAACAGACAGACAGACAAACACATACACACAACGTTAAATAGTAGGTCACGTGGCTACTCTGCAAGCTCAACTTGTCCATAGACTATGTATTACAATTATATTGATACAATATAATTTTGTTCCTAGCAATTAAAGAGATTCGTGATAAGATTGTACATGGCAATATGTTGGGACAATATAATGTTACTCCCAGCAGTTTAAGAGATGATAGTGATGTAGCAAGGTTCGGGAGGCGTTCAATGTCCGTCACAAACGATCCTCTCCATAGTTACCTTTGGAGCCTTAAAATATCGAATGTAGCTCACATTAAGTTTACACCTTAATATGCATGACAATGGTGGACATGCTATGAATCACTGGTCGGTACACGGAAAGCAAACTGTATTCAACTAATCTCTTCCTTTCTTTCCCTCCCCTCCCCACCTCTCCCCTGCTACACTTCTGAATCTCCTTCCCTTCTTTGTCACTTCCAATCCCACCCTCTCTCCCTTATTCTCTCCGAGTGCTCATTTTTCCTTTTATCAAATGTTCTCCTCCTTCACCTACAGACAGACTTCATCTGCCGGATTCTGAGACTTCGGGTTTCAGCCTTCCACCAACACCAACACACCATCGTTAACACCCCCAATAGATCTGATTCCGCATAAGGGCATTGGTACGAAGTTGTAGCCACTTTTCTGCAAAACTGTTGTCTCAACGCTGCCTGCTACGATGCAACCTTCTGAAATACATGTTGGTCTGGTGCTTTCTACAGTCTTGCTACTGTCACAAGGTAAATAAAGTGACAAAAAGTATTTGATTTTGTAACATATGGCCCTGATATTGTTCCTTTTATGTAATGTCGATTCCCAACGGAAGAAAGAAAAGCTATCAGAGAATACACAACATGACAGAAATATTTTTTTTCGGACATTTGTCTCGCCATTCGTTTCCTTCATGTGTTTGTGTGTCAGTGCTGCCGTTACGAAGTTTTGAATGCCAGTATGGTTGGCCATCAAGGTAGCAACTTGAGTTCATGAGAGCTGTTCTGAAAAAAAAACAAACAAACCTGAAACAGATGTAGACTTTCAAGTTGTCGGGAGGTTGTGTCTTTAGCTATTCAGTACTAACTGCCAGGATGTGCAGATTGTCCAGTGTAGCAAAAGGTATTACCAATCTTCAATCCTGTCCAATTAAAAGATATAATAGCTACAACTTTTGAAATATTTGTCTCCCTTGTTTTGAGGGTAGACCAAGAGAACTACAGTCGGTTGAAAGACTATTCTCTCGTATGTGTGCTGTTGTAGTTTTTTTTTTGTGTGTGTGCGTATATGTGAATTAGCAAACGCAAATATTTAAAATGACGTCGTCCCTTCGTTAGGTACATTTTGCCTCTGATTTTATAATGAGTCAGAAAAATGGATTCTAGACCGAGAGAATATTTCGTACCAGCTAGTAAATTGAAAAAAAAAGGACACACACAAATTTGCACTGATTTTTCGAACTTTGTCAAAAGACTAAATTGAAACACTGCGGAAAATAATCGCATCATGTTCATCATTTCTTCTCCCAGTTTATATCATCGACGCTATAACGGTGACACCAACATCTCCTGCTTCGACTGACTTATTCTCCCCTGCTGGAGGAGACGGTACCCTGGGCACGGAACCGACGGGCATTGGTCCTCTGGCAACTAGCCTTGACACTGGAGTTACGGAGATCCCCACCGATGGGACGACACCAGGAAGGTTGACCGACGTTACCCAGGCCACAACGGCATACACGCCTGTCAATGTGGGTGCAACGGAGGTAACCACCGGGGCGACGACAGGTGCAGTTCAGAACACGGCGACCACGTCAGCAACCAATGCTACGTCGGTGGCTCCATCACAGACACCGGTGACTACAGGGAATATAACGACTGCTCCCCAGGGAACGGCAACCACCGGATTGACAACAGCTCCACTGAATTCAACATCACTGCCCCCTGGGCAATTGCAATCGACCGTAGCTCTGACATCACAAGCCAGAGTATCCACCGAGCCGACAGGTAAATCTGCAGCTACGACGGCGCAAGGTTCCCCAACTACTGGATTAGCCACGAATCCTTCGGGACAAGCCACGTCTTTGGGACAAACATCTCAGGCGAACTTGCAAACGACGTCACCTGTGGCTGGACAGACCTCTCCTACCGGGGCGCAAGCGTCGCTAACTCCGGTACAGATTGTTCAGACTACTGAAGTCACTGATCAGACCTCTCCTACCGGGGCGCAAGCGTCGCTAACTCCGGTACAAATTAATCAAACCACTCAAGTAACTGGTCAGACTTCTCCTACTGGGGTTCAAACGTCACTTACTCCAGGACGAATTGTTCAAACTACTGGAGTCGCTTCCACGAGATTGCAGGAAACTTCGGCCGCCCTTGTACAGACAACGGCAACTGCAGGAGGAAACGTATCAACGCAAGGACAGCCATTAACAGGACCTGGACAGACCACGCAAACACCACAGTCAAACGCATCGACACAGGGACTATCTTCACTGGCGGTGGGACAAACTACATTAACACCGGCTGGGAATGTGTCAACGCAGGAGCAGACTACGTTAAACCTTGGAGGGAATACGACCTCTCAAAACCAAACTCTGCTGACTACTTCAGGACCAACCCTGACTCCAGGGGGAAATGAAACGAATGAAAATCAGACAACTGCCACTCCAGGACCAACTGAAGAATTCAACGCCACCACATCTCTGGAACCGACAATGACTACGGAAGGGAACGTGTCGACAACCGAGTCCACGACTGTGACGGAATGGACTTCGCCGTCCGAGTTTACGTCTCCCTCCGTTGCCACTTCTGAAGGGCTATACCCGAGTATAGAGCCTACGGGATTCTTCACACAGCACATGGAATATTCCACGGTGTATCCGCTGAAGACAAACACAGGGGGTGCCACAAAGGGTACGGCGGGCTCGGAGCCTCCTCCTGCAAAGTCGACAGCAACGCAGCCGTCCAAGCACAGCGTGGCCACTGACTTCAGCAAGACCACGGAAGATGGTGAGCCGGAAGAACCGCCAGCTAATGTGGCTCTCATTGCCGGAGTCTGCGGTGGAATCTGTGCCATCCTTCTCATCCTGGTGGTCATTTTCTTGATTGGCAGACGAAAGCAAGTTCAGTAAGTCAGAGTTTTGCTCTCTTGCTTAAAGTAAAGTCCACTATGTGTCTGATGTTGATGAGAAAGGAGGAAGGATATTGTGCATCCATAAACATGACGGTAAAACATGGCAGACGAAAACAAGTTCAGTAAGTCAGAGTTTTTGCTCTCTTGCTTAAAGTAAAGTCCACTATTGTGTCTGATGTTGATGAGAAAGGAGGAAGGATATTGCGCATCCATAAACCTGACAGTATTATATTCTAAGAAGGTCGTTTAGCAGGCAGCAGTAAATCAAGGTTGATATCCTACTGGGTGGTGGGTTTACATACATTTTGCAAACGAGACTTTCTTTGAACACTACCAAAAGCACAATAATGGTCAGTTCAGTGAATGACATCGTATCAGGCAAAATTGTCTTTTGTCTCTTATCAAAATGCTTTCGGTATTGAAAGAGACGAGGTATGAGAAATTTAACAAGCTGTAGTATTGCGAAAGAGTATCTTTCACGATACATTTTTTATTCAGGTTTCTTTGGCAATATGACATACAATGATGAAAATACAAGGAAACTGATTTCCGAGTAACAATTTCAATTGTCAGGCGAGCAAAGATTTGTAATAGTAATTGTCAAATTTTGCTTCAGCGGAACAGATTCCTGTATGTATTGCAATTCTCCTTTTTTCTTCTTGGTGGCATACATTTGAGTTCAACAACTTGAATCTCAGTTTCTCCAATGCTTCGTAGTTTTGATGACGTTATGAACTGACACGTCACAACAAGTACTGATTCATAACCCGCAGAGCACATAAAGTGCTTCTAGTATTTTCAACGACGCTTGTGTTATTGTAGATAGAGACTTTATATCACCAGTCATGTGTCTTTAAAGGATAAACCTTTGTCACCATAAAGATTATGCTGTGCAAACTATCCAAGCGGGGTATCGGGTCTTGGTTAAAACTATTCACCCGGGCATTATCTATCAGGCGATATTTACCTTTGTTAGTACCAAGTCATTCGAATATGAATTAAGAGTTTTAATGACCTCGTGAAATCACTTTTGATTAACTTCAGAGAACGTTCCTCCCTATATCACGCCACAACAAACGATAATTCTGAACAAAATTCGAAAAGCTCTCTTGTTTCAATTTGTCGTTTATCAAAGGACATTATTTTGTCTTTTAGTAGCATAGTTTTCATTAGTTGTCAAAACGAATTACAATGTGTCGCTAGATAAAATTCAGGAAATAAAAAGTTACCCATCTTTTCTTTGTGGCAGTACATTTTCTATCCTCTCCAACGCTGAGCCATGCGTGGAATTTGCTCATTATTTGCCCAAAATTTATGATTTTGACAATGATATCGCGGTCCCATCTTAGGGCATAAAAAAGAGATAACAGTTATACCATGCAGTTGCACATAAATGAATTACAATCTTTTCTTACGCATATTTTCTTTTTTTCAGGAAACGAATGCAGCGATACTATTCCTACGGCTACCTTACTGGAGACTCGAACGAGGATAATCCGTACCCCACCTTCACCAACCCGCTCTTCACTGACGACAAGGTTTCTCCAATGACTTAAAATTGGTCACGCGTTCATCCACGCATCCATTCATTCATCAATACATTCACACTTGAAATCCATTCCTTGATCCATTCTGATTCATTCTGTCACTCCGCTGGTTTGGGGTGAGTTCGAAATGACTTTTCAGCAAGCGGGCTGCGTTGAGAGGAAAATGAATTGATGAAATGATTTTCTCTGTTTTTTGTTGTTGTTTTTTTGCTGCTGCTGCTGTTGTTTTATACATATATATATATATATATATATATATATATGTATATATATATATATAATATATATATACATCTTTTTCTCTCTCCGTCTGTCTAATTGTTCGTACGAGGAAAGAAAAATCAGAGGGGTGAAAGGAAATGCTATGTAGAATTAAAGAGCAACTTCTCCATAGGTTGACGCCAGTATGATTATGTCTGTATGCCTATGACTCATGTGTCACTGTGTCCGAAAGGAAGGAGTTTAACTCAAAGTTTGGTTTTTTTTAATTCTTTGCTCGAGCTCTCCTATTCACAAAAGAAAAGCCACGTTGTTTATGTCTGGTGCATATAATTATAAAAAGATGACCCCTCCCTTCCCCGCCCCACCCCCTGCAGCTGACCCGCTTTGACACATAGACACGCGTTGTTGTTTTGTTCCACGCCAACACGGAAGTTCATTATCATGCCGCCAGACGAATTTGCTGCTATATAGTTGACATTGACGTTTTGTTCTGTTTTCTTGTATGTCCTCCCCATCCTTCTTCTTCTTTGTAATACTTGATGTATATGTATCTGGGGCTGGGGCCAGGAATATCTGATCTGGGGGCGCAACTCAAACGCCTGTTACGTAATCATTAAAATCCTGCGCTGCCCGTAACTATTCCATGTTCAACATCGAAGAGTGATTTCATTTTTGTCGAGTAGCAATAAGAACCATCGAACACACATGCACACGCACCAAAAAGCAGGAAATCACTGCGTAGCTGGTGGGGTGTGGACAAACATCGCCCTGTCATTTAAGAAATTAAAAAAAAAAACCAGTAATAACATTTAAAATCCTGCTTCAGTTTTGTTAATATCACTTTATTGAAGTCTCATTTTACCCATATTCTTTCTTACTCATAACAGCACGCGCTTATTTTCCCCTCATTTGCGTTCAATATACGTTCTTGCCTTGTATTCATTTCGGATTTCACGTCTTCGCGATCGGTCATAAATTGCCAACACCCAGATGATATTGCTACCCATCCTCACTCATGTCATTGCCTATGAAGATATCAAACTACTGAGTTCATATTTCAGGATTAAATCATCCGTCTCCATGCTCGCGCAATGACCTCAATTGCAGCGGAGTTAGCTAAAAATGATCCCGCATTAGATAAAGTTTCTTGATTGATTACTTATGCTGTTTAGTAAGAGGGGGCAGGTTGCTGGAATATCAGATTTGGGTGAAAACGTAACCATGTACTTGGAGATGGCAGATATAGGGAATAATTTTGTCAACTTGTCATTATTCTTTTATTGTAGGGTATAGGTCCGGTGTAAGTGTCAGACGTCACACTGGGGCAAACGCGATGGGAATCTCGGCAGAAGATGACTCAGAGTTTATGGCGGTATTTTGAGCTTAAGTTACAAGCCGAACTTCCTGAGGGGTAAAAAAAAATCGTTGCGACAGGACACGGTACTGATACTTGTTATGCTAATTAATCATATGGCGCGGATATTTGATCTAACCACGTTTGCGAAGAATGGCGTGGTATACGTCTTCGACGCAAACATGATCTACATTGAGTGATATAATTTCTTTCCCCTTTACTCTCGGCAGAGCCCTTTGTACTGACGTGATTGAAACGTGGAGGTCAGTGATGTTCACTTGTTAAATTCTTCCACGAGATCGAGGAAGACGTTGAGTCGTGATCGATGACGATACAAGTCTCTTGACGACCTAGACCCAGCTAGCCCTCCGATATCATTCTCTCTTCTCCTATTTCGTTTATTGAAATGAATCAATTAACATAAAATTGCAAATTTAGAAGTAAAGTCAGCTGTAAGATTTATTTTCAGATGTCCTGATTTTAAGTGCCTTGTCGCTGTGAATACTGTAAGCGTTGAAAAGATGGATTCTTGGTAATTATGTTTACTTTTTCAGTGTAAATCGTGCGAGAATAAATTGTCTTGCTCTGGCATTATTGTCGGGTTTTTTTTTTTTTTCTTAACCAATGATGATTACTGTTGTAAAGTCACGCTGGAAACCTATAAATAATCACGCCCAGCTTGATCTGCGCACATTTTTTAACGTCAGGTAGAGATTATAGTGTGCTCAAATCGGTGTGAAGGTGTATTAGTGACAGTGGAGATATTTTTAGCATGTCATTCAATATCGAGGGGGGAGAATGATTTCAAGTTGTACGTGTACTTATGTCTGAGTAGTGTGTATTCTATTTTCATGTTATTGATGTTTTGTGTATGCACGTGTGTGTTTGCGCGAATGGTTAGCTGCAAGAGAGTGTTTGTGTAGTACAATGTGGAAATGTATTTGTACACAGTACGTTCATGTTATATATTTGAATTCTTCATTGTTATCTCAATATACAGGACACTTTATTCAAGATTTTTTTTTCTTTATGATTTGAGATTAACGAAGTTCATTTTTTTAACAACTTGGCTTCATACAAGTTCCTTCTTGATTTCAAGAGTTGGCGAGATGGTGCGATATGCAATAATATTTTTATGTTCATGTAGTCAACGGTAGACTTGTCTTCCCTTTAATGGCTTTAACCTTTCAAGCATCTTCCTTTGTATATGTTGTACAACACACTTTTAGAAGTCTTTCAAATCGTCGGAAATGTTCTGATGAAGATATCATGTTTATTTCGCTGGAGTCGGCTAAGGCTCTCAGTTCAATTTAATCCTTGTAGGCGTAATGTATTCCAGTATCGTGAAGACTATGATTAATACGAAATTCCTGCAGCCGGTAATAATACAGTGGAAACTCGATATAAAGAGATCTGATATAACAAAATACCTGATATAACAAACTAATTTCTCCGGTCCCAAGGAATGTATTTCCTTTCTTTTGTATTGTTTATTGACTATTGACAAACAAAATGCCTGATGTCTTGGTCCCAAGTATCTCGTTATACTGAGTTTCCACTGTATGTACTTTGAAGACACTGCCCAGAGGATAATTTTTGTGAGTCCATCGAAAACGAAGGTGGCTCTCCACCCCTTTGTTGTCTTTCACTCTCTCTCTCTCTCTATATATATATATATATGTACTTGTATATATATATATATATATATATATATATGTTAATATTCCTACTCTTCTTTCTTAGTCCATCGAAAACGGAGGTGGCTCTCCACCCCTTTGTTGTCTTTCTCTCTCTCTCTCTCTCTCTCTCTCTCTCTATATATATATATATATATATACATGTATATGTATATATAAACATGTATATATATATATATATATACATTTATATGTATATATAAACATGTATATATATATTAACATGTATATAATATGTATATATATAAACATGTATATATATATATATATATATATATATATATATAGTGTGTATATATATATACATATATAAACATTCCTACTCTTCTTCTTTCTTCTCGCTATCTTCGATAGATGTTGCTATCGTCATGACTGCACACCATTAACAATTTTTCCACTTTCTCTCACTTATTACTTCAGCAGTATAAATTCCTATTTACGACAAAGGATCAAGGTGCCATAAAACCATAGTTGTTGTTTTTG
Organism: Diadema antillarum; assembly: GCF_040938485.1. NCBI lineage: Eukaryota > Metazoa > Echinodermata > Echinoidea > Diadematoida > Diadematidae > Diadema > Diadema antillarum. Next base: position 209,728 of record NW_027272290.1, on the reverse strand, counting down.
TGAACATCATAAATCACCCACCGAAGATACTAGTCTTATTGTATTCTTTGCTCTGTGTTGAATTTGCTGATGTTGGACAGAAAGGTGTAATATTTTCGTAATAAACCTGAAATAATGATTATTATACAAACTATACTGAAGTTCGTTGTCTATATTCTTCATTGTGCAATGTGCAGATGGCCTGAGAACGTCCTTCGATCTTCATAGATTATTATGATAACTCTTGAGTGGCATTAAAGAGAGAGAGAAATATAAAAAACAATTGTGAGGAAAAGAGAAAACTGATGAAGATCACAGAGTGTAGAGCGAGGAAACAAGGCAGCGAGGCATTTTAAGCTATAGTCATGTGATTTCTGAGGAGTGATGAAGGTAGAATTTTAGTCCTCGGAAATAAACCCGTATGTTTGTTTTATATCATTATATAGTAGAGGCCATGTTGAACGGAAATCCACCTGGCCATGCATATCTATTCAACGTCCCTGTCCATGAATTTGTACGTCTGTATTTCTGTGTGTGATTATAACTTTGACTGATAGTGGTACCTATTGACATTGAATGTTTGCATGTCTACAGCAGGTACAAAGTCTGAAAACACACACTCATACACACACGCGTTGGACTACCGTATAACATCCCGGTTACAAAACTATACAAAAACAGCATCTGAAGTGTTTTTTTTTTTGCCTTTGAGAAAGCATAGTTGCCAGTCGTCAAATCAAACCCATTATATACTAGTAGGTCGATAACTATACGTAAACAGCTGGAAAAATACTGTCACCCATAACATACATTATTATGAAACGCATATATATATATATATATATATATATATATATATATATATATATATATCGGTCTTTAAACAAACAAAAACAACAAAACTAAGTAAGAAAGATATTCAATGGTAGGTATGGCAGAAGCTATACCAAGGAGAAACTTTAATCCCTCAGAGAGAGAAGGCCATGGGGGGGGGGGGGGGGGGGAGGGAGTGTATCATATTTTGGTTTTGATTTATTTTGAGAGCGTCACTGCGAGCATTATTATCCGCGAGACCTCCGCTGCTATTATTAACCTAGCATTTTTCGTCAGACATGTCAGATTTCTGTAACGATCTACTCCTGCTGGGCAAAGCCACAGGGGCGTTGAGGGTTGAATATCTTGTCCATATTAAGGATGTACATCAGGATCCCTTATATTTTTGAGTGTCAGAGTCTTAATTATTCCATATAGCTCAGTAAAGTGGCTCACAATTGTATCTGAATACGGTAAATAAAAGATGGACATGGGGAATCAAAGTGTGTAATGCACGTGGCATCGTGCGTGATGATCTATGATGACGTACACTGGTTAAAGAAGTTGCCCCTTCCCTCTTAACTTCCCCATGACCTGTCTCAGCAGAGCAAAGTGGAAACGATGAGATTGATACGGGTAGATTTTATAGGGGCCCTGGATAATTCGATCAGTTACCCCCAGGTCCGAGAGGAAACCATCAATGAATCACCGATAACACTGCTGGATGGAAAAAGAATATGGGCAGAGTCGATCTGTCGTGAATATGGCTTCGTTATCTTCGCGCGAAAATTTTTCACTTGTCCCATCAATCCCTCTAAGAACGAAATTAAAGTCTATACTAGTATCCATCACATTATTTATGAGGTGCTCGGGCAGTTCTGTCACGTTCCGTGTGTCGATATAAGTTGTAATTTATGTTAATCCTACTCTAATACCGAAACAAAATATCCCAACTCGATACCAATTAAGCATATTGCATGAGTTTCAAAGATATACGAGTAACATAGCATAGTATCATAGGTCTTAAGACAGACGCTATTAAAACAGATGGACTGGAAATACTTGGGACAATCATAGTGTTCAATCCGGGCGGATGTAGAATCTGGAAGTCCATAGTGGAGTTCGAGACGGTTTGTTATAAATCAAATTTAGACTAGAACTTCAAAATGTGTGTTGTCTTTTCTTGGTAAGTTTGATGACCATGATAACACGATTATCATGATATCTGCAATATTTTTCCTGGTGATTATTCGCAGATCAAGTGCTGATAATTCTAACAATTGTAATTTTGCTCAAAAATTTTAAATGCTACAAAAAGAAGAGAGGAACTTTTGCAACTTTTTAGAACATCACTGTCCAGGTTCAGTGGTTCGTGCAAATTCATATTTTCCACAAAGAAAATACGCCAAATAAAGGAATAGATGGATGAAAAATACAAACATTCACACACACGCACACACACACACACACACAACACACATACACACATGTGTGTGTATGTATCTAACATTATGTATGAGAATGAATGCATGAATTACACGAATATAAGAATAAGACACAAACTACACCGTGAACGCTGTTTTGCAACTTTGTAGTCAATGGAATTATCAAAAAGTTTAATATTACTTAGTGAGATACAATAAGATGGTCACCAAGTGCACAAACATTTAAATCACAAATTATGTTTGGGTACAATTTACCACATCAACTCAAAATGTCTCTATCGCATGCGTTATGGTGATGTACTATATTTCGCCCTGTACCTAACACAGCCTCTTCTGTTTTCAGTTCTTCTTTCTTCATCCTTCTCCAATTCTTCTTCTTCTCCTCCTTTTTTTTTCTTTTTTGAAATTTTCATACTCGTAATGAATCGTTTCAGCAGTCCAACGAAACTAAAAAAGATTCGATACCCTTGATTTCCTTCGTTTCATTTTCAGTAGTAAGGGTCTTAACGGTTAAAAGATGTTGAACAACCATAGTGCACATAAACGTACATTATCAAGAAAAAGAATAACACAAATGGATGTTTTTTCTTCTTTTTTTCGTTTTATATGTTAGCAATTCCGAATCGCAAAAGTAACACAATGATGAAGAATTGGAAAGAAGTCAAACAGTGACAATTTCACCAAAAGACATGAGACTATACAAAGGAATAGAGAAAAATATATATGAACTGAATATTATTACATAAGAGGTCAGGCTTGGTTCAATGACATTTTGCCTCAGGTAATTTCATCACGACACATAATTTTGAAATCAACTTACTCCACTAACACTTAAGAGATCCTCGGAACACTGCTCCGCTCGATCATGTAGTAGATTTTCAGTGATTCAAGATGCAGAGTACAGTGCTGAATACGTAGAAATAGGTTCACCGTAACATGCAAATTAATAGTACTCGTACTATTCTCCAACTTATCGTATACCTTATTCTACTACTGTGAAGACAACAAGAACAAGAACAAAAAGGATATTATCTAACTTCAACGAAAAGTTTGAGTATTTGTGATGACTATACGACAGTTTGTCACACACTACAATATGCAAGTTGTCACTCAAGTTTCTTCTTGATATACTTTAAAGATAAATTCATAAAAATTTGTGTATAAATTTATATATTATACATATAGAGGAAACATAAAATGAATACCGCTATAGCAAAAACTACGTAAGGTCTAGAAACAAATTTTTAGAATGTCCAAATAATTCTGGGAGAACGCGTCTAGCTTCATAAACAAATTGTATATACAATGTACATCTTACACATCATTGAATATTGTGTAACATCATATTTTTGTGTTTGTATTTCTGGGGGTTTTTTTTTTTTTGTCATAATGATTCAGATTAGTGCTCAAACATGGTTTGACATTCACATCGATCACTATAAGAGTGACACAAGTAAACGGATCCGTGCATTGCTCTCCGTTTCCTGCATTTACTGTGCAGTTCGTGACTTCATCGACCAATTTTACCACGAGGTCCGCAGCGGGTTAGTATTACTTTTTGCGTGTGATCTGGGCAGCTGACAATATTCTACAGATACACACTCTACAGTGTATAGGTCCATCGGCGATTTATAGTTTGACAGCACAATGGAATCAAAATCACACATTCGATGCCAAGATAGAAAGATTTTGTTGGTGGTGGCGTGCTTTTTTTTTCCTCTGGTTATTTTTGCAGGCCTTTAGTTAACTCGATGACAATCTTGATCCATACTGTGTTTGTAACAGTATAACTCTTTTACTCCTTTCGTACACAGAATTTGGTTCTGTTGCCAATCACAGCGTTACCTGTGGTTGTGATTCTCTGTTGAGAAGAGAGGGGTGTGATCTTTGTCACACAATACATTAATGTGGAATATCTTTTTGCATTCCAAATGATACATCTTAATTAATTGCAATACCTTCATAGCGTTCAACAGTTCCACTGCAGTATTCTCAATCTCTGTGGAATTAAATCGAAATGAAATGCCATCGCTTTCAAAGCGCCTCAACTATGTGAAATGAATCGTTCCTTTAATACCACTGAAGACATATCGTAATAGCTTTCTTCTTTTCTTTTCTTGTATTTTCCGAAACAAGCTTTTAAACAATTTAGTCCAAGAAATTGTCCCTCGCCGGGAACGCCAAAAAAGAGGACTTTTGCAGGAATACATGCTTTGTGCCCGACTTGTACTGAAATGTGAAAAAAAAGACCAAACGAATTACCAGGTGCGAAAACAAATATTTTGTGTAGTATGCCTGATACTGTTGAGACAGGCTATACAGTATTGTATCCGCATCTATGACGACACAGCCCGTTGCCATAGCGACGTCATGACAGCGATGCACATAACCAAGGCATAAGGAAGAGACGCAATCTGTGAAGCGGAGCCAGAACCACCTGAAATATAGGCAGAAAAGTTGCGGTTGAAACATTTTGTAAGATTTCCCATCATTTCTACCGCAGCAAAACACGTGACCAAGCCTCAAACGAGCATCATTATTACCAGAAAAGCCTTCTATACGCGTCTACTTCGTTAACCAGCGACAAATCAAAATGCACACTTTTATAGAGGATTCACGTCATTTACAGAATCTGCTGTGGTTGTACGAATTTACAATATTTCTCACGAGACTAAGAAAAAAAAAGAAGAAGCAAAAAACAATAAGAAATATTTCCCCGGCCGTTGAATAAAACAGAATAGATATGCAAGAATAAAACGAACAGATCTCCAAAAAAAAAAAGAAAGAGCAAAGCTACGCATTGACACAATAAAAATTCACCTCCGAACACGTGCATCTGGCTTTTAATTTGTCATTATTTGTGTATTCATCCATATGTATTCATACAGGGGGATGAATAATTTTGCAACGTGTTTTTTGTGTGAAAATTGCAATTTTGGGTGGACTATGAAGTAAATCTTGACTTTTGTTTCGGTATTCAATTGTGATAAACTATCTGTTGACTACGTGAATGATTTAGTAACAGTCTGCAGTTGCAATGTTATTCTTTTCGCCAAAATGTCGAAAATGCGTGGGGGTTGAATAATTTTGCTGCCAACTGTATGTATATGCCTGCCTTCTTCTTTTGTTCTGCTTCCTTGCACCCCTAATGGTGAGGCTGCTACGTCATCATCCTTGTTCCTTACAATTTGTTATGAATTATTTTGAAAACATTCTTGTTCCTCATCCCAATCACCATAAATTCTGAAACTCTGTACTCGGCATAACTAATTCATAGTTATTCATATGTAAAAGTCTGAAAATCATCCGGAGATCTTCTTTAGATAAATGAATTAAGAGCCTAAACAACTGAGGAAAAAGAAAGGTCGTTTGTACCAATGTGCGCATGAGCTAATTTAGAACTACATAGTTTATAGTCATTGCGGTTATTCAACTTAAGTTTGACAATGGTGCCACATAACACCTAGAAAAAGAAAAATCGGTCCATGTTACTTGCGCTAGATCTGTGCCGTATATAACGATATGTAAATTGCGCCATCTTGCGACAAGCCATGTCGAGTATAGATTAGCAGGTGTTTCTAGACTTGCTTTGAACATGCATGCGAGTATGTTGTCAAGATTGCAGACTTTACCTTTATTTCTGGCGGCGAAATATGACATGCACATATAATTGAAAGAAACAAAATAAAAGAATGTTGAAAGAAACAAAATAAAAGAAAGTTCTGAAGTCGCTGTTTGAATTCGCAAAACAGCAGCTACTTTGAGAGGTAGGCAGGGCGCTGCACCTGAACCGTGATTTCAGGTGTAAAGCTTGAACGGTATATGACTCTTGAGCAACTGTTTAAAACTCTGGCATCCAGTTAGTTGCATTGCACTGTAAAGCGTGAAATTGCATAGATCGCATTTAGAGCAAGTATGTTGCATCTGGCGTTAGTGAAAATTTTCAATGGGCTGCCTGGAACTACTGGGGGGTGTTTCATCAACGTTAGTCAGTGCTGACAATTTCAGCAAAATCCTTGGGTTTTGATTGGATGAGATGCTCTGGTCACTGACTGTTACTATAGTGATTGTCAGCGCTGACTACCGTTTATGAAACACCCACAGTAGTCCAGCTTTCGAGAGCCCACAACAGCAGCTTACTCAGCTCGTTCCTTGACTAGCAAAAAGGTTCCCTTAAAGTCATGGGAGCTATAAAGCCGGTGGGGGAGCTATAAAGCCGGTGGGCTGAACTATAGGAAGTATACCGTTTATATGTTTGGTTGCAAAACGAGTTAAACTCCACTCTGGTGAATTCGATACATTTGCAATTAAAACTGCCAAAGAACAAAGAAAGTGATTTTAAAAATTATGGGACATTTTTGCCACAACTTCGACAGCATTCCTTGTTATGTAACGAGCGAGGCATCGCTGGAAAGATTATATTTTGCTCTATAATATGAAGATGGACTTACTTTAGATTAGTAGATCAGACTCTTTCCATACAGATGTACTAGACTGCTATACAGACAGAAGGATAGAGAGATTGATTTTCCTAGGTCTGTCACTGGCCATGTGAGAAAAACACAAAAATGCCCCCACAACGTAACCTCGCAGTTTAAAGGAAACCAACACCCAAAGAGCAATGTGGACTGAGTGAAAGCAGCAACATTTGTAGATCACATCAGTAAAAGTTTGAGGAAAATTGGACAATCGATGCAAAAGTTATGTTTTGTTTTTTTAGTTTTGGTGTTGGAACCACCGGATCAGGAGACTACTAGAGTTCAAGACGTCATGTGTGGACAACAATATAAAGAAAATATAAAGAGAATTCCACACACACACACACACACACACACACACACACACACAATCATTTTTCATAACAATTACACATTCCATCAACTTAATCGTGTTGATACTGACATATGTTAAGGATAGTAATAATTCCCCCTGTTTTCTGAAAGTTCTGTTAGTCAAGTGCTCTTTCATTACGCTAGAAATGTGAAAGCATTCATTATGGTCAGATGATTACGTTATTACCGAAAGACTCAACTGAAAAGATGTTTTATCATATCAAACTTTAAGGATACACGTACGTTATTCGATATCACGATCTCCTGTACACAATATCAACGTTCTTGGTAACACGCTGTTAATATAATGTATGTTTGTAAGATTACTAGTACATAAATTGTAATATGTAGAATGTGTGGATAAAATCAATGTTTGTAAGAATTGGTGTAGGCCTGTATAGTAGTATGTGAACGTGTTTATGCGCGCAGGTTGAGTAGTATGTTCACACTATCTATTTGTCTATTCATTTTTCTATCTAACCATCGTTCATACTTTCTACCTATCCATCGTTGTCTATGTATTGGTCTTTCTTTTTTTTCTACGTCTATCTATCTGCTTGTCGCACTCCATGCTGCAGTAGTCGACCCTATAAAGTTAAGCAAGCACATTTCTCCTATTCAGCCATTGAAGTGTCGCTGTTTGCGATCACAGTGTGGCGCCCGCTCTCTCCATTGTTCCGTTCTTTTGTCCCTTCCATGTTTGCTTTGCATGGTTATTGTCGAAGGCCGACATTCAGCTGACAAAAGTAGGACATTTTCTGAACAAAACAGATAGCTTTCGAAGAACTGATGGTATTTTCCTTTGCAATTCGACGTCTATTGTCCTGAAAATGTTAATAATTCTATATAAAAAGTGGTAACACTGCCAACAGTTGCAAATTACTATTTTACGTTTGGCTACACAGAACTACAAGACTGTGGAGGCAGCGGATCCCTCGCACTATAGGCTAATTACTTCACGCTCTGCTTACCTGTGTCACAATCAATCTCGATAGGTTTGAAAATGTAGGGGTCTGAGGAGAAAGAATGAGGCGTCCACGAAATGTTGCTTTGTACGGTAGAATGTTTTCTTCCCCTCTCTCACACCTTCGCGAGAAAAGCCTAACAATGCCTTCCTTTATTCTCACCCCTCCCCCTCCGTACTTTCTTGGTACATACCAGAGATTTGGAATTCAAATCCAGCATTATCTTGATTTTAGGACAAGAATGCGTAATCAAAGCCTTACAATTAAAACGTGCAAACACTAGGGGAAAAAAATGGCAATTCAATTGTGTTGGAATAAGATTTCAATCAATGATTGATTTCTCGTGATGGTAATATGTGGCCGAACTTAGAGGAAAGAACGTTCTGGTCAAAATCTTTGGAACTCTTTGACATTGCATCTTGATGCCAACGTCCTACCCCCCCCCCCCTTCCCTCTAAAATTAACAATAATGATTAAAACATAACAAAAACAATTTTCGTGATAATCATTGTAATCCTCATTTCGTACATTCATAATCATTATTTTGATAATTAACAAGAATGATTATGACATACTAGTACGTCCAATATGCAATTAGTATACGTGAGTCTCTTTATTGGTAAAATCAAGGTTTATCCATCCTGATCATTTATTTTATTTTGATTTTTTTCCTTTTGTAAATGATGACAAATTAACATTTTTGATGCTAGCACACAACGCGATAAAGCAAGTGAATGCTCTGTTGAAGCAGGGAGGTGTCTCACCTCCCTGGTTGAAGCAAAATGAAAAACACATTTCATTCTAACAAAACTCAAAATATTATTGTGTCGACAAGCAACATTTGGTGGGAGGAAATAAATCATCATGTTCGATGCTTCTCTTAATCATTAAAGGTCTGCGCAGCCAAGCAAGCTCGGCAAAGTGATAGCGATCCCGATCACCACCACGAGCCGTGAACTTACCGTTATCTCCTCCTCCATCGCCTCGACATCGGTCTGTGGTGGAATAGATGCCCAGTTCGTCAGCTCTAGCCTTTCGGGCAAGCTCGTTCTTCACGTCGGCCGCATTTTCACCTGTTTGAAGGAATAAAAAACCAAACAGCAGCTGATCATTTGGACTTTGCTTTTATCTTACACACGCGAAATCCTGATCCAAACTTAACATTGTTGAATAATAGAGTACAACATAGAATTTATGTTCAAAACTTATTGGTGATGTTGAGTTCATGAAAAAAAAGTCAAATACTTGTAGATTTAAAGTGATCGAATGCAAGTGAGATTGTGAAAAAAACAAACTTTCTTTTGCGACCGGGGCTCGATCTTTTTGACTCTTTCCTTGGCAACCAGGTTTGTTTTCTCGTTGATTCATTAAAATTTCTCATACCAATCTTTTCTTTCGACGCAGTTTGTGGAGAACACTCTGGAAGCTGGATCTATTTTTCCTCTCTCTCTCTGCATCTTTTTTCTTACAGAAGTGTTAAGTTTAAATGACTTTCTCTTGGGCATATCTAAAATAACATGAAAAAAAAAGATGAAATGACGGGAAAACAAAAATGAAACCTGAAATTTCCGTATGAAATGCTGTTGCAAAATCTCAAAATTGGCCCCTTGCTTTCCAGATTTTTTTTTTTCAGAACGATAAAACAGGATTTGTGTGATGTTCAATGCAGTTCTGCCTCATAAGCATACTTTGGGTTAAGAAATAGATAAAGACAGTCACAGTCAAAAGGAGAAAGAAAAATATGAGTAAAGGGATACTAAGAAATTCAATCACTACCCTACTGGGTTCATGGAAATGAATTCCAATTGTGATAATTTTTTTTTAATATAAAGTATTAATATGTAATCTTGGCTACCCTTTTAACCGTGTTCGACTCATCGAAACAAATGTAGTAACGATATATACTTCTGTTATAAACATGCCAACTGTGGCATGAGCGGTTATAATCAATACCGAAACTCTCAGTTTGCGTCAACTGCACAAGAGTGCTAAAGGCAATTTTGCTTTATACTTTTCATGCCAGAAAAGGTTAGGCCTACACCAAACTCAAAGTAGAAAAGCTTAACTAGAAGTTCAATACTGAAATGGGAACATGAATGTTCTTTCTCTGCTCCAATCGATCTCAGGACAGACCTATGATCCAGAAATAGAGGTCGGTGCACCTGTCCAGGTTCTCGACGAGGACGGGGTCGTGGGGGATGACGAACTGCCACGATTCAACGTCGGTGAGAATCCTGGCCATTTCACCTTTGAAGGCATACCTGTGTGAATACGAGCATTCTGTAAAACACTTTACAGATGATGTCAAAACCTCTCCCGATAATAATTTGTTATTATTAATATTATAACTAGTATTATAATCCTTATTACTATTATCAAAATTTTCATAATAATTGCTTTTGTTATTGCTGTCTCTATTATGATAATAACTTCTACTGCTACTACTACGACTTCGACATTTAAAATTGAAACCACTATGAAATTTGAATGAATCTGAAAAACGAGGAGACACCCAAAATTTGGTAGAAATCTTGCGTTTGTTTATTGTAGATTTCAGATTTATGCATGAAATTGTTTTCCTGATTATACGGGGGGGGGGATGGCCTCTCCTAGTTTTCTTTTCTTTTTTTTTTTTGGGGGGGGGGATCTAGAACTCTCTTTATCACCGAAATGAGTCACCGTTACCAAATAATTGGATGCCCTGACCCGCAAGAAAACGTAAGTATTAAGGCAAAACCGCAACATCGGTGCGGAAAGTCACAAAGGAAGTTTTTTTTTTTTTCAAAACTCGATCGGTTGGAACTTTTTTCTAGCTTGGGTTAAAGGTCCTGTTTACCTTTGGGAGCAGTGATTTTAAAAATGTTTAAAATATCACACTTGATGCATATTCGTAGGTTTGTTCCACCACAAAACGTCCTACCATATAAAACTTTCGCAGTAAAGCCTTAAATATAAGGAAATATCAGTATTTTTCTCAATAAATCGTAACTGTAGACGGTTTAGTCTGGAAACATTTTTATCAACTGTTGTTCACATTTTGTATTTTTAACAATACTTTTAACATCGATTTTACTAATTCAAATTTTACAGTGTCTGTTTCTGTGCCTAACTCATATTTTAGAACTATTCTAAAGCGTTAATGCTGGGTTTTTGTTTCATGTGCAAATGGTGAATTATACCTTTAAACAAAAAAAGAAGGCCCAGGTCACGTTTCATTTGAATCTGTTGTTGAAAATTACCCTTCCACTGAAAATTGAAGATAGTCAAGAATGACGGAACCACTTCCGTATATACCTAATGCCATTTTTGCTACGTTACCCTTTTATTTTTCTTCCAAATCTGAATGCAACTTGGTCAACATCAACACAAATATAAAGAATACAAAAGGGTGCAATAGGATGAGGACAGCTTTGGCAGGGAAATGGAGCTGATTAACTTACAGTTGAAAGATTGTCACGATGCGTCTCTATCGCGATTTGACGCGATATACTAACAAAATCTACCTACACCCAAAACTATACCTCATTTATTTCATTTACACATCAACTTATCATTTCTTTATTCCGATAGCCCAAATCTATAAAGTGAATGATTCGTAGTATATAAGAATTACACAAACGACGAGAAACTAATGACGTGGTTCGAGAGTTTTACAATATCTTATTTCATGATTCAGAATAGCACTACAAGACATTAGTGTCCCTGTTAATGCAGTAAAATCTTTATAGGTGTCCTAAGAGATGTTGTTTTTGCTATGATGGTGAATACCTCGATTTAAGATCAATGCACTTTTGAAAAGACGATTATTTCTAGTTTATGTAAATATTACCAATGACAACAGTGCTTTGATATTGGCGACCATATTATCTCCCTCTCCGCAAATGATAAGCCATACGACAAGGCATACTCCATTAAATTTCTGAATAGCATTTTTTATTATCAGAACATGTCATCGGTCACTTACGCGTCGAAGTCGATCATTTGAGGGAACCTGAGCGTCGTGTTCACACCAGTCGAAGGCAGAGGGGTTACTAAGCCACAGCCGATAGCTGAGGTACTAGTAGATTGGAAAAACAGGGGCCGTCCGATCACTGTGAACACGGATAAGAAATAACCTCGTCATGGCTGCATCAACGTAGCAGGAAAACGGACATTGAATTTCTTTAAAGGAAATAAAACTCGTCATACAATTATTTACTTACATTTGTTTTGTTTTGTTTTGTCTTCTTTCATTTTCTTTTAACCTTATAAGGAAGGATATAAGGGTTAGCTGTTCTGAAAGAAATTGCAAGAGTGTTTGCTAGGAATGATGTATTTTGTGGATATACGTTGCTATACATTTCATGCTGTGAAATGTATGGTAAGATGCCTTGTGTTAACATCCACCTCTACAAAGATTAAAGAGAAAAATCCGGATCAGTTTAAAAGCACAACAAAAAATATATAATAAAATTGGATGAAAAATTAGGGAAGGTATAGATTTTTTTTTTTCAGTTTGGCTAATTTTCGCAGAAAATTTCTTGAACATTCAGTATTGATATGCAAACAGTGAGTTGATAATGTCATTGCCTCACAACTTGCCAGATACAGTTTGTACAAAAAATCTTGAACCATGCAGTTTTTAACGCAATTATCCACCAGTCATCAAATCGTATTATATCTGACTGATAATCACTTTAAAGTTATTCAACCAGGAATAATAAAACATTAAAATATTACACTCTTACAGCAGTAGATTTGAATTGTATAATTCTTTAACACAATCAATGGAAAACTGTGAGGTGACGACATCATCAGCTCACTTATTTTCATTTTTCATACCAACTTCAAGCGAACAGGTAGCGAATCTTTAACTTCCTTATTTTTAATACAGTTTTGATCAAATTTTCACTGTTTTGCTTGTACAAATTTCACTCTTTCTTCTCAGATTAACTGATCTAGAATTCCCCCTTAAAGACGAAAAATAGGAGAGTACGGACCGCTGGCGGCGCCTGTCATCGGAAGGTTGATGTCCGTCAGTAAGGTCCTGCCGTAAAACGAGCTGTAGTTTCCATTTTTACCCGTCAGATCTCCGACCTGACACCTCAGTTGGGATCCCATGCTGCACTGCGTTGAGTAGGCCTTTGGCGGGGACCCCAATTATCATCGTGGTAAAGAAAGATTTATGGATATGAACATGAATACATATGTAGCACAAACGTTTACATTCTCTATTTTTTCTACTTCTCCGCAGGGAAAGAAGGAATTTAGATGCATGAACACATACATTTCAATACCGCGATGTTTGTTTGTCGTTTGTTTTTTGCGAAGTATTCAGGAAGAACTTTTATATCAACATCTTGAGTGGTGTTTTTTGTTGCTTCTTTATCGACTGTTTTCTCCAGTTTGGTTTGCATTATCCCGAGCAATGAAACAGTTTAACTCGACTTTATTATAAAAACATCCACAAATGATTGACATTTTAGCAAATCAAATACAGGCGGCATTCTTCTAGTTGAGAAGTGTGTACGCATTTCAATAGATCAGGCGCTAAAATGTTATTTCAGAAAACATTCGACACAGCGTTGCCGGCAACAGAAGATAGAATGAAAGCCTAAGTACCGGTTGTTTTTATGACGAATAGAGGAATTCAAAAGTACTTCCTCCATTAAGTCGAAGACAGCCGCCATGTTTCCGTCATTCAATACATCTACCACAGCTTTGCTGTCTTTGCCCGTGGTCGTGGGTTAAACCAGCCGAGCCGGTGGTAATTCGTCACATGGGAACAGGGGGTAACGGTCACCTATTATACTCAGACAAGCAGCGATCCCGTTTCAAAACAAAAAATATTGACATTGCAAACATCATCCAAAGTATTCCCCAGGGCCGCATCGCATATTTCGTGCAAGGGGACGGAAGACCGAGAAAGTATTCCGACAAAAGACTAGAGAAATGTGAAAGTGGCGGCTGCTCAACACATTTCTGTTGGATCTCAAAGGTAAAGAACCAGACAACGGATAGGGAACCGAAGTGGATTCGCCCAAGAGCTGTGTATCTAATTGTAGCTTTAAAGGGAAAATCCAGTCCAAATATAGGTTAGTCTGATAAGAAAGAATAAAATATTACGAGTTCAACGGTATAATTTTAATCGAAATCGAACGAATAATAAGGAAGTTATTTGACATTTTGAAGTTTCGCTATTTTGGGGGAAAGAGTTCTTGAACAGTCAATAATGATTATGAATATACAATCGGCAAAATGAGCGTGTCTTCCCCTTATTACTTACCAAGTAGTGTGTACATAAAATTATAAAATTTAAGTTTTCATTCAAACGCAATTATGCCCGAGGCTCAAATCCTCCTATATCTAACTGATCACTATTTTGAAGATATTTAACCAGGAATAACATCGTGTTTCAGATTTCAATGACAGAAACATTTAATTTTCGCCACTTTTTTTTTGTGTGTGTACATGATCAATGGAAAATTGTGAGGTTCTGACATGGTTAGCTCACTCACTTGCATAAATATTCACTGTACAAGAACTGTTTTGCAGAAATCAGCAAACTTCAAAATGTCACAACTTCCTTATTTTTCATTCGATTTCAGTCAGAGTTTTGCTGTTGAACTCGTAAGAATTTATTCTTTTTTATCAGACTAACTTATATTTGGACTAGATACATTCCCCTTTATTTAATAGGGAAGCCGATCTTGTCAGGATTTGGGTGTGATTAAGACAACTGAAGTGTGAAATGGTGGTGATTACGAAGCACGGGTGTTAGAATGGACTTCGTTGGTGATGTTGTGTGCGTCATTTGCGTCTGCAATTTTTTTCTTAGTGTCCACCGGACAATATTTTTTTCGCAATCAAATAAAAATAATAGCAGACAGTATAGGAAACCTTCGTGGTTCATCGCCAATCTCGTTGAAAATTTGAGCTGATGTCAAAAAGTCTCGTTGAAAGCTTGATCTAATGTCAAACGTCTCATATCATCCTTGTCCGTTTCTTGTCCGGTCATTGCCGAGGGTGAGTAAGAGGATATTATTTCCGGCTGAATAAACACCGGGAGGGGGTGGGGGATACCTATCTGCCTTTATCAACGGCAATTCAAAACGATGATAAAATTTCAGGAATACAAGGACCACTTATAAGCATACTTCAACAGTCATATTTCTTTTTTTTAACAGTTATATTTCTTAATGAATCAGGTCGGTTTATATACACTGTCACGTCGAATTGCTGTATTCGTCAAGTACAGATCACGTTGACTTTATCAACGTGCCTCAAAAGTTTTCATTTCAAAAGTGCTGTCTTCCTCTAGACTTGTGGATAAGCGGGAATAAAGTCAATAAGAGCTCCTATCAATATCTGTGTAAGGCAGGGGGGGTGACCAAACGAGAGGGAGAGAGGGGGGTTAAGAGGGAGGTCGAGGAGATAGACGGACGGAGAGAAAAAAAATCGTTTGAACAAAATTTCTATTTTAGACAAGATTTTATATGACGGGACACATTGTGAGTAATATTTCATTGGCGGTTGTAATCCCACTCTTACAAATCGCCCCATGAATAGCGCTACTCTAGATGAAAAACAGCGATATCCATCCTCGTGGCACGAGTTATTTGTCGCGAGAGTGTCCCCCGTGGAGTGGCAGTCACAATGGGAACGTATTGAGTACGATATACCCCCGCGTTCCAGTGAATAGGTGTGCTCTGGGCACTAGCTTGTGGCGGAAAGTTATTATCATTATTAATGGCGACTGCATGCTCAGGAATATGCGTCCTCTTCCAGTTCTCTCTTGAGGTTGAGTGAAAATGTCAGTAATTTCCACCGATCGCCATTTATTTTTTTTCATTTTATTATTATTGTTATTATTTTTTTATTTTTTTTTTTTGGTGGTGGTGGTGGTGGTGGCGGCGGTGGCGGTGGTAGTAATACGGTTCGCGTCACCCTTCCGATTTACGGAGTTTGTGCGGTCAAGATTGTATCGTTGCAAACGCAAAGTACAAGTTCACATTCTCTTGCACAGGGGCGTAGACACTCGCTTGGAAGGCGTACCAACAACGCATATTCACACATTTTGTCGGAAACACTAATTCGATGCTCGTGTTTTTTTCTAAAGAAAATAGAGTAAGGAATATCTTCAAGCTATCAGCTTTATAGATCGTTTATTTAAACACATACATACAGATGTGATGCAAGACTTTAATATTGCTGAAAGGAATCCTTCAAAGTTCCGAAATGCACCAATATGAATAAAATCTTTGTCGCGTTAGTACGGTGAGCAAGGGGTGAAGTGGATGGCTTCACCAATGGAATATGAAATCACTCACCCCGTCGGTTGAGACAGTATTTGGATTGAAGATTAAGTCATTGGCATCGCATGCCCCTAACAATGGATCGCCTGCCCGAACCGTCCAGTCAAACACGTCGGGCTGCAGAGAGAGAGACACAGGCAATGGAAAGAGAAGAGTAATGCAGGGGGAATTCGCTTAGCGAGAGAGAGGAGAATTCACATTAGATCAAATGAAAATATCCTTCGTCGAGCCGAACACAAAATAATTCCCTGCAAGATGCACATTGTTGATTGTATGGTCCTTACATGAATCCAGGTCTATTGGTTTAAAGAGGCAGAGTAGGCCTATCATGGTCTTCTTCATCCAGGGTAGCCTCTTCAGTGTTTGCACTGTTCTATGAGAGGGCATTGCCATCATTATTACCCTAGCGTTGCCAGGTACCCATTCATACACCTGGGCCCAGAGGGACACAGTAGGGATGAAAGCATCTTGTCCAAGGACGTAAGCACTTGACGGGATTTGAATTTGGGACCTTCGATTAAAGGTCAAAAAGTTTTAATCCATGTTGATTCATCGGTTAGTCATGGCAACATAGCTCCTAAGAAGAGAACCAAAAAAAAAAAAAAAATGGTCACACCTTTGCAGAAACATGATTGTCAGAAACAAATTGTCATTGACTGCGGTGGCGGAGATGTGATGTATGGCAGAAAAAAAAAAGTTGCCTCTTTGAACAAATCATCGCTTCGTGATATACTGTAGGCACCTTCAGAGCAACTTACGTTACGTCTGATTCGCGTAAATGTGACGTCACTAAAAAAGGTCTTCATGTACTTCTTAGTGTAACTGTGTTTTAACATTTTCTCGGAAGAATCATCTATTTCATGAGAATTCTACTTACCACGTTGGGGTCAGCTGTAGCAATGAACGCTTCTATTGTCGTGTCGCTCATTCGGCCATTTCTGAAATGGGTTTGCCCCTGTCAAAACAAGAAAAGAAGATATAGATTATAAATCATTAAATTCTCCAGCAGTATTGTACCATAGAATACACACCTCGAGCAGTGCTTTATCGCACGAGTAAACACACGCAAGCATACGATCGTTTGCCTACGCGTGCAATAGACTGCGAGAGAGAAGAAAGAAATGTGTAGAGAGGGAGAACAGACATTTCAAAACTGCACTCTGCAGGACTCGGGCGAGATACGGTGATAGTCATAAAAATTCATGGCTTAAAATATCAACCTGCTAAAGTGCACATAGAGTTGGTGTTCACTTGCAAGGGTAGGTCAACGTATTTACCAGTTTTCTTCCCCTTCCCCCGCCATCCTTTCCACGACCTTGTCCTTACTGGTTGCTATGGATATCAAATTTAGAAGGGGAATTTTCTCATATCGCTGAACAATGAAATTGTGTTATGTAAATAAAACTCAGTGAATTACATGGATCTCACTACGGCTGACGTGCCGCCGAAATTGCGCTCGTGCATAGCAGTATGCACCCTTTATGAGCTGTAATTCATTCGTATAATGCGATTAACAGCAACGGTAATAATTTTAGTACGAGAAGGGCACAGAGAAATTCCTCCACAAGAAACGTGACCTTCTCCGGAATCGTCTAACATTGGTGCAAGAAAATATATTTATACCATTAACATTGAATATAGTTAAATGTTTAAAAAAAGAATAGAAAGAAGTCTTCTACCAGCTGCAATGACTTTAAAGCCATCTTTATCATATATTTTTGTCAAGCAAAATTTTAAAGGACAGTATTGAGGAACGTTGTGCCTATGCTAACTCTTTTCAAACGTTTGCGAGATGAAGCATGATTTTACCAAAAGCACGTATCCTGAGAAAGTGTCTGTCTCGATGTCGACACGGGCCTCGATCCTGAAGTCGTCTTCGTGAAGAACGTTGTACAGAGTGGAGCAGACGTACCTCTCGCTGTTGGCTGACAGGTGGATGACGATGGATCTCCCGGTAAGGCTCCGGGGCCCAATCAGCGTGGCGCTGTCGTCAGCGTGGAAGGAAGTTACGGACTGCAGACCAGTCCAGTAATCGAACTTACCACTGAAGTCTCCTAACTCGTAGTAGTCCAGGGTTCCCACAGGAGGGGAGCCCATGACATTGAAGGGATTGTAGTGTCCCTGAACACTCGCTCCGCTGCAAGGATCGGCATCGTCATAAGGCACTGGAAGAACATGTACATGCCAGGGGCCCACTAGTCCACCAAGACCTGTGAGCATGGAATCAATGTAGACAGTATCGAATTCCGCATTTTGCGTGAGAGTGATGGTACCCGAGACGCGCGTCTCGTTCCACCTGTTAGCAACGACCTCGGTTTGGAAGACCTGCAGAGTGTCCCCGCAAGCAAGTCTATCTGGAAGCCCGTCCTTCCGGTGGACAACTATGGAACGGTCATCGATCGAGTACACACCGGACAGCGGTAGCTGGACGTCTGTGAAAAAGTATTTACCCACTTGAGTCCTGACGGAGCCGGGAACGATGATGCGACCGTATTTCTTGGAGAAGTCCCCGACCTCACATCGCCTGGTGACTTCCGTGCTGCATTCGGTGGCATATTCCTCAGTGAGTTTCACGTCGAATGGGTTGAAGTGGCCCAGAGTGCTGGAGCAGCGGCCAGTCTGGTCCAAGTGGTCGTCGCCAATCTTGGCGATGTGAATGTGCCAGTCGTGCTCCACCGTCGTATCGGATCCGTCCGCGTGGGCGAGATCAAGAAAGACGGACGTGTCCGAGAACGGGTCGTCAGCATCCTGCCTGAACGTAATTTGCCCCACGAGTGGATAGGTGAAGATGGCTGTCACCGTCTTCACAGACCTCGGATATCCGATCCTGCCGTAGACCCATCTTGCGCCGTTTGCCAGGTGGACAATGACGGACCTGCCCACGATGCTATGCTCACCAAAAAGAGGCATGTTCCAGTCGGTCAGGTTGGCGTAGAAATCATTGAGGCCACTGAGAGAACCAAACTTTCCACTGATGTCGCCGATTTCGTACTCATCGTTGGTCCCGTTGGGAAAGTCCGGATCGGTGGTGGTATCGATGTTGTACGGATTGAAGTGTCCAGAAACCATATCAGCAGCTGTATGGGATATCAAGAGAGTGATGTTAGTGTAAGTATACTAAAGGCCGGCACTTAGATACCCTAGTTCTTGGTATTTCGTTGCTGCAATGCAATTTGTGGAGAAAAGTACTAGCCCTTCATCTTAGTTGGTTTTGCAAAAAAAAAAAATGCTGGTACACTCAAAACATAAACATGAGCATCGCTAGTAAATTTCCCGGAAGCCAGCGTCTAAAAAAAAAAAAGGAAGAAAGGATTGAATCGAACGAAATTGTATTAATGATAACAAGCTTTACACCTAATAGATTCTACAACGCCCCTAATATGGATGAAAAATTGCAAATTCGTATTAGTATTTGAACTGAGATTTTATGTGGTCATCTTAAGCTACACACCGAGGGCTAGCGTAGCTATGTGTTTTACAAGTCAGTCGTCAGTCAATCGTATGCATTTGCCAGTTGTAATGTAATTATGTAAGACGGCCCCTATCTACAGGAATTCGCAGTTGCCAACATACCCGTAAGCAGATGTGATACATCGGAAAGCCAAATTATATATAATATAATGAATCGTCTTTCTGTTACAAGACGCAAAGCACTGTGAAAAAAAAAAAACATTAAAGAGAAGATATCTATACAGGAGAGTTCTACAGGACAGTATTAATCTATAATCTAAGAAACTTTCTCTCACGTCTACCCTATACGCAATAAGAAAGCCCTATTTTTTTAGTGAGGTGTCACTACGTTACAAGAAACTACTGTTGCTGTGTGCAGGCCGAGGTATTCCTCAGCCCAGCTAGTAAATTCGAGTTTATTACAAAGAGTGTGATATAGTGAGTAACAGCCGAAGAGAAATAGAAAACTAACTTTACCACACTAAAAAAGAGAGCAGGAGAAAGGAAGCGAATCGACAAATTTTGAATGAAATTGGAATATTCCAATTATATCATGCTACCGACAGTGCAAACTACATGTACACCTGCGTAAGGTCCTGTATAGCATGCACAATATCATCGTCAACCTACTAATGGTCGTGGGGTTGCCTGCAAGATTAGTACAAGCGAAAGTGTTTACATGTTTATACACCTTCGATGTGTTTCGTGAAATTACGTTGAAGAATCCAAGTTTATCATTTCAGGTGGTCACGATTAAAGTACGTAATTTGACCGAGAGCACCACTGATTTCTAGACATTAAAATCCACTCCTGTGGTACATAATCTTACACGTGGTGTTCACGTTATGATAACAAAATCAGGTTATAACGGCATAAGAGGGCTGTTTGTGACTAGTGAGACGTTTTGAGTGCTTCCCACCACAGGTGCAAACAAAACTTTGTTTCATGATACTGACCATCCGAACCTTGAGAAGGCCAGTAGCTGTATACTGGTAATAACGAAAGAACACGTAAGTTGACAATTGAGCACAGAGACCAGCCAGTTGAAATGTGAAAGATGCGATTTCAATTTTTTTTTTCGGCGATATGAGAGGTTGTTCTGTTCACATTCGAAGATTGACGAATGGTGCATGAATGGAGGTACATGAATGGAGGTACATGAATTGAAGAAACGTTGCGTTTCTTTTGGACGCATGCTTTCCTATTTCACAGATAGATATTTGTGGTAGTTAAAAAGAAAAAAATTTGCTTTAACCAGAGATGGCTAAGCATCCCAATACGAGTAAATAAGGAATCCCTTTCTTAACTTTTGGGAAAGACAAAAAATTGCAAGAGCAGCCCCTTTTTAATCATTCTTAACTTCACAAATGACAGGATGTGTACATTATTATTATCCTGGGACTGCAGAATGTTTTTTTTTAACGGGATATTACCAATCGCGGCATTCTAAGAAATGGGAAGAGGAAAAATCAACTGGCCACTTACCCCCGGGAAAGTCGGAAATTAGAATCTTTTGCGGAACTGGAAATTTGTGGACGTGGTAACCTCCAGCCAATCCACGGAGATTGAACAACTCCACAACGATTCGCGTTGGTTCCCACAGTGAAGTTTGGTCAAACGTCACGCTTCCCGTTACGTTGTTATTGTTGAAGTCGGCACGAACCGATTTGGCCCTAAGAATTCTGACGGGAGAGCACGCCGCTTTGGAGCCCGCTCCGCTCAGAGCTGTCGTCGACACGGTGAACACCAGAGACTTATCTAGGATGGACGCACCCCCAGTCAAGGTGATGTTGGTGTCTACGAAGAAGTACCTCTGGCGCGTGCCCACCGTTCTCACGTTGACGTTGCCAAATTTCGGAGTGAGGTCTCCTATGTTGGCGTAAGGTGCGTCCACAGTGGCATTGCACCATTCCTCAACAGTCATATCCCCGTCGATACCAGTGTTGTCACTCAGATGCCAGCCGAACTCCTCTGCGGCGATCGGTTCCGTCACGTCGAAGAGGTCTACGTAGATGGAGGTCCCCGCTTCAGGAGCGTTCGTGCGCTGTCGAAACGTAACCGTTCCCCCGAAAGGCGTTCCAAATTGCGCTACGGCCGTAGTGACCTCATCAACAGGTAAGATGGAGGCACAATATCTCGTTGTGAGGTCCATAGTTTCGATGACCAGAGCACGTCCGCTAATGCTCTCACCTCCCGCTAAGCTCAGCGTGTCGGTGGTGAACTCGGCACCACTGAAGTTGGAAAGGAGACCGACGGACATCGAAAGGTTCCTGAACACATCGCCGACGTACTCGTCTGCGCACGGGTCGACGCGATCGTACAGCATTGGAAGAACTCGGATACTCCACTCATATTCCTGGCCGTCAACCAGACCAATCAACCGTCCGACGCTGATCCGGACGTCCATGGAATTCGCCACCTCGTTGAAAGACACGGTTCCGCTGACCCCCTTGATGCTAAACGTGGCGACATGTTCCGATGCAGACACGAGTGCCACCAGCATTAAACCTTTTAGGGGATAAAATGAAAAAAAAAAATCAATCATACTTAGAGTGGGCGTAATAAGTTGATAAAGCAGAGTAATCTACGTGAACCAACAGTCACGTGCATCAAGATTCATAATGCTTAAAACGCCTGTTTAAAGGTCAATGGACTAAATTTCAACCGATGGAATTCATTTCAACTGGTTATGGTAATCCGGGCGAAAGAGTTAACATGAGAATAAGTTCATAGGTTCCTGTCAAATAAGACATGATTTTTTGTATAGCATTCAACACAATGCATATAAAGTATTTGAAATATCACTTCCGTGAACCCGTGGATCCAAGACCCCCTCTTCGCTTCTAAAGATGTGCAATGAGCACTCCAATGAGCATTCCACGCCAAGTCGCCTGCGGTGGCGCTCTGGCAATCCCAAGCACAAACTAGTATGTTGCACATTCTCTCATGTCTCGCCAAGTTTTCTTCATAGGATTGGTGTTTGTTCTCCCATTAAGATTGATATGCCGAGAGATCGAGGGTTGTCATGTTAGAGGATAAAGTAAGTGAACGGCATTGAATTTGACATACAGCAGGACAAAAAAAAACAAACCAAAACAAAACAAAACAATACCTCCACGCCATTCCTTATCACAATTCGTCATCAAACTAAGACTAACAAGATCATAATCGCCATCACTTTTCCAGTGATACATACACAGAAATAAAGCATGAGTTCAATATTACATATGATAAAAATTTCAGTCCACGTGTGTGATGTTGGTTCCAGTATTAACAAAAGATGAAAAGGAGAGAGTAAACCATATACCGTTTAACAACTTATAATCGTACTGAATTTTCGACGTATCACACGTCTTCATCACGGTTTCGGACACAGTTAACATCTATCTACATGTATGTATGTATGTATGTATGTATGTATGTATGTATGTATCTATCTATCTATGTACACTACGCAAGCAATGTCAATTTCATATATAATATCCTTAACGCAAAGATAGGGGAAGAAATGCGACTCTGTGTCTTAACCGCTTTCTCAATAAAAGCTGCAATGCGATGCCGCATTCTATACATGCATGCACCGGTGACCATTCCTGCGTTTCTTATGCCCCACTACAGCATAGAACATAGAAAATATCTCTTTCGCGGCGCCGTGGCACACAAAGAGAACGTTCGGCGAAATGTCTGAAGATCTTGCCTTAATTCCTCTTCGAGCTGCCCCGGGGGGTTTACCACTTAATCCGATTTTCTCCTTGTATGAGCAAGAGAGGGGGATCGCCCTCATTTTACTTGAAGACATCGCGCAATGTGTCAAATGGTATTTGTGGAAATATATTTGATGGGTTTACATTTGGCTCACGTCTCCTGGTCACATAATGATTTTAGAGACAAGTTACAAGTCCGCAGCAGCAGTTGATGACATTTTCACGAAGCTGAGCGATTATAATGAAAATATTGACTTCACTGTTATCTTACCGCGGCATGCTATCTATCTACAGTGAAATTCTATTTCCCCATACCCATCCTTTCCTGAGGGAATTTCGCTGCAGATTTTATCAACTCCTGTTCATTAAATTGGTAACTTTGAACAGGGAGTTGGGAAGAGACACCTCCCTGCTTTGAATTATCCTATCGAAAAACAAGAAACATTAGATGATAATGGTTAGATTCAAGCACCAATTTTAACAAACGTTTTTGACAAATATTGCCAATTTGAATATTTCTGAGGAGTAACGAATTTAGTGATTAAAATTTTGCAACTGAAGCAAACGATTGTATATGAACAAAAGAGAGCACAAAATGAGAGCAAGGGATTTTCACTCTTCCATAATTATGAAACATCAGCAATTGATAGTCAAAATTCAATTAAGATACACCGCACGAAACAGGTTGCAGAAAATAATGTGGTTTGGGGGACTTTTTGTTCTTGATTCGAGGTTCTCCTCAATAAATGATAATTTCATGTAGCTAAATTGATGTAGACAACGTTAGAGGATTCCATCATGTAAGTCTTATACAAACAGTAATGTTTTCGACTTGTTTTCTTGTTATTCGATGTCTCGAGCTTTTTCCAGCAGTCAGTCACACTGGTCAAAGATGTTGAATGTCCAGCCGATTCGTCGTCACCCTTTTCGGACTCCAAGTCCCTTCATTATCTGCACGACAGTAGAGAAATTAACGTCACTTCATTGGCGACAATAGGTGGATTTCCGCATTCCAGTATGCTACGTGCGTGAAAAGACCCACAATCGTCTGTTTGAATTGTCGGGACCAGATTTGTTTTTTCTCCTTTAGTATTTCCTGATTTCATGCAGTCTCTTGGTGAATTTTCTGGTCTGCGAATCCCACCTGTTCTTCGGTCTGATCCCTGCACAAACGGATTGGTCCAAGCAAACAAAACGATTCCTCCATCACCACTACCACCACTACTATAGTGTGTGTTCACACTGTGACGCCATGCGATCATTCGCTTATATTTCACAGACCCAGATGTCATAATGTATGTAATCCACAGACTGCAGTGTACATTGTGATATTTGTTGTGGCAATAGTGTGTCTTTGTGTTTTCACAGTGCAACAATATGAAATTGCAAATAACAAACAGATACTACTACTATACTACTACTACTACTACTACTACTACTACTACTACTACTAATAATAATAATAATAATAACAATAATAATGATAATGCTGATAATAACATATCTGTACAAGAATTACCTATTTAGTTTTAAAGCACTTTAACTTATTCATCCCATGACCTCTAAAATACGAAGAAGTGATAATTTGCAAGAAACATAATATTATTCAGAGGGGGGAAGGTTCAGGTACGTGTGAGTTTCTTCAATTTGTCTCCCTCTACAAATTAAATTTGTAAAGATCGCAACTGATGATCTGTAAATTAACAAACATGTCGGGGAAAAAAAAGGAACCAGCGGGACTCGAACCTGTCATCTACTGATGATGACGACATGTTTGTTGACAGATCAGCAGTTGCAATCTTAACCAATTTAATCTGTAGAGGGAGACAAATTGAAGAAACTCACATCTGAAATGATGATTTATTGGCTTATGCAATGAGTCAGGTGCATTGCTACGTCAGTGCGAAAATCAATTGTTAAGCACACTCGAATGCCCCCCCCCCCCCTTTATGGTTGAAATAGACTTTAAGGTAAAAACGGGAAACAAAGCTGACAGGTCTAAAGCCAAAGTGATTTAAGACCTGATTAGAAACAATGTAATGCGAAGGCGTGGTAACAGAATGTCCACATTTTCAACACAGTGTGGAGAAGTTACATAACTCTATTCACTTGTATCGAGGTGGGCATTACGTCATAGAGAGAATAGTGTGGAATGTGACTGAACTCGACAGTGTGTTGTGATGTTCCAAGCAGTGAAAACACTATTGTTAACCGCCATGGGAGCATAACTTTCAAACTAACCGAATTGAGAGGTCATTCTTACATGTATAGTCTTTTCCAAGCTAATAATGTACTATAGGATGGGACCAAAATCCAGCCCAAACAGACGATGAAATTGAGGACTATAGTTCTTGTATAAGTTTATCAAACGCGAAGGCTAATTGAAGAGAGCAAATATTCTTCTTTTGTATGCAGTTTATTCACAACATTCAATTATTACGCAATAGACATTCTCCGTGTACATATCTTGCAAATTCGTTAGGGAAAGGTTATAAAATTCGTTCCAAGGCACTTGTACTTGAAGAATCGTTTTCAGGAATTCGTCAACGAAACCTCATATCTTTGATCTGATTAAAACAAATGAATAAGTGAATAACTGTGTTTGTTAATACACGGTTGGGTGTGGCTATGGCAACTATTACATGATTGAGAGTTATGGTTTTATTTGATTTAGTCAGTATGTATTACAGTGTTGAATCCCCCATCCTCCAGGGGGGAAAAAGCATATGACACGGGTTTATGAGGAAAATTATTCCTAAAAATCGAGGACTATTTGCATGCAACGCTGAGTAACGCTGAGAATGCTAGCATAATTACCTGAGTGTGAACGATAACTACATGAGTGTGAACGTAACTGCAGGAGTGTGAACGTAAATGCTAAGCATAACTACAGGAGTGTAAACGTGCATGCTAAATGGTTGATAAACAAAAACAGCCTTGTGAACGTGGCAACGTAGGCGAACATGATGAAACAAAACACACACACACACACACACACACACACACACACACACACACACACACACACAATTGAATCAATTCTGTGCTCTCATGACACTTATTATTCTGTGTTTACCAACTGCCTCAAATAGAGCATCTGCGTACTGATTATCTGAGTAATTCAGTGTTACACGTGAAGAATGGAAATGAATAAACGGTGGTGTGTGGTGAGGAAATCGTGACATACTCCTAACAAACAAGGTCATCTTCTCCCCCAGTCTCAAGGCAAGCAAACAGTGGGAAGTGAATAAAGAAGTAAATGAAATAAAGACGATGTTTCTATGTCCTGTTTTCAAAAAGCCCACCACTCAAACACCACCAAAAGACACGCCATGGTTTTTTGTTTGTTTCTTTTTGTTTTCAAAATATGTAGAAATTAGTACATAGAAAAAAATGTAGAAAAAATGCTAAGAGAAATGAATAACTTAAGATCGTCACACGATTATTACGCGAGATCGGAAACGATAAAATCATCTTGTATCCGACGTTTATGTCACATATTCACTGATCTGCCGCTTGAAAATCGATGTTATTATGCACAACAATTTTCTCACGGGGGTGGCGGATGTTTCCAACATCTTAATGGGCTTCTAGTGATGCTCTGTGGCGTACATCCCACAGATCCCATCATTGTTGATACATCTTTGATACATCGACCCCTTTCGCTATGCTGTTTGTCTTGTAGATAATTTAGCGTTGTTTAAGTCGAATTTCTAAACGCCATATGCTGACGTCGAGCAATCGCCTTATCCCCATGTTCCAATCTTCCAACGTTTATTCAACGTTTATTCAACCTGCGTGGTGCTGCACGATTCACCAGGGTGCAATTTGCTCCACGAGTACAGCGCAGCTGGGTTCTGTAAGTGGGCGGGACGGGTGGTTAAACAGGAGAATCATCTATCTTGTAGCTTGACAGAGGAGCTAACGGGAAATCAGATTCGCGATAACGCATTATACACTCTCCATTGGCAATGATGGGGACACCAGCGTACAGGACATCGGTACTGTCCACAAGAGATTCGGAGTGGTGTTGGGGGGATAGGCGCCGATGCCCAAACCCATCAAGTCCCGAAGGGAGGGGTGGGGTTGATGGTGAGAACTTCCAAGAAATTCTTTAGAACATTATCAGATTGTATTCTTGTCCCCCCCCCCCATCTCTGCATGGCAACTTTACACTTGTACACGACACCAATCGAGCGATCGTCCGTAGATAGCGATGAACCCACCGTACTAAAAGAACACTAAAAAAACACACATTATATAGGGTGTTTCAGATTGATTTTGTTTTTAGCTTTTATAGTATTGCGTGGAACATGGGGGGGGGGGTGGGTGAGCGAGCTTCCTCCATCATATTCGACGAGAACCTGAAGAGAAACCTTTTGGCGCTTTTACTGATTGCAACTCGTACGCAGACATCATATGATGAATAGATTTCGATATAGAGACAAGATTCCATAGTTTTAAGCATCAACATTAAGAGCAACATACTTAAGCAGATGAAGTGGACATAAGCATCATTCAGGCTTGAAATTATGGTGGGTTTTGAATGGAATGAAAATCTTTCTTGGAGAAATTATTAGCTGATGTAATGAGAAATTGATAACCAGAAAAAAAAAGTGCACGTCGACTCTTGATTTTCATGCAACTTACTCAGTTACTAGTTAAATCGTATGTGTGCGTTGTTTGTTGAACCCTATCAATATTTTTACCGTCTCCTGACTGATATAAAATGTCCTCGTTCCAACATTTCAATCCCAGGGAATGAAACATTCGGGTACTTCTTCCGCGCAGTATATCTGATTTTTACTCGCAGTGCGTGCCACTGATTATGTGGGCAATATTAAGACCATGTGACTAGCTGTACCTTGAGATGGAGTGTGCAGTATTCATACTTCGCTAGGATATTTGATATTGTTCTTCTGATTGAGCTCATCCCGAAGCGTTGTGATGATTATTCTCTGTTCCCATTCTGATGCAGAAATTTGGCTTTAAAGGAGTCTGCTCTGCGCTTTTTCTCCTCTTTTCTCTTCAGTTATTTGGTTTTCACTTGGGGGTTCATTTGTGTGTGTGTGTGTGTGTGTGTGTGTGTGTGTGCGTGTGGGGGGTGTGCGTGTTTGTGTGTGTGTGTGTATGTGCGTGTGTGTGTGTGTGCGCGTGTGTGTGTGTGTGTGTGTGTGTGTGTGTGTGTGTGTGAGTGATAAGGCACATTCGGATTGGCTTGATTAGGCTGATCAAAATAGCTTTTTCTGAGAATTATGCAGAATTTCGTGTCATTTTTCTTATAAAACAGGGTATGATTTGGTAAAAAGACCCAAATATATTGTACTGTATGCTTGAAAAATGATTTAGCAGCACAAGAAAGAAGAATACAGCTGCTTTTTTTGTTGTTGGTGGTAATATTAATTTTATTGTTAATATGGATTTGATATTGAATGAAACTCAAATAAAGAATATTATAAAACAAAAAAGTGTGAGTGTGCGTGTGTGCGTTCCTGTCTATGTGTGTGCTTCATACACGGAAGAGCAACTAGTGGTTGAGCCAGGGAAGACAAGTCATATACGACGAAAATTACTACATGTATATCATTCGTCATTTGGGCATTTACTCGGTTGCCATTTGTATTGATTCGCTTTATTGGAACCACAGAAGCAAATTACGTGGGGTGATAAAGTCAAAGGCTTACAAGTTTTCCCTTATTGATTCGTGCTCAGTAAGTGTTGTAAATTAAGTCACGTTATTGGGAGACAAGTCAGCATATACTGCCTCTCTCTTAGAAGGCATTGTATTGCTAAGTCATTTGATACGATAGAAAGAATCTGTTCATTTTCATTTCACTTTACGAAGGTAATTTGGTGAGTATTGTGTTCAGATCAACGGGGCAGTTGTAAAATGAAGATAGCAATTTCCACAAGCAATCATGACCAATACCATTGATTTGTGAGAATACCAACAGATGCAATATTCCATTATTTTTCTTAACTTTTATGTCCGATTTTATGAAACCTTTATGCGATCTGTTTATATGAGTTCCCTCTATCCAATTTTTAGAGTCGACTTGACAGTTGCTTTGAACAACGGAAACGCTGGGGCCGCCTGAAATCTGAAATTCCTTTGGCCACACCGCGTGGTGCGGTTCAGAATGATTAGACACTCCAATATCCTATAAGGGTCTTGCGTCCCGCTTTAACATGTTTAAGGCGTGTAGGCCCATAAATATGAACAGAGGTGTTAGCGAGCACACAACAACAAAAATTGTAAGAGGAAATGGTTCAGGTTCAACTGGCAGTACTCTTAGGAGAGAAAGAGAGGGGAAGGATGATCAGAAGGAAAAGAAGACGATGATGAAGAATAAAAAGGAGGAGGATGAAGAGAAGAAGAAAAAAATGCAATACGAAACTCAGCTCATGAATAGCATGTCTTGATGTCTCTAGTGATGGGTCGTTAAAGATTGAATGAGGTGAATCACGTCTAACAGACGATATTATACTTTGACATTCATCCTTACTATAGCTTCCAGCAGACGATTTAGCACGCGTATATGCACACGCACACATACACACACACACACACACACACACACACACCAACTTCATGCCATCGTCGAAGCGTATGGCACGACTGCCGATCTCACTATCGTCATTAATCTTGCTCTCTTTTTCTTTCTTTTTTTCATCGCCGATTAATATGGGGCAATGAGATTTGCCGACGCATTTTCAGAATTCAGAGCTATTGCTTCAGTGCAACGAAAGATGAACTGAAAAGAGAAGAATTATAATTCAGCGAAAACTCAATTCATGATTGCTGGTATTTACAGCGTAGGAGGATCCTCTGTGGCAACAAAAGCTATTATCACTAAGAAAAAAATCGTTGACTAATAAATGAATGGAGCATCTTTCATTTCTAATCTTAAAATTTTTATCGATCGTACTTTAATCAGGTCAAAGCAGGAGGCCTACATAGGCCCTATAGTATCTATCATTGTCTATGGCTTATCAAGGCAATACAGAATAAGTAAAAATGAAGACTTTGAAGCGCATGACTGTGTTACTCCATGTCGAATATAACTTTGATAAACATAATAAAATCAAACAAATAGAATGAAAGACGTTTCATGGAAAATTACACGTAAAATAGGAATATTACGGGAATTTAACGATTACATACTATTATGAGCTATTATATTTGGGACTTTTAAATAATTTCACTATTGTACGTCCAACTATGATGAAAATTTCACTCCATTTATTAACATTAAGAGTGCGCTATAAAATATAGTAAGGAGTTAATCACAGGTCAACCAGGTATGCAATGCTTGTCAGCTTGTCTTTTGTATGGGCAGAGGCTTTTTAACACTGCGATGAAGTGCTTAATGACACTGAAATCTATTTACATCACGAAATCTCGCACTCTCGCACAAAGTACAACTAACAAAGAACTACCCCACACCGGCGTAAATTCATTAGAATCAGCATCAGGGCAAAATGACTTCCGCTTGCGACAGATGTCGAACGTGAGGCCCGAGGTTTCTGCACAGCCCTTTTATTTCCTTCTCTTTTCTTCTTCTTTTTCTTCACTTTTTTTTTTGAACACATGAACCGGGAAAGGTGGGGGGGGGGGGGGCAGTTCAATCACATCGCACCGATGAGGCGAGAAGGTGAGAGATTTGGCCCCTAGTTCCAGCTGTTTCCGTTCAGACCGAAGAGCAAAAACGTCGATCACAAAGACGCATTCAGTTATAAGGATAGAGGTTAACCGTCATTAAGGGGGAAACTCACATCATTTACAAAAAGGGGTGCAAAGGGTACCCCATTATTTTTTCCACATACTTCGGATCAAAAATGGTTCGTTAACAAAATTGTCTTCATCAGGCTTTTGCCCTTTGAAATCGGACGACAAACCAAATTATTCGGTGATGAACATTCGTGTGTTAGTTTGGTTTCATACAGATTTTTCATTTGAATTATGACGTTTACCAGTCGCTTATGCGCTTTGCCCCAATTTTCTCATCACCCCACCTTCTGGACAGAAGGAGGAGGAGGGGGTCGGAGGAGGAGGAGGGGAAAAGAGGAACTGCCATTTACAAAGCCTGTGAAGTTCATCGACTTCCCAGGTGTGAAAGCAGATGGACTTTGGCCAGCATGTCTTTTGACAGTGACTTATTGATTCGCGGAGGAAGTGTCTGGCCGTTGTTGACAAGGGAAGACAAGAGACTCCTGGAAGGTTTTGATTATACGGGACGCTTCGAGTCACGCAGAATTGACCTGAATGAAACTAACTATATTTATAGTGTAACGCTTTGCAAGCAATGCATTGCATGAGATTGCACTCAAACCATGTCGGTGGACCGTAACTAATGATCATTGTTCTCACGCAAGCATAGCCCAGACGTTTATTTTGCTGCCTGTCTGTGCTCAGTCCATTCGCATACTACGTGCAAAACTTTGGCGGTAGAATTTCACGGCCTTCTTTTCAGTTTCTCCGAGTGGCACAAGATGTTGGCCATGAAACAGCAACAATGTGTCCACCTCTACGGACATTCAATACTTTACTATTCTCTTTTTATTGTTGTTATCATTAAGGTTTTAGCAAAAGTTACTTCAAAGGGGGGGGGGGGGCATAGCCACACTAAAATATGATTGATAAAAAAAAATAATATCAATTAAAGTTTGCTCTTGTGATAGACAAATGCCAAATACAAAGCGTCTACAATATGAGAATACTTAATTTACTTAGTAAATCAATTTCGTAACTTAATGATGTAAAGTACAGGAGCGAGACGCCAAAACATATACGTGTAGGCCCCATATACCTTGACGAGAAACGTGGAAATAAAAGGAAAAGTGCTGCTATTTGTCAACGGTCTCCTTTGGATTGGATTGTCCATGGTCATCCTGGTTTTTATTTTGTATGTGTGTTTGTGGTTTTCTGAGTTTTTTTTTTTCTCTTTTAAGAAAGACCAAAAATGGCCATCCCCGGCGGCCATCCTATATACACCCAGTTCTCATTTTCTCTCATGCGGTCGCTGTACCGAAGTGCGTGCACTCATTTTTGTATCTAGTGCATGCATTATGATTTTGCTTGTTGTCATGTTTGCGTAGTTTGTTTACACGTTTAGTTGCATCATTACACAACTCCTGAAGCACATTCAAGTCCCACCCCGAACCCACACACATACATACAAAAGTTATCACGAAATACAAAACTACAACAGGGTTTTAAAGCGCCCTAGAATTCGAGGACTGATTCCGGCTAATTTCATAGACCATTGAATAGAATGAAAAATCTATCTCCTGGTGACAGGGCATTGTTTACCATTTGCAAATGGAACAAAAACCCAGCTTTAGCGCTTCAGAATAGTTCTAGTGTTGATCAGTATAATCGACGCTAACTATTGTTAATTATACAAAATGTGAATAGTTAATCCTTATACTTTAGGCTTTATTGCGATATTTTTAAATGGTAGGATGTTTTATGATACAATGGACTACACATAAGCAAGAAATGTGCTAACTCGAACATTCTTTACATCACTGCTCCAAATGGTAAACAACAGGGGGCCTACCTTTAAAACGCCCTAAATTTCGATGCTATCTCAGCCCCATTCATCGACCATTGAATGAAAAGAGACATCTTGTTCTCGATGACAAAGCTCATTCTGTCCCGATATTTGGCTCTGAATACGAGTTCCAACATTCGCGACGGCGTTTGCTGAGCATTTCTTTTGGAATTTCGGTGGAATTCGGCGGTAAACATACGCTTTGTAAAGAAACCAAATTTCATCTATTGTAACCTATTTCATATCATGCTTGCTTAGGACTTCTGTTAACATCTACACCCTTTATCTTCTGGGGTTTTTTGTGGTTTTTTTTCTCGATGGGCGAAATGCTGACGTTAATCAGAGCATGTACTGATTCCAGGGAGTTCAGGTTAACTGCAGGTTGGCGTGCGGGGTAACGAACGAGCCCATAAATCCCTCGGCAAATTAAACTTGGGCGTGATAGGACATCCATTGCCATGGTTACGGGGCTGCAGTTTTCTTTAAGTTGTTATGGCCATTATGTCGTTAAATTCGAGAAGCGTTGATAGATTCCGGAGTTTGAGGGCCCTGTAAAGACTCCTGCAGGCAGCTGTTGTCGCACGAATGTGTTGTTAATCTGAAGAAAGCGTGCACACTTTGAGGATGTCGACATTTTAATAGCACTCCGTAATCAGTTTGAATTTGATGAAAAGAGAGCTTCCGAGATTATCGCGCTCGTGAAAGTTGCAGTGAAAGTTGATAATTTACACAACTGAATTTACACAAGTTTCCCAAGTTTTCTCCACGTGGTCACCGCGGTAACACTCCCAGACTTTAGGTAAACTATTAACTTCCTCTTCTTGGATTCAAGAAGAAATGATTTGCATCAAATTGCTCAGGAATTAGAATTTGGCAATAAAGACTGTAAAAGGGAAGAAGTTATTGTTGGAAAACTATTTTTTTTTTAAATCAGTAGAAACCATTCTAGACTAGCACATGTGCCGAACTTT
Source organism: Diadema antillarum (assembly GCF_040938485.1). Lineage (NCBI taxonomy): Eukaryota > Metazoa > Echinodermata > Echinoidea > Diadematoida > Diadematidae > Diadema > Diadema antillarum. The sequence continues at coordinate 175,718 of NW_027272290.1, read as the reverse complement.
CGATTCTCTCTTTTACAACATTTCTATTTTTAAAATCAAAATTAGTAACACGCATATGTTAATTAACTCGATGTGATTTTCATCTTGTTAAAATGAAGATTGACAAAAATGATCAAGGTAGATAATGTGTACGTTTATGTATCATAATTAAGCATGCATGTATCCACATCTGTAAATCTGTGTATTGTATATTCATGTCATACTTTCATGCTCACATAGAATATGACTATTGTAGCCTATATTATGTAACTGTATTATGTAAATATGTTCGTCGTTAATACAGTTAACGCAACCCATGAAAACACATGTATTGCTTAGTCATAATGGATATCCCTCATGCCACAATGGTCAGTGCGGTGACAATACTTTAAGTTCTAGGGTTGGGGTTGTGAAAGAGTTTTAGATTTAGTTTGATATGAGGATTAGGAATTAGGATCTGGATTAGGAGTATGGGTTATGTTTGTGGGTAAAGATTATGTTGGATTGGCGTGCAGATATTTCATGAGAGCAATTGTCGCAAAAGCGAATGTCATGGAACCAACCAGAGGATCCTCGATCGTGGTCAACTGTCATTGCACAGTGGAGAGGAAATGAAGGTGCAAAAATTAACTTCCATTATTTCACAACGATACAAATTCTGTGAAAATTCTCTGAAAACATACTCTTTCTAGATTTATCAAGTTCGTATGGCCAATATATACAAGGTCGCTGCGGCTATAGAAATGTAGACATTCAGCTCGATCGCCTGTTTACGAAGGCGGAGAGCCGAAACTTTCGACGACAGTTTTGGTTCGTGACTTCATGGTAACCTTCCGAGGAATTTCAGACCATTGTGATGATGGGTATGATTTGATTCATACAAATACCGTCATTTTAATTGTGACAGAAAATGAAACGAGGGGAGAAAAAAAATGGTTTAAAGTTGAAGGTTGTCATTCCAAATCACCTTGATTTAGGGCGTTGCCATCTTTCTTTATGACCTCATTCACCATAATTTGGCGCTACAAATGACCAAGTTTTGTAACCCCTTTTCTTTTGAAAAGGCAAAACTCACACCCCGTGCATACCCCAGGAAGATCGAGGAATGTTGCGCTGGAGTTGTTTGGGTATTGGTTTCTTAATGGGGCACACCCGCATTGCTTTTCTCTGCCTTGTTTTTTAAAACTCTTTTGTGTAATGAGATTCCAAATTGTTTTCGTATTAGGATCCAATTGCCTCTCGCAGGGGGTAACGCAGTGGGCGCACAATTTCCTTTACAATCGATCTCTTTGGTTTCAAACTTGGCAAAACATCCAACAACGACAACAACCTGTTCGTATCCACTCGGGCGTGGTCAACAATGTCTTGCAGTAAGACAGACTACACTAATCTTCGTGATGCATAGAATTGACACTTGTGAAGTATAAGAATAAAGCAAAGAGAATGTGTCAACGACGAACGCATACTTAAACGAGAAACATTACTCTAAATGATTTTCAGACTTTTGCGTTTGAACATTTTAATGAAATTTTTTGCACTATGCCTTTCAATCATTGTCTATACTCCATCGAAAGTAAAGTTTGACAAAGACTATAAACACTTTACCTCAACCACTTCTACTGAACATGTACCTGGCAAGCTAAAGTTTGATGACAGGTTTAAACGGGAATTTAAGATACAAAAAGTATATAGGTGAGTGCAGGGAACAAAGGTAGGTGAATGCAGGGAACGGGTGACCGACTAGTAGATATCAGCTGAAGCTTAACCCACTGCCTTCGGGAAGCGGGAATGCTTCCTGTGGGGCATTACAAAATATTTTGGAAGCAGCAAGTTACGATTTAAGTTTAGAGGGATCAGAGAATCGTTCGCCTCTGTGGATTTCAGCTCAGTGTTCTCAGTTGTAGGCAAAGAGGAACAGAATGGTGTGAGAATAAAACCCAAAGCAGGTTTTGCCAGTGAAATTAGGATAAACAAAACATCTAGGGCACTCCGTAGTGTCCACAAATTCACCCATGCATTTAATCCATTGATTTCTATGTTGTTGTTTTTTTTCAGAGTTTTATAAGTATCCAATAATGAGAAAACTGTTGCGGAAACAAAAACACATACCAAAGATGTCCATCCCCCCCCCCCCCTCTCTCCCTTTCTTTCTTTCTTCTCTCTCGTTTTCTATCATTCTCTCTTTATCTCTTCTGTTCTCTGTATATTTCTCTCTTTTTTTCCTGTCTCGTCGCTCATACATCTCAGTATCTCGCTCCTGTGCTAACAACAAAGACACCAGGTCTGGTATAATTGTTGACGCACCTGTAAGGTGTCTGTATGGCATTACATGCACGATGTTGTGATTTGATACAGAGGTCGTCTCATTGTGTACACCAATCTCAAGAGTGCTAAACTAACAGCTAGGGCCTGTACCAAGAAGGGAATTCTTTCGTTACCGATAAAGACGAAAATGTATTGATATGGCCATGTATTGTGTTGGAGCAGATTGCCAATAGTACTGCCAGGGTTAATGAGCAGTAAAGCTCCTTGAACGACTGGTAGACATAATTATGACAAGGTACATGTATGGCTTCGGAAAGATTTGGTGTTTTATTAGAAGCCGACGGACAATATTAAGCAAAACATAATGCACGTTGGTGAAGGTGATGGGACAAACTATTACTTCCGAGGCGATCTGGATGTAGCTATCTTTCCGAAGCGCAGCTGAGGAAAGATAGCGTACACCGTACAGATCGCCGAGGAAGTGATAGTTTGTCTCACTGCCTGAAACCGAAAGTTGATTATTTGCTTTATATTCCACATCTAGGGTCCTAAATATTCCCATTTTATTCCACATCTGAAACCGTTTTAGCTGTCTTTAGGTATCCTTAGGGCTTAGGCTACGTTGTTTACTTTAGACGTATGCGCGTAGATGACAAAACAACGAATTTGCTCCGCGCCCCCCCCCCCCCCCCCCCCCCCCCCCGCGTGGCACCGAAATAAAAGTGCGTTGCACTGTGGTCTATTACTTGACCCAGGTCAAATGATAGACTACAGTGCAACGCACTTTTATTTCCCGCGTTTGGTCTATCACTTGTCCCAGGTCAAATGATAGACCACAGTGCAACGCACTTTTATTTCGCGCGTATACTCAAAATTGTAAGTTATATCACGTGTTAGGACTGTGTGGAATAAGAGATCAGCGAAACAAAATGATTATCATCATAGAGTGTAACGAACGTTTCTTCTCAGGTGATGTGATGGGCAAAACTACGCTTTATCACGTGATCAGCTCTTGACCAATCCTATAGCAAGATTCTTAGTATGTGGAATATAATCTCAAATATGTGTATACCAAAGACATAATTATTTAACCTACAGATTACAGTTTTCCTTTTCGGCTGTGAAACAGCTCCTCTACTTAATGTACTCTATATAATACTATGGATATGAAGGTACTATGTATGAATGTATGTATGTATTTATTATATAATTATAAGGTAATAGATTACCATGAAATGAACGTGAAGTTTTAGACTCATTTCATTTCTCAAAGAGCTGTTGCGGAAGACTCACATCATTGCATTGCGTGAATTTTCACAAATATGAACATTGATTATGGCAAAAACACATAATACACTGGAACTTAATTTACATGAGGTTCTAGCGGGAGAACAGGTATCTGTCCTGTCACCCTCGCTGACACTGAGATGATATAACAGCAGGAAATGACAAATTAAGTTGCGGCCGGTTTTTGATTAATGATGCACACACGGTAGAATCGGAAAGATATAATTTAACCATATAAAATGTGTTTTTGTTTTTGTTTTTGTTCTTGTTCTTGTTTTTGTTTTATTAAGCAGACGACAAAAATTCATAATACGAAGCGAGCCAGTATATACTTCAAAATGTATGCCTGATCCATGAAATGTATGAGAACTATTTAGCTCTGCGGCACTAATTTGTTCAATGTCACGAAAATTCCTGGGACGAGGAGGTTTATCGCTACTCCCGATTGTAGTTATTTTATTGAGTGGAATTATTTAACTATAGCAAAATAAATATGAAAACATGCGCTTAATCTCATGATCTGTGAGATATGAGTGAATAGAATTTGGATAAAATCGGTCAAAAATTGTGGTCACTCAACTAAAACAGGTCACCCGTCTTTTAACATTTCGGCCATGCATGTAGGAGCACAACACAGGGTTAAATTTTTTTCTAGCGTTCTGCCAAGAGCGCGAGCGACCAACTATGGCGAGGGTAATACCCAAGTAATTCGAAAAATCAATCCCAATTATGCGCCAGTAACCAAATCGAGGAAACGCGATTAATTCGAATACATCAATTGGCGCATTTGATTGACTCTCGCGATGGGTCGGCTGTATAAAGAGGGTACACCCACATGCACAGGCGCTCAACAGTTGATAATTTATTCAGTGTTTACAGGCACGGCTTGTTCTGGTGGAAGAAGGGGACATCCCCTAAAAATCACATCTTCTGTTGATTTGAATGTATTCTCTTGAATACTAGAATTCGAATGCGAATATACGCATAGAACTCAATATTGAAGACAGTGAAAAAAAAAATCTGTAATCATTTCACCCAAAGTTCCCTGTCTAAAATTTTTATGGCAAATAACACACTTGTTTGCGCCAATAATCAAGTTCAAAGTTACATTCTGCGCATGAGTAGGTATAAAGGTCAACTGAGAAAACAACAACAACATAAGACACGGAGTTGTAATGAACGATATCATGGACAGCATCTGAGTGTTTTCTTTACGTGTCAGTGAAGAATATCTGAACATTCCAGGGACCTCGTTAGTATTAAACGCAAATTGGATTGCAGTTTGTGTTCCTAGCTGTACAGCGGTTTCGTTTCGATGGTTTAAAGGGATCGTACAGTTGTGGCTGAGACCTAATTTCCGGTTTCTAACATTTTTAGGTGAGATAGAGAGAAATCTAATATGAAATATGAAAGAGCATGCAATTTTATGAGGAATTCAACGTTTATTTGATAAAAATTGGTTTTGAAATGGCTGAGATATCCAAAAAAAGAATGATTCTAGTAAAGTGTGGGACCCACACTTTGTAATAATCGCTTTGTTTTACTTTGTTTTTGGATGTTTCAGTTATTCCAAACCCGATTTTCATCAAATAAACTTTGAATTCCTCTTAAAATGGCAGGCTCTGTACTATATCATAAGTGTTTTCTTGGTATCTTGTGAAAATTGAAAAGCCTAATTCTCATCTCAACCAAAACTGTACTATCCCTTTAAATTTCGGGGTCACTTGAATCTTGAATCTTGAAGACTTGAGTCTTGCTTTGTGTCTGGGGATGATGAAAATCTACAAAATGTAGGGGATTTCGGATACACGATGGTTTTCCGGATTTCCGTAAGCTCAGTTATATATATTTTCAAAAATAAACCAAAATATTCAAATACACCATCCCATCCCAAACCTGCATTTTCTTCCTGTTACGGAGTGTATGACAGAATCAAAGCAACAACGACAAAACATAACCAAACAAACATACAAACAAACAAACTAGTTCAAGGAGATTGTAGTCAGTTATAATTATGTTAGAATTCACTTGTATGCTTATATATTTTCAGAATCCTTCAGAAACCACCATTTTAGGCGAAAAGAAAATATGATGATGGCCTCCAAATTATATTCTTGATCTTCTGTTGCCGTCGCCATCATATTTTCTCCCTACGCATGCGCATTAGGACGGTGGTTCCTCCTTTCTAGTGGGCCTCAATTAACACTCGACTCGTCTTAATCCTGTTTGAGTCGAAAGCTCTGATGCTAAGGAATATTGCTCCTCTTCTCCAGCGACGGTTTATTTCAAGCTTCATCTCCCGGATTCTCGTTTTGATCATTCCACCTTTAAATTACTACTAGTCCAGAAAAGTTAATCAAAATTGAAAAATGAGGAGGGGCCTCCAAAGACATTTCAAGTCGCCGCTGTCTTAGTACTGGGCGCTAATCACAGTATAGTTGTACAGCGCAGATTGTGGAACCCTTCGAACTAGTTTTGCCGTACTCGGTGCATAGCATCTGCGTCTACATTTCTATGACACATCCACAGAACGTTTGCCATCAAACTCTGCTTTAAGCATTCAGATGCACTTTCATGATTATCCCCCAGGTCCTCAACATGTCATCACACACACAAAAAAGAGTACGATCAGCTGATTGATGACACCAGATTTTTCTCCTTATTTTGAGATTAATCTAAGCCGTTACTATTTGTCATAAACTCCCAAATCTGTCGTCATGTCAGATCTTAAAACCAGGGAAATTCATACATTATTAAACCGAATGGTTTAATCGCGGGGCAGCCATTAATGTATCACAGAGATTACTCAAGTGGACGTGCTTTTCATAACTACATGCGTAATTGGACGATGGGAGCTTACGTTCTTTACGAATTCCGGGTCGCCAACTCTACCAAAGAGGCAATGACGAATGCTTAGTCTAGCTACAAGACTGTGTTGATGGGAAAATGCATCGTTTACCAGCACGGGACGCCTCGTAAGACAGCTCATCATGGTCGCTTCACACATCGTTCAGATACTTCTCTTTTATTACAAATCAAATTTCTGAAAAGATAGTTCGGTTGTTTAAAATTAGTAGATAATTCGGTGTCAATAGCGGTAGGTATTTCTTTTAATGTCTGTTTCCAGCTGATCGGCAAAAAGAAAGGATGTCATCCTTAAAAAGTTCTTTACTTCTTAAATACAAACTTAGATATAAAACCCACTTTATATTATTTTCAAACATTCTGAGTATTCTAATAAACCTTACTGAGAGCATTAACGACAAAATATTCTTTTTAGTTACATTTTTTCCTCTTCTAAACTTGAATCATCTCAAAAAGAAGTTTCCGTTATCAAAAGATAAATTACCTCGTGGATGTAAAAGAGATAGTGCCCTTGGGAACAGTCATGAACTGAACTCGTTGACGATCATTTCAGACGAGCTAAATGGGACAGTCTTCAAGGTGCATTCTGGGTATACTACTTAATCTTCGTTACCCTTCAATAGCTACACTCCTTCATGCGAGACACGGGGAATTGAAGACAAAATGCATCAACCATGAAGATATCAATGGGCTTTCATCCGGAGAGCTCTTAACAACTGCTCAGTTGACAAAAACGTGCAGTTTGCATATTTGGCGTCGTTGATAACGACATCCTCTCAGAGTCGTGATCGTTCTTCGTCGTATATTGCACGAAAGAACCGTTCGATGGCTTAGCCGAAGGATTCATGGACGTATATATACAGTTTGATATGTTCTGCTTGAACATTTCGCATTTGCAGAGCGATGGTTTTCGCTAAGATATTCCACAAATTAGTTTTCCATGCACCAGTTTATCACAATACTGTTCTAGTGTGCCTCTCAACCGCATACAAGTTCCACAAGCAACCTTATTTAGATGTTATTATGACGACGACGATGATGATGGCGATGATGATGACGATGATGACGACGATGACAACGACGATGACGATGATGATATCGACGATAGTAACAAAACTGATTTTGATATTGATAATCATGATAAAAACGTTCGCTTTGTCGCGGGTAGCTAATTTATGTATTTTGCTTCATTGATACCCTCTTGTTTTGCTTTTGTGTAGTAACCCATCATAGAAAATGTCTATGCATTCACCTATGCCATGAAGGACTAGATCTTTTTCTTGTTTGTCTTATTACTTTCTAAGGACTTATGCCCTTGTCAGAATTCGATTCCCTGATAAGCAGTTCAAAACCCCATCAACCACACCTGTCCAGTGGCGTTCAGGAGTTCATTGTTAATCATATGCCGCAGACAACCACCGTGCGGATTACACAGTACAGTAACCTTTCACGCACCTGTTCATCCGCTAAATTTAAAGCATCTGTATATTGTTGACTGCTGGATATACGATATTCCTGAATACATTCTGGGATGTGGAATTGATGCTATTTTTTTTTTTTTTCTGCTGCGAAATTGCACGTTTAAAGAGTCCGTCATCGTTGCTATCATTGGCTACAGGTGGATGATTTCATTATAGAGTGGTGTACAGATCAAGCAAGCTGAACAAATGTCGTCTGCACAGACGGATAGTATCATTTTCGTGGTGCTCCAAACCACAGGGGGTTTTACGAATGCCACAAGATGTCATAGAATACGCCCAGTGAAATATCGGTAGAATAGAATTTTTGCATAATGTTAGCCTGTCATGAACTTGTATTGAAAGTATAGATGTACATTAAAGGCAAACGATCTGCTCGTAAAATCGAACTCGACGAGGAAGACTTAAAGGCCCGAATTAATTTTCACGAAGGTGGTACAATCTTTGTCCATGGTTTAAACCATCGACAAGGACCGTAGTTTTGTATGGGGCGCCAAGTGTCGCATGGCCTCTTTCGTTACGAATCAGTCATTTCGTCGACGAAATGACGACAAAATAGGTCATGCGACACTTGGCGCCCCGTACAAAACTATACGGTCTTTGTCCAAGGTTTAAACCATGGACAAAGATTGTACCACCTTCGTGAATTTGGGCCAAAAGGTTTGACTCAGGTTCGCATTATGGACATGATGGACAAGAGTCTTGAACGGCCTCACTTACACCACTGGTACCAATAGGGCGGACTCTTCGGAAGAAGAAAAATCGCCGGATTCAACAAAATATCACAAAATTGTTTTATTAAGGATGTTTGATATCATTGTTATTGTAAAGGCTGATGTTGTTTTACCATCTCATTCAATTTCACCCGTTTAGTCACGGATTCAAATCAAAAGAATCATTTTTACCTGGCAGCCATAAAACTAGCCTGAGTAAACTACTTGAGTCATACCCGACAAAAGCCAGGACTTAATATAAACGTGCAGACTGGATTGCAAGTATTAAATGTATTTGGGAATGTAAGCATGAGTGGCAAAGCTTGTTACCAAGACTACAGTCTCGGCTTGTTGACAACTTATGTACCTTGTACCTATGCATGTATGCGTGTGATTTACAGTTGCAAATTTAAAAGAGTGGGGGAATCGCGCCTAAACTCTGCAATGACATGTGGCAATTAACCACCCAAATAAAATGTTATTTCTAAATAGGTTACTTGGGAGTTATCTACTAGACAGCGTATGCCCATGGACCCGGTATGCCAAACAAAACAAACGAAAAAAAAAGGAATAATTGCCTGGTAACATTCTTTTATCGCATCAATCTAAGATATCTGTTGTTGTTGTTATAGTTGTTTAACTTTTGTCCTATTTCTAGTACTATATTGTCTTCAGAAACCACGACTCCACAGTGTCAATGATCAATTTTTATCGTGTGAGAATACAAGAGCATTAGGTCAATAACGCGGCTCTCATTAGGCACACGCAAGAAGAGTTTGACACGCTATATCCTGACCCTGTGGGTTTTTACCATATGTTGATTCACAATAAATAGCGAGGGATATTTTTTTCTTACCAACCAACCAGAAGCTGAAAGACACAATTGGAAAACAGCCCACAGCAAAATATTTTCGTGAAAAAGACTTCAATGGTTTTGGGCGTGCTGAGTATAATCTGAAGGACAGCACGAACAATGAATCTTGCACAATGGAGGTTCATCTTATTCGTCTGGGTCTCTTGTTCCTGCATTCAATTGGCTTTCAACAGACCAAATATGGGTACCACTGCTATCAGTTGCATGTCCTTCAACTTTGCTATTCATGACTATGTGCTGCTCATTCTACATTGTTCAAATAATGTCATCTAATTCTGCAATACTATACTGCCATGTATTCAACTTCTTTACTTTTGTGTTTATGCGCCTCACTTCGAGCGCGATGCGAAATCAAATTGAGTAGAAGGATTGTCCGATTCTAACTCCCCCATTATTCAAGGCCAGTGAACGTGACCAGCAGCAAAATCTGTTTTCTAAAGGGTACGCACCTGATCTATGATCTATATGAGCATTTCTGTTAATGACTTTTTTTTCTGTAAGATATCACAAGGACATACACTTCCTATTTTGACTGAGATGCAACGGCGTCGCGCTCCAACAAAGTCACGTTGAGTTTAATAAAAAAGGTAAAAATTTAGCGGAATTTCCCACACTTGTAAATATACATAGTGGATCTTTGTAGCCATATCACCTTGACCTACCAAAGATTTTAACCTCATTATAGGGGGAATATCACACACAAAACGTGAGAAATTCCGGTAAGAGCGTCCTTGGACTATAAAATGATAGATGATATCAGTCACATTCTGCGAACTCCCATTTCCACTTTGAGTTGGCGAATCACAAAAACAGACATTCTACAGGAAGCGGTAATGATTAATTACATTCTTTACGAGGAAAAAAAAACAGGAGAGGGAAAGCAATGAAAGCAGATTGAAGCAGACAAAAACATGTTGAACTCCTCAAAAGGTTTGGAAATCTGAGTGTCATCTCCTTTTCTCTCTTTTCTCAGTAATAACGCATGTTTGGTATCCATGAAAAGACGACTAAATTCTCTGTAAAAAATGATACCCTTATTGATCTGATTAGGGCTTACATGAATGTACAGCGCTTTGAAATGTGGGGCAAGGTCAAAATTGAAAAATTGAACAATGACCCAAGTTTGGTAAGTCGCTTATTTTTCCCCCTTGTTTGATGAGTGGATTCTCTAATTTCTCTTGGGTTAATATGCATTCTTACATTCAACATAAGCATGGATTCAAACAAACATGTGCACAAACAAGCAAACAGCAAACAAACAAAAATATGAGCATTTAAAAACAGAAGTCGAGCCAATGAATATCACAGCACCTTCGAGCACAAGTTCATGCAAAAATGAAGAGCAGGGGCATGAGTTGCATGAAGTTTCATCTTTTTTAGTTACGTTCAGAATGTGATCCTTAACTTCGAGGAAACGCTCGTAGTAAAGTATGACGCACCAAGTGTCACATGGTTTCTTTCGTCACGAAATTGCTATTTTGTCGACGAATTTGTTATATCGTCGGCGAAATTAACGTTGTCACTCGTCAATGAAAAACCAATTTCGTGAAGGAAGAGAACATGCGACACTTGGCGCCCCATACTTAACTACAACCTTATTCTCGAGGCTATAGTTTTAACGTAACTATTGTCGCATGTATCTTTGATGAATTCTTCAATGTTCATTGATTTCAATAACAATGCTCCAATGGAGATGCTCGCGGCACCAACGAAGGTGGGTCTGTTTCTGTATAGCAGTCATTGCTGGCTTCTTTGCAGTCTTTTCAGCTTGGAGATGGACAGGATGGAGGCGGTTTCTCATCGTCTGATCAGATACATATACATTGTAACTTCTCACAAAACTTCGTTGGGTATGCTCTGTGTCGTTCGCCTGCAATCCTGCAGAGCAAGCGCCCTGATGAAGCTATCTTGTTGTTCCGTTGTGAAATTCGGACGTCCGCTCCTCGGTCGGTCCTTGACATTTCCAGTTGCTTAGAATTATTATTTCTATCACTTTGATATTGGTGATGGCACAAGGGCTCACACCTCAGCCACATCTTTCGAAGCATTCCAGCTTCGATTTTTCTTATTGCGCTGGCCTTTTGAACATTGTTTGCACGTGGTATATGATGAACAATCAAATACAAAATGAGATATCATGCAACCTTACCTGAACATCCCATAGCGAGGCGCAACTATAAGCTTGAATGTTGGATTCAGAATTCTATTGAAATTTCCATTCATGTCTGGCCAGATGAGAACATGAAGCATAACTCAATACAAAAGAACACGTTCTCCCCTGCCTCCTCATGACAACTGGTATTCATTATGCAACTTTCCAATTTACACTTTATCCAATATTTTGAAATACTGACATTTCCCCGATGACATAATCCTAAAAGTAGGATATCATAATTACTATGATGATTAGAGAAAATGAATTAATCTTTCTCAAAGTACCATGCAAGCATTATTTATTACCACGAGAAGGGAGAAAATGAAACTCAGATATCTAAACTATTTTTTGCGGGGTGTATATAAACACTAATTATACAAGCAGACAGTCAAAGGGGTTTGAAAATTAGAAGAGGAGGAACCGCGACAGGTTACATCTTCCCTGAACGTGCGCCTCCTGAAGAGGAGAGGGTGGGGTGACTACGTAGCAGGCAAACATTGATTTTTCCGCTCTCGCATGCAGCAGGTGTACTTTCGCCCGAGCCGTTAGGCGGGAAGAATCAGGTGAGCACGCGCCCGCTTCAAACCGTTGCTAGAGCGCAATTGTACCCCCCCCCCATCTTCTTCTTCTTCTTCCTCCTCCTCCTCCTCTTCGCTACGCGATATACATGCATTTTACTCCAAGAGCAGCAACACAGTAGAGGACGGAACATGAAAAGTAATGTTCACGTATGCAAACCTTAATGCCCAGGTTCAGCAATGAACATCTCAGTTGAAGAATTGCTAACCTCAGCGCTCGATTTGACTGGAATATGGAGTGAAGGACGCATAATTTGTTCCTGTAACAATTACTCCCTCACAACGAAACATAAATGCCATATAACGTACAATCATTACTATGCAAACAACATGATTTTCATCACAGGAAGATCTAAATAGAGGATTAATCAACACAAATCTTCACATTGGGGAAGGTTTTTTTTTTTTTTTTTTTACGTAACTCCTTTACCAGTCCTCGTGGAAAGAAAGTGGCACTGACTTCCACGAAGCATCGGTGACGTCACAAAAGGAACTAGAAACAGGTACTATAGTGGGCAGTGACACCCCCATAGAAAGCGAAGGGACAGGGCCCTCTTGGAAATAATACCAAAGACCACTTTTACATAAGATGCACAGAATGAACTTCCTCTTAATTTGCCGCCTTTGTGGTTTTATTCAATAAGTCGGAAATGAGATGGGAATCGAAATTTCATCATTTACCAATGTATAGACATGGACAAGAAAGAAAAATGAGTGTCTAATTAAACATCTGAATGGCTGCAATATTGATTGACGTTTTATGAATGTCTAGACGAATGCACCTCCCATTTAGTCGCTATTCCGTCACCATGGTAACAGTGTGAACTATACTGTCTTCCTGATGACCATGGAGCAGAGAGCAGTCACTGCTTTGAGTATCCCCAGCACATGCAAGCTGGGAAGAGAACCTTTGGGGACGATCATAGCGCAGAGAGGAGAAAGATGAGGAGGAGTAGGAGTAGGAGGGGAGGAGGAGAAGAGGGAGGTGATGGTGGTGGTGGCGGAGGAGGAGTGGGGCAGAGAAGGGGGAGGGGAGAGAGGAAAGATATGATGACCCTATCGGATCCAACATCTTCAAATATCAGTGTCATTGTATACTATCAACAGGTTGCCGGTGGCAGCAATATCTTGTGTCCTGCTCGAACAGAGAGAGCCCTGATAGTAACCGCATTTCATAGCGAATGCTCTACTTTGGTCCTCCTTTTATTTTTTTCATTTTCTATCCGTGTTCTGTTCTGTCAATGTGGTCTATATGTGGGGAATTCATTCTAAGTAATATTATAATGGACATGTACTGATGACTATAAGCTAAAATTCAAACGAAAACAATAACAATTCTCGTCTTTCATTCTTCCTGTTATTTGATTTTTTTTCTTCTTCTCCTTCGTTTATCCTCCTGTTTGTTCTTCCATATTCTTTTCTTGCTACTCTGCATGTGGTATTACAAGCGGAAGCACTTTTAGCCCACATGTATGCGAGTCACAATCTCCGTTCCCCAATGCCTCAACAGGTAATGAGTTCTTGCACAAGATAAAAGCATCACCTAGCAGAAAGTACTATTTTTGAAGCGCCCCATGTCGCGCAGGACTCCTAAGAGAGTCGAGTTCAAGACTGCAATATGTAGCGGCGATCCTGCGTTTCCGCGCGATTGTCAATGTTGCAGTCTCGAAATTTCGCCCACGAAGTCTTGCTGTGGTCGATAGATCGATTTATGGGGTCTATAAACCTTTTTGTAAATGGCAAGGTACGCTTCCGCAATATTGCTCGCTCTCTCTCTCTCTCTCTCTCTCATCCCCTCTCTTTCTGTATTTTTTTTCATATCTTCGAGTCAATTTTTGACAGAGGTCACTATCGTTATCTCTTTCTCTCTCCCTAACTGCGCAAGTTTTTCGCTCTAATTCAAGAATGTGACATCAAATGTTAATCATTAATGGGATGCATCATCATGGGCTGACACAGGATGTCGCGATCTTCGACGTAAATCCAAGCCAGAAGAACGCGAGAGGCTTGCAGAAAATTTGCAAGTGCATTTAAAGGCATTTTTTTCTTTACCATTCGAAGATGAAACAAAAATCCAGCTTTAGTGCTTCAAAATAATTCTAAAATGTGAGTTAGGGATAGAAACAACCAATGTAAAAATGATTTTCAGTTTAATCGATGCTGAGTATTGTTAAAGGACAAGTTCACCTTCATAAACATAAGGATTGAGAGAATGCAGCAATATTAGTAGAACACATCATTGAAAGTTTGAGGAAAATCAGACAATCCGTTCAAAAGTTATGAATTTTTGAAGTTTTTTTGCAGTACCCGCTGGAGAAAAAAGTGCACATTCCCCTGACTCGTTACCGATAAATGTTATGGGTAATATTATTCCCCCTGCCTTTAGAAAGAGGCAAGTCAATTGCTCTTTTATTATGCGAAGAAAGTGAAAATATGTTGAATTTTCTTTTATATTTTCTTTATACTGTTGTACGCATATGACTCACAAGCTGTAGTAGTCTCCTCATCCAGCGGTTCCAACACAAAAATTTAAAAAATTCATAACTTTTGCATCGATTGTCCAATTTTCCTCAAACTTTCACTGATGTGTTCTACTAATATTGTTGCATTTTCTCAATCCTTATGTTTATGAAGGTGAACTTGTCCTTTAAATATACAAAATGTGAACAATAGTTACGATAAAATTGTTCCAGAGTAAACCATCTATAAAGTTATGGTTTATTGAGAAAAAAAAGTCACATCTCCCTGCATTAAGGCTTTATTGCAAAATTCTTTATAAGGTACGATGTTCTGTGATACCACTGGCCTACACAAATCCATTAAATGTGATAACTCGAACATTTTATTTTAACCGCTGCTCTTAATGGCAAATCATTAAATTCAATTCAGAGCATGTCGCCTTTACAGATTTACCGCGTTCTGAAAACAATTAGAGTTACTCAAAATGTTGAACCTGTATAGTTCTTGCCCATTGGAATGTTAAAGTCAAACATTTTCTTCTTGTTTGATTATACTCATGTGTAAACTCTGAAATTTGTCCCGGCTGTTCCTCTTCTCACTTACCTAACATCTTATTCGAACTTATATTTTACAATGTCAAAGTTAAACTGATTTTAAATTTAAAAAGCGCTAACTCCTATGGGGGTTAGCAAATGCGAGGGCGCAATGGCAATTCTGAAGAAATGTTTCATAATGGTAATGATATATACGCCGTTTCATAATTGTAATGATACACGGAAAGGGTATACTATTTGGTCCGTTACACATGAGAAGACGCAATTCCCTTTCATATTCTCTACTTTGTTGTCCGTTTTTACACATACATGACAACGATTTACATTTACAACATTTATTCCTATTAAAAGTAGCACAAGAGCTTAACATGAAATCGGTAGTTCCCTACAATGTACGAGGCCCAGCCCGGGGTGTATCGTCTTGCTGCGATCTTGTGTAGAACTCTGAATGCGACGAGAGTTTAGTCTCCCCGGCTTGCGACAAAAACAGGGGGAAAGGAACGGCACGAATTCAAATAGATATAGCTCAAGGCAGTCAAACACAGCCGACAAAAGAACGGGAAACCTAGGTACGTATTGGCACAGACATTTGGAGAATGGTGAACGGGCGATACCAGATCCAGAATTCAAATAGAAAGGGAGCTTAGTTTACTGCCTTGCAAGCCTCATTTTTTTCTCTCTCTTCAGCCTATGCAGCCGTCTCTTGCCGGTGAAGTCATATAATACAATGGAAGCGACTGCGATGGATTACAAATGATGTTCAGCATGACTTCAATGTATTTTAAAACACAAAAGCGTGATGAGGTTTATGCAACATCAAGTCACGTTTTGAAACATAAGTCCAGCAGAAAAGATATGGACTCTCCTAAGGCGCATGCTTAATTGCTCCCCTCGAGAGGAACAATATCTTTGTATCTAATAATGTCACAACACATACTATTTTTCTATGAGATGGAAATGGCAGTAGAAAAAACAGAAGGCAGTGCCTCTACATCAGGTGGTAAAAAAATTCTCCCCACTTCAACCGAAGCGGGGAGTTCTTCATTAAAAACGGTTGAGTTGAGATAATTCATTTCAGTCTGAAACATGATCTATATTCTCATAGGTCTCATGTATTCAGGCGTTTTTTGCTGTTCTTTTCTTTTCCTCCAAATTCTCTCACAAGCGTCTTTATCTTCTAACCTTATGACTGCCCCTTGGTCATTGCCCGGCGTTTTATGTACTCTTATCTGCGTCAAAGTAGAAAAGATTTTTGTATACCTAGTCTCTTTGTTTGCTTTAGATATCGGGGTATCATAAATAGCCCTTATACGTAGACCAATGGCTTGAAAATGATTTAAGCCACAGATGAAGGCAAACGTAATCTTAAGTGAAACGCCATTAAATGTTAAGTATTACTATGGATAACTGTAGATAAGGGAAAGTGTATACACATGTACAGAAAGTAAAAGTTGCTTAAAAAGTCGTAAGTCCAGGAAATGTTAAGTTTCGCATCTTTCACGAATGAGTGATTGCTACTATTTATTTTAGACGAGATATTATTATCACTTATTACATCCCTCATTGACCTGCATCGCTTTAGGTGTTCTTTAAAAAAATGGAGTCAGTTCGAGATAATAATGTTTACGTTAAATTGTTGCCACGACTTAGTAGTGAAGACATTTTACACTATAGTTGGTGAAAGTTTCAGAAGCTTATGGTTAAAAAAAAAGTGAGCCTTTTCTATTCCCAAAATTGGTATCATATAGAAGTGTTGCTTAATACAGCAGCCTTAGTTATTTTTCACTCAAGAGAACAAAGTATCATAGGAAGCCATTAAAAGGCGTGCATGCTGATGTCTTTGTTTGTTTGTCTATTTCCTGATTGGTTGATTGGTCGGTTGGATACCCATGCTCCTATCAATAGGCTTCATGTAGAGAGCTAAACCAAACATTCGCGCCCACGACGCTTCGTGGTAATTCCAGACACTTATGGATATTGAGGAGAGGATATCCGAGCATACGAAAATGTGCCACCACCTATAGTATGAATCTCACTCAGTCTTTCTGTTCATTCGCCCTCGGATAATGATGTATTTGAATCCGCGGCACGTTTGAACGACGTCCGTGACCTTTTCTTGTATTGATGTCTTAAAGTTCATGCGCTGTGTTATTCTTGCATTCATGTGACGGTGGAATTTCAAATCCGACTTTCTCTTCGGTAGCATAAGTTCTGCCGGGCCAGGTACACGAAAATATTTTTGCCATTGTTTAGGGTCAAAGGTTCCTTCTTATAACTTTAAGAGTAAACGTCGAAACTCTGCGCTTTGTACATCTGAAATATGCGCTAATGATGACGTTATCTATCCCAAGGATATTTTAGGTGCCAAATGAGAATGACTTGTTAACCTCTCAAAACACGAGGGGGGGGGGGGTTAAAGACGAACGATCGAAAAGAAAGAGAAGAGAAAATATTTCGCTGTCATATTTTGAACCGCAAATATTTTTGAAAGGCGGCATATAAGTTGACAATATTTGATTGATGTAGCATGCCAATCACCCGCTGCTCTGTAAATTTGTCAGCTTCGGAGCGCTTTTGTCAAATATTGGCATACGTCACAAAGAGTGAAAAGTGCCGAGCTTAAGTGAGCGGCATTTGGACCATAAATCGTAAGCTATTTCTAGCCATTCACGTCACATGTTATCCTCACATTGTCCAATGGCCTACAAAGGAACAATGGCGTTAAATATTGGTCTTGTCAGGTGATAAAAAAGAAAGAATATCAACGGCAAAGAGGACGCGATATAAATTCAGAAATGACGTTTCGACTGCTCTGACAGTGTGTCGTGGTAAGTGTAATCAAGATATCCACTCGAGTGATCATTCCTTCACAGACAGATTTTGAAAGCAGTTCAGACGGCGAGAAAATACAGCAAATAATTTGCCATGTCACTAATGGATTTGTGTGGCTACACAGGCCTACATATCTATCTGGTGTGTATATGGCTTTAATGTGTGTGTGTGTGTGTGTGTGTGTGTGTGTGTGTGTGTGTGTGTGGTATTTGTGTCCGTCAGTTTCTTTTCATTGTCTTAGAACAAAGTTTTGCTATATCATATTTGCAAGTGTCACTGGCGTAAACAACTTCGATGTCATGTTATACGCAGGAATAAGAAAATATAGCTGTAATGACAAAGGATGTAAGCGCAGGAGAGGGTTCGAATCCATGATCTCCTCCTTATGAGCCCATAGCCTTAACCACTATACCACAGAGCTCCCACCGTGTGTGGGAGAGATGTCTGGACGGTTATCGAGGAGATAAAGTAATTCAACTTAAAGATGAGATACTGGATGGATTAAATGTTCATTTGAGACAATGTAGTTTATTTTAAATCCCCTATCTTGTGACGGTAACTGTCAGCGAGTGTCTATTTGTTCATCTTTTTATATAACTTTAGCCCCAACGGGACTATCCTTAGGTCTCGTGGTGGGCTAGCCCCACCGATCCATTGTTTGAGCAATTGCGGTGCCACTGAGTGTGCGAGATAAACGTTCACTGATGTCATGCTGCCGGTGCGTGCGTGTAAGTACGTCATGTGTTTGTCATAACGAGCTAGTACAGGCAGAAAAAGCTGTCACTAACGATAGTCTTTCCGGGGTTACCCATATAACGGTGTCAAAGCTAACCCGTCTTGTTTGTCAAACGGCTCAGCAAAGTGTCTAATGTCTTTTACTGTCAGCTAACCCGCACTATGTGACTTGACTCGTAAGAGGGAAAAGCTTAGTGACGGAATAACAAAAGTTCCTTTAAAAATCGGATGAACAGAGAAAGACATCAATGGTACTTTAGATAGGCCTACAGGCAGTGAAATAGTATCTGTATGAAACATTGGCTCATACAGTAACTCAAAGATAAACTCACGAGTCATATTCGAGACAGGAGATAGCGGGAAGTCCGGTATATCAGTGTATGTAGTGTAGTGTGGTTTCTTAAAGGAAGAATGTTGGCGGTGCCGATTTGGCGATTCATCGATATTTGAGCAAGATATTAGGATTGTTTCGATGAGAGTCACTTTCCCTGCCCACTCGGTTATAGGTCGGAAGGTAAACATTTGGGTTGTCCATACAAAGTTTGCGGTATTTGTGCATGGAGTTTATCTTTTTCTCTACTGTGAGAAAAGTGGGACAGGAAACGCAAGACATGTTTTAATATTTGTCTGTGCGCATGCGTTTGAAAGAAAGATTGAAAAAAAAAAACCTGTTAAACTGATACTGATACACTGCTCTCTCTCTGAATTCCTGTCCCACAATTGCTATTGTCCTCTTACATAACATCAGTACGAGTGTTAAAAAACCAATGTAAATGCACCCATGGAGCTACTCCATGATGCACCGAGCTGTAAAACACGCCCAGTTATAAGCTGCATGGTTAAGTGGCGTGGTATTGACGCTGGGATCTGTATGACCTTGGAAAGTAGCCACGCCCTATATAAGGTGCCGTTTACAAAAAGAAAGAAAAAGGAACGAAAAAGTGGGAAATCAGAGTGCGAGGGAAAAACTGGTCAGGGAGCAGCAACTCGTTTCTACGAAAGGGGAGATTCATTATACAGATCAAAGGATCGATGACAGGAAAATGTTGAAATTCTACTATCTATTGTTGAAATATTATTACACAGTTCTTCCATATCTTGGAGATTACCCAATGCATAAAAAAACAAACACGGTATTTGCATGTCACCATTACTACGCGATGACGCGTAGGGAAAGATTTTGGCTATGATGATCAAAGGTCAAGTGATAATACCTAAATGACAGGATTTTCCCATATTTAAAAAACAGGCGCTCAAAGTATTGTCATAAAAACAAGCTAGTCAAAATAAAAATTCTCAAATTCATTAATAGTAAAGTGCTATCTACGAGTATTCAACAATAAAAGTGCATCCATTAACACCTAGTTTAAGGAAAGTAAACACTCGACGCATTAAATTTTGTGACAAACATGCCATTTTTTTTTTTTGCCAAGTATGTGAAACTGTCGTATAACATTGTCAAGACGTACTCTAGACCTGTTACGAGAAGAATGTAATATGGCGGAGGTATACCAGTCGCCATTAGGCTGCGTTCACATAGAAGTATTCGGTATTCGGTATTCGGTATTCGGTATTCGGTACTCGGTATTCGCTATTCGAGCACCGAATACACCATCACCCGCACCGTCAACTCACCATCCCATGCAGTGAGGATTTCTTCCTCCCACATCCCAGCAAATCTTTTCAACAATTTCTAAACTGCATCAGAATGTCAGTCTACATGCTTATTTTTGCTAAAGGGCAAATCCAGACCAAAAGTGTCATTATTTCATAAACGAGAGACGGTATACGCTGCAAGAAAATCGAACAAGTTCGATTCCCACTTTGCTATACTTTTCGCAGCTATTCGGTACTTTCGAATAGTGCCCTCCTATGTGAACCGGTGTGAGGAAATCCTATCGTTCGATTCAAGCTATTCGCGTGCCCTCGAAAAACGAGCCCGAATACCCGAATAGTATACTTCTATGTGAACGCAGCCTCAGGACATTTTCATTTGTATTTTTTTTTTTACCTACTTCATATCTCTTCAATGGTCATGGCCATATAGTTCATATTTGGTGCAGATGTAACTGAGGATATCCCTCATATTACGTAATCCAGGTATTTGTGCTTTAGTTCGATTACAGATCTACGACATGGCGTCCAATTTATGAGTTGGCCAGACTCTCTTTATATACTGCACTGAAAGAATCCATGCCAGTATTCCTCGGGTCAGACATGATACTTGCGCGCTACTCTGGACATCATTAGGTTATGTCAAACACACGGGAAAGGTTGATGTTCCTCGTCAATCTAGAGTAAAGGTCATTTCCCTGATCTGAACACATGGCTAACAAATGGTTTGATTACCTGGAGCATACACTGCAACAAGACCCAGTAAACCTATGAAAAAAAAAATAGGCCTACATCACAGGCACACACAAATACACACACACACACACACACACAAATACAATGCATACCTGCTAAGGCATAACTACAGTAGACATTTCCTGGTGGACAAATTGGGGCTCGGTACGATAGCGGATTGGGTTCCGGGCTCTTAAAGAACAAATCCCCGGTTCAAAGCCCGTCGGGCGGGGTATTTCCTTAGGACGAGGTGGTTTACGCATTATGACTCGCCCCCTTGACTCAGATGTATGAAAGGGATACCTGGCAACGCTTGGTTAATGATGATGACAGGACCATCTGTTAGAGCGCTGCTAACACCGAAAGGGCAACAATGGGTAGCTGATATGGTTTTATAAAGTCATACTTCAGCTATGAAGTCGGGAGAAGGATAAATGCATCACAACATATACAAACTTCAAATTAAAGTGGCTGTGATCCAAATCACCGTTTCCCTGACAGATTTTACTACAATTTCTACCCATTTGCGAGTTTTCTTATTTCAACCTATACGTGTCAAAATTAACACGAAGACGGAGCAGGGTTTCCACTCTTACGGTGCTGTCCATTAAAGAAGATAGTTGATAATTACATTCGCAAGAAATACACAATATTCATGTTCGAGGAAGTTCCCTTGAACTGTAGCTAACCTCTCACACTAGTACTTTGCTTGAAATCCTCAGTGACAGCTTAACATACTGAGGACGAGTCCTGAGTATACTCGGCCAGGTGTCTATGGGAAATGCGTGTTGTAGCAAAATCAGCCCCTTCCTTTACTGAAGTAAAGGAAGGAGGTGTGTCTCATTTCAGCGCTTCCTATTGGCTACATTCTTGAACCCATTTTATAATGTAGTTTAAACAGACCGTAGAGCTAATTCTGTGAATGTCGTTATAACTTCAGGAAAGGCAGAACGCACAAGATGGATTCACTAACATCATGCATTATCTCCTGCCACCGTGTGCGTGCAAATGCGGTTTGTTGTTGTTGATGTATTATTGCATTCCGAAGCTTCCCAATCATATCTATGTACAATGGTTATAAAAGCAGAGTTAGTGCAGAACTAAGTCAATTTGTCTTCCTTGAGTCGAGAGGAGAACGAAAACGTCAATCGATTTACTTCTTTGTGTTCTGTGTATATGTCGCCTTTCAAGTTAAAACTGTTCATTTTTTCCAGTCCTTGATAATATTGAAATTTGTGGTCAGTCTGAACCATCTTGACGAGACAATGTGCTTCATTTTGCATTAGAACCATCACATTGAAAAAGAGCTACGACAGTAAACACCCATGAACAGAGCCCAAAGTTTACCAGATCACAAGGCCACTTGTAAACGATATAACAAAGGGATGTAAAACGAATTTGATGTGTCATTGCAAACTGGTATGGGCTCTTTCTTGATTGTGTGGATGTGGGTGTGCGTTTGTTTTCTGATTCGTGTGTTTTGTGTGTGTAAGGGAGTGTGTGTGTGTGCATGTGTGTGTGGTGTGTGTGTGTGAGTGTGTGTGAGTGTGTGTGTGTGTGTGTGTGTGTGTGCGTGTTTTGTCGCCATTTCAAACGGAGGCTGTCTGTTGGAAGGTGGTGGTTCGATTGTTCGAACTTTCACCGTTGGGCGATGAGCGATCGTTTGCTCAAATCGGCCGATGAATTACTTAACAGCTGCTGCAAATAATCAAATATTGAAAACATTGAGAGTAAAAAAGCGTGGGACATATAGCATAGGTACTACATTTACATAGCATCGAGGGGTGTCGAAATTAAAATGCTCCAAAAATAGCTTTTGCTAGGTCGATAATCATATGATGTCGGTGAACAATAATGTAAATTAGTTGATAATATCAGAGGATGTAGGAAGAGTGGCATTACCTTGGATGTTCTGCAACCATGCTCGAGTGGAGGATGTTAACACTTCAAGGAGGTACATATTCACTACATACATTTGTTTTATTCACGTTATAGTGATAAGAGATGTACAGATATAAAATTTGGTACTTGATAACCTAGTGCTTCTTGATTGAAAATTCGACCTTGTTGATATGTTAGGAAGCAGGTAAAATGAATCAAAATGACTCAACAGTCATGCAAGATGATAAACATTGACTAAAATCAGTTCTAGGCGAAAATTGACTATGGATAGTTGCATTTGCTTGTGTGTTTGTTTTTATTTTTGTAGCTTTTGGGTTTTTTTTATTGTCGTTTTAGGACAGAGCCAGCCCACGAGGTCTCCTTCCCTATCTTATTCGTTCCATCACCAATATTGTGTGACCTATAAAAGGTTGCAAAAGTTTGCATGAACTATCAGGTGTTCTATAGGAGAGCAAGGACAAAAATGTAGGCCTACGTAGTCAAACAAATGAACAAAAGATGTGCGTGGACCAAAACGGAGGTAAAGAAAACCAAATAATTTATTCAGACTTCGTACAACTATTCAATTTCATAGAGACTGAACCTTAACTTGGAAAACAAGTGCCGTTTAATTCTTAGTAACCGAAGTAATTGATGATTTCCTAAGAAATCATATTCTCAGAGCCATCCCTCCCTCACCCCCATCCCCCCCCACACACACACACCCACAGACACACACTTCTGATTTGCCTGACTTATCGAGCTTCAAACATTTCTTCAACATCAAGATATGATTGTGGCAAATTCTAGAGGTCTATTTGGAAATTCATATTACATTCTCAACAATTTTCTTCTGGAAACATCGTCTTGTATGATAAAAAGGGAGGGCTGGTGAGTTTGTTGATTTGATTGGCGGAAAGACATTATTCGTGACACGTCACTGATCAATGCGCGATGGCATACTTCTAATCGTTTGCTGGTTATCGTGCATTCGTCTCGACGACGCCGTGTGCGCACACGAATGCGATGAGCACCAGACAGCAGCGAGAGAGAGAGAAAAGAGGGAACCGGATGCGCTGTCGATCTTTTTAGCTTCCAACTGATGTCATTTCACTTCCTTATTTTTACATGAATTTCAACGTCCTATATTGCACTTTCTGACTGCATGGATCGTAAGGCCTTTAACTATCCACATCAAGAAATTTGCTGTTGGAACCATTTTTGGCAAAAATTCTTCCTATACCTGGACGAGAAAGTTGTAGGCTCATATTCCTAATTCAGGGTGTGTCAAAATATCAGGTGTTTTTTTTTTTCTCTCTCTCTCATAGTACTGTTTTTACTCCACACGATTCTCGGTGGCAACAACTTTACGTAATGTTATTTCACATCTACTGACGAAAACGTGGCGCATAGCATGATGCTTTTCCATGTAGAAGGCTGGTATGTGTGTGTGGGTTTTTTTTCGCCCAGGTAAAGACTTTTCGTGCCCGTGATCGTTGGTGACGATACCGACAATGATGGCTACGAGTCTGATGTCGTCTTGAGCAATGTGGAATTATATTCACGAACAAGATGCAACTAGCGTATGAAACGATGTTTCCATTAAGCCGCAGAAATTTAGTAATGCATTAACGTGTATATGGAAAATATACTTGTCTTTTCCAAGGACATATTCATTAGCGAGCTGTCAAAATCGTCCGTTTCCTACTCAATACAATGTGATAACTGTAATCTAATCTCCAGGCATTATTTGCTCCTGTTATCATGTATAGGGCAAGTCTTACTACATTGCAGTTAGGTTAGTGAAATGATAATTATAATAATAATGATAATAATAATAATAATAATAATAATAATAATAATAATAATAATAATAATGATAATAATGATAACAATAACAATAATAATAGTAATGATAATGAGAAAAATATATAATATAATGCACTTAAAGGATAAACAAGGTAAGGTCCCTGAAAACGCCCTTTGCCTGTTGCTGTATCAACACTGCCATCTTTAAAAGCATGAATGCATTGACACAAACTTGCTCGAGCTTGAAGTGGCATTTAAGACATCACATTATTTTTTTTCCTATGAAGCATGCCAACTTCATGCGATTTCCGAGGGGTGTTGATTCTAGAAGGGGCTTATGGCGCTCCAAAAGACTAACAAATGACCGGACAGATTACTAAAGTGTTTTATGGTACTATGCTGGTTATAGTCGAGGCCTTATAACTAAAGTTTGAAGTGGAAAAAGCGCGATTGTTAATTTCGGAAGACGATGAAAAAAAAAGTCTACGTTCGATTTAACCACGAAAAAATAATTAGAGGAAGCTAAATGGCACTTGACGATGATTTATTCACTTCCTTTATTGTGCAAATCATGGTCAGATATTAGAGAGATTTCAATCTTCGTACCGCCTAGATCAGAAGGCCATTTACATGCATTTGCAAAGAAATTAGTTTGGTTTTTTTTTTGCTAGACAGCCTTCTTACTAGTGATTGATCATTACCGAGATATGCCCTGCTTGAAGAAAAAAAGACGCACTTTCATTTCACGACAAAATGTGAGATACGTATAAAGATAAATGCAATTATGAAAAAAAGACGCACAGCTTTTAACCTATTGCGTGTTAAGCAGTGTAAAATCTCATAAGTATTGATATCCGGCATTCTCGATTCCCTTCACCAAAAAGATCATCAGGGAGAGACATCCCCACCCCACCCCCCATCCTTAGAGTCAGCCGTTAACTCTAATACTACCACTGACGACCTATCTTGATATAATGTCAATGGCATTTTCAGATGGGCTTCATGAATGGGTTAACGTGTAGGAAAGATTCACGACACCGTTCCTCCAACCATTTTCACTCCAAAGATGAGAACGTTCTGCCCTGTATTTCGTGGGTGGACAAAGGCGAGGTAAACCTCTCGATGGCATGCTCAAATTGGAAACTGCATCTTGTTCGAGAAACGCACGTGAGTACGCATCGCCTCAGTTCTCTTCGGCATTACACTCTAATGCGCATCCATTAGAACATGACCTATATTGGGGTTCGCGTATGCTACAAAGGTACTAGTATAGGGAAGTCCAGTGAATTGAGTACATTGATTCAAGCGAGAATCGGGCAAAAATCTATCCAAACAAAGGGCACAAAGTGAACGGACCTTCGTCATTTCTGTCATTCATGCGGGAGTGATTTTCGTAATTGGCTTTTTGTCTGCGTACTTGGAGAGTGGGTGTACAACTCAGTTTGTCTCCTTTCCTTTGGCACAAGTTAATCTTTTTAAAGTTCTCTTGAAGGTTGAATCATGTCCACGTCAACTTTCCAGTTGAATGGACTGTCTAAACGCGCAGTAGTCTCAGTCATTGTTGGCGTACCGAGGAAACGCAATTAGAGCACCTCAGCTGCAGACAAGAAGGACAATGCTCTTCAAAATAAGGAAGATTTCAGGGGGGATGCTTAAATGAAGACAAATTGGAGTCAACCGCTTACCTCTCGCCAGCCTTATACTTTAGAGTAAACAGTATGCAATACCGAAATGTTCGTAATGCTCCTCAGTATTAGCACAATTTCATATGCCTGACGGAATTTATCCTGGCGGGTTATGCCTCCTTATGATACCATTATGCCTGTCTATTTCTTTTTATAAATTACCCTAATGTGTTCATTCTAGTCACTTAATTTTCTTGCAAACCTTGTTGGCGTTTCTTGTTTGATACAAATAGCATTTGAATTCCGTCTGGGCATCTTACCACATTGAAGGTGACAGCAATGGTTATAATGGTGTATTTCAGAATCATCGTGTGGGCCAGAGAGCTAAAAGCGGGGGACGGGGGAACCCAAGCTAACGATTTTGTTCATTCTCGGAAAGTTTGCAGTGGGGAGAGCGCTTGACACAGCGTATCCAGGGGCGTATCAGCAGACAGAGCACGTCTTGTTTAAGTGCAATTACTGTCAGCTACCTGCATGTGGGGGCTCTGAAACGTGCGTGTTTTATCCCGCCTATTGTGTCATGTTATACGGCGCGTTTCTCTCTCTCTCTTCATTCGTGAACGCGGAGTGTCGTAAATCACCAAAGTGAACAGCAGCGAACCAACTCCAGCGTGAAAAACGTTTCCAGTCGGCAGTGGGGATCATGTTCACCGTCAAAGGAACCTGGCGATTTTGTTGGAAACTCTGCTGTTTAAATGTCGGCTGGATTTCTACAATCACAAAGTTTGGATTCCTGGACTTTTTTTTTTCCCAGCGCTTGTGTGTAGCTATGTTCTCAGCACGCTCCTTAAATACCATCACGCGAAAAGAGACTTGAGCGGTGTTTTGCCAGCTTTATTATTCGTCCTTAACCTTCACCTCGCCACTGCAAGCCTATGTAAACCTATCAGTATCAACCATAGTGGAAAAAAGGTAGCAATAAAAAAATGTATATGTATATTCAATACAGCCAAAGCGAATGGGTCTGAGTTGTTACTGATCACCTTGCGTGGTAACCAGTGTCAATATTTGCGAAATAGCCGCATAAGTTTTTACACGGCAACTAATCGCCATCGCAGGGTACAAGGTTTTCCGCATTTGTGTGTGGTGTGCGTTTGTAAGTCGGAATTCATGTCGAGTTGCCCAGCTTGAATTGGGCAATATGACGAGCAGTCAGTTCGATACGCTTGCCAGGACGTAAGAAAGTAGACATGACATGACGTCGATTTGCTTTCCTGTTGTTTTTGCTTTTGTATTGACAAGGTCAATCGCAGAATATCAGATAATCATGCAGCGTGATAGACAGACAGATAGACAGAAAGACAGATAGACAGACAGACATGCAGACAAGTAGCTATACGCTCGACAAACCGAAGCAAACACACTATGTAGGCCTATACTCGTTGTTATGAGATAACATCGAATTTCTTGATCATTTCGTTGGTCATGACTAATGTGCATCCTAAACACCTCATCGCTTGGCTCGGTTACAGCACCATGCCCTGATTTCGAATGATCTTTAAAAAACATGTCGCGTTTTTGTATTAGTCCGCAATATAAATTCGGACACGCTTGCACAGCGAAAATGCATCAAAAGTGCATCGCGATCGCTCGCATGATCACAGTCATGTTTGACAGTGTGTGTGGCACAGCTTAAAAAACAAATTACACACACTCATACACAAGGGAGAGAAAAAGGCAGGGAAGTTGATCATACGTTTACACACAATAATATCCAGATAAATTGATAAATTTTTATATACACGCCTATGACTTGAAGGCATCATGGTATGTCTTCAAAATTGGTTGCCAAAAGAGGAGGGATTTAACCCTGTCATCACCACAGGAAACTCTGCTGCATTAAATGTCTGTAATTTCTAATTTGTTGTCCTAAGAGGCTTACATGTTTGAAGTCAGTGACCTCGATTATTAATGTTATTTCATTCAGTCAGCCCAGGTCTTGCGATGTCGGTCGTACTGACTATACTCGCTGTAATACCCACGAGCAATTTTCGCGGGAAGTCGCGGTTTCGCTTGTGCCTGGATCTATCTTCGGTTTCTTCATCCACTCTCAATTTCCGTGACCTGCCGATCATGATAACTGGGGCAAGTTTGGCTCATCTGCTTTTCGTGAGCCTTGAGAAAAATCATCGGTCATTCCATTTAGATCACGGACACCTGGTTTTCACATGACAAAAAACTTGGAAGAACTTGACAAAAAAAAAGAGTTTGTTGGTATGATCACCCCCTCATCCCCCCCCCCCCCCCCCCCCGGTTGGGAAGAGGGTGACACGTTAGAAACCTCTATTTGTTTAAAGGAATTGAAAGTTGTTGGATGGAAGATATTTGAGTTTGTCTTTGAATTATATCATTAACAACAAAAATGCAATGAGCAATGGTGAATCAAGTTTAGTAATTGCAATGATTCCAACAGGTAGAGGTCAGTTAATCATTTCAAAACTCGCCCGAAAACAGCGATTGACAGTGATTAAAACGAGGGGCCCCTACCAATAGGATGACAGAAAGAAAGAGAGAGTATAGAGCTATACTTACAAGCTAGAAGACCGAGAACTCGAGAAAAGCTACAGATCGTATTCATGTTGGTCTCAGAGTATTATCCAAATATTCGGCCTGAAGATTCGTTCGGATTTAATCACACGAGACATCTGCGAAATGCGATGTCCAACCTCTCGACTTCGCAACTCGATCGGGTGCTAAAATTTGCGGGGCCTCAGCTCGCTATTGTGCTCCAGTTTTAGTGTCATCCAAGTGATCTTTCAAGAAGTCGCTCCTTTTCATGCAGCATGAATGTCAAGGGGGGAACTTTGCTCGTTTGGGTTGAGCCTGTGGCATAAGAGAAAATCCACGCTGACTCGACTTCAATAAAAGACTGCGCTCCTTGTGGGGGCTGCCACAGACCACTTAACTCCCGATCATTCTTCGGCGCGAGTTTAATAACTGCGACAGCAGACGATATCAACGCGGGCTCATTCGCACGTGTCTGACGGTAAGTACGTCGGCATTACCTTGCCTTCACCCAAACATCACAGTAACACATCGTCTAATGAGCCGTCACAACATTTCACACGCGTCGGCCCTCCCCCTTTCGACAACGAGACTGCCAAAAGAGCAAGTCACCGTGCGCTGCTGCTGATGACGACGACGTCAAACTTAGCACGAACTTACGAACTTGTCAATCTGCGTAACGTGAAGAATGCTGGCGGGCAAAGCGCTTCGTTTGCTTTGTGATCATCGTACCGTCGTCTGCACGCAAATGCAAGAGTGAGTGCCGGTGTGCGTGTGTGTCTGTGAGAGTGCGTGTGTGTCAATGTGTGTGTGTCTGCGAGGGTGTATATGTTTACCTGGATCGGGGTTATCACCATTCATAACCTACCCCTGGTGACATGAATATTCATAGTGCGTAGTTTTTGGCTTTTTTTATCTTCTTCTTCTTTTTTAGAATCTTGATGCTACCTATATTTAACCACAAATCGCTTCGAGGAAGTCAACTGCAAATAAATAATTGGTCTTTTCCGACATGATAAAATGTTTCCACACGATATCTGAGAATCATAATTATAAAGATGCAGAAATTTATGAGCCATGCAGCTTATGTGTCTCTTGCTAATACTGATCGAAAATGGCTTTGGAGCCCACGGGGGAAAAAAAGAGCTACAATGAAATACGCGCTGAATTCTAATTACATGACTGCATTTCCTGATTCGTGTGTTGTTATTGTTGTCAATACTCACGTATGATCCGACTCTCACATGAGTCATTCACCCGATTCTTTTCAGTCTTAGTAGACCACTTAACATTAAAAATTATCTATAGAAAGCAAATTCTAGCAATTTGTAGTTATAAAAAAGTGTTAATTTATGCTGAACGTTCCCAAGAAGCAGCGACACTGAGGAATTCGATGCAGATTGAGACAAAAATAGGATATGTCACTGAAAACGAGAAGTACACAAATTTGCATTTTGTTTACAGTCTTCACGGTTAATCTATGAAGTGATATAAAAAAAGACTTGTGATATTCGAACCAAAATTTTGTTCGGAGCCAACAAAGAACATGAAGAAAGCCTCGATATGTTGTAGAGACACTGCTACATACACACACTTCTACAACCGAAATATAACTATCTAAAACAACACACACAAATAACATTTCAGGTGGTCAACCGACCTAAGCAGTTACGCGATTATGTAGAACAACAAAACTAGGGGTGATCTTGCAAGGATTGCGAACGACATGAGGCGAGAGAGGGCGGTATACCGCATTACAGGTTTTGGAAAGTCACAAGTGAGTACAGGTAATGTGCTTGTCATTATCAGTCGTACGTTACACACATGGTTGGATATTCAAGGCCAAGGGGGCCATACGCCGTCGACGCAGTCTCAAGAGGTTGAGAATAAAATGTCAGATGTTAGATGGAATGATCTAAATAAAGCACAAAAATATAAATAGATGTTATTATGATATTATCAGGAGTATTTTTCTGAGTTAACATCTTTGTGTGATAGATCGCGAGTATAGAATTATGAAGTTTACCCAGCTGAGCTAGATTCATTATCAAGTAGCAGCCACACGTGAACACTATTGTAGTCAACCAATTATAACGTGCAAGACAAGCATAATAATGAAAGCCTGCATACGTCTGTGTACTTTTCTGCTAACCACAATGCATTCTGCACCTGCCCTGAATCGCAGTTATGCTGACGTGACGCAAGAAGGCAATTTCATATGACTTTGCCTCAAACGAACCGCTGTCCATGGGGGCTAAATTAAGAACATCGACAGCTCTGTCCAATCAAGCGTTCATCTTATCAATACTTGCAATAACAGACACACACACAAAAAAAAATCTATAACTGTGAAAAAAGGGGGAAACTGGGCTACTGCGGAAGTCCGTCAATACACTTCCTTTCAAGGTGTACTTTCTCCCTGTACTTGCTTATGCTGGCGGAACTTGCAACAGCTTTTTTTGTTTTTGATTTTCATTTGTGGGATGTAGGTTTGGTCAGAAGATTCCGATAAGATTTAAGTCATCCGTTGAGTTCACAATCTACGAATATCGAAATCTAATCAAAATGGTCGCAATACATTTCTTTTTTTCAACTGGCAGCTGAGCGTATATAATTTTATTTGATATTAGCTTTGTTATTTGTTTTATCGTAAATATCTGGTGTCATAATGAAAACAGTCCTCTGGTAGCTTCACTGCATCTCCTGAAGGCACAGAGCCCTTTAAAGGGGCATTCCAGACGATTTCCATAATTCGAATCGATTCTGAAACTCTGTACTCATTGCAGTATAGCTAACTTATAGGCCCTAGTTGTTCAAATGTAAAAATCTGAAAATCATCCGAAAGTCTCCTTTAATGCGAACATCTCCGTAGAGGAAAGCATCATTATTCTTCTAAGCGCGTCCAAAAGATCCGAGGAAATGCAGGCGATATCATCTATGCAAAGTATCGTTTATGCGTACTTGTACGTTTGTACGTGTGTGTGTGTCTGTGTGTGCGTGCGTGTGTATGTGTGTGTGCATGTGCGTGTCTGTGTGTGTGTTTCTATGCTCACATGTTATGAGTTTGTATGTGTCGGTGTATGTTGATGCCGCGATCTCCGAAATTTAGTTATGACACTGTAATAAGATTCGCCCATATGGGTAGACCCGCTAGACAGGCATTGTTGGATATTTAGAGGTCTCGTGGTCCAGTGGACTGTGCCTTAAAAGCAAAGGTTCGGTGTTCGAGACCCATATGTGATGCATGACACTTGTGACCTGCAACAAGAGGCCCTATCCACGGCATCTCTTTATACCCATGTGTATTGCACGGGTATCCGCTAGATGTTGACCGTTGAAGTTGTGTTTGGAGTTGAGAATACGTGCCCTATAATACGGCGAGCTGGCTGGAAGGCTAGCCAAGGAAAGTAGGCGAAGTACAGTCACACAAAATTATCATATTTTCTTAATGTAAATCGTTATGTTACTGTTATTGTATTATGGTATGTTGTTATTTTTTCATTATTGTCTTTAACTACTACCACTATTACTACTATGACTACTGCCACTACTACTACCATGGACTGCTACCGCTACTACTACTACTACTACTACTACTACTACTACTACTACTATTACTACTATTTCTACTACTACTACTACTACTACTACTACTACTACTACTACTACTACCATGGACTGCTACCGCTACTACTACTACTACTACTACTACTACTACTACTACTACTATTACTACTATTTCTACTACTACTACTACTACTATAACTACTACCACTATAGGTATGCTACAACTACTACTGCTGCTGCTACTACTACTACTACCACCACTGCTAGTATTATTCATGATCCTGAATTTATTACTTCACACAAGTCGGCGGTCCGTGTAATACATAATATTATAAAACTTGAGAGTTACTGCTCTACATGTGCAGGTTTTAAAGGGATGGTACAGTTTCGGTTGAGACGGGGCTTCCTGTTTCCAACGTTTTTTTTTTTTTAATATTACGGAAGGGAGGGAATACTGGTGGCACAACATGTCATACATTCTGACAACGAAACAAATCACCACCACCACAGATATCAGACTTAAAGTAACAGGAAAACTTATTCTTCCCGCGCCTCAAACGGCATCGTCCCGGTCTGTCCATCTTTTTTCCAACGTGGGCTTAACAGGCCACACCCACTTTGTAAAAATGCGTATTCATGACATGATGAATTTTTAGATAATGAGAAACCTCTTGAGAAATATTAAAGAGCACATAATTTTAGGAGGAATTCAAAGTTTCATTACATGAAAATTGGTTCTGATATGGCTGAGATATCCAAAAACAAAGCAATATTGATAAAAGGTGGGACCAAACTTTGATTAGAATCGCTTTATTTTACTTTGTTTTGGGGTATCACAGCCATTTCAAAACCGATTTTCATCAACAGGACTATGAATTCCCTTATGCTCTTTAATATTTCATGTAATAAAGTTAGTGGCTTCTAAGTCGGGTTTCTAAGTATCTTGCAAAAAGTTAAAGGTTGAATCCTCACCTCAACCAATACTATACCCGTCCCTTTAAACTAACCAGTGAATATTGCTTTTCTTCTTCCCGAGGCCATGACTTAGACTTTTGGCCAAAGTTCAGATTTCGGCCATTACGACCAACCGCACTTTTCGTCTCCGATTTTTGTTGCAGAACGCGTGGCACTATTAACCGCGGCTTTTTATCGCGTAGATTCTATACTAGTTAGTGTCCAAATCTGGCGAATGTAGGCCGAGTTATAGAAGTCTCCAACGCTCGCAGAGGATGGAAATGGAACGTACCCCCATACAGCTCTGATCTGTCATCATGCAATAATCATACTCGATCCGTCACATAACTCGGCTGGCTCCGTTCTCTTTCACACTGACCTTTCATCCGAGTGTGAGCTCCTCTTCAATTATGGATGACCCCGTGTCATCGATCCATTGAGCGCTTTTCTCTCACAATATTATTTCGTCGCTCGCTTTTCCTTCCAAATAAGAATTGGTTGGGCGTTCGACGACTGAGGAGGATAGCTGAGACGACATACGCAATGATGGATGTTGTGTATTTTGCCAGTATTCCTATATCATTTTAGAGGTATGCGGACATAACCGCCATTTTGTCTACATGCCTAAATTAGCAGGACTGTGGAATCTGGTCTCTCATGTCCACATTCCAGTCTGCTCGAGATAAACACTATATTTCGGATGATTTTTTTCTTCCATTTTTCCTTTTTATATCAGTGTGACATTTAAAAGAGTAGCACTCCAACACAAGAATGATATCCAAATAAGGTTGTCTACTTCATATTCTCATTGTATTGAGAACACAACGGGAGCAGTGAGGTATGTTAGGGTAGGCCTTTCTAGAGGGAAAGTCAATGGTATAGTTTTGGTTCAGATGGGGATTCAGATTTTAACTTTGCGAGATACTTAGAAACCACCTATGAAATGTTAAAGAGCATGCCATTCTAAAAGGAATTCAAAGTTCATTTGATATGAAATCGGTTTTGAGATGGCTGAGATATCCAAAAGCAAAGTAAAACAAAGCGATCTTAATATAAGGTGGGTCCCACCCTTTATTAAGACCTATCAATGCCTATATATTTTTTGGATATCTCGGTCATTTCAAAACCGGTTTTCATCACATAAACTCTGAATTCCTCTGG
Organism: Diadema antillarum; assembly: GCF_040938485.1. Taxonomy (NCBI): domain Eukaryota; kingdom Metazoa; phylum Echinodermata; class Echinoidea; order Diadematoida; family Diadematidae; genus Diadema; species Diadema antillarum. Next base: position 141,032 of record NW_027272290.1, on the reverse strand, counting down.
GAATTGCATGCTCTTTCATATTTCAGAATAGATTTCTCATCATCTCACAAAATTTGAAATCTGAAGCCACATATGAACCAAAAACATACCATCCCTTCAGCGCCCATGCAAGAAAGTCTAGATTCTTTTTGGTGCAGTACGTCCTTGGACAAGATGGAATTACCCACTTCTTCATCTAGAAATGGGCACCTGCAAGTAGGCCTACCGGGGTGATGATAATGACGATGTCCTCCGAGCGAACAGTATATGCATTGATGAGGTTGTTCTGAGAAATTAGGGCCGTCTTATTCGATGAGACCGTTTATTGCTAGAGGACCAGGTAATGCTATTCGTACTTCCAAGCACTGCTACTTACAGAGATTGCCTTCCACCCCCAACGCCCAGATTCTCAGGAGCGGCAATTGTGTGATGATGACACTGGATGACAGTCGCGTGTAGGAGGCTGTCACCCTCGGATACCGGTGATGACATCTCTATCTCAATCCATCTCTCTATATGTTTCTCTCTCTGTTTCTTTCTGTCTTTCTCTCGACTCGGGTTGGCCATCTCCGTAGCTTTCTTGCCACTCACTCCCTTCCAATTGATCCAGACAAGTCTGCCGATGTCGGCATTAGACCTGGAATGTCCCAATACATCAGTGCAGTATAAGCGATGAGTTTATGGTTTTTTCCTCCCTCTCACCCCACCCCTCTTTCTCTCTCTCTCTCTCTGACAAGGGCATGAGTATGTCTCTTGCCAAGGTCTTCTTTTTCTTCTCTTTTATATATATATATTTTTTTCAAACTCGGCCCGAAATGAAACTGATTGGATGACAAAGTTCATTCTGTTGATTGCAGGGATGATGCGGCTGTCCCTTGTAAAGTCAGTTGCTGGGAGGATGGAGTGTGGGGAAGAGTGAAGACTTGTTGTTCCTTGATTGATCCCCTTTCAAGTCATATCACAGTAGAGTATGATCGAAAACATTATCACGATCAAAGGATAGACAGTCCAGGCAGAAATTGCACGTCTGTCAATTTGTTTAAAAGGAAACAAACATGGACACAACAGTTACATTCCAGTATGGTCTGGGTTTCAGAGGTTGAACCCTGTTTTACCACCCACCCGATGTTTTTGATGGCTATACCCTAATTCTATACCCTAATGCTGAATCCGAATCTGGATGATGCAACTCTTACATCCTTGAGGATGTTGAGATGTACAAGATGTCTGCCAAAATGGGCACCCAAAATCTTGAATATCTTGAATAGCCAGATTCGGATTCAGTACCCACGAAATGGGGAGAAACCGTTAATCCAGTTTCAATCCATTCATAGGGAAATGCATATAATTATTGACATTTTACTTCATGACAACCATCTTGGATATCTTAAAACCCTCAAGGATGCATGAGTTGTATCATCCAGATTAGGATTCAGCACCTTCGAAATTTGGTAACACCATCAAAGAAATATTGGGCTAATGGTAAAATGGGGTTAGGCCAACAATCTGACTTACATGGCACCGAGACTATCATCATGATGTCCTTGCACCGCTCTCGAGCTTCTTTTATATGCTTTTAAAGCTGGTGTTTAAAAAGAGAAAGAACATTCGTTATGGGGACCGAGGGGAAAATCAAACCTGCATCTTAAAACAAGAAGACTTTTGCCACACCAAGGCGGTATACCTCCTTGTTTACACCGACTTCTAACAGCGTAAGCAAGGTAAGCATTGGGAGATATTGGTTCAATTAATGTATGTTCGGAAAAGTCTAAAATTAAGGTTAAGCTTCTCTTTTGCTCGAGAATAATATGAAAAATAGACGTAGAAGAAGTCTGCTGATTGGCTTAAAGTTGAGAAGACAGCTGCTAAACGCTACACCTCGTCTACTTAGTAATCGATATAGGGTGAGACTTCGAACAGGATTAACCAGATAATCCTGATCATAATGCATGATAATGCAACGAGTCAACAAGTCACATTTCTCGCCGCACGTGTCCGTATACTTGCGTATGCTACTGCGTCCACGTGTAAAAGACGATTCCTTCCAAATACAACATCTCACAGACGAAAAAAAAACCAACAACAAACATTTCGATCATTATGTATATCACATAATCACAAGTGCCATCGTCAAAGTGCGGTAGTGCATGCTTGGTTAAAACAAATCACCTCTGAGCATCCATTTCTCTACTCAGAGCAATACATATCGCAGGATTATGACATATTACATCTTATAAGAAGCCGCAACACTTCGAAAACAGAGCAAGGAATATTGATAAGCAAGTTTTCTTTTAATCCAGAAAAGATAACAGTGTGGGATTTTTATGTACTAGTAATTCTACCGATGTTGCGTAAGAATCAAAATTCCAGTAATAAGGGTCAATAAACTCGTTTCGGTTGTTACAACAGTCTGATGCTTATTTGAGGATGTGGTTCGATCCCAGGTTGCTCAATACAGAGTATTCCGTCATAAGGTCATTAGACGGAAATGACGAAGATATTACTCATGACTAAATTAAACATTAAGCAAAACATAAACCATATGTATGTGGAAAAGAAATCCCTTCTCCATACCTCAAACAAGCAGCACGTTTATCTTGAACGATGTAAAATGTAAAATGTAAAATGATAATGTTCCTATTAACTATGTGCACAACCCCCCCCCCCCAAAAAAAAAAAAAAAATAGGTCCCGCAATTTATTAGGATTGCTTTGTTTTGGATATCTGCGCCGATGCAAAACCAATCTTCATCAAGTGATTAAAACTTTCATATTTCATGGAGGTTTTTATCATCTCAAAGTGTAATAATAAAAAAAAATAACTTGAAGCCCCATCTAAACCGAAACTACTCCATCCCCAATTACAACGCGTTGAAAACAAATTTCCGAACGAACAAACAAAACAAAACAAAGCTTAGCGGTTATACTGGTTTCATTTCTAATTTTATCATCACTTAAAAGCAAGATAACATATAACGTACTCGCAAGAGCCCCGGTGAAGTAATTATGTTGTCATCATCGCTTTTTGGACAGCTGTCCACACAACTTGAAACCGAGTTTCTTCTCGTAACTGGGACGGTATTGGCGTGTTTTCATTCAACAACGGATGTAGGCAGTTTGTCGGCACAAATCTCGGGTTTGTTGAAGGGCTTTCGATGGCGTGAACAACTTACGGCGATTAATTTACCAGATCTCGAGGAGGGACGCATGAGCGGTCGCGTGTACGATCAACGTCATGAGCGGGGACATTGTGCGTGACATCAGAGGGTACAGTGAGGCAGTAGCCTAAAATGTATTTTCCGCCTGTCAGACCCATCCAGAATACAGTTCACATTCTTCCCCGCCACTTGCAAAAGATAGTAATGGTGTCTAAACCGAGGAGGTATGGTGCATGCTTGGTCTAACTATTGATTCGCTGGCATCGGTAGTGACTTGAAGACTGAATAAAGCGATATCACTTTTTAATCAATATACAGAGTGATACTTTCATTGTCTGGCATAAAGCAAAATGTATCAAGATTGCCCACAGGGCATAAAGATAGATATAATTAAAAAAAATCACTTTTTTGTAATAATAAATAGTGACGAAACAAATTCAAGTTTCAAGTAGAGTTAAAACACAATAAATTGATGACTTTGCGAATGGCATGGATTTTTCCCTGACATGCCTCAGGAGCATGCCTCAAGAACCCCGCCCCTTAAATCTATCAGATGAGACACTTGTGAACAACGAGGCAAGAATGTATAATTTCTCTTTGATCTCATGTTCTACAAAGTTTGAGTAGAGTTTTGAAATTCACTGACATTTGCCAGTCATCTTCCCTAATATTGACTGCTAACAACAAGAACAACAAAAAGTAAAAACCTCAAAAATTGTTTCCGCATTGCCGCATAATGAAAAGGAGTAAACACTTGTGACGTCAGACAATGGACGATAAAAAGTGAAACAGTAAATAGCTAAAGGATCGGACCATCGTAGGAAGACGGAACAGCTTCTTCAAAATGATGTCCCATTCACGCTTGACTCAACATGCATTATTATTACGTGTATCGTTGAGGTCCGTGCTAAAAAACCTTCGTACGATGGTTGGATGAGCAGTTCATAGTTCCGGGTACGAGATAGATTTGTTCGAATGACAGGAGTGGACACACGGACGATATAATGACCTTCTGGTTGATATTGCGCATTGGTCGAGTAAAGCAGTTTTTGAATCTATGGTCTGGGTTCTAGTCCAGATGGTGGACTGATCGATACCTGATACTGAAAAGCAACAAGAAAGACCGTACCAGATAGGCACGCATTGTGAATCGATCCGACAATGCATCGATCATCATAAGCGGAAAAAAAAAAGAAAACTGATATGTTGAAGAAGGCTCTAGAATCTTAAAAGTGGGACTTAAGGGTCGAATTTATACCCGACGAGTAAATTCTCGACAAAATGTCTTATGTTTGCACTCTGTCCCTTTGACCTATAAGTGTAAAAGATATGGAAAGTTTCGTGGTAATGCTGGGCTGTCAAAATAATGGCACTGGTCTTCAATCTTCTCATAATAAGGCCAAATATGAGTAAACATATCCGTCGTCATAATAAGATCCGGGGTCAGTATTAGATACATCCAAGGAGTTGGACGTCTCTCCTGGTAATTTATTCTTGGTGCGTCCGTCGATCGTGTTCGGGTACGAATAGACCGTTTCGGTAATGAAATGCAATTTAGGAATGTTTCTTTTCGTATAGCCTAAAACATTTCATTCACCTGCTTCCTTCCATTAAGTTCCATAGGTAGAAATTTACTTACTTTAGTAGTTAATGTTAGGAAGGGCAAACTTTGCCGTTGTTAACGGCAACTTTTGCTAACAAAGCATTACAGACCTTGGTCTATTACGACCACCTTGACTGCAAGTTCGGAGAGAGCTCGGTATATTACTACTCCTTACTCATCTCCCTATAAGTGTCGTCGAAGCTTCCTTAATTAATAATTTCAAAAAATTATGGGATAGACAAGGGAGGGGAAGGGAGAGAAATTAAAAACCTCTTCTCCTCAGAGCAGCGAAGTTAAAGTTAACTCTATCATACTGAGACCGGAATATTACAGGACCAGTCCTCTATATACTTCCGTATCATATGTGATGTGATGATGCTTGAAGCGACTCTTAACCACTAATTTACAGGTTCTACGTCGGATTGGATTCTGACGAAGACCCATATCCTAAATCCTTAGTTCTCTATTGTTGAACAAAGTCGGCCTTAAATTAGAAATCCTTTATACTTTTGTAAAAAAAAAATAAAAAAAATAAAAAAATTAGTACTTGGTACGTATGGAATAACTACAAGACTATCTGTCAAAGGGTGTAAACGACTAACCAGGAAGGTATGACGGAGGTAAACTTCCCAAATCGCTAATACGCATTTGGATCTGCACGATTTGGTCTGGAGTCGCGAGTATGAATGCACTTCTTTTATCCATCGAGGTTATGGTATTTTAACGAACTTTCCTTGCTGCCGGAATATAATTTAGTTATATAGACACACACTCACTCGCATACACACTTTCCATTTAATATTAACCGGAAGTGCTGTTGTTGAGAGAGATCACTTTGGAAACACCGATTGAAATAGTCAGCGGACGGGGATGAAAATATCAATTATGCTTGGATATAAATACCCCAATTATCGCACGCCGAAAGGGGCTCGTCTCGAGAAAACAGCTGCCAGGCAGCTGGGCGCGCGAGCGGACAAGAACTCGCTGGGTCGTCCTCAACCCGTGCAGCGGGTGGTACAATACCCACAGTTCAATCAAAACGTCGTCATGTCATTTTGGCACGGTGCAAAGATGCAACATGTAACCAACGTGCAAGGACGCCCAATTGCAATTCCTTGACAGTGTTACACGCACTCTACTCTGAACCAATAACTACAAATGATTCAAGTAGGGATAAACACTCCGGAAAAGACTTTTACAGCATGGTCTTTCAAACGAGGATGACTATCGTTATTACAATGTCAAAATAAGTACAAATAAAACTTGTATTAATGTGAAGATTAATTACCTGTAAGTGCCGTCCACGTCCAAAGGAGCTCAAAACGGTGGCTGCCCGCCATCCTGTCGCTATGAAAATCAGATGTAGCAGCCGAAGAAAGAAAGAAAAAAAAAAAGACGCCCAAAAGAAAGAATCCAAGTAGAATCGATTTATCTAGGTAGGCCTAAGATTCTTCAGGTGACAGTTTTTGGCTCTAAGTCGAAATACTCCAAATGGGATGTCACTGCCACACACACGCACAATTCTTTCGGTATGTCAACACAGTCGCTCCCTGCCAACGGCGACACAAAATTCAGTGAAGCAGCTTATCGTCTGCTGGTAACCCCACCAAGATACCGCAAGTCAAAATCCCTACTACCTCTGCATGCCGTTTATCGGGGGTGACAGTGTAATACGTGAGTCATTCATCCAAACCAAGAAGAGAGCTGAGGCGCTGCTAAAGTCGAGAAATTTGCCATTTAAGGCATGCTAAATCTTTTCACTCTCTGAAGAATATAAAGGATGCGTATAGACTCCAACGCACTCATGAAGACCGTCAGCTCTGCATAACAAAAGACCAATCGTATGGACCACGTAATAACCAGGAAATACTTCGACCATTCGGAAAATGACATTATCAGGGTTTAACGTACCACCGTAACGCCATTTCAATGACAAAGACAGGGGGGTAGAGATAGGCTAAGAATATAACAGCTATTCGGGCGTTTCTGGAGATTTACTTATTCATCAACGGAATAGCAAAGATTTTCTTCTGACAGTCTTTTGAAGCAACAGTGGTAGTTTCGTGTTCTAACATCCTGAGCACCTGACTTCTTGTCGCTGTAGACTGGTCAGGTGACAGAGCCATTCAAATACCTGGCCACACACGTTTGGGATTCTTTCTTCTTCATGCTTAATGTACTGTGTTTGTGTGCAAGTTCATATTTTTACGGTTACGTGGACTCGTATGCTTTTCAAGCTGTAAATGATATGGTCGACTGCTCGACACCCTGTCAAACTCCTTGGTCGTTGACGGCGTAGCAGAGGTCGTCTAGTGGTTGTCGACAAAAGACATTTTAGCACTTCCATTACATACCATTAAACAGTACAGGGACAAAATTGATTTCTCCAAAATTACCTTACATTTATCATTTTGTTGATATTAAGCAGACTTTTTCGGACATCTGTAGAAATAAAATAGACTTATTATATTAGTAAATCAGGAAATAAGTTACTGGGACACCCAGTGGCGTATCTAGGGGGGGGGGGGGCAAGGGGGGCACGTGCCCCGGGCGCCACTCCTTGGGGGCGCAAAAAACGAAAAAAAAAAGCGAAGAAAAGAAAAAAAAAGAAGAAAAAACGAAGAAGAAGAAGAAGAAGAAGAAGAAAAATAACTCGCCCGGAAGGGGGGGGGCAGAAAACCAAATCAAACAAGATAAAAACAAAACATGATGATGACGCGGACAAAATGACAATGTTTATTGTGTTCACACAAGAATTCCATGTTCCGTAAGCTGAAATACAAAAATTTCGGCGCGCTCGCTGCGCTCGCTCGCCAAATATATATAAAAAAGAAGGTAAGAACATAACTTGATGATGCGGACAAAATGACAATGTCTATTGTGTTCACACATGTCATTTAATATTTAGCAGGCAAAATGTTTCACTGAGCAGCGGCTACAATTTCTTTCATTCTGAAGTGATCGCCAATTGGATCAAAAGGCGCCAACGGTTTCGAACATACGGGGGGGGGGCGCAAAAAAAAAACAAATCAAAAAAGATAAGAACAAAACGTAATGATGACGCGGAAATATACAAATTTCGGCTTCAGTTTGTTGGTATTAAAATCGTTATCTATAAGGTCGTCACTATATCTTGATTAGAATTGTAAGATTTAATAAGCAAAAAATGACAAGAATTCCATGTTTTGTAAGCTGAAATACAAAACTTTTAGGCTCGCTCGCTGCGCTCGCTCGCCAAAATTTATACATATATATAAAAGAAGAGAGATAAGAACAAAACGTGATGATGACGCAGAAATAAATATACAAATTTCGGCTCACTCGCCCGCACTAATTTAGAGTATTTTTTTAAAGTCCTCAGTTTGTTGGTATAAATCGTTATCTATAAGGCCGTCACTATATCTTGATTAGAATTGTAAGATTTGATAAGCAAAAAATGACAAGAATTCCATGTTTTGTAAGCTGAAATAAAAAAAATTTCGGCTCGCTCGCTGCGCTCGCTCGCCAAAATTTATCAAAATTCGCTACATTTAAATCACCCTCAAAAGACCCCTTTTAAGTGCTTGAAAAAAGCAAATCATGTAGACTTTGTTTAAAGTCCCTACCGGGATGGGGTTGGGGTTGAACACTTTTTCAGAAATTAGGGGCGCAATTTTCGCGCTTGCCCCGGGCGCCGTTTCCCCTAGATACGCCACTGGGGACACCTTATTGTAGAAGAAAACATTTTCAAAGCGCTGACGCTTTCCTTTAAACACTGCGAACAGAACAACGGGCAAGTTGTAATCGATATAGACTTCTCTGGTACTACAGCAAACGCATTCTAACAAAGTCTTTAAATTTTACGGCTTATTCAGAAGTTAAGGAATCGTTTCACCTGCTTCTTGTAATCCTATTTACGTAACTAAAACCACATCTTGCATGCGTGATCTGACGCTAGATCGGGCGAAATCCAGACCAACCCCTTTCAACTTCGATCTTCCGTCGTAAGTTATCTTGTAAATGACATTTGCAAAACAAAAATACAAATGCAGTTGAAGACCAGTTACATTATGATGAATTAGTATAATACAGTGTACTCAAAACAGACAGTGACAGATGTCAGTATTGAAGTATGCGAGTGGGCGTTGAGATGGTTATCTTGAGACAATTAACCAATTGTCCTTCTCAAACCATTTGGCTTGTTCAGCAAATAAAACCGTGTTTGCAGACTGATGATATCTTACTTCATTTTACATACAATATAAATCAACCATCTCATTTCTTGACGTTGCTAAAAGCAAAGCTGTTTTTCACAACTTTGTGAAAAATCACGTCGTGTAGCTCTGTCTGTTTGTCTGTCTGATCACCCCCCCCCCCTCTCTCTCTTTCTCTTTATAGTCATTACACTGCAAATTATGGTATTCGTTATAGCCGAAAAGTGATACTGTAGTTAAAACAACAGGCGTGAGATATTCTCAGTAATAAGAAAGTGGATATATTCTAACACACAGCATCGATGTAAGATATTTTTGGTGTCGACGTATGATGTCTTCCTGTGAAAATGTTCAATGTAAAGTTGAAAGGTTAACAACTTATTGCGTCTTTTTTAATCTCATTCTATTTCACCTAAAAGTCATGCGGAAGCAGAACGTTTGATAGATATCGAGTAACTGTCCCTGTATCATTTTCTCTGGAAGTTTCCTTTAACATAGCTGGGAAGTGAAGCGTGATCTTGTGTGGTATTGCGAGTTGATATGATTGAGAAACGGTCTATGATTACGCAAAATCGTTTAATGATTGGATACAATTTGTTTGTTTGTTTATTTGTTTTTCCGTTTGTCATTTTTTCCGTTCATATTATGTTTGTCATTTTGCTTGTGTTTCAACAGCATTTTTCTTCCTTCCTGCTGACCTATTATTGGAAGAAGCTTTATTTCCTGTTGCACATTTTCCGAGTCAAATTAGCACATTAGCACGTGAACACAAAACATTACGAAATAGCTATCCTATGTTGAAATAGTTACCTCTCTTCCTTTTTTCTCATCCGTGATATCAAGTCGCATAAAAAATTGCGGTGGCTACCACATCCCTTGCTAACACGAAACATGACCAGTGAGTTAAACCGCCAGTTCTTAATAATGCTGTAATATATCAGATACGCGGGTTTCATCAACGTTTTCTTTCATTGATCATGTCTCATTGCACATGTTTCCAAGCTTAAAACCAAAACCTACGTGGTATGTATCAACAGCAAAATAACTCACGTTGAACGTTATACATTATTATGTGTAGGTAGGTAATATCATGCGTCCATGTGTATGGAAAGGGCTTCTTCTTCTTCTTTAATTCAAATGACATTTGCTCTGCGATGGAAGGTGGATTCATTTCATTTCATTTCATTTATTTCATTTCCAACAAACAAAAGAATGATAACAGTGAGAAGTTTAAATATACATAGGCCTAACTACAAACAGTCAATACAACATTGTCGGGGGGGGGGGAATATATTGAATTGAAGTACAATTGAATAAACGTTGTGATTTTAATGATATATGAATGAAAATGAAAATTGTTGGAAATGGGTTAATTGGTTTAAATCAATCGCTGTTTCGCTAATTGGTTAAAAATCAAATCACCATTTCGTAGACTTTCTTGACCAAATGCAATCGTGCCTTGCTAGAGAGTATGATGTGTTTATATTTCATATTCTTAATCAGACTACAGGTCACAGACGTATACTTATGCATGTGCGTGTGCATAAGTGTGTTGCAGAAAGGCCCGGGATTATGGGATGACGATATGAGGTTGTGAAGGATATTGACGATAAAGACGTGATGGAAAACCAATTTTTATCATGACCAACAATCTGTGCAACTAGTCGAGAAATGATACATGTTGATACCACCCCCCCCCCCCGTTGTTGTTGTTGTTGTTGTTGAAAACACACAACACTAGCCTTTTGTCAAGGCCCTCTCGCTGTGACAGACAAGCGAACGGACAAGCGCGCTCCACTCGGCTGGGCTCTCTACATTATACAGCGAGAGGGCCTTGACAAAAGGCTAACACAACACTAAAACACTCCATGAAAACACCGCAGAAGACAGCTGAGTGGCATAAATGAATTAGGCTTTCGAATCAGGTATCAAAGAGCGGTGGTACATGAATTTTAAACAGAGTTTTGCGTGTCCAAGAAGCTATAATTATCTAGGAATACTTTCCTCTCATTATCACAGTAACCCACAACTTTCCCGGCCCATACGTGAAAAAAAAAAGAAACACCAAAGAGATTCTGTATAACAGAGAAACTTTCTACTCCACTGACCAGTCGTTATGCTTTGTGGGACAAATCTCGGAAAGGGGGGGGGGGTGATTTGCACAAGCTCGGCTGTGGTCGTGGGAACCCCTTTCCCATGGACTACTAATATAATTATGGTCAGCACATAATGAAAGCAAATTGAAAATTGTCTAACTGTGTTTGGCACCGGTTTATGGCTACACACAAAGGAAGTCTTTTTTTTTTTTTAGATAACGTGTTTATTCGCGAAGAGCATAAATGGGGCAGAAAGAACTATTTTGAGACAGAAAACTTCCTCGTAGAGAAATGAAGGCATTTTGTAAACAATCCATGCACACGAGTCCTGATTATTCTGCTGGTATGCGCCTACAAAATATTGTGCACACATGCAAACACGTTATATGCACACTTCCGTTACTTCATGGCCATTACAAGTGTGCAATATTCTGTGTCTTTCCCCAGCCCTATGTCTGTGTATATGTCTAATAAACAAACTACTGCAAATGGCATCAACCCAGCCATTTGGTCATTATCTAACGCCTCCCACAGTTGATACTTTTCTGTCTCTCCTGTCTCTGTGGAGCGGTCTCAATGTTTGGAAAAGGAGCATCGCTAACAAAAATAAATGACGCCATTATCCTTGTGTCTACACAACAGGTATTTACAAAATGCTTCCTTTCGTTTAAAGAAGTTTAAAGAAAATAGTATAATGTCAACCCTGTCTAGAAGTTTGCACGAAGCCCAAACTTTCCAGACCCTCCGGATCCCCCCCCCCCCTCCCACGAGGTCATCCCACGAGACCGACACCCACGAGTCATACAGCCCGTGAATTCGACACAAGGCAAATAATGCCCATGCCGGTCCGACACTATAAGCAAACAAGACCCACGACTTCTGCGCCTAGCAAAAAAGACCCATGAGTTCGACACTTCTAGGCAACGAAGACCCAAGAGTTCGACACTATAAGCAAACGGAGGCCCACGAGTTTGACAGTAAGCAAACAAGGCCCACGAGATCGACACACGAAGCCACATGACGTAATGTTGAACTTGTATGTCGAACTCATGCATGGGCTGAATGATTCGTGAGTGTCGAACTCGTGACGAGCACCCTTAGAAACACCTTTTTGGGGGGGCTTTCCACGGAATCCATCCACTGTGATTACGTTGCCGATTAAGACGAGGTTGACTTTACGTTTCGCGTGCTTGTTTGCTGTAGTATAACTATCACGTCTTCCATGGACTGTATGGTTGTCTACGCTAATCAATGCTTATTTGTCAACAAACTAGACCAGGGGGGGGGGGGGGGGCATTTCATGAAGCAATTTGTCAGATATTTCGTCTGACAAAATGTTGAAAGCTACTGAAATCCTTGGATCTGATTGGCTGAGAGCAAATTTGTCCGACAAGTTGTCGGACAAAAATGCTTCATGAAATGCCCCCCAGATGCCTATACAAGACTAACGCTTGACTTTTCTTTGACTTTTCTTCGGCCTAACCCATGCAAACACACAAAAACAAAACTCTTCCTTTGTTTTTTTTTCTAACGAAAGCATACCACCTCCCCCCCCCCCACACACACACACGAAACTACGTCGTGATATTTTTATTGCCAATTCCTCATTAACAAGTCTCATAATCGCGGCCTGTCACAACAATTGATATAACAGATTGCTATTCAGATCACGATTTAACTAAAAGAAAAATAGTTTTGCAAGATCAAATCCGCTTAAAGAGACCAGGAGATAATAAAAGGTTAATTGACGAAAGGCTTGTGACATGGCCCTCTATACCAACCACCTTGTAATGCTATATGGTATCGATGTCATGACCGGATTTTCCGCATTTTCAGTGCACACAAGATACCAAAACATAATATCTCTCTCTATTGTTTTTCTCTCCCTCTCTTCAACTCTCACACGTAAGAAAAAATCAACCTCCTCTGACTAAGGATGACGAAAAAGAAATTAACAATTTACGTGATTTCTCTTTTTTTATGAGTGGAGGTTTACACAAATTGAAGTTTGGGGGATACTGCTTTAGAGATCGTTCACTTTTTGACTGTTTTAATTGTTATTAAAGTGGAAAAATGAGCAAAGAAAATGGGATTCCATCGGGATCCCATTTTCTTTGCTCATTTTTCCACTAATAGATTATTTGTTATAGTTTTTTTTTATTGCATGGAATGAAGGTATACTTAGGGTTTATAAAACATAACATCTGATGAACTGGAGTAACCTGATATCATTTAATTTTATTTCATGTAATTTAATGCAATATTTTCATTATTGATCTACTTTGATAAATATTTTTATTTCTTATGTCTGCAATATATAATATGTGCGTGTGTTTGTGTATGTACGGGAATGCATGACAATTGTCATGAGGGGTCACATGCCCTGCAGCAAGAGTAAAATGCTTACTTTTGTTAGCCCTAGCCCATGTGTTGCGCCCCTGACCATGTCATTTGTATTAAACGTCAACTGTGCCATTTCGATGGAATGCTCTGTAATTGTGATGTTTTGTTTGGCTGAATCATTAATAATCATAAAATAGGAACACTGAAATGATTGGCTTGAGCAGCGAAACGAAAATGCAAGCACTCACACACCTAGTCATCATTACAGTCTCGTTAAGACGTTGAATCTTTCAAGACGGTCTTTTAATCAAGTTCAAGTTCAAGTTGATTTATTTCATTTCCAACAAACAAATAAGAAATACAAAAAAAAAAACCGCTCATATACACAGACGTCATGAAATCAGTACCACAATGCGATGAACAGAATAACATTGTAAGAAAAATATAGGTAAATTATCAACAGAGATGCAAATAACTGCTACGTCACTGTGGTAAATGCATAAACGATATTGCTGGAAATGGAGGGGACCGCTAAAAAGCAGAGCTTGTAGAATGCAGTCCCCTCATAGAGAAAAAAATTGCAAAAAACAACAACAACAAATTTCCCTAAGCGGAAGCAAAAAAACAAACAAACAAACAAACAAACAAAAAAGACAGACAGTCAATCATTTGGTAGTAATGAAATGTTATTAATCATGTTCATACATTGTTCCGAATTTTTTCTCCATGTTCGTTCGTTCCGATTTCGTTCCAATTAACCATCACGCTGCAAATGTAAACGCCTATTTCTTCTGCTGTTATCTCTTTATCTTTGTGCATCTACACAACGTGTAGGATGTCGTATACACAAAGCTTCATTCCTTATTCTCATCGCTTCTCCTTTGCCTTTCATAAGCGCACACGAAGAGAGGAGTGCATAAAGCATACATGTACAAAATATGCAAATACCACTTGATTCTAGATTCAGTAAATAGACCGTCGCAGTGAATGTATCCAACCAAGTTCCTGAATTGACGCATAGATATATGTTGTACTGTGGGCGTATTGTCTCGTGTCAATTTTTACTGTGTAAATTTCTTGATTCCATCTCTTTACCTCCCCCTGGCCGTCCTTCCCCACCCCTTTGTTTTTTTCAACTTCACCCTCCTCCTTGTATAATCTTCATTGCTGTCACAAATCAGCGTAGAAAAAGCGTATCAATTCTTGACAAGTGCTGCCAGTAATCAGCACTCTCATCTCATTGTATTAATAAACCTTGTATTATCATTCACCTTTTTTTTTTCTTTAATAACCTCGCTCTACCGCGGAACAAAGGCTGGTAAATTCTTCTTTATCTTCTTTGACCATCACTGCGCATCATGAACAGTGCGGATCCGTTTTACTCAATATTAGAAGTTGGTCAAGGCGACATTTCCTGGTATTAGGGTCAGACACGGAGAACGCCCTCTTGTGGTCATACTTGCAGTTTGTAGGTAGAGTTTTACAATGTTACCGTTACCCAGTATCCGTTTTGAATACAGTATACCATAGATTAGAATTATTACATTTCATTACAATTGAATATTTATATCATTTTGATATGTAGATATTTGTATCATGTAATCTTTGTGCTTTGTTATTATATTTCGTGTAATTAGATTCAGCAAATGCTTTTATGAAGAGTATTATCACAGGACAGGGTTAGGTGTCATTTTTTTAACTTTGTAAGATCAAGTCCATCATTGGATGAGCAAAATGAAACTTTGCAGTGATGCCTCAATTGTAGTTTAACATAGGATATTCTTGAAGGTAAGATGATTAGAGATACCCCATGACATGTTCTCATCATTTCCTTTGTTTTTAGCATGTTTAATTGCAAATGTCTTTTGACAAGAATGCATTTGTGATCAAACACATTATTTTATCATGCATCGAAGAAAGACTATAGAGTGTTGACAAATTATCTATATAAAAGGATAATAATACCAAAATTACTCCATTTTCGGTGTTGGAGTGACATATTATGTTATGGAATTGATATTGAATTCATGACTTCATTGAATTTATGAATTCATTTAATTGATTTATGGTTTGTTAGCGTCATCTATCATGCACAACCAAGTATGAAGTGTAACGTGTCCATGACATTTGCTCCTGCGACAATTGCTCCCGTGAAATATCTGCACGCCAAGTCAAACAAAATTCTCCCCACAAACATAACCCTTACCGTTATCCTAATCCTCACATCAAACTAAACCTAAAACCCTATCACAACCCTAACCCTAAATGCTTGGAGAAAATAAGACCTGAGAATTGTCGCACGAGCAAACAATGTTGTGTCACCAAGTGTTAACAGTATACATCATCAACTGCGTTTGGACATTGTATTCAAAAGTCATCCAGACACCGTCTTTGATTCAAGATACAGACATACTGAGACATCATTCACACAAAATCTCAGTCAGTATTTCATTGTTTTTATTTCAAAAATAGCAGATGATTTCTGTGTAACATACAATACATACAAGAGATGCAACAATACAAGAAAGTTCTTGGGCAACACCGGAGAAAATTTATCTCCTGTTATCATATCCGAATACACTTTTACAAAATGACATAGGATTAAACCAACAGACATTTGAACATTATCATTTTTTCTGCAGAAGTTGCATGGAAAAAGTAGAAGCCTTGTATGCAACGAGCTACCATCGCTGTCCGAACACGCTCAATGTAATAGTGGGAGATTTTTTCCTTTTTTTAATATTTGAATTCATTCTTCGCATTCTTAGCGACAGAATCTCCATTACGTTGGCAAAATAGATGGCACATTATTTCAATTATTTCTACTCACCAGAAATCTCCACTCCAACAAAAACAAAACAAAATACCAAACAAACAAAAGTCATTAACTGTCTCTAACTCTTCCCTACAGTGGTGACGACAGTAATATTGTTCCATCAGATCAAAATTATATTTTTCAGTCTTTGACAAAAAAAAAAGAATGGCTGCAACAAATAGTAACAGCACATCAGATATGACACATAAGAAATTTATTTTATATCACTTCAATGTCCTATTTCAATGGCAAAATCCTGTTTTTATACAAACAGGAAACAGATATCTGATATTACCCAAGGACAAAAATGAATGGACATGGAAATGATCACATCTCCCTGTTTTGTTTTGACTTTTGTTTTGCTTTGTTTTTGTTTTTGTTTTTGTTTTTTTTTGTTTGTTTTTTTTTGGGGGGGGGGTTGTCTTCCTGTCTTCAGTTGTTTTTGGCATAACTTTTGATCTAAGATTCCACACTTATTATTTGTCGCCAACTCTAAGATGGAAATATTTTGAAGGGAAATGTTAGAGTCTTACATATGTGGCAAGAGTCTTGCAAGACACCTGCAGAAATCGTCTAACAGTACTTGCCACAGACCATGTTATCATTAGAAGAAAAAAAGTGAGACAAAAAATGGAAGACAAATTATACTTTCTGACAGAAACTCAAACATATACAGCTTTGCTGACGATACCGACACTACAATAGACATACAAACGCTCCTTTTGCATTATTTCAGCAAACAGCTATCATGATGGGTGTTAAAGGAATGGTATACATATCGTTTTTGGTTGAGACCTAACTTCCGGTTTCTATTCTTTTAGTGTGAGATAATGATAAACCTCTTATAAGATGCAAAAGAGCATATAATTTCAAGAGGAATTCAACGTTTATTTGATGAATTGGGTTTTGAAATGGTTAAGATACCCAAAACAGAGCTATCCTAATAAAAGGTGGGACCCACCTTTTATTCTGATTGCTTTGTTTTACTTTGTTTTTGGATGTCTTGGCGATTTTAAAACCCATTATCATCAAATAAACTTTGAATTCCTCTTAAAATGGTATGTTATGTACTATTTCACAAGTAGTTTCTTAATATCTCGCAAAAAATACCAGCCCTTTAACATAGCGTTTTGAGTTTCTTTGCTTCTCACATTGACAAAGAAGTTGCATTTGACAGTACCAAAGCAAACTTGCCCCCTCACAAGGAGAGTGTGCATAAAGGGAGGAGAAGAGCGAGGGGGGGGGGGGGGGAGTAATCTCTTTATTTTGCCGGTACTATTCCTTAATTTGGTTAGACACACTTTGTGTCCACTGAGTGGTGTTCATGAAAGCGCAAGGTGTCTTACGACTGCTCGAAAAAGTAAATACCATCATAAATACCACATGGAAGTATCAAATCTTGGTCAATCCTTGCTGTCTGGTCACAAAGAGAAGCCAGCGGAGATTTGTCATGTCATGATATACTAAAACACAATGCATATCTTGCAAAGTCTCACAAAACTACTATATTTAAAGCAAAAACTAACCTGATAGGCATATTCTTCTATACCACTCCAGAGTCAAGATGAAAACACACAAAAACTGAACAGCTCTCTTTTTCTGATATATACATGTACAAGTGACTCAAGCTTATTATTTGGCACAAAAATGACACTCCTTCATCCTATCTCACATCAGATTGTCATATAAAAGCTGCATCTCTTCCTCAAGAAAAAAAAAATAAGAAAAATACACATTTCTATATGAATAGGAAGCCATTTAACTCTGTGAGCAGACTGGACACTCATTCAAAATAGGCTTCCTTGTCTTTTAATCTTTTATTGTTTTCACTTATTTTCTATTTTTGCACTTATTCATCCTGATTCATTCATACAACCTCAATTAACTTGATAAACCTTGTTGATTTGAATGCTGGGCTAAATATAGTCCGTGGACTAATAGATTGAAGTGGGTGCATTGTCCATGGACTACATTAAAAAAGAAGAAAAAAAGGAGAACAAGGAAAACAGAAAAAAAAAAAGAAGAAAGACTGTTAAGACATAAAGAACCTTTGAGAATTTGAGTCAAGTACCAAAGATGAAAGCCTAGGTTTTTGTGTGCAAGAACACAGAATCAATTGAGAGATGGTATGGTGTATCTCAGCTATTGTACACAGTAATGCCACAGTCTGGGGGATGACAGATTGTACAAGATATATACTTTTAATATGTATACACAATATCTCATCTGCCCAAACATTGACCTATTTCAGGCGTATAAAGAGTCCATGGAATTAGCAGTCAAACTCAAGAGGGGAAAAAAAAGGGTAAATGCTTGTGTGTTGTAGAATAAAAACATGCAAGATTTGTCTGTGATAAGTCACTGTGCCTGCGTCATGGAAGCCACATTCAGTCTTCGGCACACTGAGATATTCTTTCATGTATATGAATAGCTCATGTCCGCATTTCCCCTGATTGGATTGATATGAACCACTTGCATAAATAATACTCCTATCTCCATCCCGAATGATGAATATAGACAGAGTGTGCTTTAAGGTATGCTCACATGTTAAAAAATTATAGAAAAGGCACTGTGAAATACAAAGATGCATACACACCTACATACATACATATACAGACTAGGCGTTTGGATGAATGTATTAACAGAAGTCTTCTCTATATACAGGTTTAAGATATCGAATTTAGATATGTACAGCACAAGATATACACACGAAAAAATCCAAATCAATGACCACATGTAAATGTACACCATGACAAGAAGAGGATCTTGGGTCGTTAACTACTACATCAATATGTATGGTGAAGGATTTTATCAAACATAGTGACATCATGGTCCGATGAGCTCACTCCTGAGATTTGCATCATCCTGAAATCTATTCTCCCAGATGAGTTCTTGTTTTTTCCAATCCCCACTTCACTTTGTTTGCCAAATGGCATGTGCACTGAATTGCTTGCTTAACCAACTGGCACAGCTGTGTGGGAGCTACTTGTCAATGAATAAAGATTACCTAATCTTTCATGGATATGGATTACCTAAATCCACTTTATGCCAATTATGTCCCCTTGTCCTCCTTGTTGGATTGAGGCATACTGCTACTCCTTGCTAACTTAATAACCACAAGTAGCTCAAGCTTGGAGGGATCACTGAAGCCTGTTTAAAAAAAAAAAAGCTTGATAAGAGTAAACTGAGTGCCTGCCAGCTAGCACATGAACGGTTAAAGGACAAGTTCACCTTCATATTTACGCATGTGTATTGAGTGGATGCAGCAATATCAGTAGAACACATCAGTGAAAGCTTGAGGAAAATTGGACAATCCATTCAAAAGTTGTGAATTTCTCAAGTTTCTGTGCAGTCACTGATGGATGAGAAGACTACTACAGTTTATGATATCACATGTGTGGAACGACGTAAGGAAAATAAGAAGAGGCTTCCAAAAAATTTCATTTATTGAAAAAAGTACACAGTCCCTCAACTTCTTACTACCATATTTTAAGGATAATATCATCCCCCCCCCCCACCCCATCTTCCAGAAGAGGCACATAAAATGCTCTTTTATTATTGAAAAAAGTGAAAATATTACAAAATTTTTGAGATATTATCTTTCTATCGTTCTACTCATGTGACATCACAAGCTGTAGTAGTCTTCTCATCTCGTAATGGTCGCAATGAAACTTCAAAAATTCAAAACATTTGAAAAGATTGTGTGATTTTCCAACTACTTTCTTCATATGGCGTGTAATACGTGGACAGCAGTTGGGACAGGCACAAAATAAGAGCTCACTCTCCACACTCGTGGAGAATTTTTAGCATAAAGATTATGCATGAAATTATGAAAATGAAAATGAATTAAATAAAATGAAGTTCTGCTCCTCTAATGATTATATGGTACTTTCATCAAATAGGAAAGCATATCTTTTCCCTATTTTCTTTGAATATCTTTCTCTTCCTGTCTCTTCCATTGAAAGCATCCTTGAAATTTGACCAGACAGGGATGTGGGCTTTGCTTTCTCACTCACAGGCTTTGACGAAATCCGCCTTTTACTGACAAGGCCACCAAATCCTACCAAATGTGTGCATTCACACAGAAGTTTACGATTGCAACCCTGCTCCAAATGGCTGGAAAAGTAACATCTTCACCTCGCATTTATCATGGCAAGGTGACAGACTTTTCATATTTGGAAAAAAAAAAGAAGAAAAGATCTTTTAAAAACTACTTGACACGTAGTTGAAAACACACTCCAAACTGTACTGTAGTCATTTATGTTGATGGATATCTTCCAAAACCTGCACAGCTTTCTAAATCAAAAGCGGATCCCGTGAAGCACAAACTATGAGGGCGCTATAGCAGTGCCAGGAAATGTTGCCTTTTGACAGATCACACCCAGAGAGTGTGAAAATTCTATGGGCGTTGCAGAGTAAAGCTAAAATTGTTTCGGTCCCGAGTGACCTCACAGATATGATTTGGGTGGTGAAACCGAGGTAGACTATAATCCGCGTCCTCATCCAACAGCCCACTCCTTCCCTGCTGGTTGCCGGGTGGAGGAGAGGCAGGATGTATTGGGCTGTCACAGCTTTTGGCTGTCACAGCTTTCGGCAGCGTCGATCATCATTACCATCACCATCACCACCATCGTTGTCATCATCACTACCATCATCTTCGCTGAAGGCGACCTCCCTGCCCACATCGGGTTGGCCAACGTTCTCGTCCACTATTGGTATCTGAAATCTCACACAGCGAATCACATCAGTATCCACAAAGCATCAGAATTTGGGTTTCTCCAGCCCTCAACACCGTCACGGCTGGATGCTTTCTGCGATTTATGCCGAAGTCTGTCCAACTACTTGCTTCATCCTGTGTACGGCTTCTGGAGCAACAGTTGACTGTTTGGCAGGTAGTTGCTCTTGTAGAAATCCAAGAGTTTCAGTACAGTGTCAAACTTGGGGTTGTGGTCTAAATGCAGGTTGGAATCCTGTAGAAAGGACAAAGTCTGGAGGTTAGACTGAACATCTATCTTGACAGCAGAAAAAAAAAAACCAACCTCCATCAATGCTCGCTCACACATGCATATTGATAATCTTGATTATTAATTCTGCCTCCCTTTAATATGCAAACATTTATGGGTATTCCATTTCCTACCTATAAATCTACTTGACTGTATAATTTGATTTCTTGTTTCATTTAGTAGTTTCTTCTATTTTAGGAGGATGGTGAAGTTGCTACAAATGTTTGAGAGGGAGTAACACACATTCATGTTTCAGTGTGGTTTGAAAATACACGTCAATGAGTTTCAATTTTCAAAATAAAGCATCTTTTTACAATACAAGTGACAAACAAGAGGTATGCATGAAACATTGGGAAACAAAATCCTGTTTTACACTGGTTTACAGCTCAGAAACTTTTAATGACATAAATGGCATGGGGGGGGGGGGGGGAGCAATTGAGCCTAAATTTTCCTATCTTCTAAAAATACCCAAGTGTTTTGTCACTCAGAGTAGTCCCTGGCAAACAAATTGGATGAAAGTTTAAATGAAATTCAAGAGTTAGGAGAAAGTCAACATTTCACTCCACATTTTGGTTTCTTTTAAAGTAACATTTGATCTATGCAAATCTGTTTCAAAAATTTAAGAATTTAATCAAATGTTGACAACACTTCAAGATTCATTATGCCTCATACCCTCCAAAGGACTAGGCATGGAGGATGTAGAGTGCTTTGCCCAGGGGCATAACTGCTGCAGCTCGGGATTTGAACCACAGACCTTAAAGGGAATGGCTAGTAACTGATCAGTGGGAATCAGTGGGAATGCTGCTGGGTGATTGTTTCAATTCTTGTGGGATTCATTTAAGAGTACATTATGTATCTATTGTTGTGTGAAAATTATTTGATTCAGAATGGTCTCATATTCAAGTTATATGCAGTTTAATGTTTCCAAGTTATAGCATGCTTGTACAGTGACGGGGCATTAAACTGCACATTACTTGAATATGAGACCGTTCTGAAGCAAGCAATTTTCACACAAGATATATAATGTACTCTTAAATGAATCCCACAGCATTCCCACTAATTCCCACTGGTCAGTTACTAGCCATCCCCTTTAAATTTCAGTCTATTATCTTATCCACTGAGCCACAACAGCTCCTAACCTTTGGTCTTCATTTAACCCACTACTTACAGAAACCTGGTCACTCCTGCACAAAGTGTATGGGGGAGTTCAGAATTTGGCAGAGGAAGGGCTAAGACTCTGTTCCATTACCTGATCCTGGAAGATCTTGTAGTGTTTGCATCTTGTGTTCTGACTGTCCCATACCATCAGCACCTGAAATGACATTAAGAAACGCTTCAGTGTCAGGGCATTATCAGTCTTTCAATCTCACTGATCCTAGACAGTCAGTCCGCAGCGTGTGCGATAATGAGGCACGAACGACAATTTTATTCAGAATCACGTTTACGCAGTTTGTGCCCTTGAGACTGACGAGATTTCGCGATACTTTGCGAGAGTTTTTGCAGAGGTCGCAACAACAGCTTTCATAGCTTTCGCAGTGCATTGTTTTACCCAGGATGATTAGGTACGTTATAGAGCTGATTATGCTCATTAATTTGATACCTAATTTCCCTATTTTTGATGTCAATATAGTAGTCAATTTTAGCATCAAAGTAAACGATTATTTTGCCAATGTTCAAGAAGCTTTTAGATCATAGTTTGATGTTTTGCTAGTTCCTGACTGGTATTGAAAATAGATCTCCGTAATTTCTTCGATTTCACAATCGTGAAACTTGAGCGAGTATGATCAATTAAAAAACGAAGAGGGGCACCATTTTTAAGGTTGTGAATTTTCCTGTTGAAAACAAGGCAAATTATGTTTTCTTACTGGAAGTGGGGTAGTGAATGAACACGCGTGGAATGTGTTGTTGATACCCAGACAATGGTCGTGGACAATGGCCAGGATTGGAATGTTTCATGAGGAATTCCACTATCGCAGCTAGTCTTTGTTCATTCTGAAATGTGGTGTGTGCAAGCACATGGAAACATGTGCTTACTTCTTTCATGAGCATGCATTTCACCCTGTGTCAAGAATTCAGACTAGCAGTGCTCGGGGCAATCCACATGAATAATTGATTAAGCATTCATGTGCCTGGCAGCAGAGCTCGGGGCAGGTGGCAGCCAGGTCCATTGTTCAGGGTCATTGTAAGTGCACACTCACATACACATCATTGGTTCCTGTGTAAAGTTCAAGTTTTGTACAGGGAGTGAAAATTCGATCACAATCTGGAACCTAACATTTAAAACTCACAGCATTGAGTCAGCAGCCAATGGATACTACGCAATGCGAAACGCCGCGTCTTGCGACAGATTTCGACCAATCACAGACCCGGAATTCCGGTGCGAATGCGAGGATAATCTTTTTAAACTCGACGCTAGACATGTCTCTGAATTTTGCTAGTTCCTGACCCGTATTGAAATGAAGATGGGAAAACGTGCCCTTATTGTGATACTATATACCTTAGCGGACATAGTCTTCACCATATTTTAGAGGGGCATGAAAGATTTCAGGTTAATTTTTTGGCGTCAAACGTGAAGGAATATTTTTGAATACAATACCGAACTTCGAGAGGGATTTTGATATTCTTTATTCTTCTTTTCCGTTTATTTTGATCATGAGCATATTTGCTTATGTTTTCTCTTTAAGTCGATACTAAAAGTGTCGAAAACTGACGAGAAATACTCGTTCTACACGGATTTGTTCATGACCATGTATCTGCTCATTACGTATGCAAGCACCGCTCAGCCGTGCATACGACTTGAATAAATACGTGCGTTTTCGCTCACGCTGCGGACTGACTGTAGAGAGGAACCAAACAGCATGAAGTACAACAGTTCATAAAAGATAAGCACGAATAAACTGTACACACCATAATACCCTTTGGCGGTTTTATTTCTGTTTAACTTGCAGGGGTGTAGCTCTAAAAACATATTGACACACATTGAGAAAATCAGATGTATATTAATCATATTTATTATATTTATATAAATCATATTTTGGCATAAGATGTGACAAATTGCCCAAATAGTACATGCGAGATAAAATTGCAAGTACACATGTATTCATTTACAAAACATACATTTTCTTTACTTTTGACATGGGAAACAAACTGAAAATCAAACAAACATATTCAAATAGCGAGAAGCTCTGGTTTTATAGGCCACCTGATTTGCAAATGAAATGTGACAAAACATAACAAAAGTTTAAACAAATTCAATACAAGTTTAATATGTATTGTTTCCAAAGTCAATACTACTTGAAAAGAGATAAAACTTATCTTTCATTCTATCTCTGTGGTTCTTGATAACAACTTTAACTATATGTGAAATTGCCTCACACATTACGATTCACAAAATATTATGTTCTGGAAATTCAGGGTGTACCAATATACAGTATTCCACCAGAAATTGTCATATATTGATTAGGCATTAGTGATGACATATGTTCTCAAATATTTTGCATTGAGTGCTACAGCAAAGACTTACAAGCTGAATCAATTAGAATCGCTATGAGATGAAATGCATAAAGCATTATTGCAGATTTCAGTATCATGTGTACAATTTTCATTTTCTCCTGGTGTATTTTTGTCAGTTTTTTTTTCTTTTTATTGGAGAGGGAGATGCTAGAATCGCTGACAGAAAGTTTTTCGTGCCTTCAGTGTATGTCAAAATTTTGTCTCATTCCCAAGCTACACAAAACCTCCAAAAATTATATTTTTCTTAATACAGTAGGGAAATGGTTCCTTGATGACTCAATTCATCTCAGCCATTTCAAAGCCAATTTTCATCAAATAAACATTGAATTCCTCTTGAAATTACATGCTCTCTCACATTTAACTATAGGTTTCTCATTATCTTACCTAGAACATGTAAGAAACCTGAAGTTAGGTCTCAACCAACACTATAAGATCCCTTTAACCCTAACCAGGCCGGGCATTTTTGGGTGTTCTGTGGCCGGGGAGGGGTTGATTCAACCCCCCCCCCCCCTTGAGATCTCGGCTGTCACTCGCGCAATCGCCATGAAAATTAGCACATACATTACCTGTGGCGTATTCTACCAAACTACACAAAAAGAAACAGAATTTTTCGTCATAATGATTAATTATGCTAATATATGCATAAAATTATACTTTTTGCTCTGTAAAATCAGAAATTAAAGCTCCTAGAATCCGAATTTTTGGTGATAACATTCTTTGTTGCATTCCTAACTATGTACTTGAAAAAAAAATCTTGTATCAAAATCAATTTCTTATATATTTTGTTTTATGAATTTCTTATGTATTTCTTTGTTTTTTCGACCTTTTGCTTTATCTTTTTTTTCTCGCAAATTTATGTCAGAACCTATTTCAAGCATAATTATGTTAAAATTAATTAGTTTCAGCCTCTGAAAGTGAAAATAATTGTATCTTTATAAGAAGAGAAAACTCCATTTGCATGGACTTTGTACACAAAATCACATTTTTGAGCCATTTTCGGTCTGACAGGCATGTTTAAAAGGGCGTGCAGTGTCGTAATGGTATGCGTGATTTTCGCGAAAATGGTGTCTAAAGATGCGTGAGACTTGAAAGTAAAAAGTCAGCGAACGGCGCCATCAAAAATTTTCGCGCGGCGGAGTAATCGCGAAAAATGTCAAGGGTGGGGGGGTTGATTCAACCCCTCCCCGGCCTTTTTAGGGTTAAAGGATCACATTTTATTTACCAATTCCCACTAAACCTGTGCTCTGAGACATCATAACAATGTCCAATCTCTATCTAGAAAGTAAAGAGCAGAATACACCAACCTGCCCTTGCTCCGATCCAAGGCGAATGAGGTACATTCCATCCATGCGGTATTTACGAAGAAGACTGGAGGACAAAAAGGGACATGAGACCATAAAACACTACTGGCGAACATGAAATTCAGAAATAACTAGAAATGTCGCTATGGCGACTGGTATGCCTCCGCCTTAATGCATGGTTCTCGTAATATTCCACGTCTATACTACCATGTCTTGACAATGTGTCATGAGTTTCACATAATTGGCAAAATATTGAAATGACAGGTTTGTCACAAACATGTTGAATGTTCACTTTCCTTGAAATAGGTTTAATTGGATGTATGGCTATACTGGCTAAAAAGCCCAGGTAGTTGTGGATTTTAGGATTTTTACTTCACTTTTGAGTCTTTTTGTTATAAGTCTATTCATTTATTAACTTTCAAGGTATGGAGAAAAAGTGTAATTTTACTATCAAATGGTAAAATTTTTACATTTCAACTTGGCCTTTGACCCTGGACCTTTGACCCTATGACCCTAAAATTCCCAACAGAATCACTGTTAGGTAGAACATGCATCTGTACAGATATGTACTACGTTTCATGATGATACCTTGAGCAACATTCGAGATATGGACAAAGAAATGAAATTTAGCATTTTCACTTGACCTTTGACCTTTGGGCAAGAAACTTCCCAGAGAATCTCTGTTGGGTGATCAAGTTTCAAGAAAAATCGAGCAAGTATTGCATTTAAATATGAGGGAAAAAGTGAAATTATGAAGAGTTGACCTTGACCTTTGACCCATGACCTTTGACTGTCTACTTCACACAGAAAATAAAAGGATAGCTATCAACCCTGTATAGTTGGGATAGAGATTAAGATGAAGATTGTGAATCATTCAGTTTACTTGATTAAAAATGTTATAGCAAAACGCCAAAGACTAACACAGTTATGTTACAATCAAGTCGATTATAAAATAGATTGCGATACACTTTAAAAACAGTAAAGCTCATTAGCAAAATCTGACAAATTAGACTAAAGAAAGATCACGATTACTTATTTTGATTATAACAAAATTTGATTAAGTAGATATACGACAATCGGACAAGTTTAAGATAATATATAAATTATAGGTGATGATACAAGTTTATGTGAATATATATCAGCATCAACAACAATTACATGAAATACAAATATGAAGTGTGTATCCTTTACAATTCATTTGCCATTGCCATTCACAGATTTGAGGTGCAGGCATGGTTTGAGTAGTGTCAAATATATACTCTTACTGTAATTACAATGAAGATTCTTATGACAGTTCTTTAATTATCTTTGATATCACATAATGCCCTGTGATCAGATGGGCCTCAAAATTCTGTCTGTTTGTGTATCAAACTGTGAACAATATATCACCGCTACATGACATGAAATGATATCAATCTTTAGAATTTGATCACTTTCCACCCATTTTACGTCTGATTCTCATGAACCTTTTACTAGTCTGTTAGATATCTCAATCAACCTGAACATTGAGCTGCATTTTGCTTTTTAGAGCACAGTACCACTCATGCATCAGTGACACTATTATTCAACCATGAGACTGCAGTGTTTCTTATCAAAAATTAAAATTGAAAAATACATATACAAACAAGAAAAAGCAAACATACCTTTCCGTGTATGCCTTGTCTGAGGACTGGATATCCGCTGCATCCGGTAGGAGAGGAACCGGCACGGGAGCACTCAGCGGTTTAGGCTAGTGGGTGGACGGACAGAATCTATTATGGTAACTTTTATTGCAGTGGCAAACACAGGAGCTTTGAACAGAAATGATATTCTTTACGTGTACTTCAAAAGCTTTAACAGAAATTATTTTCTTTACGTGTACTTCAAATCCATTGGGACTGTGAAACAATGAAAATATGACAACAGGTGTTAAAGGGACTGTGCAGTACTGGTTGAGGTGGGGATTCATGTTTTGAACATTCCTAAGTGAGATAATGAGAAACCCCTTATGAAATATGAAAGAACATATAATTTTTAAGAAGGATTCAACATTAATCTGATAATAATTGGTTTTCAAATGGCTGAGATATCAAAAAAAGTGATAGTAATAAAAGGCGACAGGCCACGCCTTTTATTAGGATCTCTTTGTTTCACCTTGTGTTTGGATATCTCAGCCATTTCAAAACCAATTTTCATCAAATAAACTTTTGATACCCCTTAGAATTGCATGCTCTTTGACATCTCATAGAGTGGTTTCTGAATATCTCACAAAACGTTAAAAGCTAAATCCTCACCTCGACCAGAACTGGACCCTTGAGTCAAAAGAATTTTCTTTGTCAGGTATGCTACTTCTTGTGTCTCTACTTATCCTTTTTGACATGTGAGATGAAATTGAGACAAAAAAATGAATGGAAATAAGAGCATGAAGGAGCGAGGAACATGTGAGAAACTTCCCATTACCTTGGTGACAGGCGGCTTGGCAGCAATTTTTGGTTTTGGTCTGGTGGCAGGCTTGTTGGCATCAGATGGCTTGGAGGTTACCAAAGGCTTGATGGGCACCTGCTAAAATTAGGGTGGGGGGGGGGGGGGGGCAAAGAACAGGTGAGGGGTAAGCTGGAGCTGGAAGCAATCTGAGGAACCAGCCTCCATAGATTTTTTAACCTCATTCTAAGTCAGTTCACTGCAAAAACTTCACACACATAAACAAATTTAATGATATACATTATTATATACCTCATGAGTGAGATTCGTATCACTGATTGGTCAAAAGAATATCACGTGACAAGGTGTAGTCCCGTCTATCTTATCATATAAGTGATAGAAAGGCAAAACCCTCGTGATAGAAAGGCAAAACCCTCGTGATAGTAAGTCAAAACCCTCGTGATAGAATTCGTAAACCCTCCGCGACTTTTGTACATATAACAAATACACTAGACTTCGCGCGTGGTGTCCGCAACCCCTCCCGCCAAAAGGACGTTCACTACGCGCATCGTATACAACATATTATTATGCACATAATCATCGCACTAGCGCACAACAGGCATGTTTCAACATGGCATGGTGATCGAGCGCTCCTCCGTGATTTGACGTGAGATGAATCAAAGATCGTACACTTCGTCTTTAGGATTTCTTAGGATCCCGAATCAGAGACAAATTTCAGCATGTTGGAAATATCGAATTAAAACACGAGCGACAGGAAATTGGATACATACTGTAATCTTCTGCCAAGATTTTATGCAGGAGCTCGCCGAAGGCCGTGTGACTT
Organism: Diadema antillarum; assembly: GCF_040938485.1. NCBI lineage: Eukaryota > Metazoa > Echinodermata > Echinoidea > Diadematoida > Diadematidae > Diadema > Diadema antillarum. The sequence goes on along the minus strand of NW_027272290.1, from coordinate 111,785 downwards.
ACCGTGAGTGAGTACCGTGCGAACTGGGTAGTCTACGAAATGCACGAAAACCATGCAAGCGAGCGCTGTGGCCTGATTTTAGGGCTAGGCCTACCAGTTTTACTGCGTATTTGCCAAGCCCTATACTAGATCTTGGTTAAGTCTGAAACGATGAGGTATATAAAACAAATATTAACTGCTCTGTATTCGGATGGTGGTGGAAATTATCACTCCCTCGGTGCTTTTTCATACCGACCCTTCCATCACCCCTCGGCTAACGCCTCGGGGTGATAGAAGGGTCGGTATGAAAAGCACCTTGGGAATGATAATTTCCACCATCATCCTCATGAGCAGTCAATATTTGTATACTATTACTATGCAAAGTTACTATTAACCACTGAGGACGAGTCCCGAGTATACTCGGCAAGCGTCTATGGGAAATGCGTGTTGTAGCAAAATCAGTCCGTCCTCAATGGGTTAACATGCAAAAGAAAACAGCATTACATACGGTACAGGTATGTGACAAGTTATACAATCAATGTAGGAATGTAATCAGACAAGTTTCAATACAATTATGATACTCTCATTGTTAAATAAGGCTCTCATAAACCCAAGCATGAAGCATGAATGCCTCTTAACCTGTTGAGGATGGGCTGATTTTGCTACAACACGCATTTCCCATAGACACTTGCCCGAGTATACTCGGGACTCGTCCTCAACAGGTAAACATCACACGAGTGACATGTCTCTTTTTCCAACCGAACACCATGACCCACATTCACAAAGGCAGTTTACATCAACTCTGCCATTAACATTCAGTCAATGGACCAAAACAGGCACAAAACAGGTTCACTTTTCACAAAAGCGTGTCAGCTTGTATGTTCATTACTGGGTGTCTGTTGGAGTATGCTATCTGTCACATACATTTATGCAGATGAATATTACATCATACCCAGAGGTATGATATTTACCTCGGCAGGCAGGTGGTGGGGTCTCTCAGTGATATTCTTTCTAAAGCTCTTGCCTTCGGGTCCTCTTCTGCTGACAACACAGATAACAGAGAGACATTGATAGTAATAAATACATTAAATATGAACTCATGCATAAAAATGACATGTGATATCTACATTGTAGTTAAACATGGATGTATACTTATCATCCTTTTGAGTACAAAGACATCATGAGCTTGACTATGAATGGAACAAATGTAAAAATACAATAGTTAGATACAACTTGTACGGCCATACTCAGAAGAGGCATATTTGCATTCTGTCACTTGTTGCTGGACAAACTGACGCCCTTCAGACCAGCTTTATCATACCAGGGACGGGGAAAATCTAATGTAACAAGAGGCCTATCGGACATTATGTCACAGTGAAAGTACAATGTAGTCTCAAGTCAAATTTTGCGTAACAAAAGGGTATATTTGAATATTCGTCAAAAGACTATTGGATTTAATGTCATGGCAAGAATTAATCCAAACAGAGACTTTTGCTAAAAAAAAGAAGCACAGGCCGAGGACTGTTTTTGAGGATGGGGGGGGGGGGGGGGGTTAACATCTATAAGGTCGAATATTATCATAATATGATTATTCCAAACAATTGAAAGATCAGGGATGTCAAAAGAATAGGAAGAATCTGACACACACCTTAAACCTGGTTTGTCATCATCCACGCTTTCATCGATCGATGCCTGCCTCGTCATCATCCTCTTGTTCGCAGACTTCGGTAGGACGTCGCGGGTACGCGCTCGATTCTCCAAGGCCTGCTGCAGACCTTTGCTCAGCAGTAACAGCGGCTCCGGGGCTGTGACAGGGGGAGGGGGCAAAGGTCGCCCCATCTGCGGTGACGAGCACTCTGGCTCGGGGGTGACGTAGTCCTCGTCAAAATCTGCCATGACAATGCAAAATGGCACATCATTTCTATTCTTCACCAAACAGGCATAGCTATTCCAAATACACATGCATGAGCATCAGTGAAAAACCACTTGAGGAGTTTCATTGTTTGCAAGGCAATGTCTTTGAGAGCTAGCGCACATCAGTCAAGTAAATAGAGTTTCATTTTGATTCATTTTACAAGATGCTCCTGGGAGACAGTTAACTTCTGTGAGGAAGGATCGTCCCGCTCACGACAGAGTCATAGCATCTGTCCCACTGTTTGCAGAAGTGAGTAAGGTACCGGTAGCCACTTTTCAAATTTGATATTAAAGGGTACCATATCAGACAAATGCATGCATGGCCTCTTCAAATGGAGAAATACCAAACAGTGTGCCTGTTCAGGCAAAATTACCATCCACACTGAAATGAGAAGGTGCATGTAGGATTCTGGGCATTCATTTCTTCCTTTTTTGGGGGGGGAAATGGATGATACAGCCACTTTCATTATGAATTTAAAGGACTACAGCTGAAGTGCAGTGACACCAGACTGCCTACATAAACATGGAATGAAGATTTCGACTCGAATGAACTGTAGTTGCTGTCTTGAAAGATGATTAGATATGATTATTATCATTTTTTTAAACAAAATTAAAAAATCAATTTTCACACAAAATTGAATCCTAGATTTAAGATACTTTTTTTTTTCTCTCTCCAATGCCATACAAGCATAAAAACAGTTTTCAATTCAATTTCAATTTTCAATTTTCACCTGTACGGACAAGTCGTAGTATACATAGAACGGAGATAACAAGATGCAGCAATCATTGTTTGTTTCATTAGGACTCAGAAAACTGAATTTTATTTTAATGGGATAATATTATGGCAACATTTCTCAGACCAGATTTTGCTTAAATGGCCATTTTTTTCATCAAATGTCTCCAACAAATACAAACTCCTTTTAAATGCTACATGTGTGGAGGAATGTTACACCGTGGTATATTATATATGGGCAACAAGTGTGCTACGATATGTAGTCCCTTAGGTAAAACTTGATGTAATTTTGAACTCATTACTACATTTCTGAACTCTCAACCTGGTAAACTGTTTTATCAGGATATACGTGTATGTGTGACTCCGGTCTGATTACTGGTATGTGGCGGCAGGCTTTCTGAGATTCAAGATGCATAAGGCAATTTCTCTTTCCACACCTAGATTATCAAAAGGTTGGGTCATGTGAACAGAAAACATACATCTAGTCTTAAAGTTAAAAACAACACACAAAATGATTTATCTCTATAGGCATATATAGGTGTGCTAAAACAATTTCTGAAGTGAGAAAATGAGATATTGATTTTGGCTGTGCTTGTGGAATGATAGAATATGGCTGGTGAATACATAAATGAAAAAAATAAACAAACTGTGTGCCTTGTTATGAAGAATATACTTGAACAAGGTTGTGAGTGCTGCATTGATTACAAGTAATGATTTATGAGAAACAGTGCAGTAATTTTTAAAGGATAATCTTTACTAAAAGAATAGGAAATATATTGGTTATTACATCAGTAAAGTAACAATCAGGGCATTGTTGAAACAAAATCCCCAAGTAGCAATCCTGGTCATGTGGCATCACAGCCATGGAATTTCCTCTTTACCTACTAGAATTTGAAAGATGAATTTACTCCTATATCGATAGTGTACCCTTCTCTATGAGAGTTGGAACAAAGTTTGCATCCTGTGTGCTTTTATCAGTGCATGGAGGCTTGTGAATTGTGAACAAGAAAATTGACAGGTTTCCAAATGAGTTACAATCCATATAACAAACAAATCAGGAGTTCGGTGGAAGGTAGGTTAATCACTGTCACATTGCCAAGACTGGTTTATCTCCTAGTTTTGAGGAGAAACAAGATGAAGTCTATTGACTTGAACTTTTATGAAAGATGTAAGTTGTCACAGAGTTTGTGAAAAATCAGTCACGAGAGTTTGCTGAAAATTTAATTAGTGCACTGGAGTTTCACTTCAGGCTATTCTTGGCGTGGCTTCAATTCTTGCGTGAGCCAAAATTGGTCTCTTTGATCAGCCTCTATTTTTGCAAAGTCATCATCTAGGCATGATATCTACGCCATAATGAGGTCTGTTAAGTACTAGTTGCAAATGCAATTCATTACAACACTTTATGTCATGGTCAGAATCGTTAGTACCCATTGTATGGATCAAGTAGGCAGACAAATATAATATATATCAGAGTCTCGGGCAATTATTAAAAAGCAGATGAAAAAGTGAAGAGGAGCCCACAGAACCAAGAGAAGGAAAGGGAAAGGCTGTCACGATAGTCTTTACAATGGTATAGGAGTGGAGCATTTATTAGAGGCTTTCTTTGAGAGTGGAAAGAAAATGATGTGTTCACTTTCTAACATCCTTGCAGAGTTTTCTCAAACAATAGCATCTTGACCCTTTCGAGAGCACAGAAAATTTGTAAGCGGTGCTCCGGTGTGTGGTGATCAAAACCATGCATGAAAGAAATAATTATAAGTGATGAGTAAATTGTCTTTCTGATGTTTCTAAAGCTTGTATAATAAATGTTATCAGCTGACTTTTAACAAACGGCTTTCATAGTGCTAGTAACAAAATCATCCAGAGCAACATTTGACGGTAGAATTGAGAGAAACTGTATTCCTCTCAAGTGCATTATGCAACACTACAGAAGTTGTAGACATCACCTAAAATATACCTTGTGGTACCATACGTATCAAATTGCACAGAGCAGAAAACACATTTCTGAACAAAACAAAATTAAAACAGAACGACTTACAGGCATGATTACATCATTCTTTCTGCTCAATAAAGCATCTGGTATATAATTATATGAAAAAAAAAAAAAAACATAGGCAGGCAACGGCATGATATCCTCACTACACACAATCTGAGCAACGAACGAACGAAAACCACGCATCCACCGGTGAATATCAAATAATTAAAAAGGAAGTGAAGAAAAAAATGTAATTGTGACTTGGTCTATTCTAAAGCATTACAATGAACAATTCATTTTTGTTTTTAAATAATCTCAAATGTTTGTAAGACTCTTCCATAACATTCTCAGTACAAACAAATACATGCTAATACAGACTGAGAAAAACACACACGGCAAAGACCCGAAACATTCCAACAAATTGTTACAGTGAGACAACCAAAAGAAAGAATAAGTATATTTCACAATGACATGTCTGCAATATTACAATGACCCTTATGCTACCTGTCTGTTTTTGAAGCAACTGACTTTTACGCTCCACGCAGGCACAAATCTAATACCAATTCCATTTGACTAAATCATCACAGAATTTGTACTATTAGTCAATAAACAATCTTGCATTTTTACACAAGATTCTTCATTTATGAACCAAATAATTTCCTACTCTTTAATCTTATTTCTTCACACTTTCTTGCACATCTTTCTTTTCATCAATTTTCATTGTGCTTGGGTGGAATAGAGGAGGAAATTTGCAGGCTCAAAATTCAATAGCTTGACTTTCAACAAACCTAGGTAGCCCAGCATGCTCAAGTTTGTGTGATGCTTCTTCAAATTTTTTTTTCGTCAATATGGGTTTGAATTTACTGCATTTTGTGATATTCAAAATCTGTGGAATAAAATAGAAATGATGATGGTGAAACTATAATGACAAAAATGATGGCCATAAATCATAATTATGATAATCATGATATTGATAATACCAATAATCACATTTATGATGTTGATGATAAAAATAATAATACCAGGTAGTTAAGATATCAACAACAGACATAAACATACAAACATTACAAACAGTACTCATTCACTTGGCTGCACACATTTCTACATGGTTGTTAGGGAGAGTTAAGAATTAAAGAAATCTCACTGCAAATATTAAAACAGGGAAATCACGCGATGTTGTTGATGGAGATGAAGGCTACTCGTAATCATGCCATATTAATCACAACTATGATGATGAAGAAGCTTGCGATGATCAGATGATAGATACAAAGTCAGAAAAGGATGCTTCATTTGTGCTCTCATCAAGATTTCAACAAACCGAGTGCTAGATAATCGTCGTTGGCTGCATGCGTCTCCGGAGTGGTCGCCGGGGGTGCGACGTCACTCCGACACTCACTGGTGAGGGTCATGGGTTCAGGAAAACGTGGCCTACTGCTGGGCGAGCCAGGCGCGTTCCTTGCCGAGTGCGACCTCACGGACCCTGATGACGAAGACGAGTTCGATGTCGATGATGATGATGATGACATTGACGATGATGACGCAGAGAGGGCACCTTCAGATTGCTGCTGCATGATAGGGTCCAAATGCACCCTAACTCCAGATGCTACGGGTGTACATTATAGTTACGATCACAGCAGGGTTTATGTTGATGGCGCTAGTCTCTCTCGCCAGCTTACGACATCTTCGTAATGCTATCAAAATTGCAGTCGGCATTCTCTTGGACGTATCATGACACAGAGTTATGAACACAATGTCTAATGTCTAAGCACAGTGCATTATTAAAAGGAATTTCTGTTTTGCTTGCATATCCTACCGTGTGCACTGGGAAAAGTTCTTGATTTCTTTGCAAATATCTTGCTCATGAGCTATACCTTCCTGACAGCAAAAATTCAGAACGACTACATATCAGGAAATAGATGCAATAAAGAGTTTCGTTCATTCAATGTCCAAGCCTTACACTGTTTGAAGTGATCTTATGTAACATAATTGCATGCCTCTAGATCTTGGCAATAAGCAAGGATACTTCTTGATTTGGTAGTTATACTAACTGCAACCCTTTGATACTTTCAACCCCTCACTTAAAACTACTCTCATTTTCGAGACAAGTCGTGCTTGCCAGCTGCGGTTAGTAAGTACCACACAAGCTTGGAGTAAACGTGAAGGCAAGTCCTGATTAACTCTGTGAAATTGTTGTGCAAGTGTTGTACGAGTGTACGTTGAGCTAAAATCATAAGTTTACAAAGACAAGTTACTCATTGGTTGCACAGCTCAAGTTGAGCTGGGTGCAAGTGGTAACAAACTGCATCCAACTTGTATCAATGATCATATAAACGGATCGTGCAAAACCTTTTATCTCGGTCACATTTGTGGTTTCTACGTGATGCGAAAGTTCATGAGTATTTCTTTATATTGCACTTTGTGCAGATATGCTGCAACTACATGAAGTGCAGTGAGCGTTCTGCTGGAGTTGTAAATACACTGAAACACACTTCACAGCAATTTTGATACCCTGATCATCACTACAATTGCCATAGAGAGGGGGATAGGAAATAAATTCAAGGCCAAACAATGTAAGAGGTTACATAAGAGACCCTTCCTTACCATCTTCCATGGAGTCTGGTGGACATCTTGAGAGGATGGGTCGGGAGCTGGCTCCGCCCGACGGCCTCCTTAGACCAGCAGCTAGGGGACGGGTAAAAAAGAAAAGATAAAGATAAAGAGAAACATTACAGATGGAGACGAGCAAAAAAACAAGGAGGTGATCAAATCAAGAGAAATGAATTTGAGGGAAAAAAACAGACATGTACAGAGAGACAGAGACAGACAGGTGGAGACAGCACAAGATAACAAAAGACGGAAAATAGCAGGAGAGCACAGGAAGAGATGAAAACATGCGACACAAATGTATCAAGATGACATAGGGTTTACCAGGAATAGAAAAGATCTAATTTACTGGGACACAAATGGAAAGAGAAATACAGCTGTACAATAGTCAATGCAATATCTCGAAATTATTTAAAAACTTCTAAATACACAATTGTGCCAACAATTTCAAAATTCTTATGTCTGTGTCAATTTGCTTGCCAAAGTTGACCAGTGAAATTGATTAAACACATATTGATTCATCCTTGGGGGACAAAATATGTAAAAAGTGCATCTTTGAAAAAACACCAAAGGGACAAAACCAAAGCATCAGTGAAACTATCAATGCTTTCTGCAGCTGATATGCTGCTGCTGCAGCTGTTCTGTTCGACGGAGCAATTAGATGAACATTTTACATTATACGACTTTTGATAACAGCAACCATACACTGTACATTGGTTTTAACGAGCTCAGAAATTGCTGTTGTTAAATGACAAAGATTTACATGAAGCTTGGAATCACAGGACTTTTTCAAGAGAAGCATCCATGTATTCATTTTACAAAGCAAAAACAAAACAAAAAAAATGCCCATCTTCTACACAGACGGATGACATGAGTCACATCTTACTCGAAACAAACTCGTCCACTGGCGACGGCAAAGACGGAAGCGGCCTTTTTGGATGATCCAGCGTCGTCGGGCTGGCCGTGTCGTCGTAGAGGGGCATCTCGATGTCCTCGTAGGTCTGCGGGTCTTGAGTGATGCTGCCCGACCCGGTGCTGGAGCCAGAGTGGGTCGACTCATCTTCCATCACAGTTTCCCTCACAGTGTTCTTGTTCTTCAAGTCCTGCAATATCTTCCATGACCTGTGGACAAGTGGTCAAACACTAAAACACTCAGAATCTGAAAAAATAATCTTGTATTCTATGACCCGGGGGGAAAACAACGGAAAAAAATTTAAAAAGTCTTCGATAAGAACCTCAGATCACACATCTTCTACTGAAAACTGACATCTCTAATAGAAAGTTGCAATAATAGACAATTTAACCTACTGTAAAAGTGGATATTTTCGCATTAGTAATTTTTCGTGCTCGGCCGGGTAAACTGAGTTTTGCATGTGTTTAATTCCACGAAATCAAGACATTGACTACTGAAACAAACGGGAAGCAAAAATATTCATGTGCTTTTATTTTCACCCTAGTTTCTGGTTGTGTGAAATGTGCGAACATTTCGACATTGCGGAAATTTCTGCTTTTTCAGTAATCATTTGTATGATCACTTTTGCTAGCAGAAGGGTAATGAAGATAATGACACATCCAACCCCGTAGAGTGGGTGAAATGGACATTAAATGATAATGATGTGGAATGAACAAAATGATGACTTACTTTTCTCTTGCCTTGCCATGGATGGCCTGCTCCATGGCCACTTTGAAATATGCCATCCACAACTAGATATACAAAAGAAAACATCAAAATTTACAAAACATTAGTACCTCAACTGAAGTATGAACCTCAACTTTGATGCCATTCAGAACTAGCAATAAAGAGAATATGAAAGTTTACAAAACATCAGTACCTCAACTGAAAACTCAAGGAGTCTATGCATGCTTGAGATTCATAATAAAAGACTGATCTACATGAGAAATATATGTGATATAAAATTCCTGGAATCCATTTCTGTCATTACCAGAGATTTAACCACCAAACTAAATCATGTGTACATATGTCATTACCCCTGAATTACAGAGAAAGAAAGCTCATTCTGTGTTGCACTTTTATTAGAGGTTTCAAAGTGTCTAGCTCATACACACTTACTCCATGAATTTAGAAACTATATAATAAAGCTTAGCTCATGCAGGGTGGTAGAAAGCAAGGTCTGTTCTGTTCTGTTTCAAGAACTCATAGCATTAAAGAAAATGAAAGAGATTTTGCCTTAAGTTAACAGATACATTCCCAGGCCATTTGGACTGTCCCATGCCCTGTAAATATTTCTCCAGTCCATAGATCATGTGAAAGAACTGCGAGAGTCATCATATGAACACAACCATTTTGCGTAGGGTGGTTTTACAGTTCACCCATCTTTCATTCCGAGAGAGGAAACAATCAAGGTTGAACCCGATCCGGTATATCCGGCGAAAGGAGCTCCTAGATATTCCTCCGTGCTACGGCCCCCCTTTAGCACAGACACCAATGTGTGAGTGGACTATAATTGTCTTGCAATTTTATCTTGTGTGATAGTCAACAGGTCATTGAGCATATAAAGTGAAAGAGAAACAAATAATTGTGTCATTCTCCTGAGCACATTTGTGAACATTTTGTCCTGTGCTACTTGATTTGATTTTGATTTGATTTGAATTATTTCTGCTTAATTCCGTTACATCAGATATGATTGTGTACAAGTCATTTATGACAAACAGTATATCGACACACAGTTTTTAGTACAAAATAAAACAAATACAAACAGCTTAGGGAACTTAAACAGAAGGGTCTCCAAATAAGCCGAGGCTTGACGGTATGGAGACCCTAAACTTAGCTACTCTGGATAGAATAAGGGATAGAGAAAGGGGGAAGGGTAGGGGGAAGAGGGAAAATTACAGAGTGTATGTGTACCACTTCAACTACTTTACAACTACTTTACAGTAATGACATTTGATACAGTAATGATACTTGGGCTTGACATCATAAGCATTACCCTCCTTGCCAGGGGCAAGTAAAATTGCATGTCTGGCATGTGAAAATAGATGATAATTATGACTTCTAATATGAAAATCAGATCAATCAATAATATGCTGGTACCATTGGGGGCAAATTCTTTGTTTCTTTAAAGCATGTAAGAATGTAAAATTTAGTGATTTAAATTGCCCCATGGGGAAGTGACGTAAAAACTTACTGTCATGCCCTGGCTATAGATATCTGAAAAAATTAATGAAATATGCGTTGATGAAAGACACTGTGCTGGTGGAGAGTGTCAGACTTCTAGGGAGACACATACGATTGCTCATTGCACAGTGTCATTGTGATATGGTATGGAAGAAAATTCTGTCCAGAAGCATCATACTCACTTCAGAGACAACTACGTTTAATGCTCATTGTCTGACAGATCCTCAACCCAATGTGGTACCAGAAGCAAGCACCAACAGACTAAACTGTTCAGCACAACGAGGAATAGAGCTAACCTCAGAGCAAACCCAGCAGTACTGTTGAATGCTTCGGTCAATCTCATGTGCGGCATAGATATGGGTCTCTTTTCTGGAACAAATACTGTATACGCCGAATATTTCACGAGGTTTTTATTTCCGCGAATTTCACGAGTCAGGTGCTATTTGCGAAATTAAAGGCACATGAAAATATTGACTCTGATTCCGATGCAAATGTGACGTAGTCGTGTTCACTTCTCCGTTCAGCACAGAACTCCACAATCGCTAATTTAACAACTCGCGAAATTGTCAGGAATTCCCGATTTGCGAAAATTTAGACTCGCAAAATATAAGGTGTAAACAGTACATGTATCAGACCCAGATGTCTTAATTGATGTTCATAAATAGCTGGTGTCTTCAAACCATTGTTTACATGATCACAAGGAAAGTTTGCCAGTAAAAACCTAAACCTTGTGATTCAAATGTTGTTTTTGCTTTCATGCCAAACCAAATCATAACAAAATGCTAATGATAATGTCCCCCCATTTCTCGCAGCCTAAGATAGCATCTATAAGTAAACATAGGCTGAATGGGAACCCAAATGATATTCGTGGTATAATCGTATTACACCATTTTCAATATATAGGCATAGTGTACAGGATGCAACAGAACTATTTTAAACCCCTTGTCGGCCGGGCAAGCAGATTTTCATATTGTTGCAAAATACTTGTCATCCCCCCCCCCAAAAAAAAAAAATAATAATAATAATAATAATAATAATAAAATAAATAAATAAATACATAAATAAAGATTAAGAAACAAAAAAAAAAGAAAAAACAAAACAAAAAAAATTCAAAAAGATAAGAAAATGAGAGCTTGTGAGTTAAGGTCCTTGATAAAACACAATCATTTGAATAAACAGAACACATTGATTCGCACACTTAAATACATTGGAATAACAGACTTGGTTGATCGAGAGAAGGCATTGCATTGCACTGGGGTTTTTCACATACTACTAGTATGTGTTGGGGAGCTGCTTGCATCACTAAACAGTCACGTGATTATCATAGGGCTTCTGTATGGTTGATTTTGTAGGTTTGTATGGGGAGGAGGGATGTGAAAAAAAAAGGTGGATTCAAAACTCTTTGCTTGTGACATTTGGGCAAGCATTTTTCCTCATTGTTCCAAAACACTTACCCGACTTTTATTTTTCTCTTGCCTGGGGCAATCGGGCAAGTACTTATGTCACACCATGCCGCATATATCGCCCCATACACATTCAAGTAAAAAAAAAAAAGTGGATTTCTTCCCAACAAGTCTTCATAAAGTATCATTCATACATTTAGCTAACATTTAAAACCAGTTGCTGATAGTGACTATAAATGGATATACCACTCCAAAATTTGTTGATAAATGAACATGGTATTTTCAGGAGCATGGGTCTGGAAAAACATTTAGCTAGACTCACAAACCAGGCAATAGGAAGATCAAACAGACTACCCTACCTACAAAAGACCTTCAATTCCTGTTGCTGCCATAGGACGTTCTTGGCTTTAATAGCATGCATTGCAAAGAGGGGTTTTTATTTTCCTATTGTAGTTTTGTGTCACTACTCATATAATATTTTATTGAAAAAGAGTTCAGTAGTGTGACAATGGACTGTCTTAATTAGCATCTATTCAGGCGCAGTATGAATTCAAATGTGTATTTTTTTGTGATATAAAGAGGGAACTTTCACAATCCTCTATCATGATCAACTGATTCAACAAAAGTTCGGTTCCAGTGATTTCTTCCATTGCAGTAAGAATGTCTGCATATCACAAAATTTGCTTGCTTTTTCCATCTGTCGATATCATTATTTCTGGTTCTACCAGCAATTTTTGAAGTATGATTGACTCATCCTGAGCCTCTAACTTAAAGGTCCATGGTCCCGGGGTGGTATTCTGAGACCGTTTTATCTCTGTTGTAAGTCTGTTGTAACAAATCGGTATTCTGAACACCGTTTTATCTCTGTTGTAACTTCTGTTGTAACTTCTGTTGTAACTTGTGTTTTATCTTGCGCACTCTTTGCCTGCGCATACCATTGTCTTAGGGTATGCGCACGCGCGTAACAGTGGGCGCAAACCTGAAAACCCATTAGATTACACGGTATTCTGAAAACTGTTTTATCTTCTGTTGTAAGTCACGCCCCGTGCAAATTTATGCTTCTGAGATAAAACAGGGTGGAAGGTGTTTTAACTCCGTTGTAACTGTCGTTTTAACTTAGGTTAGATAGTGAGATAATTCATCAAGTCAATATTGTGGTATGCGAGTTCAAAATAAAAAGATATACAAAAAATAAAAGCAATGTATGTACAGAAAGGGAAAAGATATAGCAGTTTGACAAAATGTAAACTCATTCCACAATACAAAATTTGGTAACAGTAACACTGCAAGTATACATACGCGTTGTATAAATGAACACAAAGGTTACCGGCACCGTCGGCAATTTATTTTAAGCACTATTCATTTCAAAAATGTGTTTCCAAATATTAAACATTTTTTTATATGATTTCACTATCTTCACCAATTAGAATTCATTATCAGTACCTTTGGGTGTTTCAAAAATATTTATTTCTGGGAATGGCGCGAATCCTGAGAAAAGTATTAGAAGTCCAAGGTTCCATGATGGAACTTGACGTGATATTGATCTCCAAGAGATATCTTGTGAAGATAGTGACAACAACAACAACAACAACAATGATGATAATGATAATAATAACATGGCATTGCAAGGGCTTAACTTAATTTAGAAGCGTCTAGTTCCCCATAAACCATGAAATTTGGGTTCCTCTTATGAACGCCAGATATCTTTTTATTTTTTTAGACAAAATTTCAAGTAAAAAGACTCAATCTGAGATAGCTTTGCGAATCCCCTACCGCACCAACTATACGTCAAAACCGGTAAGAAGGCATAATGATCAAGCTTCTGTTGTAACTTTATTCTATCTCTGGCTCTCTTTACCTGCGCATGCCATTGTCCTATTTGTGCGCACGCCAGAGAATGAGCGCTTGTTAAAACGCGCAAAGTTAAGCAAGGCGCATTTGCCCAAGGGAGCAATCTTATTGGTTGAAATGTCTTAGATGCTACTTCTAACAATATTTCCTATTGGATATGATTATTGCGATGGGCGGGGTTATCATGACTTACAACACCGTTAAAACAGTTTTCAGAATACCGATTTACAACTGTTTTAGGGGTGTTGTAACTCACAGACTTACAACACAAGTTACAACACAAGTTACAACAGAGATAAAACGGTGTTCAGAATACCACCCCCGGTGTTTTAGTCAAATGCGTACACGGGCGCACAGCGCAAGTTTCCTATAGAGACCTACGCTATCGACTCCTCTTTAGCGCTTACGCTATATATATGGCCCACTTCCCCGAGTCCGAAGTAGTCTGATCACAGTTCGGCTCATGATTCGGCTGAGGGGGATGACAGCTCTAGCAAACTTCTTTTGTGATGTCATAATAACAAGCACATATGCATTGCTACAGACTGCGCGATGAGCAGAGAAGACAACGAAGGCAACGTTACTTAGCAACACCTACGCACTTTACTCTTGATGACAGCTCAACTTTGGTAATCTTCGTATTAATGCTAACGGTGATCGGCAGTATCATCCACAGCGCCCTTTACACTACCGGGACTATATATGCCCCTTTAAAGGGATAGTATAGTATTGGTTGAGGTAAGAATTCAGCTTTTAACTTTTTGCGAGATACTCAGAAACTACTTTATGTAATTAATATGTAAAAGAGCATATGATTATAAGAGCAATTCAAAGTTTATTTGATAAAATATCGGTTTTGACATCCCAGATATCCCAAAACAAAGTAAAACAAAGTGATCATAATAAAAGGTGGGTCCTATCTTTTATCAGGATTGCTTTGTTTTGGATATCTCAGCCATTTCAAAACCGATTTTCAGCAAATAAACTTTGAATTCCTCTTTATAGAATTGTATGCTCTTTCATATTTTGTAAGAGTTTTTTCATTATCTGAAAAGATTATCACCAAAAAAGTTAGACCCTGAAGAGCCATCTATCTCAAGTGAAACTGTACCATCCCTTTAAAGTCAGAAAGAGGCATATTCTTTTCAAGAATACTAAGAGCCGGAAGTAAGCATCACAGAACAGTCATTTCATTGCCCCCAGTGGCAATGGCCACTTGCTTATTGCGTGAGCCCGAAATGAAAATTCAAAGTTGCTTTACCACTATACAAAGTTTAATTGTGCAACATTTTTGGTGCATCATTAGATGTGGCTTGCAGGGGTTCCTGAGGTTGTTCAAATCTGTCAGGAACGACTTGGTGATTGGGGCCGGGACATGAGGGAATGCCGGAACAGACTGATACGTCATCGCAGTTATCAGGGCTCCCTGGAACCAGAAGTTGGTCAGCAGCTACCCTGCACAGGGTGACTTCTGGCATTAGCAAGCAGGCAGCATGCCATGACATGTGACTTGACCTGAAATCACGTTCCCCCAGATACGAAAGGGTGAGAAATTGGGGGTGGGGGGAGGGGAGGGGGGAGGGATGGGAAATTGAAGAGACCCTCTTCCAAGGGGGTCCAATTTTCCTGCAGGGGGAAGGAGGAAAGGTCCCCACCCCAAACAAAAATACGGTCAGTAAAGTCACGAACATGACTTTTACTACGTCAACAAATCCAGTCTTCAAGAGTGATTCACCGTTTCATCCACACGCCACATTACGCTCCTCTCAGCAGCTACTCACTAGAAAGTTGATTGTATAGTTGCACGCTGTACTTTGTATCTGCTACGGTGCACTCCCGTTATAACGAACACAGTTATAACAAAATTCCGGTTACAACGAAATAAAAATTCACGCCAGAACATTACAGCTCTTTGTATTTTTATTGTTTATTTGTTCGGTTATGACAAGATTTTGATGTAACAAAAGAAAACTGCCGGTCACACGGATTTCGTTATAATGGGAGTCCACTGTATTATCTTGGCCCATATAATCAAAATGACGACAACATTGCCCCAAGTCACAAGTGATTATGTATCCAGTGTATGTTGTTCCAAATAATGATAAGACAGCTTATGGATGAATTGGCTTTAAATATGCTGCTGACAATGTTCACACAAGATTGCACACTGTGTTCAAACCGCTGCATTATTCCTTCTTCATTTTTTAAAAGTAATACAGGATACATTTATACATACATCCATGAATTTCGATATGAAAGAAACTTTTGAAGCAGTATGAAACAGGATGCACTGGTGATAGAAATTTTTTAAAACTTTGCATTTTAATCAATGTCACTGCATCGCATGATTCCTCATACACGCAGACTATTGATACTACCATATATCTGAATATGCTTGATGAAGTGCATTGTCTGCATGGGAAATGCCTTGGGCGTCTGAAAGGGCTTGCAATTTTGTAAATAGGCTCCCTACTTTCAAGAGCTCCAAGTGTACTTATATGAACTCATTCCCCCTTCCATTCTTCACCTGCCCTACCCCCTTCCAATCCCTTCACCCCCCCCCCCCCACTCTCTCATCAACTTTGTAACCTGATCATTTCCCTCCCCTGCCCCGCTGGGATGGACAGCCTTCCGCTTCCCTCTGGAACCCCCTCTGACAAATTAGTTTTGATACGGACACAGCAGGCAAGAGTATGGGGCATCCATTAAAAAGCAAAAAAAAAAAAAGCAAAAAAAAAAAAAGAAATAAGGAAATTATCATGCAGGAAGAGCTGAGTCACCCATTGGTCCATTTGTCTCATTCCATCATTAATCACAGAATCAGAGAGAAATAAGAATGAAGACAAATTGCGGACAACAACACCAATCTGATAAGGATTTCAAGGTACATCTCAATTTCACTTTAACAGGAAAGGAAATCTAGTGAAAACAAAAATGTGCGCAGATCAGTAGAACACTTGTGAGGCTATGATGTCATCATCTCATCTACACTACATTATGTGTGTGCTTGCAGCTAATTAATCATTGTTTGGTAAAAACACGATGACCTACAAGTCTCCATGGGCTGATTTTCATAAAACTTCCTCAATTCTACTTGTCTGTTTTTTTGATAACCCAAATCTTTTTGAATGGAATTCAATTGATGTTGATTATTCATTGACTGAAAATAGCAGCCCAGAGTCTGAAATATATTCAGTTTACAATAAAAACATATTACAATACTAATCAATGGGATTTTACAATTCACAAACTGTACATGAAATTATAATTTATATACATTGTAGATATTTCTTGTTATTTAAAATTTTTTCTCTCAGTCAATGATAAATGCCTCTTTTTATACTTAAATTTT
Source organism: Diadema antillarum (assembly GCF_040938485.1). Lineage (NCBI taxonomy): Eukaryota > Metazoa > Echinodermata > Echinoidea > Diadematoida > Diadematidae > Diadema > Diadema antillarum. The sequence continues at coordinate 94,838 of NW_027272290.1, read as the reverse complement.
TAAATTGTTTATGCCCCTGAGTCTTAACCTCCCCCCCCCCCTCAAAAAAAAAGAACAAATGCTGATTGCAGAAAGTGTTACACAGAATCTTAAGGTCACATATAATCCCTTTTGCAAACATCACAGAATATTATATGGTTCAAGAAGAATGTATCCCACAATCAAGAATGGATCTTGCAGTAATGCACCTCAGAGGTTTTAAAATAGGAAATGAAAAACTAGCCCCATGTCACTCAAGAATATGTTCCCTTTCTGTATTGAGAATGATTGTTGGATTTTTTTTTTAGCCTGAATGAATTCACTAGAAATCTGTAGTATTTGTTCCCCCTCCATCAATGAGAAGTTTCCAGTTTTGTCATTCTGAGGAAAGGTCTGCATTACCTACCTCTACAATATACCAGCTCAAGAAATGAATCTGATTTTCAGGGTTGCAAGAGGGACGCGCAAACTTTAACGCTCACTCTCGATGTCACGGAATGGTCCAAGAGTGAAACAAGAGGTTGATTGGCAGTTGAGGGACAATGTTCTCAGACAACTCTCACACGATGAGGCAACGTTATTTAAAGGAGTCAGCCGCATGAAAGTCGTCTCATGGAGGAAACATGGAGTAGAATGTCCACATGGTTTCTCATCAAACACAATCCCTAACCACATCTGTTTATACATTTTTTACATGGGTTTCCCCACATAATGGTAATACTTGTCATTGTTCTCCACTGTACAATAGTTCTAAGACCATGCTGTGCCCATAACGACTATCATATGAAAATATACACTTGAATGTACAGAAACTTGGTATGCAAATTTGACTCCAGATAATGCTCATACTAGTCATAGTTGATTTCTGCAACATTTCATCTCATCAAAAAAATTTCTTAAGCAATTGGTGCACTGTTCCCACGCATACCTTCATTTCTTTCTCCGAGGCGGCGTTGAAGTACCACGTTCGGGAATCTGACCGGAGCCCGATGATCTTGAATGACCACTTCCTGTCATCGGATACTGCCTCGTCCCGCATGACCCTAGGAGAGGTTTGAAAGTGATTTGAGGTTACGCACTGTTACAAAGTTGGATAAGAGCGTTACGTGAGCCACCAAGTTGCCAGAGGTATAATGTTTCATTTAATGTCATCAATGGAGGACTGCTTGAAAGATCTTAAGATGGATAGGTAGAAAAATAGATAAATGAATGAATATGTGTCTCTATCAACATTTCAGGTACTTAGTTTGATTCCTATACCATAATTCACTAAGTAATCAATCAATTATTTCATTTTACTTTTAAATCAAATAGATATTTGAAAGAATGAACAAATTAATAGAAGAGTTGCTCGAAAGAATGTTTGGGCAGGAAATAATGAAAAAAAAACATTTAGGAGTCACATATCTAATAAAAGGAAATGAGCTCAGCTTGTATCATTCAGGAAGCAAAGCTTCTACAACAATCTACTCTTTGTGCGGTAGATTTTAACTTCATTTCTCGACAGCAGAAATACATTTTAATGAACCTTTTGCTGTTCATTGTTAGATTGAAGAAGAAGAAGAAGAAAAAAATTCATTGTGCCATCTTTCTGACACTGAACAGTTTCTTTTTCATATTGGCAAACAGCAGGCAAATTTTAAATGGTGAGCATTGACTATGATATAAATAATCAATCCATTTGTAACGAGTCCCATTCACATGTAAATGCAACAGTCACATAATAGTTTTCATGCCATGGACTGTGTGGATGAGATAGTGAACGTGGATTAGACCAAAGCCATCTATTTATAACATGGGCTCCAGTCTATCACTGGGGCAGATTAGCAACGCATGGGAGTGGTCTTCACGCTGGTGTTGAAACAATTAATTTGCGCCAAAATTAACCGGGTAACGTAGGGATGATAAACATCTTGGCACAGGCCTGGCAGCTGGCTTGGCACACGAAAGGAGTATGAGAAAAAAATATCATTAAATGAGTTTATATCAATGAACAGATATTCAGTGCAAGAAGATTGGCAATGTTTAACTTCATGCAGTTTGTTGGTAGACTTCTTCAGTACATCACTATCTATCTTATCTAATAATCTATCTGGCATACTGCTATTAAAGTGAGAACTTATACAGATTTAGTTGTACCATCCACACCCCTCTAGACCCATATCCTTCTAGTACTGATTCATTTTGCTCTAGAAGGGTTGTGCATATTTTTGGACTTTATCACACAAAGTAATACAACAATGCTGGCATTTGGAAATTCTAAAAGCCAATTTGTTTGATAGCTACAAGTAAAGTTATACATGGGTTCATGAAATTGGCTGTGATTATTTTTGCTACATACATTGATTGACTATCATATATCTACTGAGAACACTATCCCACTCTGTATAAATAGATTGATAATAATAATAATAATGATAATAATAATGACAATAATAATAATAATAATAATAATAATAATAATAATAATAATAATAATAATAATAATGATAATAATGGTGATAATAATAATGATAATAATAATGATAATAATAATGATGATAATAATAATAATAATAATGATAATAATAACCCCTTATCAGAATGAGAAGCAACCACAACATAACATGATCTTCGTGAGAGTTCATAGACAAGTCCACAAGGATGTAGCAAAGGGCATTATTTAGTTCTGCACACAAAGGCTTTAATGATACCAGAGGCATGAGCTAGTCATAAAAACCCCAACTCATTGACGGTTTGTTTCAGATCAGATATTAAGTGTAGACCAGCCTTTAAACTACAGCATGCCTGATGTGGCAAATTGCAGTATAGATTAAAGGGGATCGCCAGGCTATGGAAGACCTTTCTTATCTGGTTTTGCTTCAAAAACACATGCCAATGAAAAATCTTTAGCATGGCGTACAATTTCTGTGAACAGAAAAACAATTAGTAAGTGATGACATTTGTGGAATATATTGCGCATACAACTTCCTGCATGATTTTCATTTGCTTGAATGTTTTCATGACTTGCCGCATCCAATGATTATTGATTTTAAATACTCTGGTTCAATGCATTAATACTGTCCAGGGAGCTTTTGCTTCAGGACGGAAGCGCTGCGAGATATAGAGTTTAGTACTTAGTACATCCTACCATCTCATCTCTTACCGCTTTAGCATGAGAACTCCTCTTTAAAAAGAACGTTATGGGAACGCATTCATGGGTTTGTTGTTGTTGTTGTTGTTGTTTATTTCCTTTTGGATGGCTACCTTGCTCCTTTTCAGAGACTCACCTATTGTAGCCCGTCAGGGAGAAGACGCCTTGCGGGCGGCGGGCCTTGTCGTCCTTGAAGTACAGCACATAGTGCTGGTAGATGATGACGTACCGGAGCTGCCACCGGCGGGACAGGTCCTGGAGGCCCAACACACGCCCAAACTGCTCCCCTACCTCCCCAAGGACGTCCACCCGCCTCTCCTGGGCCTTTTTGTAGAGGAAGCCGCAGTGCATGACATCTCGCAGTAGGATGTCGTGGGCACCTGATATATGGATAGGCCAACAAAGATGAAAATAATCATCTGCATTCTGCGCTATTGTTATAGTTGTTTTCTATCGGGAAAGGGGGTGTGATTTGGTATGCGATAAAACACTGTTGCTTCATTTCCTTGTTTAATTTCTCAGTCACACACAATCAACTTTGTAACTACCACTAGCAACTACATTGCAATGAGGAAAAACAAAGATAGATTTTCAATCAGTGGACTTCACAGATGTAATAACAAATCAATCACTGATTAATTCATCATTCATGACAAATTAATGAGTTCTTTGGTAAATTCTTCATGCCATTCATCCATGCTTTCTCATCTCATCTACTCAATTTATACATTCGTCCATGCATTTTCTTTCATCTCATCATATCACAATCTATAAACATGTGGTCATCGAAATTCATACGGACATGCCTCTTTTCATCTGTCCATGCATCAATCGTGCTCTTAGTAGAATTTACGCTCAGCTTCTAGTACCGTAGTTTACATTATGCATATAAATCCCATTCCATAGTACTTTTGCTTTTTTCTTGTTTATTCTGAGAGATGTATACAATAGTGTTGCCATATTGTTGTAACATTCATGTTAAGGTGACATCTAATTTCCTTATCAGAATTGACACTGACAAAGCAAGGCAAACAACTTCCAATTACTTTGGACATACATGAGGTGAGATTGGAATCAAGACTGTTGTAAAAAAGGCACTTCTTTGTAAGCTGATAAGATTGGTAAGTTAAAACATTCATCAAAATTGCATAATAAATCATTTATGATCTTTAACACTCTAATACTTTAAAAAAAAAATGCTATCAAATAGATTGTGATCTCTAACATGGCTTGTTACATACAGTAAAAACAACCTGGCAAGAAAAATATATGCTATCCTACGAGATTGATTCATAAAGTAATCTTGAAAAACTTCTTTTTTTTTACTCTTGTTTCATGACCAATGTGGTGGGCTACTCTCGCAAAAGATGGTTAACATCAACTGCACTTTTCTGAATAAAACTAAAGTCAGACTCCAATATCTGACAATGCCCACAGACATCATTATATTATGAGTTATGATAATGGCCACATCAAGCAGTGACACTCATCCACCGACAGGATAAAATGACAGCTGCTAACATCAGTACAGTTACTACGCTGGTCATTCCCACAGCTGATCATCGAACACAAAGACAAAACTTTCACTGGCCTTAAGAAGGCAGACTACTGGTAGACCAGCTTCTGTGGAAATTATACAGACTTCAAGTTTTATAATTACACTCTACATCATATCATTTTAGTTCAAGAAGTCACTCAAACATAACTGCAAAAAAAATGTTATTTTTAAGAATTCAATTTAAAATCATTTGTACACATATCTTGTTATATACTTTGTGATTCACCTTACACTATTCAAGAGAGTTTCTTACAAATTGTTGAATCAATTGATTAATGAACTACATGTATGCTTTGCATTATGTTTTGCCTATCCTTTGATGGGAATAATCTGTAATTGCATAAGGTATCTCTATAATTTAACTGAACGTGCAGAAAAATGGTGCATTTCATGTAATTTTTCTTAAAAATATGAGTCTTCACAAAAGCCATTAAGCCATAGACAGAAGAGGTCTCAATCATATTTGGTTGTTTTTGTTTTTTTTTTTTGTGTGTGTGTATTCACTTTCTCTACACCGAATTGACTACATATGAACAGAAAAAAAAGAAAATGCCCACTTTATTCCCTTCCTGAGATTGTAGCAAAAGTGTCATCAGTGAAAAAGTAAAACTTCATAAGTACAAATCTACTAAAACAGGTGGGTAAAATTACCAACACATAAACAATTACCACATGTTAAATCTTACTTTGAAGAATTGCGCGCACACACACACAAATAGCTTTTAGGAGTAATAATCACACTTAAATATGTTTATATATACATTATACATTAGTTATCCGCAAAAATCCACTAAGTTGTGTTAGCTCTGCTTCAGGCTTCCCTGTCCAAACAAATAAAAGTATTTGTTGCAAATTGTCTTTCACTTCAGAAAGCCAAATATATTTTGGTCATTAAACAAAGCCCGACCAATGAAAATATCAACGCATTCAAACATATTCTGACACCCCAAAAACAATGACATAATCTGCATCCATTAGCCATAATCAGCATCACAGACACTGGAGGTTCAAAATCAATAATAATGTTAGTGGTAGCACTACCAGGAAAAAACAGAAAATGTAAGCAGAAGAGAAGAGTTTAACATAGGAACTCCTGTTTGAAATCCTAGAACCTTTTCCACCATACCTCACTGCTCAAAAAAAAAGTTTCTCAGACACTGTTGAATATTTATCAACCATTGAGAAGTGATCATGGCATCCACAGGTTGCAATATTGATGAAATATGCATGAAAATGCTTGAAGTATAATATTTTCATCATATTCATCCCAAATTTACTGATCTATCTGTGACATCCCTACTCCAACATGTACTTGTGTTTTTGGAAGGGGTGCTCCCTCACAGACTGGATAAACACACATGTAGCCTACAATCAAATGCTGTTATCATAGAATTGTTCTGTAACATGGACTGCTTCATTGAAAAACAACTTCTTGATCAGATGTCATTTTGCCTGTATAAATAAGGGCAAAATGTGAAAAATACTTAAGTGTTTATCGTGTTTAATACATCATCTATGAGTGCCCCCTCCCCCAGTCCTTCATATTACCTATCTCGCCCCAGTGACGAGATCAGATCTCATCAAAATATACCTCTCTCCGGGAGACCAAGAAAGTATGGTGTGTGCAGTTATCAGATATTGCATAATCACAAAGCTAACTTTTTCTTCCAAATACAAGTGACAAATTTTACCTTTGATATCTTTGGTATTTCCTTTTCTTTCATGAATAGTCACGCATACTATGTTCATGGGAAACAAAAATTATTCACTCATGCATAAAAGGAAGATGCATTTATGGTATACTAATTCAGAAACTGTTTCCCTCCAGTCACCTAATGAGTGTACACTTTGAACAACTCTTGTGTCAATATCTCAGCTTTATGTGAACGTCACTGAACAGCAGGATAATATCAGTGCTTCCACATCTAGCCCAGATTTCTCTGATTCAGTCACTCATTCATATACTCCAGGGTGAGAACCAGAAGGGCATTATTGCAATTTTGGGGAGTATTGAGGAATTGATATCATGCTGTAGAGCTATATCCTCTCTGCATTATGGTATCAATCTTAAATTATTTTCATTATCAGTAAAATGTTAAAAATTAAAACCAATAGGGTGCTGTTTTATCCAATACACGAAACAATGCTTATAAATCTACTCACTTTTGATGAGATAAATCTTTTATTTCATAAAAATTGACTGTTTCATTTTTAATATTTACACTAATATCTTAGAACACGATAGCACTCTTCTGGTTGTCCGCTGACGATATGTGCAATAATGTGATAAGGGGAGGGGGGGGGGGGGGGGGGGGGGGGGAGCGGGTAAAGCCATACTTACGTCCTTGATATGTGAATGCTATAGAGCTGCCCGGCATGATGTAGTCACTAATGAACGAAGTTTGTGTATATTGTTAAATAATCCATCAACATTGAAGATCCAAACAGAATTCCAATGTTTTGCAAGATGTACCCACTGCTTTTCCTACAGTCAGTGGAGGAAATTCAGTCAAAGCATGATCCCATACCACTTCTACTCAACAAAATATGCGAAACACTAGACTTGAATTCACTTGACAGTCTTAATGAAGTATAATCAGAAGATGGGAAATGTCAGTTAACAACAAAGCTAAAGTATCCTTGATTTCACCCAAAACTGGTATCGATGGCATATTCCATAGCGAGTTCATATCACGGTGCAGGTAAACACACATATCAGAATTAAAGCATTGCATCACATGCGCAGACTGTCTCCACTTTGTGGGAGAAAAAAAGTGGCACGGATCCGGATCTGCAAAAATACACCACCTCACAAATCCTCAAGGTTTGATAGGGGAGACGACATCCATGTAAATCAGAGCCAAAACAAACAATTGATTCCAATGGAAACATGAAAACAAACAAACAACCAGTATCACAACACTAGGAAAAAAAAAATCTGCTTTCAAGATGTCAGTCTGCTGATTGCATAACTTTTTTTCCCATCACCATTGCAGATCATGTCTTGGAAATAGACATAGTTAATTAACTCCAACACAAGGCAGTTTGAATACAATCATCCACTGTGTTTGGCATCACTGGTTTAAAAAAAAAAAAAATCCAGCAATATACTAATCTCCCATCTAAGATCTAGTGCCTTTAAGCTTTGCTCTGGCAAAAGAACACTGCGTGAATTGAATCCACATCCAATCCCCCTTTGGACATCTTTGGAGTGATAACTCATGCCAGTTGTGTCCTGCTTTTGCTTTCTCCAAATAGCACTCTAAATGAGCCAGCCTTCTCTGGTGAAGAAGCGGTTTAAAATGTTTCAGCAAAGTTGATGCAAGTCTCACAGCTGATGACATTCCAACTCCAGGCGACAATGGACTGTTTCTCACTTAGACAAGTAAGAGGCATATTTATCAGTCACATGGGTCGACCACAGCGACTAGTCTATTGTTCCATATGCTCTTTTAGTTTCAGCCGCAGACGACACAGCCCTGGAATCACCTTCGCATTGCATTTAGCATCCGCAAATATCTCCAAGGACTAGCACCACTTCAGAATCAGCAGTGAAGAGCTCATCAAAGAGGATGGAGATGAGTATCGATACGGAAGGCGGTAACTATACCAAATGGTAATTCTCCTTCTCAAGACATTTATGCCCCCATCTCTCCATCACAATTAGTGCTCACTGGTGCTTCAAGCATTATTGTGTCATTATGTTCCTCTTGACTTGGACTCTGAGGAGGCTGCAAACTTGCCTCAGGGCCATTCACCTCCAGCAGCACCAGATTGTCATCTGCAAATCAGTCTGCATGTTTCAGCCAAGCAAATCCCCACACTTAGGCTGCGCAGGCTCTTTGTCACTCACGAGGCACACTTGTCGCATCAACCATTTGTCGGTGCCGTGTTTATGGGGTGGAGTCGTACGCATATAAATATATCTCTCTTTCTTGTGGCGCACCACCCCCGAGGAAGCCGAGAATTTAGCTCTGCCTCTCCACGAGCTCGCGGACTGAGGGCGTCAATGAGGAAGTGATGATAACTTGAGAACGTAGGACAACTTCCTGACAAACATGAATGGCAAGGGTCTATTCACCCCCTTTTCTTCCCCCTTTTCAAAGCAACTCCAGTGTGTAAGGGGACACTTTATGGCATTCATAACAAAAGAGTTTCACTTTCTCTGTGCATCCCAGGAGTCAGCAAAGAGCAATTCCGCAAATTTTAATCGAAACCACTGGTTTGACTCTGCAAAGTAATCACAATTAAGACTGAAGAAACATCGCAACAGACAACAATTGATTTATTCTACAGTTTTGTTCACATTCATATTTTCTCTTCTCCGATGGAGGAACCACACAAAGTTTCTGGATACTCAAATCTTTTTTTAAACTGAACCAACAGGAAAACGAGATTTGTTGCAGTGATAAAAAATTTTCACAGAAAAAAAAAGGAATTGTTAAAATATTGCATTCTTTTTAAATGATAAATCCTATTTGAAAATAGGTTATTCCATAATTTCTTTTCCGTGAAAATTAGCCCCTTCTTGTCCCCTCTTTCACTTTGTATCTTTTTCCTGCCTGATGAAAACATAGATATCACGGTAGTGAATTTTACATTGACAAAAAGAATTCAATTGTTTTCCTAATCTACACCAAGAGTACCATGCAGAAAAGAACATAAAAAACTTGAATTTGATTGATTTACCATTAAGGAAGCAATTACTTGGTCGTAGGTGAGCAGCTACAGGCTAATGGCTTACAGTGCCCTCCAAAGGACTACCAAATGAGGGCAAGTATTCTGCCTATACTAGAGGGTATTACGACTGCTGACAAGGGTTTGAAGCACAGACCTTGTGATTTAGAGTCCGGTGGTTTATCCACTGAGCCACAACAGTGAGACATCCAGCTTCATCTACCAGAGACACAAGTGCCCTCTACAGGAATGGGCAATGAGGGCAAGGTGTCTTGCTTTGAGAGCACTACCACTGCTGACATGGGACTTGAACCACAGACCTACATATTGAGAGTCTATGGCCTTATCCACTGAGCTACTACAGTTCCACATCCAGCCCCACTTAGTATAAGACACAACAAGTGCGTGTCGAGGTAATGGAAATTCAAGCCTTTCACAGAACTCGCCACATCTTATGCCACAATCAACTTGCATTGTTCGCCTGAATCAAAACTTAAACTACTCATCAGTCTTCATTGATGCAGTCTATGCTGACAACTCTCCAACTGATTGACTTTCAAGTCATGACAACAGATGAGAAATAGGGCTTGTGCAACGCAACTATACCTCGATCTCTACGCCCCGGAATTCCCGCATTCACAGACTTGTCAGCAGCCCAGATCAGCATGTGTTATCCTCCACACCAATGTGCCTAGAACTTTTTGTTTACCTTTGCATGTTCTGCAAACTACTCAGATTTGCATCAAGCTGAAAACTTTTAACTAACAGCTTTGACAACAAGCATATACCGTATGTGCACGATGGGGCAATTTACGTGTACCGGTACTTGAAACCTTCAAGTTTTGCAAAAGTATGCACAACTACAGCGATTAGGAGTGTTGGGGATTCATTCCTTCTTGATGTTCTATTGCAATTTTGCCATGATTATCACATTTGTCATAATTTCCTTTTCTTACCTAAGTTGATTTGTCTAAAATGTCCCTACTCAACAGAGCAGCAACGTGCCGATCAGATGATGGTATCTTTACAGAAGTTAAGGGCAAGTCCAAGATAACACGCACGTTACGTATGGGACATTCAGAGACTTTTATGACCTGAAAAATAGTGTTAATGACCTTTCATCATATTGAACTTCATCATGGTGATTGATATCTAGGAGAAGTATGATCATGTAAAAAATTGAGAAAAATGACCTTGACAATTATATTCTAGAAGAGAAAATATGTGCCGTTACGTATGGGACCAGAAAAATTTTGTTTTTTTGAACATTTTTTTCAACCTCAAAACTCTCTGAAAGTATATCATTCTACAACTTGTAACTCACTGTGATGAAAGTCACAACACTCAAGATTATCACAGGTAAGTTTCATGTCATTAGGCAAAAAGCTCTAATTACAGGTTCTAATTAAAGACAGACATGACGCGTTACGTATGGGACAGTTACGTATGGGACGGTTTGTCCCCCATTCATTTAGTGTGTGAAGAACTATGTTTATGGGTATTTTGCATAATTATTGAAGTAAAATCAGTTGAAACTACTCAAATACTGATCCAGATTGTCAAGGAAACGATATTCCCCAAATATTCACCATTATAATCATATTCAATCATATTTTTATATATTTATGACCAACCTGGGTATGCATGCCCTTTGTCCCCCATTCGTTTAGTGTGTGGAGAACCATGTTTATGGGTATTTTGCAAAATAATTTTGCAAAATACCCATAAACAAATTTTTGCATAATTATTGAAGTGGAATCAGTTGAAATTACTCAAATACTGATCCAGATTGACAAGGGAACAATATTCCCCAGATATTTACCATCATAATCACATTTAATCATATTCTATATTTTTATGACCAACCTTAGTATGTATGCCCTATTTTTATCAGGATAGTTACTACTGAAAAATTGAATAGTTTAAAGTGTTTACTTCCTATGATGAAGGGCAGTTTGCCATTCAGTTTCAATAAAATTCAGCTTGATACAAGAAATATCAAGTTTAATAAATAAGCAATACCTGCTGCATGGAACCCCAGTGATCGAGTAGATATATGATGTCTGTCTAGCAGTCAGGTCATTGATTCGAGTCACACTTCAGTATGTATACCCATGAATTTTGTTGTGGCTTCTATTGAAAACTGAATAAGGACAATTTGTGTATCACTTGCAATAAATAAAAAATAATTTTTACTTTATTTTTTTAATATATATCACAACCATTTCAAATTGGAACTCCATACATAAACTTTGAATTCCTCTAGTCTTAAGATTGTATTCTCTTAAGTAATTCATATAATTGGTTTCCAATCATCTCATTAAATGTTGAAAACGGAATCCTCATTTCTACAAAAAACTATACCATCCCTTTAATGCTGATTTTTCATTGTGTATTTTGCCATTTTCCCCTCCCCCTTTCTGAAAATTGTTCAGTCAAGTTCATGTATTGTTTCAAGTGTCTATAACTCAAAAAGTAGCTACAATGTTGAGATGCTTTCTTCAGGATGATTGACCATTTGTGTACTGAGAGACCTTCCCAGCTAGCTACATGCATTCACATGCAATATGTATGAGGATGTCCCATACGCAACGCATTTGTCCCATACGTAACATTATTTCAATGCCTAATAAAAAATGTTTCTTTTACTTTTTTTTCTTTTTTCTCTGGTATTTAATTTCTCTAAACAATAAATTAGAACTTTCCAAAAGGGCATTAAAATAACCTTAGCAATTTCAGAAAAAACCTAAAAAAATGACCTCATTTTGTTACGTATGGGACATCTCATGATAGGACACGAGCTAATTTGCATAATCATTTGCATAATCCCTAAATTTTCATACCAAGTTAAACTATGTGATGAACTTCTTATGTCCACATATAAATCAAATATCATTTGCTTTCCTTTGAATTAATATGAATTTTTATAAATGTCCCATACGTAACGCTGTGTTTCACATTTATGCAAATGAAGCCCTTGAAATTTGCATAGATTTACATAATATCATTTTTTCCTCCATGAAAATCAAAACTTCAACTCATAAGCTTCAAAATGATACCAAACATGTCAATATTGAGCGAAGATGAAATTTTGCCTTCTGAGGGGACCTTATCTTGGACTTGCCCTTAAACAAATCTTGACCAAAACAAGAAGAAATTGGACGAAAAGCTTTAGGTTAAGAATCTCTTGAGACTAGTCGCAGACAGAAATGTGAGAGCTACACTAACACAAAGAAAATTCTATTCTATTCTATACAAAGAACAGTAAAAGAAAGATGGAACTGCAGATAATGAACCACAATACATCCTCTGAAACCAAATTGGAGTAAAAGGACCAGTGATGCAGTGAAGATGTCTGGCGTTAGACCGAACCAATCACTGCTGTCGACTGATACCGCCTCTTTCTTGAGTTCTTACAGACAACCGGATGTCTGTTTTCCGAGCTCTAGCACTGATTCAACAAGCTTTTACAAATCCGGACGTTGCTGACCAGCACGAAGATGGAGGGCCCCCTCAGATTTAGAAAATGTCTACAGCCACACATGGTTAAAAGCTTACTACAACATAGATATCATACACTTTTACCAAGCAGGAAACACACATTAATGATATGGTGATATTTTTTTTTCTTTTCTTTCCTCTTTTTTTCAATTAACCGTTTCACCTAATATTGCTGTGTCTGCAAAAACTAACTGCTACAAATAAAGCAATAAAATACGAGTGAATTCTGTCTTACACAAGTCACACATTAAACATATATCATAGACCGAACAATACATATGAATGAATTATTAAAGTAACATCCATTACACACCACTGCAAGGAGATGCATATCTTTAGGGCTATGACTACAGGTTGTTCTCCTGCCCCCCCCCCCCCCCTCCCTTAATTGAAGTCTCTGTTCTACCGAGTCCAATTTGCCGCAGGCAGTGAAACCATTAATCAATCATGGGCAAGTCTATTGCGAGGATGTCCAATTAACATTGCGACAGTAACAGGTTTTCAGATGAATGGGGAAATTAATCCCTTCTTGTCGCAAGGTGCTCTAAGCTGCAGACGAGTCACGCAACATACAGAAGTGGGGTTAATAGGCAAAGCTCGTAAGGAGGTTTCTTTTTCTTGTGGGGGGGGGGGGGAAGGTTAGTTCAGGGTACTTAAGTACAGAAAAAGAACAGTAACATAATGCAACCTGACAAAGAATGGAAAAGTTATGTCATTTTACTCTCTTATTTGGCATTTGTTCCACTTCAAAAGAAACTTGACAAATGAAAACTCATAGACTCTCATTCATTTTGATCATGTTTCTTTGGAAGCTTTTTAGTATTTCTGGTCTTATTGAACCATGTGGTTAGAAATTTATGCAATGGATCATTACAAATCAATTCCAGCTGATTTCTCTTAAAATCACTGGGTTGTTCTTATTTTTTTCTACCACAACTACGCAAAAATTAGCCTTCGAGGGCTGGATTGGGCAGAAACATATAGGGCCAGTTCAGGCAAACTCACTGATCAGAGGGTTGCATCTGGCACAGAACCAACACAATGAAAAAATGATTGTTTTCACAGAGTTTTTGGTAAAGGAATTGATCTTAGAGGCATCCCAGACACGGGGTGGGAGAGAGGAGACAACATGGAGACTCCACCAAGAGGAGGAAATAGAAGAGACGATGATGTCAGAGTTTCACTTTCTCACTTTTCCCCCACAAAAGCAAGACGGTAAGTAAACATATCTAAGCACTTTGCGTGCGCTACATGACACTGTTGTTTTCTTTAATTCAAACATCTTTGACGTACAACGTCCCACCCATACTTGGCCCGGCTCCATCAAGAAAACACCATGGAGCACAACCCAAGCTGAAAATAGCACCAAAAAAAAAAAGAAAAAAAAAGAGTATTTTACTGGGGAAACACCATTTCTTCAATTATGGGAAGATCATAGTATGTGGGATATTTTCATTTTTTCTAGCATTATTAAATAGCAATCGACTTCCATTTTTTAGAAAGCAAGGGGATTGATATTACTCTGAACATATTTGTCATAGTCAAAGGAATAGGTACTTTTTGCAAGAAATGACATTTTGTGGAAAATTCTCTTTATATTTTCTATATAATGTTCTGCTAAGATGTCACAAACTGTTGTGTTCTTCTCATCCAGTGATAACTGTACCAAAACTAAAAATCTCTAACTTTTGAATGGGTTATCCATCTTTCCTCAAACTTTTCACTGATGTGTTCTAGTAATATTTCTGTATTCACTCAATCCACATGCATTTTGGGATACTCTCCCTTTAACTTGCTATGCTCTTTCATCAGCATTCCATAATTCAAACAGAATTGACCTTGGTGTGGTATAGCAAGCTCACTCAGGCCTCAGTCCAACATGAAGGCCATAGTGACACAATAGGGATTAGGGGGATTAGATAATCTTTATTCCTTGACAATTAAGTTTCCAGACATTTGTGTCAATCCAATAGACCAGTTCGTAATTCCACTTTGCCCATGAGCAGAAAAAGGTCATTTGTACAAACATTTTTGGTTTGTAAGTTTACTGAGATAAGCATCTGTGATGCGATGATTATTCATGTGATCCTTATCTAAATGGTGCTTGCCAGCACATCCACCTGAAAGCAAGAATGGTATTTTGCAATATAAAAGGAAATAGGCTGTTATTGCATTCAATACAAAACAATGAAATGGATGCCTGCTGCTAAATTGTCAACTGATGGAGTATTCTGATCACCTGGGGGGTGTTTCATCAACGTTTGTCAGCGCTGACAACTGTCAGCGCTGACAATTTCAGCAAAATCCTTGGTTTTGATTGGCTGAGATGCTCTGGTCACTGACTGTTACTATGGTGATTCAAGTTGTCAGCGCTGACAAACGTTGATGAAACACTCCCCTGATCTAAACTGATCTAAAGTTCATTCTTTGTTTGAACATGAATTCCATAAATTGTTACGTCGGGCAAGCTTATGCATTATGCCGCTTTGAAAACGAGTGAAGTGTCTAACCAACTGAGAAAAAAAGAAAGGTCATTTGTGCTAATGTGTACATGAGCTAATTACGAACTGGCTTATTATGCTAATTGGTGAACAAAGCACGGTAATGGTTAATCAACCCATTCCATACAGAATTCTGAAATGCCCATCTAACAGACTTAATATACAGGCCAACAGTTCCTGTACGGAACGGGTTAAAGCAAGAAGGTGTGTGTGGGGGGGGGGGTACTCTCTTCTATATCTGTTCGATTTAATGGTTTCAAAAACAAAGAACAAAAAAGACACTTTCAATGCTGCATATATTGTCAGCTACATGTATCTTCATGTCGTAAAAAAACACAATATCATTTATAATATTCCAACTTAGGACCAATCTCAAGTGTTGCAGATGCATACAGATAAAAATATTTAGAAGTGGTTATATTGGTGATGGAATTTTAAAATATTTTCCTTTGTTAAAAGATATGATTTAACGTCTGTCGATAAGATGGCTACTTTCTCCAGGCCTGAACAGTTTTGGAAGTCATAGTACAGACACATGACCAACAGCAGGCATCAACATTTAATTCTTAAGGCAAAACCTGCTTTTTAGAAATAGCAAATACCATCGTAACAGAAAAAAACAAAAAATCTCTTTGACATGTGACTAGCTCTCCACCAGTCAGCAGTCCACTAAAGTATACAGAAAGGTGACAGGTGTTTACCTATCTGATGCAATTCTTCAGGTACATTTGGCTCCATCCAGATCAGTTTTCTGGGTAGTGCTGATGTGACGCCTCAGGGATGCCGGGGAGGTGGAGGGCTCCCGTATGCGTCCACGCCCTCGATCAGCCTTGGTCAACTCTCGGCTCGGTGGCGCTGTTCACTACTTTACATTACAGTCAAACACACAGTTTTTTACGTTTTGTCCATCATTTGAGCTGCTTTTGCCTCAATCTGAGAGCAGTGCTACGTTTACAGTCATGCAGAGTTTCTCAGCTTTGCCTGGACTCCTCGTACAACAGCCTATCTCTTTCCAACCTTTTTACCCGCTATGATATCTTTGTTTCTCCGAGGGCAGCCGGAGGGGAACTAGAGCAGTCTTTGTGGAGTTTTGTCTCGCGGTGCTTCCAAAATCCGTCCCTGATGTGTTGCAAAGTTGAGCTCAAACTTATTGTCATGCACTAAACCAGTGAGCCTTGGGAGATGGAAAAATGAAATACATGATACAAATTTTTGAGAACATTTTGGTCCTTCAAATGGGCATTAACTCTCAACTGTCAGGACAAAATGAAAACCAACTTTATACAATTTTATTTGAACAGCAGAAGCAATCGTTGTTATATGTGTATACAATGCAGTAGTAAAGGTGGTAGTGATGGTTGTACCCAAATCAATGAAAGTGGTCACTAAACAGCTTTGGTATTGCTGATAGGAGTAGTATAGTAGTCATATCAGTAGCAGTTTATAGCAGAAGTGATGGTACTAAAGTGTTGTAGCAGTTGGGGTGATTATCAAAGCAATTTTAGCATTTTATGGCTGGACGGAAAATATATCTGTGGCAGAAACTAGTAATTCTTCAGGTGTCAGATGTGGTAATATTCAGGCAATACTGATGGCACTATAGTGAAGGTAGTGCGTAGCAGGGCATTTCAGCCACATAAAGGGATAGTATAGTTTTGGTTGAGATGGGGATTCAGATTTTACCTTTTTGCAAAACAGTTACAAACCACTTATGAAATGTTAAAGAGCATACAATTCTAAAGGAAATTCTGTGGAGGAATATGTGTGGGTGAAAATCTGTCTTGAAATGGCTGAGATATCCAAAACCAAAGTAAAACAAAGTGGTCCTAATAAAAGGTGGTTCCCACCTTTTATTGGGGTCCCTTTGTTTTTGGATATCTCAGCTATTTCAAAACCACTTTTCATCAGGGTAATATACTTTGAATTCCTCTTAGAATTGTATGCCAGTTTACATTCTATAGGAGGTTGCTCAATACCTCAAATAAAGTTGGAAACCTGAAGCACCATCTCAACCAAACTTATATCATCCCTTTAAGAATGGTTAGGTGGCAGTCATCAATAGACCAATTGCAGTCAATGAAAGATGTGGTCCTGCATCTAAATGTGTTAGCTGCATCAAATAACGATTAGGGGTACATTGAAAGTGTACCATCTATACTAGAAACTAGTCTGTGGTAAAAAGGGATTTTTTAAGCACACACATTCCCTTTGATTAGGAAATTCCAATGAAAGCTTATGATGAATAAATAAGAAACAAGTAAATCAAGGTTTATGAGCAGACAAGCCAATCTGCCCATTTATACGCTTTTGCACTACATTTTTTCCCCTCCAGACTGGTAAAAAAAGGTAACTAAGCTAGCAATTCTGTCAAACATGCATATCTACTGTTAGTGACTCATAGAGAAGTATCAGAATGTATTCAGACCTCATTCTTAATTACCAGTTGGTTTTTAGAGTGCATATTGTGTCGAGAGCTACAGCGTATTTACACACTGAAATGAATTGTTTGGCCAACAACTAGTGCAAATGACATTTAGATCAATTCTCTACGAGTGTCAGTCAAACACACAACTCCTGTTGTGCTTGCATGCAAAGAAATGTCCGTACATGCATGCACCGTAGTGGAACTATGAGGTCATTCTAAGCTCCATTACCTCTGCAATTGTGTTTCAGAGGTCAAACCTCGACATTTAACAAACAGGTACCCTAACTTAATCAAAACTTAATTGGAAAACATCTATGAACATGCATTGTCTGCTTGTGAGTTGAGAAATGTCCTCCCTGGAAAGCGTGGCATGTATTTTTGCTTTTAAACATTATGAATTATCGCGATACCAGCATGAAGCCAGTTTCTAGGCATATTGACAAACGCGTCTCTTCACCAATGAACTTGGGCTGTAAAAAAACCCCTCTATCAATACTGAGGGGGAATACCACCCTGAAGGGGGGAGGGGGGGGGGTAGGGCTAACCAATAATGGTTTTGTGGTGTGCGCAAATACCATATTGTCATCTTTGCACTCGTAGTAACGTGATCTCAGAAGTTTAACATAATGTGGAGTCAAGGTCATAAATTCAGGCTCAACAATGTCAGAGCATATTTTCAATTGTGATATGAAGCTCCTTTGTGGCTGAGTAAACTGTAATTACTTTTGCAGAGGAAATGTTATGTCCCTAGAAATTACCTCCTTATACGAGTTCCCAAGCCCATTTTTTCTTCCTTGTTGTTATTAAACACATTATATTTCTGTATTCTAGTTGACAATGGCAGAATCTAATCAGCAAGCATTACGGAACTGGAATAATGCGTCGGTTGAGAATGATAAGGGCGTTAAGTTGCCACTAAACCCACAGTGTTCAAGACAACTTAACGCCCTTCTCATTCTCAACAGATGAATGGTGGTAATGATAATGATAATGATGATAATAGTGATAATGATATTGAAAATAATGATAATGATAACAATAATGATAGCAATAACAAAGACGAAAAATGAAAAATGAAAACAAAAATGAAAAATGAAAACAAAAATGAAAATGAAAATGATGATGATGATTATGATATTGATAATGATAAAAACAATGATCATGGTAATGGTATGGTCGTATTTATCCCATATAACCTCTTCAGTATCAACCATTATCATCACCCCACCATTGCCATGGTTATCTATTTGTACACTTCAGGTAAAGAGGCACATTGCTGAGTAATGCAGGATTTGAACCCAAGACCATGTTTACAACTTCAGAGCCTTTACCCACTACACCACACAACAAATTCAAAGAAAACGAAAGCTTAGGGCCTACAGCAATTAAATGTCAATCAACTTTTCTACCCAATTTTGACTTAAAGAAGCCTCAAACCACACATCAACACTTCAAAAAATTGCTTTAATTAGCTTCATTGACAATATCAATATTTCCGGTGGTAGAGTTTTTATATCCCCATAGGAAGAGAGAGCAAGCCCATTGATAGTAGTCTCTTGAAATTAATTGCACTAAGTATATCATTTCACAACCTCAATGAAGTCTTGAGATTACGGATATCTAACCATACAGCTACTAGTACTTCCATGATTTAACGCTAGTTATGTTTAGAAAATACTCAATTAATTATGTATAAAATCTGACAACTTCACTCCATCCAAAGCTTTGTTCTTTAACTTTCACTCCTTACAGATGAAATGTGGCATTACTGTGATCTTTTACATGAAAATGCTGGGTACAATGATTTTTACCCATTTTAAATTTGTGCGGATGGTCACAATTGAGTGAACACTTCAAACAGCTCACCACTGCCAGGGTGATTAAGGGTCTTGGCAGCACATACTACGATAAAGGGTAACTGGACTGCATCACAACAGTAAATTCATTCACACTACAGGAATAGAGAACATGAAGAAAACTACAGGAAATCAAAGGTATAAAATGACATTAACATATTGATACAATCTCAAACTTTGCCCACTTTTATCTTCAAACTACATCGTAGTTTCACAGAGTGCAAAATTAAGAAAATTTCGATCCCATGAAAATGTCAACTTCTACAGTTCATTAGTTTTATTATTAATTTAGTTTCAGGTCATTTCCTCCATGTTATATGCAAATGTTTTCCCTTATTAACATACAAATGGTATTCAAAACTCTTGACATTTCCACTCCTGGCAACTCTCTTCTAGTCTTGTTTGGATTAAATCAGTTTGACACAATGGGCCAACATTCATGAGAATTCATTTCTTCACTACCTAGTAAGACAATCCAGGAATGTGTATTGTCCGTTTCAGAAGAAAACTTGATGATTTCCCATCTTAGAGATGATATACAGCACATTTATGTTACATGGAGTTACAACGTACAAGTATCACTTGACTTATGATATTCATGAAAAAATGAAATATACCACGTATATGGAATGAATGACATTATACCTGTATAATCATACAATAAAACACTGATGATAACATTATGCAGTGAAAAGGTTAATAGCTCCTTTAACCAAGAGCTTGTGTACATGATTCTTAGATACCATTAATGCATAAGATTCATACCAATCATATTATATTTTTTATCAACTGACATTGCTTAACGATGAAAATTATTTAAGTGTATTAAATTTTGAGGTGATCAGTGTTTCCTACAGAGTATATAGTCCCATGAAGAAATTGTCATTTCTTTCTTTCTTTTTTAATCATGGGGCCAACAGTGCAGCTGCTAACATCAGTATGAACAAGTACAGACAATAGTGGTTATGCTTCCGCAACGAAACAAGCAGCAAACGTTTTACATGCACGTAAGTGAGGCAAGTTGTATGCACACATTTTGAGCTGTTTATTGGTCAAGAATACTGGTTACTTAGCCATCACAGGGGGTCAAGCTTCACAACTATGACCTCACTCAAATGGTATTCACGCTAGCTGCTAACTATTGACACTATGGGGGAGTCCCTGATCATCAAGCTATTGACAAATATGCCACACAAAATCTTGCGGATATGAGTATTGACCTTTGTACCTTCAAACAGAACCCAAGAGTTGATAAAGTACAAGTCAAGGAGAGCACTTACATGGACCCTAAAGGTAAAGTATACAATATTGTACCTCCTGCTATCATCAAGCAGCAAATTTGCATTACAATTTACAAAGTTAAAGATAATAAAAAGTTTTGGTAACTCAAAAGTGTCCTTGAATTTCCTTGTCTTAGTTTGTGTTTCAGGTTAAAGTACCTTTCATATAACTAACACTGTGAGACTTACTCGCCCCAAAGTGCTCTCATGTCTTAGTAATCATGCAATTAACTGCAACAAGCAGCCCCATACGCATAGCGTAATCGGGCTTCGCATTGTAGCATTCAGGATCATGACAGATTTAGTATCGCAGGGTAAATGTCAACTTAAAATCCCATAAATTCTTCAATTTGAAGACTTACCAATTAAGTTGAAGTATTGAAAACAGGCTTCGGGCAACGTTTGATTCTGCCTATAGTCCCTTTCTGTTCGAATTGATGACTGATTGTGACTCGGTCGACAGGACCTTAGGAGAGCTACATACAGTACACTGAATACTACAGCCAGTGCATGCGAACACATCACATGCACACAAATTTCAAATCCATGAACGGATAAGATGTTTGTGTGCGCATGCGCTGGCCATGGTATCCAGTGTATGTACTAGTAGCTCTCCCAAGGTCCTCTCGACCGAGTCACATTCAGTCATCAATTCGAACAGAAAGGGGCTATTGGCAGAACCAAACGTTGTTCGAAGCCTGTTTTCAATACTTCAACTTAATTGGTAAGTCTTCAAATCGAAGAAATTTTTGGATTTTAAGTTGACATTTACCCGCGATACTAATTCTGTCATGATCCTGAATGCTACAATGCGAAGCCCCATTACGCTATGCGTATGGGGCTGCTGGTCGCAGTTAGCTATGCGTACAATGGGCTGCACGCTGCTGGTCGCAGTCAGTGGTTTCGTACAATATTTATCGACGCTGTACAGCGTTGGCTCTGGTACGAAACCATTACTGCATGATTACTAAGACATGAGAGCACTTTGGGGCGAGTAATTCTCACAGACAACGTACTTTAACCTGAAACACAAACCAAGCTAAGGAAATTCAGGGAAGCTTTTGAGGTACCAAAACTTTTTATTATCTTTAAGCCACCTTGGAATGGACCTCATTTATTGAGGCTATTAGGGTGAAAATGAAATATAGAGAGTAATGGTTTGTCTGGTGCCTATTGAATGGCAATTCACTTACATTGTACTTATCACAATGGTAAAAGAAGAATTCACATCAGGGCCCCATTTCATTAAAGATGTTAGGATAGCAACTCTTGCTGGAATGATGGCAACTTCCCATAGCAATAGCCAATCAGGAAGCTGGATTCTTGTCGTTACCATGACAATTGTCATTCCAGCAAGAGTTGCTATTATATCAATATCTTTATGAAAATGGGCCCAAATGTATTGAGCAGAGCTCTAACTGAGAATGATCATTGATATTTCATGGAAGTTTTCTTTTTTGCCATTATAATAGATAGATAGAAAATGTATGCAGCAAAGTTGCGCAGTTTGTAGGTGTTTTAAATCGTTTGAAGTTTGAATTGCCATCTTTTGTTTTATTTTCTCTTTACAATTCTTTTATATTGCTTCATTTGTTGTATTGTAATGTCGTATGGGGAAACACTTTTAATTCCAGACTTGATAACTTATTTAAATTACAAAAGAAAGCAATTCGTAAATGTTACAAAATCTCACACTTCTCAGTTATTCAAACGATTGAATACACTTAAGCTGCACGATATAAATAAACTTCAAATAATTTCTTTCATGCAACGTTTCCACACAGATACACTCTCTCCTTACATCATGAATATGTTCACATTAAATTCAAATATACACACTCATAACACACGGAGCTGCAATAAAATTCATCAATGGAAATGTCCTAGTACGAAATTAAAACAAACTCTTCGTCATACAGGACCATTTTTTTGGAATGCAATTATTAACCCAGATAATTATAATAAGCAACATAATAATTTATTCAAGAAGCAGTATGAAAGACATCTTTTATCTTTTTATTAAGATTGCATTGATGTATCTAACAATTCTTTCTATGTTCATTTCGTTTTTTGTTTCTTTTTTTTTTGTTTTGTTTTTTGTCTGATGTTCCTTTGTGTATCTTCTGTATAAAACTGATTTATGATTTTTGAAACAACTTTAATTCCAATTCTACATGATTTGTAACAACGGTGTATGCGCGCCTACAGGCCTTATTGGCTTTTTACGTATAAACCATTTTCCATTTTACTTGTTGCCTTTTGTATTCTGGAACAATTCATACTGTAATTTTGATGTTGTTGTTGTGGTTTCTTTTACATGTCATTGTTTTTTATGTTCATCTGTAACGCAGAATGCTTCATGTTGCTTTCATTTTGATTGAAATGGAAATAAACGAATTGAATTGAATTATTCTCTGTGAATATGATTGTACGATCGATCTGTATTACTATGAATCACTAATATAACAAAACTCAGTACTCACAGCATCGTTTGTGCAAAAAGGTAGAGCATTAGGGAATGAAATGACTGATGGAATATGCACATTTCCCATGACTATAACGAAATTACAAACTTCACTGCTGGCACCTGGTATGCTTCCTACCAGTCAATGATCCGTGACTTACGAAAAAAGATGCGCTTAACATGAATCATGCCGTAATAATTGATGACACTCTTTTATAGGGATGTGCCAGGTCTTGAGCTATTTTGGGGAATTTTCTAACCCTAATTGCTCTGCCATCTGATGCAATAAATCTCGCAGCAAGAAAAACTTTAAAGAGTCGTGTGACTGAACGATGACTCTATCCAAAGTTAAACAGATAGAGCCTCTTCAGCTGGCTGAGCTCAGAAAGGAAGCTTGGAGGTTGTCCAGCAGTTCGGAAGGCCACAGGGGGCACAGTTTGTTGGCTAAAATCACATTATTCAATGTTTCTAACGAATCTGAAGTGAGTTTACATACATGCATGCATGTACTTGTGTGTTTGTATGGTATATCATACTGGTTTATCTGATTGTTTGGCTGGTTGGCTTTATTTTTGTATTTTTCAACATTTGAGTACAAAATAAGTTAGCTTATAATTATTTTTCATCATTATTGACAGCAGAACAAAATGTAAACATAATTTGCAAATTTGTTATCAACAAAGTCTAGTTGATGTCAAATAAAAGCAAAATTTACAAAGGGGAAAATGCAGCAGACCGGACATTGAATGTGCTTGAAATGATGGCAGCCTGGGAATGGAGTACTAAAGAGAGGGGAAACAAGAAAACAAAGTGGACAAGAGACCCGCGGGTCTAGCGCTCACCTGAGTATCGCAAGTTCACCTTTCACGCAGTCACTAATCTAAATTAAAATTTGACCAGGCATTCTCAAGTAGAAGATGAAAATGTACAATAAGGGCCCAATTTTTTAAAGATTCCTTAATTTGGGGGGATTGGGGCCCCCTGGGGCCCTCTGGGTGGGGCATGGTGCCCATTTTGATAAATTGAGATCCTGACCCCCTAGGGATGCTACCTGCCAAGTTTGACAAAAATCCATCATGAGGTTTTCAGGAAGAAGATGAAAATGTACAATTCAGGCCCCCATTTGGACCCTTCCAACCACCCCCCCCCCCCCCCCCTACCCAAGAGGGGCACCCCTGGATCTCCTATGAACAAACTTCAAACTACAGTCATTAATGTACTCACTCATAATATTATCTCAGCTCTATAACTTCTGATTCTAGAGAAGATTTATAAAGATTCCTTCATTTGGGGGGTTTGGGACCCCTGGGGGCCCCCTGGGTTGGGCATGGTGCCCATTTTAACAAATTGAGATCCTAACCCCCTAGGGATGCTACCTGCCAAGTTTGGTGAAAATGGGTCATGGGGTTTTCAAGAATAAGATAAAAATGTACAATTTAGGCCCCATTAGGACCCCTCCTCACCCCCTCCCCTGGGTCCCAAGGGGGGCACCCCTGATTCTGCCATGAACAAACTTGAAACTACAGTCATCAATGTACTAACTCATAGTATTAACTTAGCTCTATCACTTCTGGTTCTAGAGAAGAAGATTTTTGCGGATTCCTTAATTTTGGCGGGTTTGGGCCCCCTGGGGGCCCCCTAGGTGGGGCTTGGTGCCCATTTTAACAAATTGAGTTCCTAACCCCCGAGGGATGCTACCTGCCAAGTTTGGTGAAAATGGGTCATGGGGTTCTCAAGAAGAAGATGAAAATGTACAATTTAGGCCCCATTAGAACCCTTCCCCACCCCCCTCCCCTGGGTCCCAAGGGGGGCACCCCTGATTCTGCCATGAACAAACTTGAAACTACAGTCATCAATGTACTAACTCATAGTATTAACTTAGCTCTATCACTTCTGGTTCTAGAGAAGAAGATTTTTACAGATTCCTTAATTTTGGGGGGTTTGGGCCCCCCTGGGGGCCCCCTGGGTGGGGCATGGTGCCCATTTTAACAAATTGAGTTCCTAACCCCCTAGGGATGCTACCTGCCAAGTTTGATGAAAATCGGTCTTGGGGTTTTCAAGAAGAAGATGAAAATGTAAAAAGTTTACGCACGACGCACGACGGACGACGGACGACGGACGACGGACGACGGACGACGGACGACGGACGACGCACGACGCACGACGCACGACGGACGCCGGACGAAGGGCGATCGCAATAGCTCACTTGAGCCTTTGGCTCAGGTGAGCTAAAAATATAGGTCCAGTAATTGTGCAAAGCGTATTGTGCTGTGTGTGAAATGTAATGTGCTTGGGCCTCTAATAGCACTAAATTATTCACATAATGTATTTTTCAATTAATTTACTTAATTATTTTAAAATGTCTATTGTTAGTTTTGTTACACATATAACTATTATTAATTGCAATTTGGATATAAATATGAAATAAGAATTAAACCTTTGTAGTCAACTTCTTAAGTCAGACATCAATTTAATGTCTATATTTAAACACTTTATTTGGAATTTATAGTCACACTTGCCATGTTGGTCGACTGGATTGGAAACCATGTATAAATTTAGGTTGATTAATGCCACCAAACTATTAACTGGTCTGAAAAGAGCAATATATGCTATTTAAGACAAAACCTGTTCATATAAATTCTTAAAAGATCCCAGCATCAGATAACAGAAATAAAAAATAGAATGTCCAACTAAATCAGATTTCACTTTTTCAATTTCATTGCTACAGTTTTGTCATCGGAAAACAAAATTCCTTGCCTCATGCAATAAAACAGTAGTTTGTAATCAGTCAGTGCACACTCATTACTGATGCACAAGAAGTTGAAAATTATGATCACTCCTATTCAAAGATGACAATGATGAAAGTATTTCATAAGGCAATTAATACAACATTTTCAAATCCTTTTGCACAGCATACATAAATTGCACAGTATATTTAATCAAGAGCAAGTGGAAACAATATCTAAGGATCTATTTCAGATGAAGTACTAGCAATTAACTGCAAGTCATAAGTGTTTCCACTCTCACCAACACAAATATGCTACAGTGCTGAGTAGATATTTTCACTTGGAATGGTCAGGTCAGGGATTTTTCTTTATCATTTCAAGAGGTATGCACAGTACATTAGACTTTCTCCTTTTATGCCTCAGTTTAGAGGTACTGTTAACCATTGGGAGCAGTAATTTTAACAATATTTGAGTTATCACATGTGATGCATATGTGTACGTCAGTTGTATCATAAAACATCCTACCATATAAAAAATTTTGCAATAAAACCTAAAATATAAGGAGAAATCACAATTTTACTCACTAATCAATAACTGTAGACAGTTCAGTCTGGAGACAATTTTATTACAACTATTGTTAACACTTTGTATATTTAACAATACTTGACATTGATTATACTTATCAGATTTTTTACACTGGTTGTTTCTATCCCTAACTCATATTTTAGAACTATTTTGAAGAAATAAGCTGGCATCTGCAAATGGTAAATAATATGCCTTTAATGAATCCTTTTACCACTCTTTGTTGCCTGATTTTACTCCTAAAGAAAAAAAAAGGTAAAACTGAAGATAAAGTGCTATTTAACTTTCATGCCAATTCCAATCACAAATGAGAAAAGCTTCACATCCCCCCGTAAAAAAAAAAAAGACAAAGTGTTGCTTGAATCAGAGCCAAAAAAAAAAAAGGAAGGCGAACATTTTGAAGGACAGCACACAGAGTGAATGTATGGAAGTACAGATTCAAAGGAAACTTTCACTGACCTTTGCTACTTTCACTGACCTTTGCTACTTTCACTTCATACTCTCAACTAAGTGGGACACACATCAGCATGCTATTGCCATGAGCGAGTATAAGAGGGGATGCCCTCTCAGATTTAAAGAAAATTCCCTAATTAGCAAATCTTAATGGAAAAAAATAACAAATTGAAGTATCAAAATTTTGAGAAGGACTGATGTCAGAAACGGATGTTTGTCCAGTAAACAATCATTCACAGGGCTGTTTATTATTTCACAGCATGTAAGACATCAATCAAAAGCATTGACACTGAAACATAGTTTTTAATAAAATGACAGCACTTGAGCAGGTTTTTAATCCTGTAATTCCACTGTAATAATAAGTTTGTTTTTAAATGGATGCAAAGGATATACTTTCAGCCCGTTAAAGGCAATGCTGTATCCTGGTTAAATTCTTGGTCTAGGCACTATGATGCATATCCTCATCTTCTATGATATAATTACATTTACTGATTTAGTAATGAATCTCTGTTTAAAAATAGATATCAGTAGGCCCACTCATGTTTTTGACAAACCAGATAACTCATCGAAAGTCAACAAGTCATGCATATTTCTGAATACCTAAATGCATGCTAATGACCTTTTCTTCTAAGACTTGATGAGAAGCATTTTATTTTTATACCCTATTCGAACTGCTTCTTTTCAGATACTTTTGATAGACATAAAATGCAATCTCAGTTGCTAGTGGTAATGACAGCTCTCTCAATTTATGGAACAATCCTCATGTAAGCATTTTTTTTTTTCAGTCAGCCTGGCACTGTTAGTCTACATAACTCTTTATGTGCCATGGTGTAAGCCCCCAGTGTGCCACATTATTCTGAAACAGCAACCTAGTCATGCTTTGGGAAAACATTCTGTTTTTCAAATCTACAATTGTATGTAGGTAACTTTTACAAATTTGTGTTACCCTGAACATGTAATGAGCAAAGTTGTTGAGAAAATGCCAAGCTTTGCTTTGATATAATTTGTATGAAAATCTATGATTGCTTTTCTTTCAAATGCCCTGTAGCTACATATCATTGTAGAGGCACACAAAACAGTGACAGAAACTTAGAATTTACTCAAAAATCCAGTAGGGAACACCCCTTGATAGTCAATCACCACAAAAAAATGCAAGCTACATTTGACAGGAATGGAATCGAGTAAAACGCTTTTACAGTACTGCAACATTGGGCAATTTGGTGATCGATTTGGGTGGGTTTGTGCGTTTGAGCAGAATATCAATGAAAAAATAAGAGATCGAAAGGAGCTAATGAAATCAGATCCCCAGATATGAAAAACTTCAATGAAAACTAATTGCTGTGCATTAGGTATATAATGATATCACGTAAGTATGTGAAATGTATTGGTAAAAGACTAGATGGAACAGGTTGCATTCCTAAAATCTGTGCAAAGTCAGTAAAAATATACACAAAAATTGACAATTTGTGAGACAAACACAAGCTTTAATCTTCTAACTTATGTTGCCAATGTAAAAATCATACAATATAGAGCTAGGAATTGAGAGGCTTCCAAAAATTCTGCGATAAAAAAATAATAGGAATAATTTGATATTCCCTAATTAAGCCTAAAATGAAATTGTATATTTACTGTACCTCATGAAAAACACCATCAATAATAAAAAAATAAATAAATAAAAGAACAAAAAGAACAAAAATACTGTAAAAAGATAGAGCATCTATGCACAGAGAAATGTAGTATCCAGGATGTAGGCCTAATGGGTTAAATGATTTTCTACGGCTAATTCTAGAGGCAATTATGTTTAGATTGAAGTTTTCTTGATACATGGATATGATGATGATGCCATGTGCTAAATATATAGAGTAGTCAATAGAAATTAATGATTAACATGTTTGACATCAAGATGGTAGACCAGCTGTACTTCGACTTTATTGCAGTGGCATAAATATAATATAATATTACGCCTTTATGGTTGTGGTATATGCAGAATTAACATGCCATGCCCGAGTTGCAAACCTAGTTTCTGTTCATGTGAATCCACATTACCATAGAGCATGCCACAAGCTCAACAAAAAAATAAACAGAAAATGAAACATGAAAAATAAACATGTTTGCATTTCAGTGTTTTTGCTCTGAAGGTATACACCTATTAAAATGTAGAACTTTACAAATTTCTATTACTTGAATAAATACCACCCTGAACAGGTTAATACCAATGAGATATTTCACAGATATCAAAGTTACTGAAATATGTCTTTATAGTTTCTGCTCTGTAGAAATTTCTGTGTTTCTGTACAGATCTGTTTCAATATTCAAGTGTTATCACTATAGAATCTTACCTGATCACAAAGGTAAATTCAACAAATTGGTGCAATGATTGCAGTAGCTTTTGTTGTTGTTGTTGTTGTTGTTGTTTGGTCACCTGAATATGTGTACCTCATTCATGCATCCATGTTTATAAACCTAGAATTGAACCTTACCAACAGTACATTGAGTTGTGAGTCCATCAATTTATCTCTCTTTGTCTACAACAGTGTCATCTAATCTCATCTGTTCTACTTCAGTTGCACTTAACTCCCCCTTTATCTTTCCTACTTCCTCTTTTTGCCTTGAATTGCCACCCACCCCTTACTATCCTTTATCAGGCTGCTGGCCTCTGCAGGTAAAACAAACATACAGAAGAAACATTACCAAAGACAGATGCACAACAAAATGCATACTTTGGAGTCAGCTGGGGGGGGGGGGGGGGATCGAGGGAGGGGTCAAAATGAAAATTGTACGTTTTCATCATGTTATTGAAATGAAATCTAGAAATAAACAGTAAATTTCATTTTATATAAAACCAAATTTTCTTATTTTGGATAAGGAAGAAGTAAACTCTTAATGTTATAAGTCTCTATTTCAGTCGCTGTCTCCTCAAAATACTACCTAATCATCACCCCTCTCCCCCCCCCCCCCCCCCCCAACACCACCGAATCCAATCCCTAAAGTCAAATCAGCTCCTACCATAACCAGGGGCGGATCCAGGAATTCTGTAAAGGGGGGGCGTGACTAATATTTCTGGTGCCACTTCCGGGTTTCATTTCATTTTTTTCTTTTTATTTCCTTTGTTTTTAACGAAAAGTGTTGCCACTGCGCCAGGCCATCGGGTGTGCGCTGGTTGCACCCCCCTCTGGCTCCGTCACTGATAACCACACATGGTCCCAGTCTAGCCACATATTCCTCCCTTCTGCGGGCTTTAGATTCTACCCTGTGCTAATTGTTAGCATACCTCTGATCACCCTGCCTCTGGAGTACAAACATTGACAACAAGGGAGACAATGAAACATGAGTAATAAGACTGATGAGAAGAACGCAAACATGTGCAAGCATTGGATGAAGGCTAACACACAGGCAAGAACAAATAAAAACAAACAAAGGAAAGGCAAAGGACAGGCAAGCTAGCAGATAGAACAGAAAGCAGGCACTGAAATCATAGCAGTGGGACTGACTGATGTTCTCCAGCCCCTCCCTGGAGTAGAGGGAGGACTCCGAGGTGGTTCGCTGGAGGCTCGGCTGGCAGGCGGGCAGGCTGGTGGGGAAGTTGAGCACGCTAACCACCGACTCTCTGCCACTGCGCCAGGCCATCGGGCTGCTGCTGGCCCCGCCGTGTCCTCTCCTCTAGGTGGCTCCTGGGCTGTAGGGACTCCGCTAGCTGCTTCCACGATGGACAAGTCTGCGACATCACTACAGTCCTGCACGACACAGCCCAAGAGACCAGCCAATCAGTCAAGCATATAGATTATGACAGGAATTCGGCAAATTATGCAAGTTAACATGACAACATTTTCCCCTTTTTTGAAGAACTTAAGCAATCATTAATAGCAGTCACATGTTCCATATGTAGTAACAATATAGCAAATCTCTTGCTTGTGAGAATGCTTAGCGTCATGAAGATATCATGAAAAGAATGTAAATTAGGCAAAATTATTACAACTGAGTGAATAAAAAATGTGTAGCTTCAGAATATGGACGGAGCACACAAGTTAGAGGTGTATTGCTCAAAATTCTTGCGTGACAAAGTTACAATCATGCACATTTTATACAGTACCACAGACTGTAAAAACACAATTAACTCCTATGGGGAGTTCACAAAAACAGTGATCAAGTCATCAATAATTCTGGATCTATGATCACAATTAAGCCATTGACTTGTAGGTTGGGAAAAAGAGGAAGTACAAGGGAAAAATACACTTGTAAGATATAATGAGTCTACAGACAGAAAACAGAAAGGCAATAAATGCTATGGAGTCAACGTTGAGTACAATACACTGTCCTTGTTCACAGCAAATGACACATAAAGTCACTTCACCCACAACAAAGACTGTAGAGTTCATGAATTAAAGGGTATCCCAGGCAAGGACTTTGCTCTTGCTATACGGCAGACACATCACTCATATTAAAAGATATCACACAGAAATTATACAGTGGTATCTGGTACTTGACACATTAACTGTGAATGCCATCAATTATTTCTTGGTTTCACTCCACAGAAATCATTGTCATGTTATAGATATTTCATTGGCACACATTTTTAAAGCAGAAACAGATATTTAAAACAAGTGTTCTTCAGACTGGAGGTCCCCTTTAAAGGTCCTGTTCACCTTTGGGAGTAGTGATATCACAAAACATCCTACCATATAAAATTTTTGCGAAAAAGCCCAAAACATACGGAGATACAGAGTGTATCATTATTTTCCTTTCCAATAAGCTATAAGTTTAGACGGTTTAGTCTTGAAACATTTCTATCATAACTATTGTTCACATTTTGTGTATTCAACAGTACTTAAAGGGTGTGTACAGTTCTGGTCGAGGTGAGGATTTAGCTTTTAACGTCTTGCCAGATATTCAGAAACCACTCTAGATGAGATGTCAAAGAGTATGCAATTCTAAAGGGTATCAAAAGTTTATTTGATGAAAATCATGATGAAATTTGATGAAATGGCTGAGATATCCCAAAACAAGGTGAAACAAAGAGATCCTAATAAAGGCGTGGCCTGTCGCCTTTTATTATTATCACTTTTTTGGATATCTCCGCCATTTGAAAACCAATTTTCATCAAATAAACGTGGAATCCTTCTTAGAATTCATAAGAGGTTTCTCATTATCTCAGTTAGGAATGTTATAAACCTGAATCCCCACCTCAACCAGTACTGTACAGCCCCTTTAACATCGATTATACGGATTTAAATTTTTACAGCGGTTGTTTCTCTCCCTAATAAACTCACATTTTAGAACTATTTTACAGCACTAATGATGGGTTTTTGTATCATCTGCAAAATATAAATTATGCCTTTAAAGTCATGCTGATATCACGATAGGCTATACATTCAATCATTGAATAGTACACATAGCCAAGGAGCTCAGATTGCCAGTTGGTTCTCAACAGGCAATCGCCACTGAAAGTACACAATCTGTAGTTATGTCAAATAAATTACACTAACAGACTACCGGTAGTAGTCTCTGAAGGCTATAATGCATGCGACACACCACACGCATTACTACTTTGTTTCCAACACTGTGAAGAAATGAATAGCACTGAAAACAATAAAAATAGTCATTCCACTAAATCTTCAGTTCACTTGGTAAACATTCCTACTCATAGTCATAATGTGCTCATACCAGCATAGCAAATGACTGCAGCTGATGGTGTCACTACCAAAGCAACATACACTAACAAACAGCGGCTAAACTTTATACAATCATGGAAGCAAGTGACAAAAATCATGTACACCGTCCCTGCTTACCAATCAGCAATATCGCTTCATCACAGCCATACCGTGATCACAGAAGCATGGTGACACTTCAAAGAATTAGGTGCGTACAATTCTCCCTTCCAATCACACCAGCCCCTTTGAATGTCCGGTGAACAACTAAACTCATGAAGTAAATGAGAACTGGACCATAAGTACAAAGTGCAGGCTGCATCAAAACTTCCCACTGAGTTTATGTCTTCCTTTTTCCTATCCCTCTCTCTCTCCCTCTCTTGCTCTTCCCCTCATTCACTGCCGGTTCCGGATCAGTGACAACTTTGCGCAGATCAGTCTCTGCCTTAGAAATGATATCGCTTCCAGCTCTGCGTGGGAAGGTCGAGGGCATTGAGATCATCAGGGCCTCTTGAGGATTGCCATTAGTTGCGAGTTGCCCACGTAAATTATGTACGGAAGTTATAAGTGTGCAGCAAGAAGGCAACGTGTTGAAATTCTCCACAGTGCTATATCTATGCAAGAAGAGGATATTGAAAGGGGACTTTAAAAAATTGCCGAGGTACCTCTTTAACTCCAGGCTAGTTTTGAAAAGTTGCCTTCAGGTCTTCCAGTCCAAAAGAAGGCACCTTAAAGTCAGTTATAATAACAAATCCCCTATTCATCTGAACAAGGTGCCCAGGAGAGCACTGGGAAAGTCCCCTCCTTGCACTCTCCTTGGGGACTGAACAAGGCCACTGGCAAAGATTCAACAAGGCACTTGTCATCTCATTATCTTAAACACAGTTACCTCTAGAGGCAAGTTAAAAGACGGCACCTTCTTGCCTTCTTGTTCTAGAGGAGGCACTTGCAATGAGCTTCAATAGGTTTTCTTGGCACTTTATGAGAATTTTTAGAAATTATTTTTTACCATCTTATACTTAAGCCAGAAGCCAAGGCTAGCTTCAACAAGATTCCTTCTCAGAGGTCCTTAGCAGCAAAGAGCAGCTCTTTTTCCATCCCTCCCTCGCTTTCTCTCTCACTGACTTTCTTGGGTCAACTGGAGATTCACAGGGGGGGCCCTGGACTCGACTGCCTTGACTCAGTATCATGGACGTCGTCGAGGAAGTCAAAATTTGCGGTCATGGCCATTTTAGCTGAATCTTTTTCACTGAGAGTTTTAAAGAATCATTTACTATCAAACTGTGCTGAAAGTAAAAATCCCAGAGATGACTTTATCTGAGATTTCTTGGCAACTGCAAAAGACTATTTTTTTAAGTTAACAAAGTTACCCTTTAACTTACCCATTGACACAATGCTGCATCGTACCCTCTTTGATCTAATTCAATACAACATAACTGAGCTCTAATATTGTTCTTCTGAGCCTACTCTCTAAAAAAATCGAGTGAAAATTTTCACTCATAAAGGAGTGAATACAAAAACGAGTGAATTTAGAGTGAAATTGGAGTGAATTTTGAGTGAAAATGTTCATTTTCACTCTTCTTAGAGTGACATCAGGGATCACTCCAAAATCTTCGAGTGATCCCTGAGGTCATTCCAAAATGAGTGAAAATGAACATTTTCACTCGAAATTCACTCCAATTTCACTCGAAATTCACTCTTTTTTGTATTCACTCCTTCAAGAGTGAATATTTTCACTCCATTTTTTTTTAGAGAGTAAGTATCATGCAAATTATAGCCATGCTGCCAGATAAGTTCTTGCCATAGCTGCTTTATGTTGTACAAGTTCCATAAATCATTACATTTCATTCTTCTCACCCACAATGCTTGCCTACTTTGTCAAACAGAAACTTGCACAAAATATATAGGATAAGGATGTACTGTCAACAAGTCCATAAAAACTCTAGAAAAGGTCTCCGTTACCAATAAGTTTCATCTATAAAAGAAAATAAATCAAGGAAGTTAAAATGGGCATAATACCACTAAACACCACAACAGCAAGGCAACATCATCATAACTACTTTCCATATGCCTGTTCCCCTTTAAATACATTCTTATGTGTATCAAACGTATCTACTCTGCTGACCTTTATTTAATGTTTAATAGCCTAACATTAGTCCAGTCTATTGCCTGGTGATACTACATAAGAAACAGCACACATGTGCTACTTGACGATTTAGCAGGGAAACAATCCCTGATATCTGTACAAATGTATGTGAATTTAAATATCATCACATACCAGGTATAAAACACTCATAAATCTTGGAACTTTACGCATTAAGCTCCTTATCAGTCAGTTGTAGGTGGCACATTCTTACCTTCTTAATATTTATAAATCACAACTGTGAATGCATGTTACTGGGAGCATTATTTCTATGGCTAAAAGCCCACTGCTGTGGCTTTTGGACTTACAAATGACAGATTACAGCTCAATAGTTTGCAAGATCTGTTGCTTATAAATCAAAGCAACATATATCATCCCTAGATCAATTTTCAGTAGGGAATAGAGTGTGTGGAGACAGTACCAATGAAAATTCTACATGTTACGATACTAGACAAATTTTGCAAAGTTTTGCCACCTCGTTGGCATTACACTGTCACTTCGCAGTCTAGGGCCCGTTGCATAAAATTCCAACCGGATTTTTTTCCGGTTGAAATCACAAAATTCCGGTTGGAAGCTCCCAACCAGAATTTTTATGCAACGGATTTTACGTTCTTAGGTTAGCAACCTTAACAGCATATATAATGATCACATGCTGCCAAGTAAATATCCAGTGGACATCATGTGACCAAAGAAAAGTGACCAATTTTCTTCAGTTGAAGATTCTCTTGCTGTAAATCATGACAGCAAACTTCATGGTGAGATGAAAGAATTAATGGTCAGTGTTTGAATCATTGCTAATGTTTTGAATGCCAAGGTTTGCAGTTGCCTAGCAACTGTTTATGGAAATGGTACAAGTTTTCTATTGCTTCAGTTTCTCATTGCCATTGTGAAAGGCTCTCCTGAGTCAACAGGCAACTAGAAACCACAACCAAGTATCCCAAGGTTTCTGGCACACTAGTATTAATGCATTTCCTGCTAAAGATTGAGCACAAACATGGTAAATACTTTCTTGAAGAGTGAATAGATTATTTTTTTTTTTTTTATCAGCCTAAGTACTCATCTTCCTTTACAACATTCACTTAAAAATAAGTTATTCCTGCTCCTGTATTGAACGTTATATCTCATATAAACCGAATGATGAAACACAAAATACTATTTAAGAATTCTGGGTTATTTTAGTTCTGGTACACATCCAGGCCAAGTTTCACATGAATTGTTATGCAATGAAATGAAAGACATCAGGGGGCCTGTTGCATAAAAATGCTTACCCTGTGGAAAACTCTGGCAATAACTGAAAACTCATGGTTAGCATGATGCTGCCATTGATTTTAACACAGGAAAAATTCTGTTCAATTAAATACCAACCCAAGTTTTTCTCAGGTACAAAGTTCTAAGCAACAGGCCCCAGGTCTGTGATTGTAAGAGAGACTTTAGAAGATAATTTACATCAAATTATAACCACTTTTGTCTCCAAACATGTAATTATTATCCCCATGACTCACTAGCCAAATATTTAAATTATACAACACATTTACACATAAACATAATAGTCTGAAGTAAACAGTTTAAGACACATTTTCCATGATTTCAGTTAGTCCACACAAATTTGAATATACTAGTAACTGGAAGCTTGCTGAATCAACTTGTCAGCACAGATACTTCATACAGTATCTCTAAAACACATTCCTTTATGCCCAAACAATGCCCAAAATGGGTGTGTTTGGCCCACAGACACACACAAAGAAAAAAAAAAGCTGAAATGCAGGAACCAAATGCAGGAACCACAAAAACATCCACTACCTCGCCCCCATGTTTGTTGATTGCACACTTTACAAACAATACATGTATTTGATTATTGTCAAGGTCTGTATCAGGTGTCTTAACCCCTTGTATGCCTTGAGTGCTTATCGGCACAGATCCCATAGCATTACACATACTGCCCCAAGTCCTTAGCACAAAAAGGGTTAAAGGGATGGTCTAGTATTGGCTGAGGGGAGGATTCACAACTTTTTGCAAGATACTTGGTAATCGCTCTATGAAATGATAAAGCGCATGCACTTCTAGGAGGAAATGAAAGTTTATTCAATTAAAAAAAAAAATGGGTTTGAAGTGCCTGAGATATCCAAAAACAAAGTGGAACAAAGCAATCCTATCTTAAGTTGGGTCCCACCTTTTGTTGGGATTGCTTTGATTTGGATATATCTCAGCTATTTCAAAACCTATTTTCATCAAATAAATTTTGTATTCCTCTTAGAATTGTATGCTCTTTCATATTTCAGGAGAGGTTTCTCATTATCTCATAAAAAAGTTGGAAACCTGTAACTCCATCTCAACTTAAAGTTATCACAATATATAGTTTTGGTTGAGACCTAACTTTAAAGTTTCTAACATTTTTGGTGAGGTACCTGGTAATGAGAAACCTCTTACGAAATATGAAAGAGCATGTAACTTCAAGAGGGATTCAGGGTTTATTAGATGAAAATTGGTTTTGAAACGGCTGAGATATCCAAAACAGAGCAATCCTTAATACAAAAGCTTGGTGGGACCCACCTTTTATTAGGATCGCTTTGTTTTACTTTGTTTTGGATGTCTCAGCCATTCCAAAACCAATTTTTATCGAAAAAACTTTGAATTTCTCCTAGAATGTCATGCTCTGTATTATTTCATAAGTGGTTTCTTGGTATCTCGCAAAAAGTTAATTAGAGCCCAATCCTCATCTCCACCAAATACTATACCCATCCCTTTAAGTTAACAGAAATGGTCAATGAACAAGAAGATGGAAAATTGAAGAGAATGAGTGGAAGAACAAAATGAACTTGAAAAAGTTTTTGATATAAAGAAACAAAGCTGAGAGAGCTAGGATGATGAGAAGGGGCATGGGTGGGCCTACGGGTGAGCCTTGGCTTGCAGGGTGTAGCTCAAAGCGAGGTGAATTCTCAAGCCATTTATGTGCATAAATTTGCGAAGCATGTACCGGTAGGTAGTCCCCTGTTTAGCCACGCACCAAAACAATGAGACACCACTTGCCACCGGGGATGCTGCGGCAGATACAGCGGGTACAAGGTCCGCATACCGGACCTCAATACGTGAAACAGGTGAAAAAGCAGAGCATAAAGAACCCCGCCTTTGCTTGAAAAATCGGAACTACGAAACTGTCATAACAGAGGTTTCAGGCAAAGCTACTAGGTTACTGTCCGACAAAGTAATTACTTTCACTTACACGTGAAATCAAATACCGAATACGTATCAGAACTTACGACAACTTTT
Organism: Diadema antillarum; assembly: GCF_040938485.1. Classification (NCBI taxonomy): domain Eukaryota; kingdom Metazoa; phylum Echinodermata; class Echinoidea; order Diadematoida; family Diadematidae; genus Diadema; species Diadema antillarum. Next base: position 56,648 of record NW_027272290.1, on the reverse strand, counting down.
AGAAGACGTGCATGCACCTTGTCGCATTCAGCCTCTCGTGTACTGTAACTACTGTACTGTACAGGCGCAGCATCTAGCTTACTATACACGTAGGCATGGGCCCAGTGGGGATCGGCGGCAAGGGATACCACCACCAAGCGTATCTTGATGGAAGCTACATACCACCATTCAGGGGGGAAACATATCGTGATCTTCAAACTACAATAAGATCAGTCTCAGATCATGTGAATTAGAATCGAGTATTATGACTTTCTTTTATTAGATCCACGCTAAGATGATCATGTAATAAAACATAGGGCCTATGTGTTCGATGGTATCTTCCTCCTCCTCCTCTTCCTCCTCCTCCTCCTCCTATACCTTCCTTCCTTCCTTCCTTCCTTCCTGCTCTTCATTATCTAGGGCCTTATTCTTTTTCGTCTCTTTTCTGTCTTTCCCTCTCTTTCCTCTCTCTCTCCCTCTCTCACCAGGCTTCTCTTCTTTCTTGAAACTATAAATTCCGTCCAATATCATTATCACCACCATTACCGACCATCAACATCAACATCGTCATCATCATCATCACCACCATCACCATCATCATCATGGTTGCCTTATCATCATCATCATCATCATCACTCGAGTCACGATCCCCTGAAATGACTTGAAGAATGCCAACAAACATCTGGGAGTTGATGATTCAGGGGTGGATCCAGGAATTCCGTAAAGGGGGCGCAAACAATATTTCTGGTGCTACTTCCGGGTTGCGGGTTTCCGTGGTTTCATCTCATTTTTTTTTTCTTTTGTTTAACAACACTAAGAGGGGGCGCGCGCCCGGTGCGCCCCCTCTAGATCCGCCACTGAGTTGATTATCTTAGGGCCATTAGGGTCTCTCACAAGGCAGTGCTTATACATGCAGTAGGATGCCATTACGATGTGAATGACCTTCCATTGTGGATTACGAACTTCCGAATTTAGTGCATCCTTACATCCCTGACGATTACGCTTAAAGATCATAATTTTCAAAACATCGGATGTATATAGGGTGCTGATGTGATAGGGCTTTCGAAACTCGGACAAAAAAGTGGACTTATAGCAGTTTAGAATAACTGGATTTGCATAAATCATGAAATGTATCACAACATAAACTATATTGTGAGATCTGCACTGCACAATTTGCTCTCCCTTTATGCAACTCATCGCGGCTTAACATTGTGGGGAAATATGAATTAACGAACACAGAATGTAAACAAAATTTAATGAGTGCTTGATTATTGTTGTTGTATCGTCGTTGTTTGTTTGTTTGTTTGCTTGCTTGCTTGCTTGCTTGCTTGTTTCTGAAGCTGTCTGTCGGTATCGTTTGAGCCACTTCTAGGCCTATCAATAGCCTAAATAGCATTCACAGTGTTGTTGTTTATAGTGTCCAGTAGGCCTATGCGTCTTCTTGAGATCCTCATTTCAATCGAGAGAGTTCACTCGACTCCAAGTTCAAATGCCAACTTTGAAATCAAGGAGACAAACAAACAAAACAAATTATATTCTTTTCAAAGTCAGACAAACAGTTAAAGAGAAAAGCAATATTTCATTGCCACAAAAGAGTAGCGTGCAAATTATAGATTAGGTCAATTAGTTCAGCTGCCGTCGCCCCATGACAATGTAGCAAAGAAAGAAAAATCTATATCCTGCATAAGGGGTAACAAAATATGACTCCCACTTCCAGGAAAATCATCTTTGCAACATCTTATAAAGGGAAATACCACCCAAATATAGCATTTGGACTGAGTGACTATAGAACACATCAGCAAAAGTTTGAGGAAAACTGGACAATCCTTTCAAAAGTTATGAATTGTTGTGGTTCAGCCTTTACTGGATATGAAGAAGATTGTTGTAGTTCTTGACGTAACATGAAAGGCAATATTGAGAAAATATATTTAAAAATCGACATATTTTTCACTTTTCTAGCACAGTGAAAAAAAAGCACTTTATATACTTGCTTCTTTCAGAAAGCAGGGGGAATGTATCATATTGTGACATGTCGAGGGAATTTGTAAAAAAGAAAAATCGAATTTTCTTTATATCTTACAGTTTCAATATGACGTCATGAATTGTAGTCTTGTCATCCAACTTTGAAAATTCATAACTCAATTGGAACAGATTGTCCGATTTTCCTTAAACTTTCGCTAATGTGTTTTATAGTATAATGCATTCACTCTTGAAATCCACATGTTAGGGTTTCATTCCCCTTCAAAGTCTCTGGAAAGATTTATTGAGTATTGAGAAAGACAGAATTTCTCCTTTTTTAATCAATTAAAAGATGCTCTTTAGCGACTGTCTGTTCAATATGCAAGCGAGTGGTCATACGGGCAGGACACTTTATGTTACTGAATTAAAAATTAGGCTTATTTGTCATTGATATCACTACTATCTTGTAAACATTAATGAATCTTTCACCCTTAAAGGGGAAGGCTACTAACTGATCAATGGGAATCAGTGGAAATGCTGGGAGATGATTGTTCCAATCCTTATGGGATTCATTCAAGAGTTCATTGTATATCTATTGTTGTGTGAAAATGATTTGCTTCAGAACGGTCTCATATTCAAGTAATGTGCAGATTAATGCCCCGTCACTGACCAGGGACGCTAACCTGGAAGCATTAAAGTGCACATTACTTGAATATGAGACCATTCTGAAGCAAATCATTTTCACACAACAATAGATATACAATGAACTCTTGAATGAATCCCATAAGGATTGGAACAATCATCTCCCAGCATTTCCACTGATTCCCACTGATCAGTTACTAGCCTTCCCCTTTAAATTCCGTTCGTTTCATTCAACTCCATTCATCACAGTCAACAAAACAATTAACGTGTTGTCTTTTTTACGAGCAATTCTTCTGCGTATGCTCATGTATGGTTTATACAAGGTTGAGGTGAGGATTAACTTTTTAACTTTTTGCGAGATACTTGGAAACCACTACGTGAAATGTTAAAGAGCATACAATTTTAAGAGGAATTCAAAGTTTCCTTGATGAAAATCGGTTTTGAAATTTCTTAGATATATCCAAAAACAAAGTTAACCAAAGCGATATCCTAAGAAAAGGTGGGTGGCTTTGTTTTCATCAAATAAACTTTGAATTCTTCTTAGAATTATTACATTAATTTCACTATATTTCATATAAGAGTTTTCTCATTATCTCAAAAACTCATCATCTAAAAAGTTAGAGACCTGAAGCCCCATCTCAACCGAAACTATACCAACCCTTTTCTCATGGCAGTGCATTTTACGAAATTCAAATATTCTCCCTGCATGATTGTATAATGCGCCTTTTTCCATCAGGGAGTGTGTGTGTTCGCCCCGTTGTTGTATTTTGCATAATATTATTTTCTTCTCATCCTGGCACTGATCTATTTATATGAATACAATACAAAAAGCCATTCATCTACCTTTTTAGAAGTAATAATGATAATGATAAGATGATAATAGTGGTACTAATGATCAATGAAAATAGAATAGTAATAGCATTTTTGTTACTATTGTTAGCAATGACGCACCCCCTCTTTATTATCATTTTTTGTTAAAACAAAAAGAAATAAAAAGAAAAAGACAAATGGGGCGCATGCGCCCTCTCCCCCTTTTCAATTTTGTAAGGACGCACTCCCCCCCCCCCCCCCCTTTGCGGAATTCCTGGATCCGCCCCTCAATTATTGTTATTACCATTACGATTAAAGTCATCATCATTGTCCATTTTTATGCCACATTTTCTAGCCATGGTATATATTGCTTTATACGCAAGCCAAAGTGACGTCTTAATCACAGTTTTACTGCTTTGATATGCTGTTGAGGTCACGGCTGAAATGAAGTATTATGACATTCGAAAAAAGAAAAAAAACATGCTGTGGAAATAAACGCGTTTCGTCCGCTGTCGTGCTTAAACCCTTATTCAAGTATTTTTGTCTTGAACTGTCCCTTTAACTCCTTCACGTCTTCTCTTATTTCATCCCATTATGCATGTAAAGATAATTCAACAAGCCACATCCGTATTATGATGGCACTAACATAGGAGCAAAAAGTTGTGTACTTATAGCTCGTCATTTTGGTTCAGTAAATCAGCATGACCTATAATATTCCTCTTAACTTATTGCGCAACGACACACACACACGCAAAAAAAAACACACACACACACACAATGCAACGCCACCGTAATGCACGCTCGAAAAGATGATGATAATGACGATAAACGACTAACTATTTTTAATTCTGTATAATAATGATAATCATCACTTGCGTCATTATCAGTTATCAGTACGTCGCATTAGCAGAAGTATAGCAATGATAACTATTGAATTATAACAATATCCAGCAGATTGCTGGTTTTCGGTGACCATCACTTCATCCAAATATGGGCTAACTCGAACATAACTACAAGACTTTATTCATAAGATAACAAAAAACCAACAAACTGATCATGATTTAGCAGGAATTGTATTACGCAGACCAGGGAGGTCTCACCTCCCTGCTCAAAGACACTTGAATGATATTTTGTGGCCCATCGGTTTCCAGTTGTATTCAAGATGAGTATGAATACCTTTTCTCTGCATGTAACTGCTATGGTATAGTGTAAAGGACTTTTATTACTACTTTATTAAAACTAATATGAATTTATACAATTCTTACTATATTGCATTTACAAAAGTTAATACATTCAACACTTAAGCATGTGGCAAAATTGATGACAAGCATAATCATAATAGTTAAAATAGTATTGATTCAGATGACGATCCATCGCGTGTTGTATCATAGACAACGTTAAATACAGTAATGTTGTGATATGGCTTTACTTTCTTTTTTGTTGATTGTTCCTGTATCAATACTGCCGGAATTTATCAATTTCATAGTCTCATCTCAATTAATGAACTTCTACACTGAGTGTTGGTTTGTCAAATTCGACCATTTCGACAACCCTGGTTATTAAAAAATATACGTAATTTCATTGTGAAATAATGACTTGTGAGAGACATCTGTGGAAATTGTTTCTTTACAGGCGGATAGCTTTAAAATCAAGTTAGAGTTTTCGGTCAGCAAAATGGAACAATTCGATTGCTGTTAAAGTTCTGTTTGTTCTTTAGTCTTGTTTCATGTCTTTGTGCGAGTTTGTTCATTTGTTTGTTTTGTTTAAAAGAGCCGAAAATGCGAATATGGGGAGGGGTGGCTGCACTCGCAGCAGCTCCCCGGTTCCACAGCCTCTGCGGAAACAGGTTATCATATTGTAATCTATATCCCATGAGCGATGACATGCTCTCGACGCAATATTATTAGGGTCTTTTTCTTTCTTTAACGTCACAACACCTGTCTTTTCATCGAGCACCTAATCTTCTATACAAACTTATTACCTTTTCTCCGCATTTTGTTTTCTCGCCCCAGTTTTACGCAATATTATAGTGGTCTCTCTTTGAAATTACCTCTCTGCTTTACCTATACTTGGGGGCTTCGACGTCCTCAAAGAGCAAAAGTTATTTTGCCTTCGCCGCCAATATTCCAATACATATTTATAAAATTTTATAACAATAAACCATGCATTAGCGTCATTATTGAACAGTAGTCTGCATTACTTACTTCTCTAATTACTAGGTTTAGAATGTGTCTATATTTTCTGTTCAGATGTAATTTAGACTGATAATTTTCTTGAATAGGCCTATTTATTAATTTGGTGTAAAATTACGAATAATTATCTGGGGGTCCTATGCTGTAGTCAAACTTCACTTTGAAAATTTGGAAAATCGAACGAGCACGGCAGTGCTAGCTAGCGCTAGCGCCCTCATTCGGAGAAGTAGCTCGTCGGCGCGGCGGGCGCCAAATAACAAACGAGGTACGCTCGGTAAGCACTATCTGGGCACCCGTCCCGCTTCATCATGAATATTCATCATCTACATGTATCCGTAATACCGTTGAAATACATATTTTTTTCATTTCCCGGCAGCGTTTTTACATTTCTCGGAAAAACTGAACATTTTTCCATCTCCCGGCGAGACGTTTTAACATTCCCCGTTGATGTAATTTTTCGAGATTTTTACATTTCCCGGCCATACGTTTTGCACGTATCCAGCGTTCTGCCATTTACTAGTACAGTATCTTACTGCCAGATGAATATTCATGATGAAGCGGGACGGGTGCCCAAATAGTGCTTACCCTTTGGTAAAGGCATATCATGGGGATATAAAATGTGTACGAAAACAACGCGACGAACGACCGAACTTGATATGCCGCGGTGCATGTGCACATACTGAGAGGAGCGAGGGTCGGATCAAGAAGAATGGACTCCTCTAAACGAGCGCTGTACAAGCCAGCACCAATAGAAAATGTCGGAGCCAAGCAAAACAGGTTTGGAACCACCCTTTCGTTTGTTCATCAGTCACCCATGCCAAATATCTTCCCCAATCTTGTAGCAATGCAAGCTTTGTATGTTCCAGGTTCGTCTACTCTGTCGTGCAGTCCCATTCATGTAATTTCATGTTGTGGTGAAATGAACATGAATTACTGAAATCGTAGTCTAAATAGTAAATGTGATTGTGTAGGCACTTCACGTCAAGAATCGAGGTGGCTTCCTTCGATTTCTTGAAGTTCCTTTTCTATCATCACTGTAATTCAGTTCGGGAAACCCACTCACAAGGGGGGCCCCTCCTTATAAGTACCGGTAACCCGTCCCCCTAGCCCCTTAATAGCCTATAACCCCGTCCCCCTTATAAGTAACCCCCGGGGCACCCCTTATAAGGAGTCTCCACGCTTTTTTTGCAATGCAACGCGAAAATGAAAGGACTGCGGCAATTCGCTTGATTATATCCATAAAGCTTCACAAGTTTCCTAGTTACTCACGAAATTTGAGCAAAATCGGTTCGAGGCATCATATCTAAAATCATGGATTTAAATGCGATATCAAACGACCCATGCGAATGCTGAAATGCGAGCGATTACTGGCGTGAGTGTCGCCAGGCGCGGCGGCGCGGCAATGCTTGAGTGCAGACGTGGCGACTGAGTACGGAGACTTTCGTTCATTCAGGTGGCTTTAAATGAAGGAAAAATAACAAAAGTAACGAAATAGTCAACCACCTACCTTTGCAATTGGTATGCATATATACAAAAGGATACGTTCCCATAGGGTTGTTCAGCGAACAACTTGCTGAATGCGGGAGCTGTTGGAAATTTCAAGCTTCATCGGCGAAACTTGCAAGTTTCAACTTAAAATTTTTGTTTAGGGACAACTTCAACTGGACAACCCTATGGGAACGTATCCTTTTGTATAATATGCATACCAATTGCAAAGGTAGGTGGTTGACTATTTCGTTACTTTTGTTATTTTTCCTTCATTTAAAGCCACCTGAACGAACGAAAGTCTCCGTACTCAGTCGCCACGTCTGCACTCAAGCATTGCCGCGCCGCCGCGCCTGGCGACACTCACGCCAGTAATCGCTCGCATTTCAGCATTCGCATGGGTCGTTTGACATCGCATTTAAATCCATGATTTTAGATATGATGCCTCGAACCGATTTTGCTCAAATTTCGTGAGTAACTAGGAAACTTGTGAAGCTTTATGGACATAATCAAGCGAATTGCCGCAGTCCTTTCATTTTCGCATTGCATTGCAAAAAAGCGTGGAGACTCCTTATAAGGGGTGCCCCGGGGGTTACTTATAAGGGGGACGGGGTTACTTATAAGGGGGACGGGTTACTTATAAGGAGGGGCCCCCCTTGTGAGTGGGTTTCCCGAACTGAATTACTGTACTGTACTGTAGATCTAGTTAATAGTTAACGCAGAGATATAAATTTAGTCCTGCTGTACACGATCACATTTACCATTGGAACAACAATCATACTACTGTATACGCTATATATTTCGCGTGGGTTTTATTTTCACGAATTTCGCGAGTCGGGAGCTATTCGCGAAATTAACAACACGCGAAAATATTACCTTCAAAAATGAATCCCTTACCTTGACGATACGAACATTTTTACGGCTTACCGAACAGACCATACTGGCTAAGCTTGTTTACGTACAAAGCTTGTTTACGTACATATAGCATGTCCACGTCTAACTACTAGTATACACAGCCCAGTAGCTGTGGTAGCATTCGTTGCTAGTAAGTTGAAAATTCACACTTTCTTTGCCGCTTCATATTTTCTCTGGTCCCTCAATCGCGAATTTAACCACTCGCGAAAATGTGTGACATCAGCAATTCGCGAAAAATTATGTACGCGAAAATTATAGCGTATACAGTAGCTCATAGCTATAAAGTAGAATAGAGTCTAGACCAAAATTCTAATTTGACACTTTGTACTGGATAAATGCTGGAGAAGATGATAGATCACAGAGAGCTTTTCCCCAATAGTAACTGCTATCTAGAGAGTGTGGAGTACTAGACAGTATGCATACACCCTGTAAATTTACTATTGTTTTGTGAGCACTTTGAAGACGACGAAGCGTTAGGCTCAGCTCACCCCTCATGCTAACACTTGTAACAGTGTTAACATGCTAGCAAACGAGGAGCAGCTTTAGCAGCCAAATCAAGAAGTGACTTAGTGCGTATCGTATCAATCTCGTAAGAACTCAGAAGTGCGTATATGCGCTGCAAAAATGCCACTTCAGTATGCAAAGTTCCCCATTACTAAGTGGGTAATGGCAGCCCCCATGAAATCACTGACACCAATGGCATTGACACATTGTATTGTTCGCCCTCTAGTGGTGGAGAGGAAAACAAATCTCTTTGATAGATCATGATCATATTCATGACTATTAAAAAAATTGACTCATGTTATCACATGATACATCATCAATCATCACTTTCAGTCATCATGACATAAATGAAGGCATGATGATGAATTAATTTAGACCTCAAAATGATATTAACAGGACTAATTGTTAATTCAATAAACTTATAGATTCTAATTCTAGGTACTACTAATGTACTATACCACTAGATTCTAGTTTCTACATTGATCTGAAAAAAAAAAGCACCAAGGTTCGGCTCCTTGCCAAAATTTGACTGCGCGCAGAAAATTATCCATAGCAATAGGTATTGCATGATAACAGCCAGTGGTCAAATTTTGGATGGTGTTAAATTTATGGTCGAATTATGGGCTGCTTGCTTTATATTGACCTAAATTGATCTCTTTATAAAGAAGAGCCGCCGGACCAACACAGCCGGTGAATGAACTTGCACAAAGGTGCACATTGACTAAGACTAGAGTAAGAGAGAAAAAGTGTTATTTTTTTTTCTATTTTTTTTTTTCAGTGCTCCTGATAATTTAGGTGATGCAATACCATCAAGGCACATGACCAGGAAGTTGCATCAAGATCACATTTAACTCAAAGTCATGACAAATATGAAGCCCCTCCCCCTGTTTCATCTTTTTATAGTTCCTTCCCACTGTAACAACTACAAAAATGTGAAGTATATAGCTCACAAAACAACTCGTCCTTCTTGATGCTTAATGACAATGCTTTGTAATTTGCTGTGTTCTATTGATACATGACCGTGAGTGCTCATGTACATTTATGGTTACATATCCTTGGCACAAGGTCGCCTGTTGAACGATGCTTTCATTCCAGACAGTCTCACTGTCTAGTCCTTCTTGATGCTTATAATGACAGTGCTTTGTAATTGGCTGTGTTCTATTGATACGTGACCGTGAGTGCTCCTATGTTTACAGATCCCTGGCACAAGGTCGCCTGGTAAACGATGCTTTCATTCCAGACAGTCTCACTGTTTATGCCGTCCCACCATCAGTTGAGACGACCAGTATCGGTGAGTTCAGCTTTATCTGGCTTTACAGGACAAGAATAACCAAGGGCAATGCTATATATATATAGACTGTGATGTAATAAATTTGGATGGGCAAACTTCCTAATTTTGTTTCTCTTGAAAATGGATGGTTGTAATGTAAATGGAAATCGAGTTCTCTACCATTGATCTGACTACACCAACAAAATGGAAACAATTTTTTTGAAAGAAAATCGGTGTGATCATATCACGTGAGACAAGTTAGTATATCTTAATAAGGGACAAATTTATGATTTTTAATCTTGGTAGATTTATCAGATAGATTATGTGATAGATAGTCTATGTTTGCTTTCATATATTTACTGAATGAAAACAAATCTTTGTCTGCATTCCTATGTTTAGGGCACAGTCTCAACTTTAATTACATGAAAAAAGAAATGTGATTATGAAATGTGTGCAAGCACCAAAATAATGCACAGATATCTACCCATGCAACACACGCTTTCATTAAAAGATATTCTCGGGGTTTTAGTTGGTATAATCCATGCAGCAAAGCCTTGTGACACTCCGATAGCCTCACTGTTTTTATTCCTTCCACTAAAACATACGTGTAGATACCCTGACCACCATATCACATAGTGCATCACAGTTCAACAGTGGATCCCTAAGCCCGGCTCGCCAGTCCTTGGCTAGTCTTAATCTCAGCCACCAGACACCATCCCTTTCAAGTGACCTATCCTCTCCATTGCCAAGGAGGTAAGCTATATAATACTATTTTCATTATGATTTTGCACAAAGAAGGAAACATAATAATTGTTTGATTTCTTTTCTGTCCATTGAACTGTGTTTGGGTTCAGTAAGAAATGAGTGTGAACTGAAGCATACTGCTGTCCTTATCTCATGATGTCATACCAGACACTCTTGCTTGCATTTTTCTTACAGCACTATAAAGAACTAAAAAACAACAACAACAAAACCCAAATATCTTTAATGACATGCTAATAACACATCCCCAGCGAAATACTGTATGTAGATAAGATGTATTCATATGCGTATCATCTGTTCAATTCCTGCAAACTGTATTTGCTTGAAGTCTGTGTAGTTACAGTTATTGTGCACTTGCTGAATGTACTTTGATATGTGATACATCATACATGTGCTAATCCACAATAGATCTCATTCTATGTTCCCCAATGACATACGGAGAGCCATCCATCACATATCGCCTTACCTCTCTCAATGCCTGCTCAATTCTTCTCTGTATCGCATTGCAAGATATCCAGGGGGGCTGGCGTAAACAATGGCGCTGTCGAGGGAGAAGGGGCGTTATCGTTGTAACCTTACACTGATATGGGTGGGCCCGTATATGCAGCAGTGGGAGATGGATCCCCTCTGTCAATTGGAAACTTTTCAAAGGGAAACTTTGTTCCAGTAGACCTGAATACTTGATGGTTACTTTAACCCCATCAAAGATCTATCCATTATACATGTATCTTGCTAAGTTTTGTTTTTGTTTTTGTTTTTGTTTTTAATTCAGTTTTTAATATAGCTTCACCCATGCACAGCTTTACCAGCACAGAAAATTCAGTCAGTATATATGAGATGATGCAATAGATAAAATTTGGGGTTTCCAATTTGTTATATTGCAGTATTTTTGTGTATGTGTGAGTGTGATCTGAGAACTTACAAGGGAGCTCTTCAGACCAGCAATGTCTCACAAAATGTACACTGTACAATCTGTGGAAATTACACATTTGTTCCCACTTTTACTTAAATGCATATATAAACAGGTTAGAAACAACTTTGTATGCAGTAGCAAGTTGGTCAATATCTTGCAATGTTGTATTACATGGTAATCAATATGTTTTTTGTTTGTTTGTTTGTTTGTTTTTTGTTTGTTTGGTTTTTTCATCACTGTTTTCCCATAAAATTACTATAAGTGCAACACGAACTGCAGTATTTGTAAATAAATTCCTGTAACCACTCTCTCTCTCTCTTGTTTTCTTCCTCTTTTCTCCCCACTCTCTTCACGACCCCATTTTTACTCTCACCCCCCCCCCATCTTCATCTCTTTTTCTCCCACCTCTTTCTCTTTTTAAATATTTTTCTTGACTTGTTCTGACAGGGACTCACCCTCTCATCAGTACCTAGCTGAGAGGAATTCTTCCCCACCACACTCTCCCTTGAAACCGTCACCCACCAACATCCTGGAACTCTCCGATTCAGACAGGGAGTATGTCGGCCATCATAGGGTGAGTACTCGCAGGGATGCTACAAAACTTTTTTTGTACCACTTGCCCGGTTTGGCAAGCAGATTTTTAAATTGTTGCAAAACACTTACCCAAACATGACTTTTTACTTGCCCAAAATAAAGTTATAAAATAAAAGAAACTGATTTAGAAATTCACTTGTAAAGTAATTAAAACACAATCATTTGAATAAACAGCACACCTTGATTCGCAAGCAAGTGTTGAAAATTTGCTGAAATAAAGTTAGTAAGTCGAGTTGCATCACTAAACAATCATTATCTATGGGCTTTTGCATGGTTGACTTTGTAGGCGGGGGGGGGGGGGGGGGAGTTGAAAAGGTGGCTTTAAAATTTTTAGCTTGCCCAATTTGGGCAAGCATTTTCTTCTTCTTACTGTTCCAAAACACTTGCCCGATGTTGATTTTCACTTGCCCCAGACAATTGGGCAAGTGCTTATGTAGCATCTTGGATCTTAGGGGGTTGAAGAAGGGGGGGGGGGGTGGGGGAGAAAAGAATATCCTGATTGATTTGTTGGATATTTATATGGGTGGGACCATGGATTGGCCTTTGAATAATCATGGCACACTCTAAGCCGAAATCTGATGGTGTCATTGCCTGGGAGGAAAAACCCAGGATGTGGTTGTGGACATGCCCAAGTGAACTCCAAGTCACGTTCAAGAAAAATGTGTGTAGAAATGCTGAAAAGGCAGAGAATAGATGCATAATCACAGAACATTATTTGCTATTCTTCTCCTCAAACGACATACATATAATTTTATTTTCTCTCCCCCTTTTTTAGACACCAATCAGACACATTCCTGCAGCCACAGGATCTCCTGTCCTCCTCGTTGATGCGAGTGGTCAGCACTTGGACAGTGGTCAAGCGGAGGTTGAAGTCAGGACAAAAGTGTGAAGTCTCCCGCAAAGATTGTGTGCCATGCACCAACTGTCGTCGACAATGAACTGAGGTACCAGCACTTTCAAACATTCATCACCATGAAAATTGTGACAATGAACTGAGGTACCAGCACTTTCAAACATTCATCACCATGAAAATTGTGACAAGGCAACGTGCAGCTCTTTTGTGAAATGACTTTAACATAGCTTTTCAATATTTCAAAGTAACACATCCATTCTTTTCTATAATGAAGTTATCTTTCTTCTAGCCATGAGCCATGCATTGTCCACCCAGCAGCACCAGTTGTGCATTTTGCTGTTTTATTCATTCAACTGTTATGATGCCTCTTCGCAAGTTCAATCTTTTCAGATCAGAAACAACCAAGTCTGTTGAGTCCAAAGATGGTCAATCTTAGCTTTCAAGTACAATTCTACTCCATGCTTGAGTTAGCTGTATAGATCAAAGATTAAAGATATAGTTTATAGATTATGGATCTAGAGTGAAATGAGATGAACAGAATGATAGTCATCAGTTGCAACCACACACACAACTCTGCAGAGATCACATCATAACCTCACAAGTTTACCCATAAAAGGGAAGAAAATGCTAAGTCAACATATTTTCATGTTTTTAGCATAATAAGATAACACAAACTTTCCTTCTTCAGAAGGCATAGGGAATAATATGGTTTTCCAACTGTGACTTCTCAAATTTCTAATATTTCTGCATTCACACAGTCCACATATATATTTGGGTGGAATTCCCCTTTAAACTGTATACAAATTTTCATTCATTTGCTTTACAGCACTTGTACCACAGCATTATGCTGAAAACTAAAATAACCAACTGCACTAAAAATGATGATACCAGTAATTGTGGCTTTGTGAGCATTACATGTAATTGATCTCAACCAAGGCCACAATAAATTGTATGTTGCATGCTAGATTTTCCTCTAACAGGAATCTCCATATGATTAGACCTTATATTTCTCTTTCTTTGGTGGAAGATACCCAAACTAGCTTATTGGTTCCTTCTTTCTTGTATTAATCTTATCTGGCATCATTAAAAACTGAGTAACAGTCATTACATTGCTGAAGAATAGGAAATCCGAGCCATATCTGTTTTACATTTTTTGATGGGAAAAAAACCCCTGAGGCTGTCCATTTTTTTGTTTTATCCGAGTACTTACCAGACCGTAAGAAATGTATGCATGCCCGTCAGTCGTGTTTATATTTTGCTGCTTGCTTTGTCGGATAATGCTTGCACCCTCTCAACTGCTGTGGTGTACATTAAAGAAGCAGGCAATTAATCCCTTTTCTGTTGTACGATAACAAGGAATGTGTGAACACAGCAGATCAATTGCCAACAAGCCTGTTGTCCAAACGTCAGGAGCACGCTTTGCCAATTAAGCCAGCTAATATCCAAATCTTAAATCTGGCACAAGGTCAGAATACCACAAGACGTGTCGACTCTGACCATGTTCCCACAAAACCTAATCCAAGTCGTCTGAGTCCAGGTCCACGTTGGTATGCGTTATGTTCTCAACTCGGAGGGGACGTTTTTGCAATGCAGAGCGTTTGTGCCAGTGGATAGAAGTGCTCCCGATCTATTCGTGCATGCATGTGGGTGTGTGTGCATATCTGTGCATGGTTGGTTCATGTGTGTGCATGTGTGTATGGACTGAAATACATACTCCAGCGTCCTGTACTGTCGCATTCAATTTGACCCCCCCATCTTGCTAGGAATAGGGGCTACACAGAGGAAGCAGCCAGGGTGCGTGTAGACTCCGTTCCCTCGGTAACCGTGCTCGGTGACGTCGATCTGCGGAGAGGGACTTCCGCTGATCGCAGTGAGCCGCCACAGACCGGGGACCCCACGCATACCGGCAGAGAATCGACCGTGGTCCCACAGGAATTGACGGCGTCATGTAAGCTTCCTTAAATAAATGTATTAATCCCATTCGTTCCACTGTTACTACCCATTGTTTCCCTCTCTGCTCTATCTTTATGGGCCTGCTCCTTCCATCAATGAGAGAAGGATAGTCGAGTGGAAAGACAAATGTGCCCCTCATTTCCTTTTGTCATGTCTTGCTTTGTCTTTTAGTCTCATATTGTTTTAGTCTATCTTTTCTTTTACAGATCTCAGCCCTTTCTTGCTTATTATCATTTAGTTAGTGGTAGTTTTTTTAGACTTTCTGTGTTCACACTGACAATTTTTTTTTTTCGCCTATACGTAGCCTTTGTTGACAGTTGTTTCCTGGGTTATTTTTTTTTTCTCTTTCAGTATTTTATCTTAGATTCATCATTTTTCTACTTTTTTTTTTTTTTCACAGCTCCCTTTCTTCCCTGTCCTATTATGCTTCTCTCTTTTCTTTATTCTGTGTGTTTTTTGTAACTTTCTTATCCATCTGATTATTTCTTTCCTTCCTTATTTCTTTTACTTTGTCGTATTGTTCACTTTTGTTTGCACCTTAGAAACAAAGTAATGAACTTGAGTGTGTAACTGCCTTTAAAGGTATGTTCATGCTAGAATTGTTCTTGTTTTTATGTTTATTCACTTTGATGTGTGTTTGTTTGAATGTCTGTTTAATCATTTGTTGCCATCTTTCTGTGTGTCAATTCTTCGAAGCACTCTGTTGTTGCTGTCCGTCTTCGTCGTGCCGACTTTCCCCTCAAGTTTCCCCCCATGGCCTTTGGCGTCATTATCAATGTGCTTTCTGTGCCGGAAGCTTAGGCTATATTTAACCCCAGTCTGTTTTGGGGTGCCAGGATCAGTGCTCTCAAAATTATGGATGTAAACCAGCTGTAGTCTTGTGTTTTGTTGTACAGGAGAATCCTCTGATTTCAGAGTTTGTTAGGAGTTTGATACCAGAATTCACCTCCCAGTCCTGCTTAAGTGAGGTTTCAAATAGAGTAGTCTTAAACTTGATGAGGGAAAAGAAAGAGAAGAAGAAACCTCCAGAAAATAGAAAATCACATCACAGTTTTTCTGGGAAGCAGCCATTACTGAACTTTGCATCGGAAACGTCTCAGAATTTTTAGTAGGACCCAATGCGATCGGGTTTTCCTGTATTCCCAGCTATTTATATTTATGTGTGCGAGGGTACCTAGTTTTCATAACATGATCATGCACACACACACACACACACACACACACACACACACACACACACACACACACACACACACACACACACACACATACACACATACTTTAAGCAGCCAGTCCTGGCCCCTTGCTGTTGAGGAAATAGCCTGTCACATGGCAGAATGAACTGATATGGCACATGAGGAGCAGTGGGATTTAAAAGAAAAAAAATGTAAACATGCCATAGCCTGAAGTAGGCATTAGTCTAATGAAAGTGAATGATGTAAACAGTGACATCTTATATATTTACAATACTTCAAAGCAATCATCAGTATTCTGTTTTTCTATTTTATTTACTGAGTTTAACTTGCATTTTACTTACATGCATGCCTTTGTCATGGACTTTTCTTAGCCAAACCCAGTAGGATTTATCTACTAGTATTTGGAAAGAGGATCTTAAAGTGTCTGAATTGATTCATACTTTTATGTCTCTAGACCCAACACAATGATGGTCACAGTTTAATGCAGTTCCCAACATTAATGCCTTAATGGGTGAAAATCAAAGTTTCTTATACCTTTGTGATCATTGTGGTTGCAAGAGAGATTAGCAAATGTCTTGAAGTATGGATACCGATCATCAAACATAAACTCTTTGGGGTTGGAGTGCTTGAAAAGAAAATTGTTTGCCAAAGCTAATCTGTGAGACCCTGAACTGTGAACAAAAATACCGTGAGAGTATAATCTGAGAAATTAGTGATACTGAAGCGAATTTTACTGAAAGTGACTCAAGGTAAAATATTGATTGCCAGAATGTTTGAGCTTTTAAACTACTGGGAGAAAAGCATGGGGGAGTTGAAGTGTTTAATTTTGCCAAATGGTTTACCACCTGAAGTCTGAAGATCTGTTGTCCTCATAGTTTAGATATGTGCTTAAGTGCAGGTATTATATATGATAAAATGCAGGTATTGTAGTCAGCAACCACATGCAAAGGAAGTTTGAAAGGTCAAGTTAAGGAGAAAGAAGTCAAAGATGTCTCTGAGGTTGTGGCACTTTCTTTTCATGGTTGTTAATATGTCCTTCCCCGTATCCTAAGACTAGGCATTTGCCATCACTGGTGGAACAGAATAGGTGTGTGCCGATGATAGTGCCCTATTTTCAAAGGTTGTCATTGTGATGATCTCATCCGGCCTGACCTTACGGTGACCAGTAAGAGTGACGTGGCTTGGCAACCGTTCGAGCGCCGACTCTGGTGGTGCATGCCTGCACCGACAGGGCACTGTTCTTGTGGCCTGTTGGCTGCACATCTGCTCGATTACGTCATCTTAAATTTGAGAGTTACGATTGTGGATGCCCCTTGTGGGGAATGCCTGAAGCATTTGCAATGTGGGTTCTACTGGACATTACCACCTCATCGAGCGTTTAGGAACAGTTGCATTGATCGCATCACTATCTTATGTAGCAGAGATGTTGAATGATCCAAAGTCATAACTTTGGTTCAAGCTAGTCCATTATTTGATCAAGCAAAAAATCATTGCCCTATAGAATTAAGGAAGCATGTGCATAAACACAAGAACATTGGACAATGATCCACTAGGTGCATGTAAAACAGCAGATTACTCTTCATTTCTTGATTAGAAAAAAAAAAGAGAAGGAATTTTGACTTTAAGGTTTGATATTTTAGATGAACCCCCCTCCCTGCAATGTTTCTATTTTGATCGCTGGCCGACTTGTAGCTGCCAAAAATAATGGGATGCGATTTAGGCGTGCTGCGTCTGGTGAGAAGGGACAGAGAGATGAGTGGGCGGAACCCCTCCGACGAGAGGACAGATGCTTCCGTTCTCTGCCAGCAATTCTTGGCAGAAACCGAAGAGGATCCCTCTCTCTCCCTATCTTTCTCTCTGACCATTAGAAGTCACTGGGCTTGCTGTGATATTGTAAGGTTCCCTCTAACTCTTTCACAAACATGGGCGACAGTCATGCGTGCAGATGTGACTGATATTTGGAAGCAGCGAATTGAAAGGGGTAAATGCAGAGAGGTGGTCTGTGGCCCCCATAGCAGTAGTGTTTGCATGTGGGGTATACTTTCCAGCCGTTACGAGGGAAGTTTCCCCCAACATATATTCGTTTATGGATTCAGTGAATACAGAGTGATTAGTAAAAAAAAAAAAAAAACCAAACAAACTCTATTTAAAGTTTGATGAAAATGAGACTACCCATTCAAAAGGCATAAGCACCTAAAGTTTTGTTAAATTTCATGTTCTGCCCTTTCTATATGGGAACCAAATAGTAGAACAGTATACAGAAAGAATGTAAGGAATTTCATGAATTAGAATTTGTTATCAAAAGCACAAATTCCCTCAACTTTTGACTAGGATATATGTCAAGGCAAATATCCATGCCTTCTGGAGGAGCTAGATTACTTTAAAACACAATATTTTCATGGCATGAAATTTTCTCAAATTAGGAGGCGACGGCCTTTTTCCGGGCATGAATTTTTTTGTGAGTTCCCTCTAACATCCAATGCATATAGTGTAGACAAGAACTTTCACTTGCATTTTAATTTCGCGAATCTTGGCTCTCGCGAAATTAGCGAAATTAAAATGCACGTGAACATTCCTTGTATTACAGTAAGTAATGGCTTTGATGTCCTTGATTATAGGGAAAAAATGAAAACACATTAACTGCTACAACTACATGTAGTTGTCTTTTTTTTTGGGGGGGGGAGGGGGTGTTACAATTTTGATATAGACTATGATGTATGCTGAGGAAGGGTGAGGAAGGACTGAAGAAGCCACCTGTTCTCCCATGTGTGATATGAAGGGAAGTATCGCTTCTGTTAGCATGATTGGTCCCTGGGTGCCTACATACCTGGCAATGAATGTGTCAGGCTTATTATCAGCTTATGTAATGAGGGCCCCAATTGCATGGCAAAGAGAGGATGGGATTTGGGGGAGGGGGTTGGGGGGAGGGGGGATTGGGGAATCTCAGAGAGCTCCATTGGCATTTCCTGAATTGTTTCCATTCCCTCACTGCCTTCTGTACAGAGGCCTTTCCTGGTTAATTAGCCCCTTAATTGATTCAGTATTCCGGAAGGTGTGAAGTGAACGGCTGGATTAGGCAAGGGGCTGCCTGCGTGTTGGAATGTATGGTTTCGTACATCGTTCGAAGCTCCACGGGCTCATCTGCAAAGCTGTCAAAGAGATTTGTGCCCTTTTGCGTCAAAAGCTGGCAATGAATTTGTGCCATCAGAGCTGACACAAATTAAAGACTTGATTGTAGGTGTCGCACATTGTCAACTTGTGCATGTTTGTTTTGCTCTTTTTGTAGTGACGCTTTAGCAATGACAACATCTGATCAGACAGCTTAAAGTGAAAACTAAGTTTCGGTAAGTGCTTGAGAACCCGTCTAGCACCATTTTATTTTTGCTTGCAATATATCGAAAGAGTCCACTAAGAAACTTACCTGGCTGACGCGGTTTGCCGGAATGATGAGTCGGTTTGGAGTATTTTGAGAAAAATAATAATAGTAGGAAAACCGACTTTTATTCCAGAAGGCTCCAGACTAACTCGGTCTCGGGAAAAATTCGACCCTACTTCAGACAATAATTCACACGCAGTTCGTGATCGCCACATTCTACTGGCCACTACATAATACCAAATGAGGCCTAACTGAATGGACAGGAAAGTGCGTGCTAACGTAATCCTGTACAAAACAAAACAAAAATGACAGCGCGCGGTCCTCAGTTGCTGAGACGCGCGGTCTTTGGAGTTTTTGTTGTTGTTTATCAAGCGCCTTTGATTGTTTTAGAGGTGCTTGATAGGCGCACACTAATTTTGCATGCGCGCAAAAGAGGTTTTTGATGCGCGCGTTGTAACAACTCGGACCATACTGCGAGTAGCCAGAACACGAAGCGCTAGTTTATACAGGCCGCTCCCATAGGACAACACTGTACAATCAGAGGGACAACCATTACAACTCATCCCGCCGTCAAAGCGAAGCCGAGTTCTCCCCGAGTTCGAGTTTGGCCTGACCCCGTTCGGGTAAGTTCTGAGACTGAACCTTTTTGGTTAATATTTCGCATTTTCGTCGTTACCCATCGAATATCTTGTAATAACATCGTTATCCTGCACATTTCCTAAGCATACGTTCACATTTGGGAGCGAAATTTGACAACTTTTGCAGGCGTACCAGAACTTTGTTTGGGCTTTAATCATCTTGCATGTGACGTAATTATCATTGCTGTATTTTTGCAGTTGCAGTTATTATATGTAGCAAAATTGTTTTGACAGACTCTTGTAGCTTTTTATGTTACTACCTGCTAAAAGTATTGAGAGCTCTTTCATTAATTCTTCTAAACAGAAAAAAGTGAAGAATCAGCAATGATTTAGACCCCATCATGTCTACTGCAATATATGGACTGTGTGGAATACATGCCTGTATTTTGTGATCACTCTTTGAATTATTGATGTAAGCATGAAATTGATTATGGAACCTATATCAGTTTTGTTACCCTGCCTAAGTTTATGTTTCTGCCTTTATGTAGGCAGTAATCAATACTTTCTTCATAAAACAACAGCCCTAAGATACACAAGCTAGTGAAAATTATGCCTTTTTGGTAGAGTGGTTTACTTACAACTGTATGTGTAAGTCTGCTATGTCTTACATACATTAAGAACAATGCTCATAGTGCAACTGTACTACATATATTGCTGATTTCAGAATTTGTGGAATAGATTTTGGAAATTATACATACCATATGAATTCATTGATTAAATACTGAAGAATGAGAGATCAAATGAACAGTGTGCCCTGGTTGTAGACTTTTCAAGGGGAGGTTAAATGAAATCATGATGATGATGAAGATATCATTTCATTTACCCGGGGTAGCCTCCCAGGGTCTCACTTCTGCTCTTCCCGTGGTCGCGACTTGTACATTGATACTGATTAGTACCCCCAGCATTGTAGGATTTGATGGATTAGTATACCCCAGATCATGAGCTTGCTCTGGATGTGAGCAGATTATGTTCAGTCTGAGCAGGAGAGGAACACGTAGTGATGTCATGTTTTTGAACCCTCTCCTCCTCCCCCCCCCCCCCCCCCTCCCCCCACACACACACACACAGATACCAGAGTTGTCAAGTTTCTGTGATTCTGCTAAAGGCTCCATGTAAAATACAAACAAACAAACAAACAAAACAAAGCAAACAAAAAATATGGACATTTCTGTTCATGTCCTAAGCAATAGGATACAAAAGCGTCCCTAAAGTTAGACATTATTTTGGCCTATGGATTTGCATTAATGTGGCCGCCCAGCTCAAAACCTATAAAAAGTAGGCAAAAATGAATTTTACTTTTCTCCATTGTATAGTTTAAAAGAGGACGCTCTAAGCTTTGATATGGTATAAAACTTGTTAAAATTGGACCGTCCAAACTCTCTCAGAAAGTGAGTGAAATAAGAAAGAGTTAGGTGGTGCAATTTCAAAGACAAGGGAGGAAAGAGGTTTAAAGACTAGGGTCACCTAGGTGTGCTGTGCAGAAGTATCAGTGAAAATTTGTGTTCTATTTCACAGTGAAAGCCGTGCCTGTCTATTAAAAAAACAAAACAAAAACAAAAACAAAACAAAACAAAACCATGGTCCAGAAAGACTGCTCATATTTTGTTTTGGTTTTGTTTTAAGCCACCAATTTTGACAGTAGGTAGAGTAAAGCTTACTCTCCAAGGTAAGATAAACTTTACAAATTTGAGTCTATCAATCCAAACGACGCATTTTGGTCCATAACAGAGAATCCTAATCTGTGACTTTCTGCGGGTTTCGAGCTGGGCGGTCACACAATGACACTCAAGAGTCTCCCTTATTGCTCTTTGAAATCTCCCTGATTTTGACAAGGGAACATTGGCAGCCTCGCTAATTTGCACACGAATTATCCCATGTACCGCTCGACAAACTCATTTACGTGATGACAAGTCAGGTGCAACTGTAAAGTGCAATTAGTCATGCCATGTAGCAATGACTCCAGAGGTAGACACCACTGCCAACATCTTTGTTTTCTCCGGTTTTTGATTCCCTCAAGGCTAACTCGGGGAAGAGCAAACATCATTGAATTGCTTTTATTACTGTCCTGGTCCATGGTAGGATAATCCTGCGATTTGCCATATCTCAGACAAATCGTCAGCGTGAGACTTTTCCAATGAATCTCTGCCATACTATCAAAACGTTATGACGGCAGTACACTCCAAGATTTGATTTTCATTTGGGGAGGTTTTTTTTTTTCAGAGCAGCACTAACTTTCTAAATTGTGTCACTCAAATGAACATCTCAAGCATGTGAAGTCCTTGTCTATTTATCTTTGTGAAATGATAGACTGTAAATTTTGTACTTATTTTTTTTTTGCTTTTGACTCTTAAACTATGATTGAAAATTCAGCTATGAAGGTAGCTTCAAACTGCCTTGATTGTGGTGAAAATTCCCCACAGATTACCATGAATAATTTACACTAGTTTACCCTCAAACACCTAGTGAACCAGTATTCCATTCAGTGTCTTATTCACCTCCGTTTGTTGTACACAAAATTGTCTGCCCCCTCCCCCCCCCCCAAAAAAAAAAAAAAAAAAAAGATGTGTGTACACAAAATGATACTGCGTGAGGGGACTGGGCCTTCCTATGCCACAGAGAAATAGCTTTATATGGGCCACTATAGCCAGACATATGGTCGTGTGACCCTACATGATCCTACATATCCACAAGAAGTCCACAAGCCCTCAGCCACTAAAACATCTGGCTGGTTTGAAAACATGGGACAGTTGCTCAAATGCCCTGCCCTCACAAAAACTCAGTTACAAAGGTAGAGAATACCACAGTGGGGAAAAAAAGAGCTCAACCCCCATTAAAGTGTCTGTGAGAGGTTGAAAAGCTGCCAGGAAAATGTTGATTCATGCTCTCTAAATGATTATCGCACACTAGGTGACTCATTCATGACAAATCAACCTTCCACATGTTCATGTCACACACTCGTACACACACACACACACACACACACACACACACACACACACACACACGCACACACACACACACATGCATAGAAGGTGATGTCAAAGACCTTATACTGATTTTAGGACTCTTTTTTTTTTCCTTCTTTGTTGTCTTTTTCGTATAGTCTCCATTCTCAGTTTTCCACTTACTGGGAAAGGAAACTTTCCCAATTTCCTGTTTTTGAGTTCCCCTCCTCTTTATGGTACTGCCTCAACTCTCATTACGTCAAGGGGACCCCACCCCCTCCTATCAAAATGCCCAGAGGATGTGTCTAGATCTATGTATGACTAAAATTGAAAGGTATGCACTTGCTGGGGGCATCCTTAAAATATCATTTTATAGCAGGATGTGCTTTTTACTTTTTGGTTGTTGTTGTTGTGGCTTTTGTGCTCTTTTTATGTATATATATATTTTTTCAGCCAATGACATTTTGCATCACTTTAAAAGCACTCAAGAAATCCTAGTTTTTAATCTGCTGTCTCATTTGCAATGGGGAATGCCAATTTTCTCTGACTTTATGCTATATTTGTCTCATAGTTGTACTTATAGAATCCCTGTGGGTTTCTCATTTTCTTTATGGATATCTACATTGTGATATGATCATGTATACAAGTAATAAAGTCTGAAGAATTTTTTTCTCGATATTCAGAAAAGAGACAGTATTTCAAGTGCTGATTTTATGCCAGCCTCTTTCTATGGCCATCTTTACCTCGTCAGCTGATATTCTTTTGAGGTTATGACCACCCTCAGATTTATGAACATGTTTGAAACTTTTGATATCTACATCATTTATGATATATTGCTTTTGTTCTAATCCTTTTACAACTGTCACTTTTCTGTTTGTTTGAGTTTACCCTGTTTATTTAATGAAATTTCATCTGGAAGAATTGTGTCCCTGTAAATGTTAAAAGCCAGTGAAACTGGTGAAGCTTGCATGGGTTGGGGATACGTAGTGTGGGTATGGGACAGACTGATTGAGATGCCCAGCTACATGTGGTCTTAAGGGGTGTGAGCTTCCCTCGTTTCATGGAAAATTCCTTTACACTAAGTTAACATCGATCACTCGTCATTCTGACGTACTGCTCCCCACTACCCCTCCCCTCCCAAGTGATTTCCTTCTATGCCTTCCAAGGGTGTTCATGGGATGAGCTGAGGCACCAGTAGTGGCTATACAGAAAATGAATTGTTAGTTACCAAGTGACAGTCATTGGTAGGTCGTATTGAAATGTCATCTAAGGGCAGATCATGTAGCATCATCACTCATAATGCAGCTTTATCTGGATTGAGGTCTAACTGAATGTTTCTTGGTAATTCCACTGACTTTGTCCCTGCTTCAAGCATGCCACTTAGATTCAGTGTAACTATTGGAAGCAGGGCAAAATCAGACAAAGTATATAAGTACCAGATACATCAAGTATTATTGTGTAAATGAAGAGACCCCCCCCCCCCCCCCACACACACAGACACATACCACACACAAGCATGATCCATATGCTGCTGCTGTGTTTCATTCGCACTACTGTATTTGCCTTCCAATTAAAGTGCCATTTTATTGGTTGGTGTTAACATCCATTATCCAGAAACAGGCATCTTATAACAATTTTATGTGTGACATTCATTTTCTAAATTGGATTTATATGTTCCTCCAAATCATTCCAGATTAAATGAGAAAAAATGTGTGTCTTGATAAGGTTATTACATTGTATGCATACTTGTATTATTTCACTGTAACAGGAAAAGACCAAAATGTGTAAAATTTCTTGAATCCATGAGAATAAAAAGACTTCATTTTATGATAATGCAATGTCCTTGAGATCAATTGAAGTAAATGCCCTTTTTTTCTTGAGTCCAAGAAATATTCTATACAAGTTATAAGGAGTTTTACTCAAATGACATAGTCACAAGTTAAGAACAGCTACTTTTACTGGTCCATTATTCATGTGAGGTTATTTAAAGCAATGGGAGTGATCACAACAACATGAAAATCACTTGGGAACTTGCTCACAGTGTTACTGGTCTCTTAAAGTGATACATCAGTGATTATTTTGTATCCTGAATTCTATTCTTGCCAAAAGGTGATTCCATTTCAGAACAATTCAGTGCTAGCATAGCAATATGTACACAGAAACATAGATGCACATTAGAAATAGAAATGATGTATTAGAACATCTCAGATACGCATACACACACACGCACACACACACACACACACACACACAAATATACTGTAAAAGTGGAAATTTTGGCAGTGTTGAAATTTTCGCATATTTCGCGCAACCAGAAACTAGTGTGAAAAAAGGTACACGCGAAGCTCATCTTACCGGGCTGAACGCGATAGATTACTCACGCAAAAAATATCCACTTTTACAGTATGCAGTTTGAGCAAATATTGTCTCCTTTCAGATACACTGATATATAATATCCTACCTTGGGTAATGTTGGGTTCCAGCTGTACCGCTTGCAATGCAAGAATCCACAAGAAAAGTCAATGACAGGTAAAACACAGACATATATGGTACAAGCTTGGTGTATCGATTGATTGTGGGATTGTGTGCACAGTTACACAAGTGGTCCCACGGTCTGGCAACCAGTAGATCCAACTGAGATTCCAGGGATCGATTGTAATATAAGCAGTTGGACTCACTCGCGCTGGATGTACGTCACTTTGCTGCGACTGAAGTGAGAGTGAGAAGTGAGGTGGCGACAATCTCCCTCGAATTCCAGGCTCGTCCGAGACGTTCTCGCGACTGTGACAGAAGCTGAGAGAAACAAATCTAATTAGGGCCCTGCCACGACTGCGAGGCGCACGCTCAAAAGGAAGGTATCGATTATCACGTAATGCAGCGCGATAATCTGGAGCTGTGTGGTGCGTTTGGCCCCCTATTAGCGGTACGTCAGTTATGCCTGTGCTGTTTGCATGGACTCGGCTCACTTGCCTTTTTGAAATGCAAGTAATGGTCAGAGCTCGCTAGTGATGTCAATAATTTCATCCCTCAACTGCCTCCTCCCCCCCCCCCCCCCACACGTTCCTCACAGGTCTGTCCACACCTCCAGCTAAGTGGTATAGCCCACCCCCTCTCACTATCTCCACTAGTACGTACTGCCAACTGTTCCCATTTTATGAGAATATTCCATTATTTTTTACCAGGAAGGGAGAAGCGTTATCAAATGTTGTATTTCTGTTTGTAATGACCATCTGTTAGTTAATATTGATGTAGGGAAGTTTGAACAGAATTCCCATTATTGCAAAGTTTACTCCACTTTGCATGTACTTGTCAAGCTGCAGGGTTGGCAGGTACATGTACGCTAGTGCGGCCTGTATTGTTGCTCATGTGTTAATGAGATTATGTGTACCCCTTGTCATGTATGTTACCCCTGTCTTTTGCAATGACATCATTGCATTATTTGCATAAACATATGCCACTATGACCACCTGTCAGGGTTTCTTGAAAGCATGCTCGCCACCGTACATTTTCGGAATCCTGTACTCAAATTTAATTACACTCAATGTCTCGTTGTTTGATTTTTTTGATGAGAAACATCGATAGAGTATATATTTTTCTTTTAAGGGGCGAGGGGAGGGGCTATCCTTGATCTTGATTCCCCCCCCCCCCTCCCTCCTTTCCTGGTCCCTGTTTATAATGGTTAATTTAATGTGAATGGGACAGGATTGGGAGTTGTGAAGATGGCACGAGAGCATAACAACATTGTCTCATTTGTTTGATTTTTCTCCTCTAATAAAAGTGATGAGGAACATGGAGAATAGTTTTCTTTTAAAGGGAGAGGGGAGGGGTGACCCTTGATTTTGACCCCCCCCCCCCCCCATTCCTGGTCCCAGTTTATAATGGTTGATTTAATGTGATTGGGACACCATTGGGAGTTGAGAAGATGACACAAAAGGATAACAACAGGAAGCAGTTTTCAAAATGTTCAAATCTCAACTCCAGATTTTGGCTTTGATAATCTTCTGGTCGGAACCATGAGCAGGCCTGTTGAAATTTGCTCCCCGTTTCCGAGGTCTGCTGCTCTACGTCGGTCGGTCCATCGTACCGGAACCAGTTTGAATGCGTGTGTGGTGTCAGCAGATGTATCAAGCAGGTGGTGGTTACCTTACCGCGGTATACGATCAGGTACTGGAGGCTGTTTTACCATTAGACTACAATGTGAGGGTAGGGCCTAGCTGTCCTTCACCTGTGACAAGGACACTTTTTGCTGAACTGCTGCTTGACTGGCTGAAATTTGCTCAGAGGTCTGACACACACACATGCTTGCAACACACACATACACACACACACACACACACACACACACACACACACACACACACACACACACGCAACTACCAACTACTAACATTTGTGTTTTAAAAAAAAAGGTTGTATGGAGTCAAAACCTCATGACTGGCAGAAAGAGTCATCAGCTGCAGAGGTGACTAACTATGTGGCAATGAAAGTGACGTCACACTTTCAGTTGCCGAGTAACGCGACCCTGAAACTGAACGGCGATAATGAAATGGGGGAAAGGGGCTGTAACTGTGTGCTTGTGACTTATCTCATTCTCATGCATCTTCTGTGACCGCATAGAGGAAACGATTTAGCTCCCAGACGGCGAACAGCATGTGGTGTCAATAAGCAAAGCACAACTTTAAAAGAACCAGTCATTACTTATTTCTCAGAATTCTCCTTGAGAATTTAGTAGCAATAAGTGTCAATTTTAGTATAAAGAAAAATTAATTTAGTGTCAATAAGCACAGCACACCTTTAAAAGAACCTGTCGTTGATTCTTCTTCAGAATTCTCCTTCAGAATTTAGTAGCAACAAGTGTTAATTTCACTGCGATTTTCAGTTTAAAAAAAGTGAATTTAGTGTCAGTGAGCACAGCACACTAAAAGAGCCAGTTGTTAATTCTTCTTTAGAATTCTCCTTCAGAATTAAGTACCTAGCTGATTATTCTTTCAATCTGCTAGAAATTAGACCTCTGTTAAAAGTGATACAAATTTTGATGAGTCTGTAATTATTTTGAAAATCACCATTTACACAGAATAGCAGTATTAAATGTGTGTATTTTGTTTATTTTGAATTGCACAATTTTACAGTTGATTCTCAAGGTTCTATTATTTTTGTATTTGTTTTTTCTGTTTTTTGGGAGAGGGAGTTTCATGTAACAGGTTATCAAGGTGGCTCTAAAATGCTAACATCAAACAATGGTATGTTACACAAATTTGCAAGATTCCTGGGATAAGAAAAATGTATTTTAGATCTGAAAATATGGTTCATCAGATAACGGTAACACAGCACTTGAGTCATCATTGTGATGTAATCGTCGACCTGAGAATTTCACTGCCTTTTGTCTCGGGGCAGTTGGAAGACTATTTTCAGGGCTGCCTTGGCGGGAATCCAAGCCCCGCCAAGTTTACGTTCTGCGTTTGAGCGTCGTCAAAAGGCTGTGAAAGGCGCGATCAAAGCATGAACGACACGTAACCAGGAATTTAATCACGGCTTAGCCCACTTTTGTCCTCCTGGTGCAGTGGTTCTAACATGTGACTCTCCTTTTAAATTTTCTGATTGATCCTCCGGAAGATGAGGTGAAATGGGCTTATATCAGACTTAATTGTTGCATAAGATGTCGCCTGGTGATTATACAATTCTGTGACTTACATTTACTCATATGTAATAACCTGCATTACAGCCTAATCAACTTGGGCTGTAATGCCTAATGATAGCATGCAAGCTTCCACAAAGAGAAATATTGACCTACAAAATGAGAGCGGTTACAGCTTTTCATGAATTAGATGTGGTAGGACAGAGAGAAAGCAATACAGATATTGCTTCTTTCCAATTCCCAGCATTTGTGTTTGTGTTGAAAGCTGAGATTATAACCTAGCCGAACATGAAATCCCTTACACGCTGGCAGTTATTAGAGATGGAAGTCTGCAGACACCTCAGTGTATTCTGGAGGAACTCGTTCGGATGCCAGAAGAAATTTCCTCTTCCTACGAGGTGCAAACAAATTGGATGTATGGCGGAGAGCATTTGACATTTATGACTTTGGCAATCCGCAATGTTTCCATATGAGGAGATGAAAGTAATGACTTGGAAATTGTAGATTTGGCATTGATAATCATGTCACATGCATGATTTTTTTCTTTTCTTTTCAGAAGTTTGTAAACTTGTATTTTTGGCCACATTCTTCTGTTTTGTTTTGTTTTTAGAGCATCTTTAAATCTAAATGTTCTTCCCCATTTTGGTCTTGTTTTGGAATGCGATGAGCATTTTTCAACTCAGAATCACCTTCAGCAAGAAAGAGTAAGAGCTTCAGTCGGGGCGACAGCTGCGATGATTAAAGTCACCCTGGCATTGCTCCTCATCACAATATTTGGTGATCTTCACCCAAAACTCGCACGACTGGCCTCATGCCGTTGTCGTGGCATATCAGGTTGACATAGGAGCACATGTCACCAACTGCTACAGGTGCCTTGATTCCTGGACATGATTTATGATTATCTGTCAACTTCCACTGATTGGGGGGTACTCAGCTATCACAACTTGAGGAAAACTGTGTTCTTATACCCATGGGTTCCTCAAATTAGAGTGTGCAGTACTTACTTTGATAGTGCATTTAAAATGGAGGTCCTCTCCTCTGCATTTAAGTTCATACAAATTAGCAGAGTCCAACTCCATTGTGAAAGATTTGTTGATTAGAATAAATTTATGAAAGGAGTAGATGTTTAAAAGTTGTTCTCATATTTTCATTATAGCAATGATATGGGCAATGATGACATGCAAATACAGAAGAGATCAGTATACCCAACAATACTCAATGTAGATCTCTGGAGTTGGATGTTTTGACAATAATTGTTGGTCACTCGTTAGGCACGTTCGGTCACACTACACGACACTACACATAGTTACACTACCCAGTATTTGCATACATATAGTAAGGGGAGTCGTAGTGTGACTGCAAACTTCTCGAGAAGTTACCAGCGAAACTTTCGGTAAATTTCCCTGCATGCACCTGGGAGGTTTTTCACTTCTTGCCATACTACTCATAGTTTTGTGCAGTATAACCGTGCATGGCTGAAAATATCACTAAATCATTGCAGCTGTAATAGTAATGCATCTGGAATACATCAAATTCTTCTATTGGAATTATTTCCCTCAAAGGGAAATTCACAGAACATTTACGGGGGAACTCATTGAACAACAACATAATCACCTCATCACTGTCATCTGCATGTACCGCTCCATAAATCTTCACTCAATTTCCTTGTTTTTGATCTGCAATCAAAAAGAATAAATTGAATCCTGTGGATTCCATTCATTTTAAATTTAATTCAGTTTTGGTTGTCCTGTTATTAGTGCTACCTAGCAACAGTGACTCTCAGGGGAAAGGGTGTGTAGTAGGTCAATTATCAACAAAACTTTTGAGTATTCATGTTTCATTGTACTAGCCAATGAGAGAGTTGAGACTTAATGATGTCGTCGTCCATTTTTATTTGTGTGTGTGACTGTGAGCAATATTACTGTTTGGTGAAAACATGAATGGAATTTCATAAAGTTCTTTCTTTTATACTCCAATTTTGATTAAACATAGTGCCATTCTGTTTATCTGAATTCTCTTGATTAAAGTCAAAATTGAAGTTCAATGGTGTTGAATTGTAGTTACCTTGATCCTATGAGCACAGTGTTACTTGTAAGCCTGGAAATTACCCAATTTTTTTTTTTAATGGAAAGTGTGCATTGAATTTATCCCCTAAAAATTTTTATCTAGATATCACTTTCCAACATGCCAAAGGCTGTTTGACCCTTAAGGGGGAAATCCAGTCCAAATATAAGTTTATCTGAAAAAAAATGAGTAAAATCTTATGAGTTCAATGATAAAAATTTGACTGAAATCGGATGAAAAAGAAGGAAGTTATGACATTTTGAAGTTTTGCTAACTTCTGCAAAACAGTTCTTGTACAGTGGATATGAATATGCAAATGAGTGAGCTAACCATGTCATGTATGCCCTCACAATTTTCCATTGATTATGTACAAGAAGTGACGAAAATTCAATGTTTTTGTTATTGAAATCTGAAACATGACGTTATTCCTGGTTGAATAACTTCAGAATAGTGATCAGTTCGATATATATGAACGAGGATTTGAACCTCTGGCATAATTGCATTTGAATGAAAAACTGGAAATTACAAAATTTTATGTTCAAACTATATGGTAAGTTGTGAGGGGATGACATGCTCACTTTGCTATTTGCATATTCATATTGACTGTTCAAGAACTGTTTCCCCAAAAGTAGCGAAACTTCAAAATGTCATAACTTCCTTATTTTTCATCCGATTTCGATCAAAATTATACTGTTGAACTCATAATGTTTTACCTTTTTTTTTATCAGACTAACTTATATTTGGAGTGGATTTCACCTTTAATATGGTTTGTTCACTGAATGGCACATAGGCTGGAGTGCTTTCTATTGCCAATTGGCACAGATGTGTGGAAACTGATTGTTGAGGAATAGAGATAACATAATCCCCCTAATCCCTATTGTATCGCCATGGCTTTCCGATTAGACTGTGTCCATTGCTACACTTGACGGGGTTTGCTAACTTTGTAACTAGATCAAGTTTGGATGGATTACTAACTGTGCTGATGAAAATGTTTAGCGAGTTTTAAGGCTAAAAGCTTAAAGGCGCATAAAGGGTTAAGGAAGTTCATGTGACATTCTATTCGATCAAAACCCTTTGAAATCAACCCTGGATCTACCCTGTGCTGTTTATCCCAATCATTTTTGATCCATCAACAACTGCCCTTGGCATGCTGTGGGTGTACCTGCGTGTGTATGTGTGTGTGTATGTGTGTATGTGTGTACCATATGTGTGTGGGTGTGATGTGTTAAAATTTGTGTGTCTGTTTGCCTGGGCTATATCATCTCTATATGAAATTCCCCTTCAATTTTAATCTTCATAAATACTTGGATCAATTTGGAACAATCCATGTAATTAAAAATTGTCCTTCTCTTTGTAAGTATCATCAACACTGTAAGAAAGCTGTGTATGTTAACTCAATCTGAGCGACAACAACAACAACAAAAATGTCTGACTTTGTTGTCAGAGCTAGCTGAGCAATGATGTGTGCAATGAAGAAACACTTTAAAGCATTACATGAAAATTTCCAAAATTAAGCTGTACGTCTCTGTGAGTGTAGATAAATGCACATATCACAGTTTATTTCAGCAATCATTTGTGCTTCCAAGGCTGTCTGTGGATAACTTTGATTATACAATTTATTCTGGTCACCTCACAGAGTTGAACTTTTTTGAAGCGTTTGAAGATTGGTTTAATGGAGGTTCATTTTATCGAGCTTCATCTTTACATAATATCATACTGTAGAACTTGTTATCATGTAGAGTCATACAGCTCAGACTTCTTGAACAGAAAACATTGTTCCTACTCTGCTCAATAACCTTGACACATGTTGAACTTACTTTAATACAAAGAAGGTGCTCCCCTGAAAAAACGAAATCGGCAGCCCTGTCAGATGAAACAAGGGAGGAATATAATCGCACATAAGTGCTATTTCACAGTCATAAGACCATGACCAGGTTAATCATTTTAAGATTCCCACTCAGTGACCTTTTGATGACTTTACTGACATTCAAACAGTCATGTCTCAACATTTGTCAAATTTTGCCCAGATTTCACTGGTGTGCAACATTTGCTCTTTTGCACGTAGCATATTTCATGTGATGTCATTCTTAATTGTGTAAGGTGCAGCCTCTGGTGATAGGTAGAAGCACTCGTATGCGGAGTATCATGTGACACTGGCAACAGAAATTGATCCACTGCACTTTTGATCAGTTTCTTTAAATTGTATTGCAATCATTTCACATTATTTTATCCCCCATACATAATATGTCAACAGAGGCAAAAGTTTCAACGATTGAATTGTCCAAAGACTTGGGAGGTGTTGTGGCTTAGTGGATCTGACCACAGACTATCAATCATAGGGTCCTAGATCCAAGTCCCCTGGCTGCAATGGTTGTGCCCCGAGGCAAGGCACTTTATTCTCATTACCTTCCTTTGGTGGAGACTTAAGGGTATTCATGTAATGGTTGCTGTGCTTTCAAACATTCAGTGCTTGCTTGGCTGCCATATTAAGCAAGCCATGTCAATTCAAATCAAAGATTCACTTTACATATAGATTAAAAAATGATGACACCTCATACTGAAAAGTCTGCCATTACTTGTAGCCAAATATTTATGTAAGATATGATTATATGATTATATATTGATCTTATATCCTTCGTAAAACAGCATTTCTCACCCCAAAATTAGAACTTTCCAACAACTCCTGCGTCAAAAATTGTTGCCTGTGTTATGGCATTGGTCAGTGAAGTACTTTGAGAGCAATGCATACTTTCAACTTGAATTTGCAATACCTGTTTGCAACTTCTCCAACAAACACAACGCATACAGAGCACAGCCTGTGCCCATTATGTGTAAAGGGTGCACTCAGCGCCATATGTTATTGTTATGTTGAATACATGTACGATGTACGTTTGTATGTACACATGATTAACGCCCTCTGTTGTTAACAAGTTAGAGTCCTCTCGGGCTCGGTGAATAAAGTCTCTCCACATCGTATCTGAGGTCGTCCGGCTTTTCCTTTCTAATACTGGCGCAGTTATAGTTTGTGCTGCTTCAGTAAGTCATACTTCTGTTTGCATTCCAAATTATCAAATTTTCAGGGTTTTAGCATCATAGAGCACAAAAACCTATGCCATCACGTTTAAATACATTGTTCTGCCAGCTGATTATATAATCCGTAATTTTTTTTTTATATGATTGTCATTCCATGGGAGAACACCGCAAAATGTTCTGCCCATTGGGGAATATTAAATATGCCTCACTATAATGTCATCATCTTCATCCAATCACTTGGTGGCAGGTATTTTACTCACCCAGATATTGGCATCGGTTCGACAAAAAACAAGTCATACCCTCTTCTATTTCAACACTGCATTATGGATTATAATCCCATTGACCTTGCTCGACAGGGTAGGAGGAGTAGATCTACATTAACTTCCTGAAAGACTTGTTCAACACTGACCCCTGTTTTTAAAAAGAAAAGAAAAGAAGAAGAAGTCTTTGCAAATATGTTATATTGCACTTTGCAATGTCCCCTCACTTTCCTCACTTGTCAGTAAAAAGATTAACACCTTGATAATCTTGTGGGTCACAATCTTTCTTTTTTGTAGTCGTGAACAGCTGAAAAAAAGAGTAACCACTGTAGACATTTTGTGTGTGTGTGTGTGTGTGTGTGTGTGTGCGTGTGTGTGTGTGTGTGTGTGTGTGTGTGTGCAACAGTACACAGTGCATATATACAGCTGCACTTCTTCAATGTTGCCCTAATTATGTGGAGAGGTCAAGGAAGTCCAAGGTTGTGTTGTTTGAGACCATGGGGCCCCAGGTTGTAGGGGACCCTTGTCTGACAACACATCTCTGGTTTCCTTTTCTCATTCGTGGGCTTTTATTTATAGCTTGGTCTTCTCTTTGTCTCTCCCCAGAGTCTGTTTTGTAAGATTCTCTCATTACTCCAATCCATATTCTTCCTTGACAGTTTTCTTTCTCTCTCCGATTTGCTCCACAGATGGTAATGTCATAGTTTCTGCAATTTAAAGGCGGTAGCTAAATTATCTGTTCCTATGTACGTATGTGGCATTATTATGATGCTTTAAATCTGTGATTAAGATGGCTCAGGCCAATGACCTAGACGTATCAGTGAAATGAACTTGACTGAACCATTATTAAACTAGAGATTGTAATTTGTCATCACTGACAAATTAAGGTGATCCGACTTTTTTTTTAATCAATTATTTGAGTCCTGATCGCAATAGGCATTTCCATACAGGTTTCATCTGCGTTTAGAGACATTGGCCGTGTGATGTTTGGATTCTCATTTAGAAAATTGAGTCATATCTGCCTTCTTTGGTACCAAATTCCGTATACACTATAGCGAAGATACAGAAAGAAGTACATATGACCATTGACCCACATTTACACTCCCAAGATGGCATCTGAGGAAATAGTGGTTATTTTGTGAATCCATGATTCTTGTGACATCGTCTATGCGTATGCAAAATATGGGAAAGATAGTACAGGTATTCACCAAGATACAGGATGAAACATATATGACCTTTGACCCATATTTACATACCCAAGATGGCGTCTGATCAAGAAGTCATTATTATATGAAATAATGTAGGTGACATGAACTAAACATGTGCAAAATGTGGTGGTGATAGAGCATGTTTTTCTTGAGTTTTTGCAAAGAAAGTTGCGCAAAGAAAGAAATATTTCAATACATAGTTGATGAGCTTTAATTTCAACCAAGTATTTTGACGTGATACCGACATCGTGTGAAAAAAGAAAGGGCACTTATATGATAGCATAAAGTCTCAGCTACAACATATTAAAATCTAGGAGAAATTCACTGAAGCATAAGTGAGATAGTGCTTGATAAAGATAGGATGTCAATTTTCACATCTAGAAAAACTCCCTCCCATAGAGATAACACGTAATAGCGAAGATTGAGAAAGAAGTACATATGACCTTTGACCCCACTTTGCACACCCAAGATGGCATCTGAGCAATTAGTGGTTATTTTGTGAAATGATCCTTGTAACATGGTCTTTACGTGTGCAAAATATGAGAAAGATAGGACATATATTTACCAAGATACAGGATGAAACATTTATGACCTTTGACCCTAATTTACATACCCAAGATGGCGTCTGATCAAGTAGTTGTTATTTTGTGAAATAATGTTCGTGACATGAACTAAACATATGCAAAATATGGTGGTGATAGGGTATGTTTTTCTTGAGTTATTGCACAGAAAGTTGCAGAAAGAAAGAAATATTTCAATACATCGAAGATAAGCTTTAATTTCAACCAAGTTTTTTCACTTGATCCCGACATCGTATCAAAAAACGAAAGGCACACTCACGATAGCCCAAAGTCTCAGCTACAACATATTAAAATCTGGGAGAAATTCACCAAAGCATAAGTGAGCTAGTGCTCGATAGAAATAGTCATGTCAATTTTCATATCCAGAAAAACTGCACTCCCATAGAGATAACACGTAAACTGGTCAAATTCGACAAGGTTACTTTCAACCCATTTTTACGAGGTCATGCTGTCATTCAATCAAAATTGTATTACAGTATTCATCGCATAATCGGGACAGGTTGGGAGTAGCAAACACGGCCCCTTTAAGCGAGGTGCCCGATTTCGCGATGAGTACTCACCACACACTAACGGCATACGACATGTGTCATGTAGTGCACACACACACACACACACACACACATGCATACATGTACTGACGTACTGTACATGTACATGATCGAATACACAACACGCTACCCCTCGGCGCGACCCTCCAGCTCTCCCTGCATTCTCGCAATGATGTAGAGTAATCGCAACCGGGTTTGATTCTTCTGTCAAACACGCGTGTACACGTAATCAATGTCAGCTCATAGTCAAGATTCATAAAACGTTACGTATTCGCACATACATTGAACCCTTCTCATCTTTCACGCTCTCCCTCCCACTCTCTCCCCCATTTCACTGAATACGTAACTGTTCATAGCCCTCATTTCAATCACGTAACTTTTGCCCAGTCACAACTGAGGAAGATTGTGACGTACACAGAGATCACAGTGTACAGCTGTATTGAAAGTTGAAACCAAAGACAGTAGATAACAAGATACGAAGGCGCGCGATAACAATGGACTTTGCCCTCAGAGTGTATGACTGAGATTAAACAACGCACACAGCCTGGGCTGTATGAGCGAGGCATGTTTTTTATTGGATGTGAGTCGAGTAGGAATTGCAAGCGAGCACATGGCTTTGCTTATGTAGGGGAGAAGAATGTTCGCGAAGGCATGTGCTTTGCAATGGCATGGATACTTATACACGGCGCTTTCGTGGCTATGCATGTACATGTACTGGATGGACGGAGGTCAAAACACACCAATCCGAAGCTTGCTTTGTAAGTTTGTTGTAAACGACAACTGATACGGAATCTTTGAAATATTGTTGTGGTATTTTGGTAGATTTTTTGTGTAAAATATTAACAAAATCAAAGATCGCTTGAAGAAAAATTGTCCCGTTTATCAGAGGTCCCCGCCCGATTATCCAGTGAAAATAACGTGCGTTGGAAATGTTTCTGGGAAGCGTATATCATTTAAGCGAGGATCCCGATTATCAGACGCCCGATTATGCGATGAATACTGTATTACATTAATGAAAGAGCATTAAGTAAGCTACAACATACTGAAATCTGGGTGAAAATTGGCCAAGGATAAGTGAGATACGCTCGAGTAAACTTGAAATTTGATGACGTCATTTTGAAAATTTACTTTTTTAATTCTATTAAGAAATTTGATATCTTTTCATCATTTTTCCAGCATCGCCAACCCATGGAATGACATGTACAACTCATCAGCTTTCAAAATATGTAAAGAAAATGGGGGGTCACCGTCCATCCTGGTGAGTAAATTCGGATTTAAAATTGGCGGTTTTTTGGCATTGTTGCACTGTATATCACCATTGACGCACGCGCGGAATTTCAACTTTGACGGGCCCGTATGACGTCATATTGAGTTGGATTGACTTGAAACTTGGTAGAAATATTTCTTGACATTTCATGCATCCGATAAGTGTAAAAAAAACGGGAAATTTCTATTGCATATGAGCTGTGCGTGCGTATATGTGCGCGCGCGTACGCGTCCGTCCAATTTTTTCAATTTTTCAACAAATGCTCCAAATGGTCTGAAACGTGTGCAAAAAAAAAATTTGAGCTCGATTGGAGCATAAAATATTTCAATGCGCGCATACGCGCACGTTTTAAGAGAAAATATGAATTTTGAGAACATGAGTAGAATGCGCATAACTTGAAATGTATGTGACG
Source organism: Diadema antillarum (assembly GCF_040938485.1). Classification (NCBI taxonomy): domain Eukaryota; kingdom Metazoa; phylum Echinodermata; class Echinoidea; order Diadematoida; family Diadematidae; genus Diadema; species Diadema antillarum. The sequence goes on along the minus strand of NW_027272290.1, from coordinate 18,654 downwards.
TAAATTTCATTGAAAAATTGCATTCCATTAATGAGATATGATTGAGAATGTGTTTTCATATAATGACGTCATAGTGACGTCACGGTCAACTGATCACAATGATGCATTAGATTTGTTGTCTTTAGGACATGATGCATACATGGTATAATTTTGAAATTGATAGGCAGAGGACTTTCTGAGCTAACCTCTGCACAACTTTTGAGGAGAAATAAAGAAAGAAACAAAGAAAGGAGAAGAAAGAATCCGTACAGATACAGAAGGTGATCCGAGAGGATACTCGGATCACCTAACAAATCATTTTCCTCATGCTGTTGACCTCAAGAATTTTATCAAACCGATTCCTTAAATTGTATTGCTCTGTTGAGGACGAGCTGATTCTGCTGTAACATGCATTTCCTATAGACACCTGCCTTAGTATACTCAGGAGTAGTCTTCAATGGGTTAATTGTCAAATTAAACTTTTCTTTTTCCTTGACGCTGTTTTGCATTCCTACGTTTCTGCACAGATTCTTATACCAGCGTGAAGAAAAATCAAGTTTTGCACCCCCCCCCCTTTGTCACAGAGAATTCATCAGCAATGTTAGATAGTGTATAGGGCATTTTAAAATTCTTTCTTTATGGTGCCCTATGCTTCTTAGAGCATGTAGATTCAACTTATAGCTCTTACTGTGGCCTATCATGTCTACTGTAAAACAAGTGATGTTCGCGTGCATTTTAATTTCGCGGATTTCGCAAGTGCCAAAATTCACAAAATTAAAATGCACGCGAAAGTTCTTGTCTACACTGTATGCATTGAACGCCATTGGCAATTCGCGAAAATTTAATGCCACGAAAAAGACCAGCGGCTCCAATTCGCGAAAATTTAATGCCGCGAATATATCGTGTTTTACAGTATCTATAGTGCTTTGTGTGCATGTGTACAAATGTGGAGGGCATCGGAGGAATGGATGGAAGGTAGAATGCCTCCCACTCTGTGAAATAAGAACTTAAATATTCTGTGGTTCTACCATCATTTTCTTCCCTGTCAAATGCAAATCTTCCAGATGCCTTAAGATGAAATGAAAACATTTTCAAGTCATATGTCCTTGACTGAAGTGTTACATGATGCATCTACTACTAGTTGCCCTTGTGTGGTGAAATTGGCCCTTTTTTATGACACCTCACCCATTTTCTAGTCATAGTGTCTGGAATTAGGACATCAGCTATCAATGCACCAACAACAGTTTACCACAAAGGATATTTTGTGCAAGATAAGGGTAATGAGGTCTTTTTTTTTCCCCATCCCCCTCCTCCCCCTCCATCCATTTTCTGACGATAGTATTCGGATTGATCATTGTGACTGTGTACCTAATCTCCCCAATCACTGACGCCAATGCCAGACTTCTGAATATCCTCATCAGTGCAGCGTTGGTGCTCACCTCAACCCCCTGACCCCCCCCCCCCCTTAACCATTGGCTATGTCACCAGAGACACACCCCTCCTGCACTGATGTGTCTCCATTAACTTGTTACCGAGATATAAGGGAGAAAAGAGGGGTTTGCGATTAACTTGTTGTTTTCCCCCATGACTGGTATGAACAGATTTATCGTGTCAGATGTAAATGAGGACAGATTTTTAGTTTGTTTTGTGTTAGCAGAGATCTAGGAAGGAGGATGATGATGGGGGTGGGGGTCTAAAGATTTGCGGCGTAATCCTCGCTCGGGGGCCGTCCCTCATTAATGAGAGTCTTCAGAGTAATGAGGGATGTTGCTGTTTTCTTGACATGGCACCATGCTGCAGTGATGTGTGTAGGTTGTTTCATTAATTTCTTCCCATGACCTAATGGACGACTTCCAGATCAGAGGTAATCCACACCCAAAGCATCCATCCAATCTTTTCTTCTCTTCTTTTCTCCAGCAGTCGTTCTCCCCCCCCCCCCCACTCTTTTATGTTTCTTTAGTTCCCTTTTCCTCCTTCCCTCTTTCATTCTCTATCTCTCTTCCGTGTCTGTTCTCATTGAGCTGTCTCTTTCAACAGACGTTCTCTATGAATTAAAATTTGCACCTCCCCATCTCTTGGCCTGTTAAAGGGACTGTACAGTACTGGTTGAGGTGGGGATTCATGTTTTGAACATTCCTAGATGAGATTATGAGAAACCTGTAATGAAATATGAAAGAGCATGTAATTTTTAGAAGGATTCAACGTTTATTTGTGTTTGATGAAAATTGGTTTTCAAATGGCTGAGATATCAAAAAAAAAAAGTGATAATGATAAAAGACGACAGGCCACGCCTTTTATTAGGATCTCTTTGTTTCACCTTGTTTTTGGATATCTCAGCCATTTCAAAACCGATATTCCTCAAATAAACTTTTGATACCCCTTAGAATTGCATGCTTTTTGACATCTCATAGAGTGGTTTCTGAATATGTCGCAAAACGTTAAAAGCTAAATCCTCACCTCAACCAGAACTGTACACACCCTTTAACTGCCTGACTCCAGTGATTGGTCAGCAATCCTCCCTCCCCCCCCCCCCCACTTATGATCTCATCATCATTGTCTGTAGCAACAAAGAGTTTGTCCTTGTGCCAACCACAAGGTCACACCAAGATTTGAATACTTTACACACCATGTCCTTTGCTGTGAAGTTTGTGCGTCAACTGATTTTGATAGATTTGCAACATGCCAATTTGATGTCTCCTGTTTACACAACACATGCCATACATACATCATCTTCAAGGTGGAAAACTGCAAACCAACTTTGCTTTCACTCTCTCCCCCCCCCCCCCCCCCCATCCTTGTTTAACTCTTGCAGCTAAATTATCATCAAACACTGAATCCACCCTGACGGGCACTCTGAAAGCAAACGAGACATCCCCACAAGAAGGACCAAGTGATGCGGGGCACGAAGGCAATGCCAGCCTGGAATCAGAACGTCCCAGCTCCTCTCTCAGGTCAGACCTTCAAGTGATCCTAAATCCTCACCAAACATTTACTAGCATCATATGAATAGGCCTGGCACAGTATCCTATAAAATCAGAAATTTCATGAGGATGAAACTTAGAAGGAACCAAGAATATCAAAAGTGAAATGCACATGAAAGTGTTTGTCTACATAAGGCATGGAATGCCAGTGGCGATTCACTAAAGTTTCATGATAGAATCACATAAACTACATGAACCCACTCCATAAACACAAACAATTATTTCTCAAACTGATAGCTTGAGTTTCTGTATTTTCAGGGCAGTGTCTCAATCAGTATAGGTGACAATTACAAATTGTGTACAGTTTGGGCATTTGTGCTACAACTACAAGTAGCTGGAAGGAAGCATTTGATGCAGCTGCATTAAATATTTCTGGTGGTGACATCTTTGTCATACTCTTGCACACTAGTTGAATTCTTTTCTTTAAATCCATGTGAAAATGCATCCCGTACATTAACTGCGACCAGCCCCAACGTGCAGCGTTAGGGCTGTGCCGTTTTCGCATTCAGATCGAGGAGTTGTACCAAACGGTGCCGTTTCGGGGCTGTATATCCTTAATTTTTCAACAAAAACTACTTGGAATACTTACATGGGTCGATTAAACCTAAATGATTAATTTCAGCGACTGTTTGATGCATTTCATTGCTTATGATGCAGAAAATGTTGTCTTATAACGCGAATATCTTCAGCTCACCGATGCTCACTGAAACTCACAATCACTTGCACAGGCGCACAGCATGCATGCAGTGCAGTGCATTGACAGCATGCGTAATGCGTAACCCCTAATGGATATAGCAGCAAGTCTCTCCACTGTTGCACTAGGGCAGGCCGCTTATTACTCCTAAAAAATGTAGAAAATTTTGCAGTTTCTAGATAAATGGGTGAGAAAAACCAAATCGAAAAGGTAATGTATATTTCATTTTTTATTGTCACTGTGTTTATGATAGAAATTTAGCTGTGCTTTATTTGTGAAGTCGCCGTGAATGTGGCTTCGTGATTTTTGCTCCCACTCAGCTGCGAGGTAGCCACCAGGACCGCGCATTGCGGCGCGGTCTCCGGGGCTACCCGTACATGTATGCTGTATATGCTATATATTTTGTGGGGTTTCTCTTTTTGCAAATTTTGTTAGTCAGATCTTTGTTCTAATTCAACAACCAGCACAAATATCAAATATGATCCGGACATGATGCCACGTACACATGTACATTTCTCTGTTAGTTACTCTACCCCACGATTTCAAATGTAACCACTCACAAAGTTGTGGGGAAGTCCCCATTCACAAAATATTAGACTCACTAAATATATGGCTTGCACAGTAGTTATCATGCCTGCAACTATATTCATTATTTTATGTGCTGATGAGCTTCTAATATGCACATCAAGTAGAAAGGGAAAGACTGGAAGCTGCTTTGAAAAACAAAATTCATTTTGTCTGGAAATCTTGTGGCGAGTGATGTAATTTTACTGGAGATACACAGGAATGTTTGCTGCACTTTTCAACATATTTTTGCTCAGGGGCAACCTCAAACATTGCCCTTAGACAAAGCTGTACTTGATTATTTTGGAATTTTAAGAGAAATAAGTTCTTGGACATTGAATGCCTAACAGTACTTTGTATCCATTTTTTGGTGTTGTTTTTTGTTAATGTTAGTGTTCTTGTTGTTAATCGATCTTGCAGTGTGGCAGATGACAGCAGGCCAGGATCAACAAAGAAGAAGAAGAAAGTGAAAGGTAATGTGTTGAATGCACTTTAGATTCGTGATTGGTCTGCCTGCATCCAGACCACTTCTTTGTTTTGGTGTCTAAGCGCGACGTATTTCCATTAGCAACACTTTGGATGATTAGGAAAGGAGGGCAATGACCTTTGGTAATTTCAAAAAGAGCAGGAAAAAGATTATAATATGTATCCAACTTATTTTGACACTACCCACCTCTCTCTCACCCCACTCCTCTCCACACGCCCCTCTGTGGCATGGTCTGCCTCCTTTTATCATGCTTCCGTCAACTCTCTCCCCCCCCCCCCCATTCACACCCCTCCCCATCCCTCTCCCTGTCCACTCTCCCCCTCCCCCATCCTTCTATCCTGTACTTTTCTCACACTTTCAGCCCACCTTCCTCATTCCACCCCTACTAAATTTACCTTGATCCCTCTGTCCTCGTCCCCCTCCTCCGCCTTCTTTAATTCCTTTCTTATACCCACTTCCACTACTCCGACTAACCTTCTCCTCCTCCTCCCCCCCCCCCCCCCACCTTCATTTGACATGCCTTTTTCTATCCTACCCTTTTGCCCAATTCCATGATCCTGCTCCGTCCACCTCCTTTAATCTCCTATGCCCACCTTCCCTCCTCCAATTGCCCTCCACATCCGGCCGCCAAGCCTTCTACATTTGACATGCCTTCTTTCGCTATATACTGTTCATCCCATCTTCCTTACACCCCCTCCCCCCCCCCCCCCCCCCCCCCCAACCACATGTGCATGCCTCTATGGCATGACCTGCCTCTTGTAATTTTACTGATATATTTTTTTTTTTTTTTTTTTGCTTTTATTATTGATTTAACTCTTCAGGCAAGTTTGTGCAGTCCAGGTACATGCAGAGCCTGTCCAAGCCCGCCCCAACGCAGGCCTCGAACATCAGCACCACCAGCCGCACCAACAGGAGCGTTAGCAGACCAACCAGCAGCACAGCAGTGTCACGGACAGACAGGAAAAAGGTATGAATAAGTTCCAGGGCTCTCGTCAAAAGACACAGCCCCTGTAGTGTGCCTCAGGATAGGACATTTCATGAAATTATGGTGGGGAGCTATTCTTTTACCACACAATTGCCTGAGAAGCCTTATAATATACTTATTTACTTTCTAGAGAAAGGTTTGCTTGTCCGCACTTTTTGAGATACACAAATGTTGGCAGGCAAAGTGGGAGAAAAGGTGAGAAGGGAAGAGGTGGAAACTAATATCCAATGAGGGTCGTTTTGTTTCCTGTGATGTTTTTATTCAAGTGATGGCATATGGATATTTTAGAGTGTAAGAAGGATAATCATTTGTACTCACTTCTTCATAAAAGAAACAACTTCAGTTAAGATTCTTATGCTCCCTCATGTTCCGTGTATGAAACATTGATTTTGAGGGAATTACCATGTTTGCTAGTCATTGATTTTTTCACGTTTGGTATTACATCATGATCATGAAGGATAAATTGTTTGGTAATTAAATAAAGCTGTGTACCTTTCACTGTGCTCTCATGCAAAACAGAATCTGTCTTAACTTCGAGAAGAAATGTGTTGCTGCAAGCAGAATGCATATTTTCTCAAGAGGTGCTTAATGTTGAGCATGTTAATTCTCCGATGTTCTGTGCCCCCAGACTTCAACAAAACCTGCCCCGATACGAGCCACAGCATCCTTCTCCCAGGCCAGCATCGCCTCCAGCTCTGCCCACCCCAAGGCCAGGTCGTCCTCGCACTCCCGGCCACCTGCAAGCGCCACCGCCACCGGCAGTGGTGCCAGCCAGTTCAACTACACTCCAGTGGCCAAGAGGGGCAAGCGCTTCGCCTCCACACCGGCCGCCAACACCTCAGTGCTACCCAACGCGCCCAGCATCAACGCCTCGGCCATCGCTGCCAGCACCTCCATGATGAATGGTGGTGATATGTCAGCCATAGCTCCGGCAGGTGAGATGGGGATCAGAATGCAGAGCTTCCGGGCCTCCCTGGTTCTGCAGGGGGCTTCTCAAAAACTTCAAAGTTTCACCATCATCATGTTCTGACGAGGAAACATGAAAGTCTCCATGAATTGAGAATTGGTCTTTTTGCCTATTGAATTACATATTACACACAAAGATCTCCCCCATTTTTCCATGAAAACTCCCTGATTTTTTATATGTGAATATTGGCAGCACTGAGAATGTCTTCTTCTTAATACTGTGTGTGCAAAATATTGCAAAGCAAGTCTACACCAGTCATGTTCAAGTTAGCTGTAATAAAAAGAGTGATATCGAGCACAGTGTTGATGGAGGTTTCTTCAAAATCAGACATAGAATATTAAGAAATTGTGGGACATAAAAATTTGATATGTTTTTTTGAAAACGTTTGTATTAATCACAAAAATTGATGATGTAACAGATGTTGTCATGACTTCACAAGCGTCCCACTGGCCTAACCATGAATATTCAGTGCATTTCCCTTGTAGTTATGAAAGAAATGATAATGATGGTCATTCTTCCCATGAAACTTTTGTTTTACTCAGTAATAATACAATGATGATTTCATGAAGGAAAGGATTCTAGTTGCTGAATTATCTTCTAAAAACATTGATTTTTTTTTTTAATGAAATATTTGTGCACAAACCAATGGGACAACTGTGAGTCGATGATGTCATCACATTGGGCTGTGACCAATATCGCAAGTCTGTTAGAAAAAGTGTTGCACTTTTAATTTCTTAATTTTCCTACTTAAGTCTGAGTTCAGTGAGACTTCTCCAACTTCACTTTGTCAAATTATTCTAAATTTCTTTGATATCAACTTGGACACGACATGAGCTTGCACCTTTTGTATGCTTTGCGTACCGATTGTCACAGAAAATCTCATAGCATTGAACACTCAGTCACTGGCATAGAAAGAGTTAAAAATGAAAGGATTTAGGTTCATATACAATAAAGTGGTCAATTAAGGGCTCAAATCCCACTCAATCCGGCTTGCATAACTTCCTACCGAAGTTCCTTTCATGCTTTTCACAGCCAAGAAGTGAGTTGACCTGAATCTATAATAATCACATTCTCAGGAGTACCTTGAGGGTCAGATTTTGTTCCTATTAAATAATCAACGCTTTTGTGCTTCTTGTTTGACATCTGATGCCCCCTTCATCACATTTGTCTAGTTTCTCCTGGCTAAGCACTGTACCAAAGATGTGCATATCTTTTCCAGAGTTAGTGTGCACCCCATGGGCTACGTTTTGAGAAGTGCTCCTAAACTCAAGCCCAGACAACAGATGGCGCTATTCTGCTTCCAATGCAAAGAGGTTCAAATATCATGCAGAGCAGTCAGTTGCAGAAAATCATTACATATTCTAGTAATACACATGTACAATCATGAATTTTCAGCACAATAAACAGCAGAATATTCTATATACAGGTGTGTCCAAATGAGATACAGAAATTGGCTTAGAACAACCCATGAAGGAAACCTTCAACAAAAGTCTTGTTTTGATCACCATTTTTCCTGGTCATAATCCTGAAAATGGATTCGACAGAAATTAGATTGGCATGTTTGTGATAAACAGAGAAATTTTATGCATGATTACATTCAGTGAATTCGTCATGATAGATACGCAGTAATTTGTTTTCCAGGATTGGGAGTTCAGAGTTTCTGTGAATACTGTTGATTTAGGGATATGTTCTACATCATGTCTTGCTTTGTTTTGTGTTGCTTTGTTGTGTTTCTTCAGCTGTGTCTGAGCTAGGTGGACCTCACTCATCTGTGTCATTGTCACCCACTCATGATTCAGCTTACAGCTCACTGGGCAACAAGGTAAGATACTGTCATTGCTTCTAGTTGTGTTGTTTGAAATATCATTTAATTCACTTTAAATGTTTGCTTGTTTCTTTGTGGTTGTTCATTTGTTATCATTATTTCTAAATATCTGATACAAAGCTTTTTTTTAACCATTGTGGAAGTACTTTATACATGTGTGTGTGTGTGTGTTCACTGTATTCTCATGTGGTATTTAGGCATTGCAGGGTCATATAGTCTAGGATGTTTCCTGTTAACTTTACAAAAAGTGTTATCAATTTAGACCCATACAATGTATGGTACTTCATCATCTTCAGTAGATTTGAGCTTCTTTAGTGGATGATTTTTGACTGCATAGTTCCCAGAAGATTCTTCCAATGTCAGCCTTTACTCACTGATGATGCATTAAAACACAATTTCGTAAGGGTTTTAAACAAATTGATCCATGAATTTATAGAGGCTAAATTGCAGAAAAGAGTGAAATGGAGATAATTCAAGCATGGCGCAGAACTACACTTATTTTCACACACAACACCCCATTCACATGCATGCTGAAGGGCAGCAGTTGATGCTTCAGTTAGTTTGTGTGTGTGTGTGTGAAGAGGGGCTGCCTTGAGCAGTTCAGGGATTAGAGCTGTACTTGTCAACTAAAGCCAGTCAAAGTTGAGATTTCTTTAAACTGTTTACAGATTACTGTTTGGCTATGTACAACACACCAAATGCAAGGTGTGAAAGTTTGTGTAATTTTTCCTCGCTTTGATATGCTACTCTAGACTAATGTTGTGTCTTATGCTTTCTTGTGCGAGCAGCCTATCAATGAGCCAACCCAAGAAGACCTCAGTGTCATGTATGCCAGATACGTTCAGGCTGCGTTCCTCGACACAAAGGTGAAGTGTGATGTCATGTCATTCAAATTAGCTTTAATGACATTTGATGATTTGCCGATGTACAATGTAGGCGACTTAATTTTGTGTCAGGTGCTCACCAGTTTGGCTCTAGCTGATCACTCTGTTACAATGTTCTTGCAACTTATTTCATGTTTGTGTGATATCTGCAAGGTAAATACAAAAATTATGCACCAAAGACCCTTCCACCCAGCCCCCCCCCCCCAAAAAAAAAACAAAACAAAACAAAAACCAAAAACAAAGACAAAATAAAGGAAAGTGGAAGACCTGATGATACTGTAAAAGTGGATAATTTCTCACAAGTTATTTTTCATGCCTGGCCGGGTAAGATGAATTTTGCATGTTTCTAATTCCATGGAGTCAGGACATTAACTACTGGAACTTATGGCATGCAAAATATTTGTGTGCTCATATTTTTGTGCTAGCATCTGGTTGTGCAAAATTTGCAAAAATGTCCATGCTGCGAAAATGTCCACTTTTCCAGTATTATTGCTGTTATAGGTTAGAGGGCATGTTGTGTAAATTTCTGCATGTCCAAATCATGTGTCCATTCTACTGAGTAGTGAACATGCCTGCTGACATGTTCAATATTCTTGTCCTTTTGTTCACAGATGAGGAAGGTGATTACTGACAAAGAAAAGGAGGCCAAGGTAAGTATACCCAGTCTGCCTCTTTTATGGAACAAACACGATGGGTGTGGTTTACACAATGCATATGATTCAGTAACAAATATTGGCACATTAAAGCATCTACCTACATTTTAACAGTTTGAAAGCCTGAAGGTCTGCTAACCTGGCATTCCCTAGGCACCATAAGACGTCTGTCCTGTCTCGATGGAGTGTGTGTATTTCTGATTTCAGTAAGATAATGCTCCACATTCAAGTTAGGATTTTATCTATGTATCACTTTCTCCACACAAAGAAAGAAGTAAATTTGTCCTTTTCATTTCTGCTGAAGATTTATGGTAGCATCAATGTTCAGATGCATTCAGCAAGACTTGAAAAATCACTATTTTAGTGGGGCATATAAGAATCAGTAGGTTTACCTGATTGATGATAACAAGGGAGGGATTTTGTTGTGCAGAAATTCTATTGCCAGTACTTAAATTCATCTTCATGTGCACCAAGATGCATTACCAGGCTATTTCTTGTTTGTAAATTACTTTTTAACACCAACACTAATGAGTTCACAAATTTCACTGTGGACAGAATGACGTAGGCATAACAGGAATGTTTAATGTTCTGTTTCCTTCACACACCGACAGAATCAAATGTTTGCGCTGTGGAAGGAGAATCAAAAAAGAGGACACAGCTGGAGCTGAGGCTAACCAGACTGAAGCATGCCAATGAATTGGATCAGCAGCTCTTGGTCCAGGTAAGTCTGAACCATATGCAGAAAACGTATGCTCAGTGGAGAGTTTAATATTGATGTTGTTCTTATTATTCTTATCCTTCTTTTGTTCTTTTTATTGCTCAAAATGCTGCTCTTCTCTTTGAATCTTGTGCTTTGTTTTGTTTTTGTTTTTTGTTGTTTGTTTGTTTGTTTGTTTGTTTGTTTGTTTGTTTTTTAGTCCAACCTATCAGATTTCATTCTCAGGATGGATTTGTAGGGTTGGTGAGATTTGGAATCAGGATCTTAGTTTTAGAGGTGGTGAGATGTTGCATTCATAGTGAATGTAATCTAAAACTCCGTGGTTTGCGTGAATACATTTTCGTGCTTTTTCCTACTTATGTATGTTTGTTGAGACTTTGTAACTCATTGATTAAATTATGAATGAATATATTCATCAAGATTCAGAGATTGAAATGACCCATGGCAATCTGTCTGTCTTAGATTTCTGATGTCTTTGATTCAGATGCATCCAGTCTTTTGAATAGTCCCAAACTTCATAGCATTGCCTTGAAGTTTTTTGTGAAATTCACTCAACAGAAATTTTAGGAATGGATGCCACAGATAGGAATGGATGCCACAGATAAAGTTTCAGACAAAAATCTGATAAGAGACTAGCACAGATTCATCTCTCATTGGACAGACTAGTTACGTGATTCAAACCAAATGAAACCAAGAGTTACTCAATATTTTCTTGGAATTTTCGTGAGCAGTTTGATGAAGTTATCAAGGAGGCTATAAACCAACACCACCCAGGGGAAAATGCAATACTGTAAAAGTGGAAATTTTCACGCATTTCACGCAAACAAAAACTAACATAAAAATTAAAGCACGCAAATATTTTTGCTTCCAATGTGTTCCAGTAGTTGATGTTTTGATTCCGCTGAATTAAAAAATGCGAAACTCTTCTTTTCTCGCCAAGCACAAAAAAAAAAAAAAAAAAAAAAAAAATTAGTTGCATGGAAATATCCACTTTTACAGTATGCCATGATGAGTGCAGTGGAGACTCTGTGCTTTCTGGGTGGTCACAAGTCTTTTCTCTCTCAATCGATATGGTGGTATACAGGAGCAGGGTCTTGGGCCACTGACGTCCCACCTTGCCCAGTTCAAACAGGAGTACAGCACCCTGGCACACGCCCTGGACACCACCAGACACCAGGTGGAGTTGACTGACATCCTGGTCCCAGACGACCAGGATGAATTCAATGGTGAGTGCCATCATCAAGGAAGAAAAACTCCAGATTATGTCAAAGTTGATTGAGCTGATTTTCTAAAGTGTAAAATAACACAAGATGTTGAAACATTCATTAAGATTTAACAAAAAAAGGGGGGTATGAATTTCGAAAGTTTCATGGGTTTCCACTGATAGTAAACAGATATATTGGTAAGAGTCACATATATGCAAACTAGATGAGACAAGGAGGCGTATGGCTGTGAAAAGCAGAGATAATGTGTGACAATCATCTTCAAGATATATTTTTGAATCTAATTAAGACAAGCGAGTAGCAGTCGTTGCAAACTGCTTGGTAGATGTGCTTCTGAGCACCGCTCACATCGCACCTGTGTCCACAATATTAATCTGAAAGTCTGGAGGTTGCAGCATGCAAATTACTGGTAAAATGCCATTTGCACGTTTGAGCTATCAAATCTTCTGATGCAGCGGGAGGATGTCTGAAAACTGAGATATCTTTTAATGTCCTGAGAAGATGGGAAATGCATTTGACACATCACATACATCAGCAGACATCCAGTAATGAACACAAACGGACATGGGCATGTGTAAAGATGCACCTATTTTGTGACTGCATTAGCCCATGGATCAAACAGAGACCATCGACTTGAATAACACCACCTCTGTGGATTCTGGTCTGTGTATTTTGTATCACACAGATCGTCTGGAGAGGGAGCTGGCGGAGAGTGAGGCCCTGCTGGGTGAGATAGCGGCCGTGACGAGGACCAAGCAGCCCAAAGTGGAGGCCCTGTCCCGGGCCATCAGCATGCTGGAGACAAGTGTGGCCCAAGAGAGTGCAGCGCTCCTCAGGTTGGTTGTTTGGGAGTGCAGTAATCCAGGAAGCTTTAATACATCACGTACCTCACCTTAACCATAGTGATATTCGGTCCACCATGCACCGAATTCTTTCATGGAGTGAGGGATAGCCCTGAAAAAAGTCCAACTCAGTCAACATTTGTGAGCTCACTCCAAAAAGAGTTGGCTGCATGGTGGACCAGAAATCACCGAGGCTATGCCTCTTGCCATGAAAACCTTACGAGGATACCTCACTGTGTAACGGAAAGAGAGGGAAATATTTTGCTTTGATTTTTGGCAATTGTCCTAGAAAGTTGAATTTCATTTGTTTTGCAATTTACAGCAGGTCAAGACATGTATGTATGTTTGGTTTTTTTTTCTACTCTCTCACTCACTTTATTATTACTGTCAAAAATGAAATTTTTTGAGGGATAAGTTTTGCAACATTGTACTGAATGAGATGAGTTTCTCCCAGTTTAAGTTTGCTGGCTTGTCAAAGCATGGTGTCAGAATTGAAGCCAACCATATCTTTTTTTAAAATTTTCATTCAGTATTTTGTTAACTGGCATTCTCATCTAATTAGTTTCACATGTTGTCCTGTTATTTAAACCTAATACTTGGCTTTTACTATAAAATTGAAGATTTCCAGGCAACCTAGTTCCCATGTTGAGCTTAGAAGATGAATTCTGCTTGTTTTGAATGTCAAAAATTGTTATGGTATGATTTTCCTGTAAATGAGCCCTAGATCTTGATGGAAAATGCAAACAAAAAAAAGGGGGGGGGGATATGATGCAACATTTAGCCCACGGGTCAGAGGTCATTTCCTTATCAACGATGAAGGAAATGACCTATGACCCACATTCATTGACTCCTGGATGTGTTATAATGATTATCAGAGCAGATATTATTGGCCTTCACTCACTCAATTCAATAGGTCACTGACTCCAGCCTTGTGAAATAAGAGTTGACCATTATTGCTCGTGATTACGATTCTCCAACATATTCTTTCCATCTCCCTTTCTCTTTCTCCCTTTGTCTGTCTGTCTGTCTGTCTCTACTAGATGCCAAGAATTGGTGGCTGCTACGTCCTCCCTCTCAAACCACGAGACGTCGATGAGAATACAGCGGCTGGAGCAGCGCCTGGAGGAGTGAGATTGTCGCTGTCACTCCTTGCCGGGAACCAGCCCTCCTGGAGATTACTTCTATCATTCTCTGACAGAGCACAAGGCTTGTGCTCAATATTTCTCTGCAGTCAAGACTTTCATCAAATGTCGTATATATTCTCTCCTCAGACCATTGGCATACATTTTGTAGCTCTCTGACAGAAAGGAGGTAGATTGGCATCGACATTTTAGAGTTCAGCACGAATGAACCATGCTGCTTGTTTTATATGCTTCTATTTCTTTTTTCTTTTCATGGAAATGAAATAGTTTCTTCAGTCTCTGTTGCATTCATCATCAGTTGTATAGTCGCACAATATTGTACCGTTCATCATTTCCTGCATAGAAGTCCTCTCTTAATAAGACTATGCGTCTATCTAAACGTGCACTGGTATACTCTAGTTCTGACTTTTGGTGCGACTCCCAGTATAGCAAAATCCTGGGGACCGACACTTTTCTTTCGTTCTATCGAAATTTCATTATATTTGAACAGAAAAGTACATACAGATGTGTAGATGATGGATTTTGCGACACAGATTTTTACTTTGTTGTACCGAGTATTTTGTTATAACTGTGTTTAGTTATAATGGGAGTGCACTGTATTTACATCAGCAAGAAAATTATATTCCTGTGAATGTTTACATTTTTTTTTTTTAAATGCTAATTTACTTGAGATGTTGGCAGTGTGATGTAAATGGTTCATGGGAGTTTGTTGGGATTGGAGGTTTGTCCCGTGATATGACAAGCATGAGGTTTAATGGAGATTAATTCATGTGAACAAGAGTTTAAGCATGTGCAATGATTATTAAAATATAAAGCTGTAACATCGTCTCTATCATTAAAACTTCATTATTGTCTTTTTTATTTTTGCGGGGGCATTGTCAATTTGGATTGGTACAAAATAATTTAAAATTCTTATTTATGTGAGAGTTCACATACAGTATGGTACCAGCAGTCCTGGTAATTGAATGGTGATGTTACACTGTACCATCCTAAATACTGCTAGGCTGACATTAATCTCAACCTTTTGCTTGCCTTTTGTAAATAAAAGCTAAAGATGTGGTCTTCCTGATCTGACTGGTTCTTCCAATCAGAAATTAAGTGTACACATGGATTTTCTCGGTCAAGAGTTTGACATGCCATGAGACCAAAATGTGTGAAAGTGCCTGCAAATATATGTTGTGTTTTCATGTTCTTCCACCAGCATTTTGTGCATACCTGTCATGATTTTCAGAGCTGTCTCTACTCTGTGTATAGTAGGTATGCTTTACAAGATGCGCTATTTTTCCCACAGAAATCATGCCCCAGATGTCTTCCAGCAGTACTGTAGACATTTAAGATGTGAAATGGGTACCCATTTCACAATAGGCGTGGTCAGACTGGCAAAAGATCAAGAAGTTTAAGATCGCGATCTTTAAGATTTCGAAGGTTTGCCAGTGTGACCGCAAACTTCCTGCAAAACTTCCCGCAAAACTTCTCACGAAACTTCCCACATCAACTAGGGATTTTTCCCCACCCCTCCAAACTTCTCGATCTTTTGCCAGTGTGACCACGAGAAACTGAAACTTCAGTTGCACAGAACTGAAAAATTGCACAGCCCTGTATGATGACACATGAAAGCTGCTTCCAAGTATGAATGAAATTCTTGATACAGTATGCACCAGATTGCACCATAACTCTCTATCCTGAGGAGGGGGGGGGGGGGGGGGGCGCACCCTCTTCCATCTCGGTCATATGCTCGATTACATCTCTCACTCTGAACTATCATCCCATGTTGGCAGCCCTGGTTAATGAATGACCTTTTACTTGCACCTGTCGTTTGTGGTAAAAGCAGTGGTACGTGCCTCTGTGTCAACTGAGAAAATAAAATGTACACATGCAATGCAAATGCATTTAATTAATGCATTGCCAACTCTGCTTTGCTTGAAGCTACTGGCATTGAGAATTGAATGAGCTTCGACTTACATGACATAAAGAACACAAATCACTTTTTATATTTGGGTCTGATAAGTTACTTCGACTTAGGCAGAAATGTAAATTATGCAACTGCAAGTACTGCAGATTTGACCATAGCTTGTAAATGATGCACATGAAAATCAATAAAGCTGCACTTTATATCTCAGCAATAAATGGCTCCGCTGGTCTTTTCTTGTTATCTAGGACTCTTGTGTCCTTCTACAATCATGAGCTGGATCCATAAACAACAAGAAAAATGCATAATTTTATTTGATATCCAAAAATCCCTCCACTTGGCTTGCTTACATAAATTTGTTGTGTGAATGATGTTTATGGTTGCCTGATTCCTACACTGCCGTCATACATATTTTTTGCCATACTTAATATTGTCATACATATTTTTGCCATACATAATATTGTCATAAACTTTACATTTGTAGGGTGACTCCGTAAGGCGAGGTACATTTACATGTTAAAGAGGCTGGCAGGACAGAACACACCTTTACACCATGATAGCCTGGTATAGACTGCCTGTGGACTTCTACCTGAAACCCATAGGTTTTAATGATCAAGTACATGTATAGATATACATGAACATGATAGAAGGGTCTGGATACATCGAACCTTCCGGTAACACTGAACATGGATAAATGACTGGGAATTATAAAGTTGTGTGTGTGTGTGCATGACCGTGTACGTGCACATGACGGTGTACGGTATATATTAATGATTGATGGAATCAAAAGGGGCCTGAGTTTTCAATCAATTTAATCCATAAATGATTAAATGGATTGTAAACAATTGAATGGATGTGTATGATCCACCTGTATAATGTATACTACAAAAGTATTCCGGTAATGGGTATGCATAATTATTAAAGTATATTGATGGATATCTTCCCAAGAGCACCATAAAAAAAAAAAATAAATATATATATATATATATACAGGGGAAACTCGGTATAACGAACACTGCTATAACGAGATATCGGTTACTACGAGGAAATTTTCCCGGTCCCAAATTTCCTTCCACACAAGTCTATGTAAAATGCTACTCTTATAGCGAGATCGGCTATAACGAAATAACTGCTATAACGAGATAGAATTTGTGACTTCCAAACAACGAAAAACATAGCCAATCAAACCTGTTATAGCGAGGTAAAGCAAAATGTCTTCGGGTAAAGCTTTACTTCGCCTGTGCTATCACCTTCCGAGATAGTAAAGCTCGATGCGCCAAAAACTGTCTTGTACACACATAATACATTTTCTTCAGAGCTCTCCAGCTAGCACCGCATGTTGTACGTGTATGTGTGTGTGTGTGTGTGCACACACTGATACATGCAGAAAATGTGGTGGGACGGCCATATGTATACATGACATCATCATGACGTTTAGAAGGTGTGAGGCAATCTGATGCTGTATTTGGCTTTCTACGTAGGGAATTCCCCATCTTCACACACACTCACACGCAGTCATAATGTACACACAGAAACACAACATTGTGCAGGCCATATTCCACACACAACACACACCCATACCATAACCACATCCCAATCCACAGACGATCTTGACACAATCGCAAGCTATATAAATTTACAAATTCAAACATCTACAATTAATAAGAAACACATTCTTGATATTGGATTTCATTGGCGAAAAGCATCGTCTTACCCATAAAGGTGAGTAATTTCCTCACACACATTATCAAGTTATCAGTATTGATTGAAAGATGATGGGTAGTCCCACATGTGCAAATTAATGTCTTTATGATGCTTTCTTTTATGCCTACTGATATAACGAGATATCGGCTATAACGAGGAAAATGACTCGGTCCCGACCATCTCGTTATATCGAGTTTCCACTGTATATATATATATATATATATATATATATATATATATATATATGATACACATTGTATAACACATGTGTACTTGATAAGTGGATTCTTGGATCCATTGCATTGATACAATTGCACGGACACATCAAATCATGAAATTCATCAAATTCTAAACTGGGATTCTTTAAATGTAAGGCGCAAAAAGCATTTCAATTCCATGGTTTTCAAATGTCTCCATGACTACAGTGCCCCATATCTTAAAGAATCATTTAATTTCATGTCCTGAAATTACTCTCTCCGCTCAAATGGTACCCTTTCACTGCCAAAACCCAAGACCGAATATTGTCGAAGAATGTTTTCGTACAGAGGTGCTTCCAGTTATAATGAATTACCTTCAGAGCCCAAGTGCTGTTCAAGTGTAACCAGTTTTAATAAAATGATTAATGATGTTATTTTGAAATACCTTTGATTTAAAGGGGAAGGCTAGTAACTGATCAGTGGGAATCAGTGGAAATGCTGGGAGATGATTGTTCCAATCCTTATGGGATTCATTCAAGAGTTCATTGTATATCTATTGTTGTGTGAAAATGATTAGCTTCAGAATGGTCTCATATTCAAGTAATGTGCAGTTTAATGCTTCCAGGTTAGCGTCCCTGGTCAGTGACGGAGCATTAATCTGCACATTACTTGAATATGAGACCGTTCTGAAGCAAATCATTTTCACACAACAATAGATATACAATGAACTCTTGAATGAATCCCATCAAGGATTGGAACAATCATCTCCCAGCATTTCCACTGATTCCCACTGATCAGTTACTAGCCTTCCCCTTTAAATGTGGCATAAAATGAATTGTATTTGTTATTTGTATTCTTCTTTTATAATGTTTATATTAAGATACACGTGTAAATATCAAG